>NW_027182487.1:692167-1384335 GCF_040938575.1 Ambystoma mexicanum
CTCCACCCCGCCAGAGAACACATCCAATGCCACCAGAAGATATTGCTAATCTTTTCAGCAGGGATGCTGCAGAAAATGTATCTGGTGATAAACAAATGCGCCATAAGAATTGTCTTCTCCACATTGTTGTGTAGGCACACAAAACAACTCTGACAATATCCTTGTGACCTTTTTCAAAACTCTTGCCAAACCAATATTTATTCAGCGTAATTATCATTCCACTCTTTCCCACATGGGCCTGACCATGATATATTCTTACAAGGGGTGAATGTAATATCTTTGGGGCAACCAACCAACCCTGGCCATCTCTCCAAGGGGATTCCTTATGCAGGTAACATCACTTTCTCAACCACCAATCCTTCTCATATGACCATGTGTTCTCCTGCATCTGGGCTAATATTGCTAATGTGTTTTAGGTGAAAGGTGCTGGAGTAGCCTTCACTGCATGGATATAGTCATCCTCTCAATCTGTCACTGTTGATAACTTAGCCATTGAATCTAAACAAAAAAAATCAATGCTGCTGTTTACTTTATTTTCCGGGAGCATACTTGCATCTAGGAATGCTTTCACATACTGGCGTATTTCATTTTGTGGTACTAAGCCTCGATATTTCTTTGGTCTTTCAGATGGTGCCCGAATAGGGACCCTCAAGATTGATGTCTCCTCGCTGAAAAGAAGACGCGGCTATCGGACCGAGATCGGAGAGTGAGAAAAAGGGGGCCACTTTGTATGAGACACAACACCTCGACAGTACTGCACGATCCGATCCCTGAACGGTGAGCACGCGGTTCGAGAGGGCATCTTGACGAGGGTCCCCATATCGAGGCAGGCTCTTTGCCGAAATCGCCAACCACGAGGATCCTTTGTAATCCGATCGGACCTCCTTAGACTTTGTAATCAGCTGTGTCGTGCCCCGATTCCTAAGAATCCTGATATTTGGTTGCAGTTTTGCACTTGCAAATACAAACGACGCCAGGTAACACCAGTGATCTGACATGTCTGATGTTTCAGGGGTTTATTCAGCAGAGACAGACAATCTTTGGAACGAGGCCAACTGGTGCCACCTATTGGTTTGCCGGCTTGTACTATGTACTGTAAGTATGGCCTAGATAGTATTGTATTCAACGATATTTGGCACAGACAAACTAGACATGCTTCCAAATTTCAGTGGCCAGTTCATGGTAGTTTTGAAATTGCCCGTATAAAGTATTTAGAGTCTATATTGTTGAAGAAAAAGGCTAGGCCTGCAGCATTTGATGTAATTAGGGATTGGAGAAAGGAAGCTATGCAGCAACTTAAGAGTAAAGAGAAACACGCACGTCGATATATGTCTAATACTGAAAAAGCATTATTGTATGATCAACAGAAACAGTCAGAAATCTATTAGAAGCATGGATAGGGCTTTTCAACTTGGAGCACAGAAAATATATCCATCTCAGGACACTGCAGAGAAAGTACATGAGCATGTTGAGAGTGTATTTGAGTTTAAGAGGGAGTTAGATCGGTTACAGTATGATGAATTAGATGGCGATAGATTGGAATCCTCATATGTCCAGAAACAATTTCTTCCTTCATGTAAACCAATGAGTCAAGAGACGCGTATTTGCACAAGAGACGCGCTTAGATGGATTTCGGATGTTTCAAATTCTCCCATTGAAGTATATGACACGTTTAGTCAGTATGCTCCGGCTATGCAAAGAAAAGTGTAACAGGTAATGGTAGAGTACCTGCAATATGGGTTTATGAAGAAAAAGGTTTGTTGTCCCGCAGATTTAATGGTCATTTATAAGAGAGCATTTTCGCACGATAGTGATTTGACTACTTTGTCACTTGATTTAGCCTTGTTGCTTAATGAACGTTCAGAAGTGCCTACTTCTCAATTGCCGTTGAGGGAGGTTACTCCGACATTTGTTCATAAAGTAGAAATTCCAGCTAATGTCGCAAAAGGCACAGCAGCCACTACTATTGAAGCTCATTATATCTCACAGTTTGTTCATGTCCCATTTTCTAGACAGGAAGTGAATACCCTTAGACAGACGATTCCAGATATTAGGAAAAATCCAACAGGATTTTGTAAAGAAATTGAATCTGTCTTGCATTTGTCAGTTTTCACGCTGGGTGATATAGATTTAATGTTCCCTGTGATCCTACCTGCTGATTTATGGAAACAGATTAGAACTGTAGATGATCAGGCAAGACTGGGTGACACTGCCAGACAGAATGGTAACTAAATTGAAGACTTTGGTTCCAGAAAGAAGAATAGTTTGGGAAAAGCTTACAGCTTGCATCCAGGGGAAATCTGAAGGTGCTACCGAATTTTTTAATCGGTTCGAACCAGTGTTTTCAGATTTTAGTGGTCAGGATTTGAGTACTGAGTCAGGAAAAAGGCTTTTTGTGCAGAAATTTGTGCGTGGATTGTTGCCTGATACCCAATCACAAATTATGACTTTCGAAAACCCCTGGCAAGCAAAATCACAGTCTGAAGTATTGCACATGGCTCAGTATTATGAAAATAGAGTCAATACTGAAAAAGAGAGGATAGAAAAGAATAAGGGAGACTTGCAAACCAAAGTATTGTTGCAGCAAATAGTAAGAGGAACCATAGGTGGGAATACATAGTTTAGAGGTCAGTTTGCTCCACAGAGTAATGTGCAAATGGGTACTGTACACATGAACCAATGTGCCTATTGCAGACAAGAAGGTCATTGGCGAGCACAATGCCCGATCCTTCAGCAGCGATCGAATAACACGTATGGTACCATGGGTAGAGGATCCAGAGGCTGTCCTGGGATAGGGGGTCCTGGTAGAAGTCAGTTTGCTCAGAATCAACAGTCATCTTCACAGGATAGTCAGCAACATAGTGTTGATAATAGGAACATTTTTGATAATCCTTCGACTATTTATCTTTCTGAGGACCTTGCATTTGATGATGTACTGTTCCGTTAGGACAGCCTGAAGCAGAGTCTGGAACCAGTACCTATTCCCGTCGATCAGAAAGGGCCCTACGTTGAGATGAAGGTGGGGAATAGGAAGCATTTATTTTTGATAGATACAGGAGCACAGAAGTGTTCCGTTGATCATTTGCGGGTTTCAGATATTCCACTGTCAAGGCAGAACAACATTTCTGTAGGGTTCTCTGGTACGTCAGTGGTTAGTCCAGTCTCTCAGACAGTACCGATTTCACTGGGGCCATTCACCGATTCATGTCCATTTCTTTTTACAACAAATTGGATAAGGTTCCAGCATGTTTATGGGCGGTTGATGATAATGACGTTGGTATTTTGCAAATTGAGCCTGTTAACATTGTGTTGAAACCAGGTGTTAAACTACCACGTATTCCACAGTATAAGATTTCAGTTGACGGTGAACAAGCTTTAAAAAGTATAGTTTCTGATTTTGTACATCGAGGAGTAATTGAGGAAATTGCAGGAAGTTTGTGTAATAGTCTGATTCTACCGGTGTATAAGAAAGGGGATAATGCAATTCCTTTCCGTTTTATTATTGATTTACGCCCTATCAATAAGATTGTTGCTCCACAATTTCCATTTGTGCCTGATGTGACTACTATATTAACAATGATTCCAGCTTCAGCTACTCATTATTTCAGTGTTTTGGATCTAAAGAAAGCTTTCTTTAGAATTCCTTTACATGTTGACAGTAGATATGTGTTTGCATTCACCCTAGGGGGAAGCTTGTTTACATTTACTCGTGTGCCACAAGGGTACACTGAGAGTCCGAGCATTTATAGTAGAGCTTTGAAGGAACAGCTTGATACACTTGAGTTGCCTTCCACTTGTACGTTGTTGCAATATGTTGACGATCTTGTTTTAGCTGCAGATTCAGAACTTGCTTGCAAGGAGGGCACCGTGTTGCTGCTTATCCATCTAGCAGAGCATGGGCATAATGCTTCATTGAAAAAGTTTCAATATTGTCGACAGAAGGTCGCCCTTTTAGGCTATCTCATGTCAGAGGAGGGGAGAAGACTGACACCTGAACGGATACAAAGCATCTCTAGCATGTCTGTCCCAAATACACAGAAAGAGGTCAGAGCCTTGATAGGCATGGCTTCATACTGTAGACAGTGGACCCCTAACTTTTCATTAATGATAAAACCAATGTTGGCATTTACAAAAAAGGGCATTTCTTTGCCTTTACCTTGAAACATTGATTGCCAGAAAAGTTTTGCGTTGTGTACAGCTCCGGTTTTGGGCACACCAAATTATGACAAGGCCTTTGTTTTGTATGTGAATGAATGTGATGGATGCGCTTTGGCTATGTTAACGCAGGAGCATGGAGGGAATAATAGACTGTGCGGTTATTTTTCCTCTACGCTTGATCCTGTTGATTGCGCTTTGCTAAGATGTTTGAGAGCTGTTGCTGCTGCCGCTGCATCTGTAAAACAAAGTGAGGGTATAGTTCTGAGTCAATCCTTAACTGTGATGGTACCTCAATCTGTAGACGTTCTATTAAACAGAACGCAAACGCAACATCTCACATCAGCACGATTAACAAGATACGAGCTGATTCTATTTGCACCGCATATCCAAATTAAGAGATGTTGCTCATTAAATCCGGCCAAACTATTGCCTCTTCTGCAAGAAATTGCTTGCAGTGACAAGATGTCACATGACTGCCTCTATACCACGGAACAAGAGACTAAAGGCAGAATTGTCTTAACTGGTACATCCACTGCTGCTTACGCAATCACTACATTAAGCACTATTGTGGAAACCATAAGAATTCCGCATAACTCCGCGCAGGTTGCAGAGATTATGCATTGACTCGAGCTTGTGAACTTTCTAAAGGGCTTAGTGTAAATATATTTACAGACAGTCAGTATGCCTTAGGGGTGGTTCACAACTTCGGTAGATTATGGGCAGAGAGAGGTTTCTTGACCTCACATGGAACTAAGATACAACATGGCACTTTGATAGTTCGGCTTCTTTCAGCACTTGCGCTTCCTACTCAGTTAGCGATAATGAAGTGCGCAGCACACCAGAAAGTAACAGATGATGTGGGGAGAGGAAACGCTTTTGCTGACAGAATAGCCAAACAGACTGCCACCGATTTGCATTCCGAAATGTATATAACAAAAGAAGTCACTAACACTTGTGTGATAGACGTAGGAATTGGTTGTATAAAAGACATTCAGGCTGATGCCACTCCAGACAAACTTAAACAGTGGACTGAGGGTTTAGCAAGTTTAGACGATGAAGGTTGTTTGGTAGATAATGGAAAGCAAAGATGGATCCTGCCCGATGCTTATGTTAACGCTATGGTTACGATGGCTCATGGTCCAACTCTTATATATGCTAAAAAGATATGTAAACTATTAGAACCTGTCTGGGTGAATGTAAAAATCTCGAAAACCGCTGAGCTTTTTGTCCAAAATTGCATGGTATGCTTACAGCATAATGTGGGGAAGGGTACATCGACACCGAGGGGTAGTTTTGGACCCCCTCTGTGCCTTTTGAGGTTATACACTTCGATTTCATTGAAATGGAGCGTTGTCAGAATTACAAATATGTTCTGGTAGTTATTTGTGCTTTCAGCAAATGGGTCGAATCTTAAAAAATGCCACAGCAATGACGACGGCGAAAACCGTGCTGAAGGAATATTTTCCTAGGTTTGGTTTGCCGAGAGTCATTTGGTCGGACAATGGTCCATATTCTATCGCTGCTGTTATCCTGCAAGTATGCGCAGGATTACAGATCGATAAACGGTTCCATTCGGCCAGACACGCTCAGAGTGCCGGACTTGTAGAACGCCATAACGGTATATTAAGAATAAGATGGCGAAGATCTATGCGAGTAGCAATTTGAAGCGGCCAGATGCCCTGCCGATAGCTTTATTGTCTATGCGGACGACCGCACAGTCGAGAACAGGGCTCTCTCCCTATGAGATAATCATGGGGAGACCAGCTAATATTTGGAATGTACCCAAACCCAAGCAGCTAAAAGATGTAGAGCATTTGCTCCTTTCTGAGTACTGTGACCAGTTAACTCAAAACTTGTATTTGATTTATTAACAGGTGCGAGAAGCCCTCCCAGTAAAATACGAGGGTCCAGGTCATCGACTCCGACCTGGCAACTGGGTGCTCGTCAAATCGTTTGAAAGATCCTCCTGTCTCGCACCTCGCTGGAGAGGACCGTATCAAGTCCTCCTTGCCACACAGACCACTGTATGAGTGGAAGGGAAACGACACTGGATTCACGCAACGCACATCAAGGAGATAACTTTTCCTCTGCCCTACGACAAAAGGGAATAGAAGGAGATTGTTCACTCTGTTCCTCATCACAAGTCTGTTCTAACCAACACAAGGGTGTCCCAGAAATCCTTCCTGAGCCCGTGGGGCTTGGGGAGACTGCTGCTTTACCTTCAAGTTCTTAATTGGATCTTTCTGCACCATTGAGCAATCTTACTTCTGGTCCATCACTTCCTTCAGGAAGCAATGACACTCTGTTCACAGATCACACCGTACCTGGAGTCTTGAGGTACGATCTGCGTCCAAGACACCGGACTTACAGCACAGCATCGGCTTTGCCAACAGGGAATCATCGTTGAGCCAGTCCCTTGTCACTCTTTTGCTGAAAAATAAATAAGACGCAGGGACCAGCAAAGTTAGCTTCAAGCAAGATAGGCCACGTGGTCAGGAGCCACCGACGGATGAACTAAAAGAGCCTAACGGGGAGGCTTCTAAATGGACTCTGAGAAACAATGTCCTTTCCTAAATCTACTCGTGCGGAACAATCTATTGGTCTTTTGGCTGACAAAGAATCTGTTCATCAAAGATCATGGTCCCTGAGGACCCATTGTTTTTTAATCACAGTACTGGTCTGTTTAATAATTAAATGTGCGCTTGGGTTCTGGTACATGTATGGGGTGCGTCTACTTGAGACTTTGTTAGCCACTGAAATTATCACCACTGTGTCACCACCTTTCGTGCATCTGCACACTCTTCCTTCTCGGGACTCCCAACATAGACAGGGTTATCATAATAACACTCCCCTAATGATTATGAATTCGACCCATGCGATTCAAAACAGAACGAATTGCTGGGTGTGTTCACACTTGCCACAACACGGGGAAAAGGGACTGTGCTGGTATATTCATCCTCTTCCTTTAACTACTGCATGCTATGCCTCGCTCAGGGCATTATTATTTGGTCATTGGAATGATAGTATTTCTGGGAACTTCGATGGGTTCTAATCTGAATGAATTTGAAAAACGAGTCCTAACACCTTTGGGATGTTCTCTCTTTGCGAATACAAGCAAACTCAATGTTGCTTCTATTAGGCCTTCTGATAGACTCTCTAGACCTTTTCAATCACTGATTTCTTTCAAGATGGCTCCTGTAGGCAACCCGGATGCCATGCCTCCTTCCTATACTATTAATCATAGCCCCAACTCTGTTTCCTTCTGTATACAAAGGGAAGGTTCTCAGCCAATGGGTTCGTTCGAGGGTTGTACTAACATTGTGAATCTAACCAGTGAGGACAGACCTTTGTATGAAGGAGACCCCGTTTACTTTGTTTGTGGAAATGAAGCTTATCCTTGGTTACCTAGAGATTGGCAGGGTACTTGTTATTTGGGTATCTTGTTACCAGGGGTATATGTGGCTTCCACTTTTGAAGTTTCTAGAGCTTGTCCAAGGCGGGATGAGAATGGTGATACTCCTTCTCAAGCCATGGGTGATGGAGGAACATCCTTTGTGCCATTTTGGGGACAGATAATTAATTCCGAAGACATCAGAAGACTAGCAAGGGTACTGGAAAAAACCATCAATAGGACCACTGATATTTTGTACAACATGACGCTGGAGCAAAAGGCAATTAGATTAGTGGCCCTCCAAAATAGGATGGTGTTAGACGTCATCCTAGCTGAGCGTGGTGGGGTATGTAAATTGGTGGGATCCGCGTGCTGTGTTTTTGTACCTGACTCCTCCCCTACCATATTCAAGGCAATGCAAAATTTGCATACCTTGAGTATGGAAGTACATGTCCCCGAGGGAAACTGGGATCTTAGTGCTTGGTTCTGGAACTTACTATGATCATGGGGCTGGAAACTCTTTGCAGTCCTAATGATAGTTCTTGGTGTTCTATTGTTTTGTTGTTGTGTACAATGTCTGCCTGCCATATGTTCGATGTTAGGAGGTTGTTGTCCACGAGCGATAGGTACATTAGGACCAAAAGTACATGCGCCCAAGAAAACTGCTAACGCTTTTGTAATGAAGGATATTACGATCAAGGAACTTATGGTGATTGATATTTCTGAAGAATGCGATTCAGGATGTATGGACATTGAGGTGTGGGGTTTTGAATAAAGCGAATGTTTGAGTAATGCTCTTGGCTTACGCCAAAAGGAGGATTTGTTAAACTGTATTCGTATAATACCGCCTTGTTATGAATATTGGCCTAAGCCCATTTGAGTTGCATGGAAAACCGAGCTGAAATGCTCCGATTTCTGATCAACTTTGCCGCCATTTTAAGAATCATCCGCCATTTTGATTTTAACTCCTGCTTGTGTCGTAAAATGGTGGACTGTGTTTTCAACTTACAGCCGAGCCGAACAACCTTTGAGTTGTGTCAACATTTAGGCTGACCAAGAGCAGACTGTTTGTTCTATGCAAAGAAACCTTGTGATCTGCAATCCAAGTTTTGTCTGCGCTCACAAGCCTCATCCTCATATAAACAACGAGACAATGTAGAACAAACTCAGACCATGTGTTTTTGCTGAACTGCATTGTAGCAATTCTTGAAACAAGGCTTACTGTGGATTATAGAACCAATGTCACCATTGTAACTTCATGGACATGCAAACTTGTTAAATCTGTTGTACAATATTGTAATATTTGTCATGTGAACTGGGCACAAACCCTAGCATGTCAATTATTAGTTTGGAGAGGGGCTGGATAATGATTGGAGAAAAGTATAAAACAGCCCGTGTTAAGATGTCCAGCACTCTCACCCCTCACTGCTGGTACACACTGCGAGGTGTTGGAAACCAGATAGCTATCGGATTAGCTTTGAATACTGTACAGTAATAAAGGTATTTATATTTTTCGACCCGTGATTGGCGTATTTCATTTTGTGGTACTAAGCCTTGATGTTTCTTTGGTCTTTCAAGAGAATGAGAACTTTTATGAGAAAAGGAGGGGCAGATGAGCAGGAGAAAAGATAGGAGGGAATGCAAACAGAGGGGAAAGAGAAAAAGAGAATTGGTGGGGCAACCAGCATGAAGAGGGGGATGGGGCAAGTGGAAATATCCAGAGATAGAAATAAAGAGAAGGAAGGGAGAGAGTGAAGATAATCGAATAATAGTTATAGCTGAGGAAAGAGAGGAAACTGAAAGACAAGGAACATCTAAGAAGGAGAAGGTTGGCAGGGAAGGAGAGCAGTGAATTAAGGAGGAATACAAACAACACCTCGGGAAGGAAAGATTTGAAGGTCAATTTTGGAACAGAAGGAGGAGGAAGAAAGGGACAGACAAAGGCTAATGAAGGAAAAGGGCCAGGAATAAGGCTGTATGGTGAGAAGGTGTGACGAGTAAGGGAGAAAGGGTGGAAGGAGAAACAGAAAATGTTCAGAAGAATATGGGACACATAATATAATGGAGGAAGGAAACTGAGAGAGGAATGCAGAAGTGAAGGGAAGATGATGTAGGACTGAAGAGGGAGGAGAAAAAAGTTAAGCACAAGAACTACAGGGCAAAGTTCCCTGGATTTGAGGATGACAGTGCGACAGGGAAAACCTTCCAAAGATGAAGATGTTTGTGAGCAAAATCATGTGATGTGTCCCAGTGACTGGTATCCCAGAAGTTTCAAGATCATCACAGAAAACTTCACACAGTAAACTACACCATCATTTTCTATTCACTTTAAAGTATTCATCCAGGATAGTTTAAATCTTTTGATCACAGATGAAACTTTAACAGGAAAAAAGTTCCTGTCCAAGACAGTATTCAAACCATCATCTGCTAGGAATATAAGAGTGCATTTAGCACAAATATTAGAATTAGCTTTGGAACCGAAAACTGTCCCCAAAACCATAGAGGCATTTTACTCGAAAGGTTCATTGTCTTTATATTAATGACTAAAATAGCGTATCCACGTCTGTTCCAAAATCTGATTTATGTGGAACTTAGACTGAATAGCTAAAATATCAGTCAAGAGTCTCCAGAATCTTCTGTTGGCATTACGTAATAATATACAAACAGTTTTTGCTATTTAATGAAAACAAATAGCCAATTTAAAAACTTCAATTCAACCTTTTATTTAGAATTATTATAAAGTGACCTATTTCTAAAGCATGTGTACTATTTCAGCTCTTCAGTGCTCTTTATTTTCTTTGTTCCTTTATTTTGATCCTTTATATGTCATACCTTCCACCTCAGTTCCTGTTCCATTAACTTTATTTTATTTGTGCCCTACCTTGTCTTTTTAATTTTTGGGGTTTTAGTGCACTTTGCTGGTGCGAAGCACCACCTTCATGACAAAACCATTGTTACAGAGAAAAGAGAGAGAATGGATGTTGGAAACAAATTGAGGTAGGTGAGTGGGCACTGCTTAATTTAAATTCTATGCAACAAATTTATTTGTTAGTAGATACTGTTTTTGATCAATTTTGAGATTCAAATTTGGGTGCTTAGAAGAACAAATATACTTGTATAAGGGACTAACAAATTCACAATAAATAAAAAGAAATGCATACCCTCTCACGAATGCTTCAGCACACAGAATTGAAAAGAATGGCAATAAAGTGGACCTAAGCTTGGCTAACCAGCTTGAACAACATTGCTTGGACTGTTCCTTCAATTTTAGCCAACTTTTGATAACCTGAAAAGATTACATCCAGACTATATTAAGTAAAACCGCTGATAGCGGCCTATGCCAAAATGCCAATCTGCCGATGTCTATTCGTCCATCATCAGGGCAAGTAGCCACACATAGAATATTGGAAGTCGTGGACAGGCCCCAAGGACCCAAACAACCAGCATTACATCAGACTTACCACAACATAGATGATAGTAATTGAAGGAAGACATACTTAGTCTGGCACAGCTGTCATTGCACTGACTCTACCCCAGCCCTAATGACCACTCAGAGCTGGGAAAGGGGCGGCTGGCATTTAAAAACCTTTGCTTCAGCTTCGTTAGCTTTTGACCTGCACTAACATGATATTAAGTCTCCCCGTTTTACAATACCTATCCATAATTTAATAGAGAATGTGGGATTCTTACTCTTCTGCGCAGAACACTAATTGATAGTTTAGACACTTATTTAAATCGGGGTACTATTCCTTCAAATGGATGTGGTATATCAGCATGGAGAAAGACCCAAAGAATCAAAACCCGAATTGGCCTTGCAAAAGAAAACTGTAGAGGAGTAGGGGTCTATCCAATGCGCCTACCACTCAAATTTTGAAACAAACATTGAAAGTAAGTCCTTACTTTATCAGTCTTAATATTTAATACAGTATAATCTTTTCATAATGTGCTTGGTCTTGCCAACACGTGTTTCGCCCTCAACAAATTTAGGTCTTCATCAGGGCTGGTACATATCATAAAATAATATACAGTCATAAATGATCAGCAAACATTACATCACATGAATTAACTATTAATTGACACTTGGCACTCGGCACCACACAAACACTCTGAATCAAAATGCCCACCCATTAATAGAATGTCTTTTCAACCACAACGTGGTGACCATAATATACTGAACTTGTGAGAGTTGTGATGAGATATTACTGTTCAATGCATTTTTCTGTCTTTTTTCTTTTCATTCATTTTGCCCCCCCACACTCCCATTCTGTGTAACATGTCACTGATCCACTGGATGGTCAGTAATATTTTTATCTCATAACTTGTAAAATTCATGTGATGTAATGTTTGCTGTAATCATTTATGACTGTATATTATTTTATGATATGTACCAGCCCTGATGAAGACCTGAATTTGTTGAGGTTGAAACACGTGTACATTATGAAAAGATTCTACTGTATTAAATTTTAAGACTGATAAACTAAGGACTTACTTTTGTTTGTATCAGAATTTGAGTGGTATGTGCATTGGAGCCCTTACTCCTCCACAGTTTTATTTTTAATTTAAATCATTCATTCCACTGGATGAATGAAAGGATGCATAAAGCACTCCTGAAATGTGACTGGCAATTCACCAGCTCCTCTGGTCTTTCTGAGGTCCTGGCATTTCAGAACATTTCGCTATGTAATGTTTGATTGACCTCCACAAGATGCAATGATGGAGAAGCAAACCAACATGGAAGACCTTCTGCGCCTGCTCTACCAGAGTGACACAGGTGCGGCCTCGTAGCACTAAACCTTCTCATGCAAAATGACCCACTGAAAGTTGTCCTCATTTTACCGCCCTCAGATAATGAACTCTGCCAGCACCCCAGGCCAAAGACTGTCTATGCCCACAGCTTCGTCTTTGCACTGTATTAATCGGGTACAAGATCCCACCATGTACACATGATGTACAACTGTCCTGCGTATCTGCGTTCAGCCTGTCCCTCCGCCTGTCCTCCTGCACTCTCTGCCTCCTCTGTGGGATTTCTTTTTCCGCCATGTCCCCACCCCCCTTTGCTTACATCTGTCTGGGTGTTTTACAAAAAAAGACCCTTTTGTTACACAAACACAGACAGTATTGGCTTTGCCAGTTCTTGTTTATCTTTCCTTCTTCTATCCTGCTTCAGGGAGAATCTTCTGGGAAACTAAACAGCTCTGCAGCTGAGTGCAGTCACACTCTGTAGTTGATGGCTGGATCTGGCTGCTAGAGCTGCCAGAGTGAATTGTGACGCTACTAATCATATGTGTTTCTTTTTTCCAAAAGGCTATTTCATTATAACACATGGCAGCCTGCAATATCTGTATACAAGCCTGGATTAAATGTTCTTATTACAGTCTAGTTGTGACATAGCAAGTGACCTGTAATAGGAAAATGACAACACACCTGGTTAGTAATCTGTTATTACTCTTCAGTTGTGATGTCACAATTCCTGCGCTTGAGCCAGCACAGAGCAGAACTCCAGCTGTCATTGCAGCATGACACACTTTTCAAATTCCTTGCTTGTTGAATAGTTTTCTGTGACACTTTACAGCGATACATTGGCGAGGACCAGTTTATGGTAGAATGTTTAATGTCTGCTCTGCTGAGGTTTAACACATGTGAGCAAGAAGCTGCAAGTTATTACTTATCCTAAAGCACAACAATAAAACACTTTTGCAATGCATTTTATTAAAATGTTTAAACTATATTTCTACAACACATTCAAAGCTACAAATTTGCATTTTTAGTTCCAAATACTACATTGATAATATGGGTCAGCAAATGGAAGGTCTCTTACATTAGATTAAGCTTGAGACCAGTTATTAAAGGGGATCACAATGTGTGGCCCCCTACGGTACGTGAAACAGATATTGCAAGTCACCCAAGAGTTCTGTGACCTTATAAAGGAACTCGGCCTTAGGCCTCATTCCTCTATTTTTCATGGCAGTTCTCAGTTATGTGATAGCAGACTCACCTTTTATATGTGGCACAGAGTAAAACTACTGTAGAGTTAAAATGCATTGAAAGACACCCGGGCACACACTGACCACTTGGAGGAGTTGGTGGACATGGACTGTGGTCTTTTGTCAGGTCATGGTGCTCTGAGGTTGCATGCATTATTCCTTTGAAGAATGCACCATCAAATCCCATTTGTCATTTCACCCCCTTTCCCTGTCAATTTTCTTTTACTTTCCTGTGCTTTCCCTTTCTCATGTATCTAATGCAATTTACCCCAGAAATATACATCTCCCCAGCTGAGCACAATCTCTCAATCAGTCAGCGAGCGATGACTGGACCAAACAGTGGCATGAGGCCTCAAGCTGCTGGCATCGCTATGGCTTGCTATATCGTTGTGTAAAGTAGGGGTTATTTTATCCCTATATTTCAAGTCATCTGTGCTGTCACAGCAGGCTGTTAGTAGCAGAATGATGTGCAGACAGTTATAAAGAGCTGACACTCTCCCATGTGTTATACGAGCTACATTGGACCCAGATGTGCATGATACAGGGTGCAGGAGCAAGCTGTGATAGGACAATGCATTATTACTGCTATGACCAAGATTCCTCTGGGGCACGTCTGTTATCAGCGACCGACACTTTCTGAAAGTACAATATTCACAATGAGAGACACATGCATGTGTCTCTTCCCTGCAGCTTTCCGTGGTGTTACTAAAACTCAGCACGTGCAATTAGCACTACGGCAAAATCTGTCCTAGTGAAAAAACATATTTCAATGCATTTGCACCAGGGCAAAGCACTATGACTGGGGCAATTATTGCCTTGTTGCAAAAATGCATTGAAAGATGAACACCCTCATTTTAAATGGGGCGCTCATAAACATGGCAATGTAAATGCGAGGCGTAATGTATTCACACCTCCACTTCTGTGATCAACTATCAACTTCCTGAAAGTCCAATATTCACAGTCAGTGACACATGCAATTGCTACTTACCTGCAGAGTGCAGTGGTGTTACAGACACGTTGCAAAGGTGCAAGTGCAGTTAGCACTAGGGCAAACATTGTCCTAGTGGAAAAACATATTTCAATGCTTGTTTGCACGAGGGTAAAGCCTCATTATAGGTCAGTCGGTCCAGTAAAAATTGCGGATCGGCAGTATCGTCATTATTCCGCCATTTTTACCTGCTCACTCCGAGTCTGCCGTTAGTGGCAGTGAACTAGCAGCAGGCCTGAGCTGCCAGGAGTTCAGGCGCTACCGGCAGAGAAATGACAAATCAATGGCACTGTTAACAACGGTGCCAGTGATTCAGTAGTTCACATCCATTACAGCTGTTACTGGCACCCGTAATATCAAGGTAACACTGGCATATCGGGCACTGGTAACAGTAATGGCGAGTTTGCCGATAACCGCTGTTAGTACATGTAGTTTACCAGCAAACTCTTAATGAGGGCCCATGACCGGGGCAAATACTTCACTGGAACAAAAATGTATTGAACGATTAACACAATCATTTTAAATGTGGCGTATTGGGATATGCATTCACGCTCCACTTCACTCTCTTCCCCAATTTAATGCTGACGCCAGGTGGAGGAGGAGCATGAAGCAGAGGTAAGCTCTCTGCCGTGCTCACCTTCACAGCCTGGAGGGGCATGAAGCAGAGGTAAGCTCTCTGCCGTGCTCCCCTACACAGGCCTGGAGGGGCATGAAGCAGAGGTAAGCTCTCTGCCGTGCTCACCTTCACAGCCTGGAGGGGCATGAAGCAGAGGTAAGCTCTCTGCCGTGCTCCCCTACACAGGCCTGGAGGGGCATGAAGCAGAGGTAAGCTCTCTGCCGTGCTCCCCTACACAGGCCTGGAGGGGCATGAAGCAGAGGTAAACTATCTGCCGTGCTCCCCTACACAGGCCTGGAGGGGCATGAAGCAGAGGTAAGCTCTCTGCCGTGCTCACCTTCACAGCCTGGAGGGGCATGAAGCAGAGGTAAGCTCTCTGCCGTGCTCCCCTACACAGGCCTGGAGGGGCATGAAGCAGAGGTAAGCTCTCTGCCGTGCTCACCTTCACAGCCTGGAGGGGCATGAAGCAGAGGTAAGCTCTCTGCCGTGCTCCCCTACACAGGCCTGGAGGGGCATGAAGCAGAGGTAAGCTCTCTGCCGTGCTCCCCTACACAGGCCTGGAGGGGCATGAAGCAGAGGTAAACTATCTGCCGTGCTCCCCTACACAGGCCTGGAGGGGCATGAAGCAGAGGTAAGCTTTCTGCCGTGCTCACCTTCACAGGCCTGGAGAGGCATGAAGCAGAGGTAAGCTCTCTGTCGTGCTCCCCTTCACAGGCCTGGAGCTGCATGAAGCAGAGGTAAGCTCTCTGCCGTGCTCCCCTTCACAGGCCTGGAGAGGCATGAAGCAGAGGTAAGCTCTGTGCCGTGCTCACCTTCACAGGCCTGCACAGGGGTGAAATGAAAGGATTCCTATGGAATTCCTCCTGAGTTTTGCACTGGGTCTATCCCAGGCAGAGTCCTTAGCAATCCATCAGTAAACCTTCAAATTCTATTTACAGGCAGCGTTTACTTTTTCAAATGAAAGAGTAACAGCAAGTTGGCCTCGCTTTTGTTTTGTGATGATTAGAACTGCATGCAGGGGACCCCACAGCAGGCAAGTGCTAACGTGTGTACTCCCCTGCATGCAATTTACATTTCATGTAAAAAGACCCTCTATGAGTTTTGCATTCAACCAATTTATGGCCTGGTACTAAATGCACTTCCAGCGCTGGAAAGTATTTGTAATGCGTCCCTTTGTCTTTTAAAGTGACTACATGGAGCTGGGAAACGTGAACCTTAAAATGTGCCCTCAAATAGCTCAGCATATTAACAACTTGCGTCAAAAATTGTTCTGCAATTTGTAGCTGCAGCTTCATGTACTGAACTGGACAGAAGGCCCATCCAACTGCATTAACAACAGCAAGCATTGTTGCAGTGCCAAGAAGTGTACCCAATCCAGAATAAAGCGCTATACAACAACGTGCTCTTATCAATATTATGAAGTGCACAGTGTTAGTGTGAGGCACAGGACAGTCAGGTTAATTTAGAGGGAATCAGGGCTTTTTGCAAGATTTTGAGTGCGTGATTATCTGAGGCAATAGGTGAATAAAATAACTGAATTCACATTGTCAAACAATTACACACACTTTCCTAACCTAAGATGATACAGACTGAGACAGCAGTGGCTGAGTATAAGCACTTTGCTGAGAGAAAAGTAAACGTTCTTTCAGCCATAGCACACCTTACAGTAAAACATTAGAATTAATGTGGGAAACTGACCCATGCCCTAAATTACACAACCATAACTCAACAACTGCCCACATGTGTCCAGATCCCGCCCTACAATTGTTTGCTCCTCAATAGATCGAATTAAATGCTTGGCTTCAGTGGTTCTACTTAATTTTAAAGTACTAGCAAAGCTGCCCAGCCTTTAAACATATTTGAACAGTTTCACCATAGAGATAGTGAGAAAAAGCAAAGAAAGGGCGACCTATAAAATAGGAAGTCTCCAGAAAACACATACAATTCTAAACAGAGCTTCTAACATGCCAGGAGGGGGGCTTTAGAAAGGTTCCATATCTGAGATTTTTGGTAATAGGCCAATCCACAATCCATAGGCCTCAGGGCCCTAGACCTGCTCCATATGGCTGGTGCCCATCTGGCATTTTGCTGGTATCAGGCGTCCCCCAAAGTAATGTGCCTATCATCCTTACTATCTTCTGCCCATCTTCCTGTCACAGACCAAATACACCTCATATTTAGTTCTCTTCATTTCGCTTGAGCAAATGAGCATTTGTGACCATCACTTCCCATCGCAACACTCTACACAACATGACACTGTTGTACATACCTCAGAGAAAAGAACCCAAACAGTTGAATGAGGGGGCTCAAGCCAACGTTCCAGGTGCAGAAAGACTGAAATACTTGTAACTTTATGACTTCAGAATAGTTTACTTCTTGCACAGCTGGGCAGACAAGTTCGGCAGAGGAGGTGCAGTGCTGTTCCAGAAGACAGGAGTGCTCAATGTTGCTACTGGTATACGAACAAAATGGCTGCAGCAGAGGCAGAGACAAACACATGAAGAAAGTCACACAGATTCGATACAGAAGCAGACATGTACCCTACGAAGTGCCTTCTCTCTGTTCCTCTTCCTCTCTTAAATATGCTGATGAAGCCAATCAGAAGTTCAGAATCATCCGTGGCCAACCAAAGGGAATCAGAAGTTCAGAATCATCCCTGGCCAACCAAAGGCAATCAGAAGTTCAGAATCATCCGTGGCCAACCAAAGGCAATCAGAAGTTCAGAATCATCCCTGGCCAACCAAAGGGAATCAGAAGTTCAGAATCATCCCTGGCCAACCAAAGGCAATCAGAAGTTCAGAATCATCCCTGGCCAACCAAAGCCAATCAGAAGTTCAGAATCATCTCTGGCCACCAAAAGCCAATCGGAAGTTCAGAATCATCGCCGGCCAACCTGAGAGATGATTCACAAAGCTCAATAAAGG
Source organism: Ambystoma mexicanum (assembly GCF_040938575.1). Classification (NCBI taxonomy): domain Eukaryota; kingdom Metazoa; phylum Chordata; class Amphibia; order Caudata; family Ambystomatidae; genus Ambystoma; species Ambystoma mexicanum. Next base: position 710,229 of record NW_027182487.1, read on the forward strand.
GACACTGAATGCAAGAGGCGCAGCTGCTCTCGCCAACTTTCCATCATTAATGCCTCATTAAAAGTTTTGCTTATTGCCCCAATAGCCAGCAAGTTTTTGACTCAGTTGTGTTTGCAAAAGTTTTCAGTATGTATAATGAAGACAATACTCGGGTGGCTTTTATCTCCTGATGTGAATCTGAAGTCTAAAGCAAACTCACTGTTTCTGCAATGATACATGAATCCGTGCACCTGCGGCATGACAGGGATTCTTACATTTCTAAATATTGCTTTTCACGCTGGCTTTCCCATTGAAATCAGGGAGAGAAAGACAGAAATATAATGCAGTATAGCTGCGCTAAATAATATTAAAGGATAAAAAAAATATTACTTAGCCATTGCTATGGAGCGCGTACCAGTAGTGTATGTGTTTTAACACTGAAAACATTGAATTATAGGTCCAAATCATGTGGGATTCTACTGAAACAAGCTGGAAAGATATCCCAAAGTGTACAGCATCAATGTAAACAGATCACACACACGAGGAAATAGAGGAAGAGGCAGCCCAATGCACTCTAGAAAGTGAGGATCCATTCACACCAGGGCAAGGATGAGCACATTGTGACATGCCATGATGAATGTAAGCTTACACATGTGTGTACACACTTCATGAACACAGTGTTGGCATTGGTAGTATAGAGGCTTGAAAACTGGAAATGAAAATGGGAGGAGAGTGGATCACATGATGCAGCAAAGCCAGGGGGGCATATTCTCCACCAACTCCCTCCCCCTAAATAACAAAATACATTGAACACCTAATAACAATGTTAAACAGCTGGTGAGTGGTAAAACCTTGACTGTGTCACAGCACCAAACATGGGTGTTGCCAACCCAAAGAAAAAGCAAAAGAGAATTGAAGAATGTGTGTCCCTAATGCTGGCACATGATGGCAGGAAAGTGTCATCAGCAACACATCCAATGGCAGGTGCTGGATAGGTGAGAGGTTCTGAGCATGTCCTGTTCTGGGTGAAGTGCTGCAGGAGAGAAGAGACACAAAGGATGTCTCAATAACCAAAGCAGACAATTGTGACCTAAATATATATTTACAAGTAGCATGAATGACAGAGTGGAGGAGCATGAAGGATGTATCAGAAGTCACCATAAATGACCTGAGGGCCTTTAAGATAAATGCACAAGGTACAATGGAGAAATTGATGGATATAATAGTGAGCAATATTCTACTTGAGCCAAAAGTGTTTAAGCTATTTCTGGTGGTGATAGCACACCTCACATTGGATCCCAAAACCCTCCTTCGGGAGCATTCCAGAGCGATCATTGCCAGTATCTTAATATCTTAAGTAATAAGGGTAGAGATGCCATCCTCCGAGGAAGACATTCAATGCAATCGCAACTGGGTCAGCTTTTACCCTGACTTAATGTTGGTGGTATGACGAGCCAGGAAGTAGTTTGGAACAGACCAGAAACCTTTCAGAGAACATGGGCTCTATTATGCCATGCTGCACTCCACCAGGCTGTGGTCAGCAGTGTAGGAAACATTGCATTTTGTACATGACACAATTTGTGGTGAGGTTCACCCCATCATCATGAAGCTTGAACAGAGTGAAGCTGGCAACTGGCAGTGCAGGGGTGGCCTCAGGTGGGTATATCAGATCTCGCAAGAAAGAACTGTTGTAACTCACAAGAAGAACCAGGTTGTAAGTAATTTTCTGAATTTTAGGTGATTCTTCGTATTGCGTATTTCTTTCGGGAGAGTGTTCCACGTTTTTGCTGCCAAGTGGGAGAATGAGGATCCTCCAAGTTTATTTCTTGTGTATGGTTTTGGTTCTAGGCGATTGTTGTGTCTTGATCTGAGTACTCTTGTCGGTAGGTACATAGTTGTTTTCTTTTGTAGGACTTCTGCTCCTTGGCCATGGATTGCTCTGTGCAATGTCAATGATGAAGAAAAGGGATGTGAGGGTTATGTAATGGTTTACAAAGGTGGAAGGTGGCAGTAATGTGATACATTTCTAATTGGTTACTAGAATGTATTGGGTTACTGATGGGGTACAGGGTCTGGGAAAATGGAGACAGGTTTATATAATAGATTACTAGTTGTGTGCTGAGATTAGGAAGAGCAAGTAATCAGTAATGTAATGGTGACTCAGATGAGAAAGAGAGAGAAAGGGCTCAGGTAATGGTTTACTAATAGTGTAACGCTCACCTGATTCCCACGGAGGCGCGGGTCTTGGCAGGAAGGTGTCTGTGACACGAAACGTGATGTGCAGGATTCGGTTGGCTTCTGGGGTAGACCCTCTCCGCACTGTGTGTCGAACTTGAAGGGTGAGGTTTCTGCAGGTGAAATAATATGGGGATTAAAGGTCTGGGTTGCTGAATGTCCCTATCTCTCTCTCCTCCCAGCTTGTCTGTTGAACCCCCCTCCCAGGTCAACGTGCTCACCTTAGATAGGTGAATGCTGGGCTCTCCATCTGCGTCTAGTGCAGGGTGCCGTTGCCAGTTCCTTCACTGGTGAAACGTGGGCCTCTTAACTTCAGAGGATGGGTACCGTCGTTGACTGCACGACCGGTAAGTTTCTGGACACCTTTAGTCTTTATAGTCTTTTATGCGTGGCACTGAAGCGCCTGGAGTTGCGTAAGTATGGCAGCGCTCTTACTGTCTCTTTCTTTGTCTTTGCAGGAGACGATGCAGAATGAAGAAGTCCGGAATTCGCCGCGTGCCGGTAATTGTGACACTGCTGTTGTCTTTGCAGGTGAAGATGCAGTGTGAAGAATCCGCAATGCACTGCGTGCCAGTAAGTAGAATAATGCTGTTTATCTTTGCAGGTGCAGATGCAGCGTGAAGAATCTGGAGTGCACAGCGTGCCGGTAAGTATAATAATGCTGTTTATCTTTGCCGGCGAAGGTGCAGCGTTATACACGGCCGCTGCCGATGGATCAGGTAAGCAAGCACTGCGTGTGAAAGTTCGTTCTGCTAACCTGTTGTTTCTGGTCTTTTGCAGGTGCTGATGTTGCTCGGGTACAGGAATGGTAAGTATAATTCTTGCAGGTTCAGGATCCCAAGAAGAAATGCTGGAACAGACTCGGTGAGCGTTCTGCTGCAGATGCAAAATAACGCGAAGCACGTTTCATCAATCGGGTGTGGTTTAAATAGCCTTGGAGTGATGAGGCATCTCCTTCCACGGCCCCGCCTAGGTAAGAAAAGAGTTCCTGCTTCCAGAAGAGTTCCAGTGCTGTATCCAGGGAGTGGAGCTGCCCCACCCAGGTAAGAAAGTAGTCCCAGTTCACCGAGGACTTCTAAGAGTCTGGCAAGTAAGCAGCATGGTCTGCCGCAGGTAAGTCCACCCAAGCACCTTCACACCAATGATGAGCCCGGCGCTTCCAGTGCCGGGACCGATGCTTCTGATGAGCCTGGTGCCACCGGCGCCAGGACAAGGTCCAAAAGGTCCCTGTGGGGACCGGCTGGTGCCTAGGATCAGGGTTAGGGGCCTGCTTCCAAGGACGTTGGACTGATCCTGGCTCCTTGGAAGCAGTGATCATGACAGTATCCCCCCTCAAGGCCCCTCCTAAGTGTGTCTTCTCCGGGGGCTTTGGCTTGTCGGGGTGATTCAGATGGAATCTCTTGACCAGACGAGGTGCGTGGACGTGTTCTGAGGGTTCCCACGACCTTTCCTGGGGACCGTATCCTTTCCAATCAACCAGATAGTATAATTTAGACCTGGAAATTTTGGAGTCTAGGATGTTCTTCACTTCGAATTCGAGTTCTCCGTCTACCAAAACGGGTCCTGGGAGTTCAGTCAATCGGGTTTCTGGTTGCACTGGTTTTAATAAGGAGACATGGAATACTGGATGTATTTTCATATGCGTAGGTAATTCCAATTTGGCAGCCACCGGATTGATTATGGCAGATATGAGGTAGGGCCCAAGGTATCTCGGGATGAAAGTGCGGGGTCCTTTTAAAGGCAGGTGCTTCGTGGATAACCAGACTTGATCTCCTACAGCGTAGTGAGGGGCCTCTTTACGGTGCCGATCGGCTGCCTTTTTGAATTGAGCTTTAGCTCTTTGCAGATGGGCAGTGGCTTCCTTAAAAGCACAGGTAATCTCCGAATGCAAGTGATCCACAGCAGGTGCTTCAATTTCTTGGGGAGGATCCAGGTTGGAGGTTCTAGGATGGTGTCCATATAATAGGAAAAAAGGAGTCTTCCCGGTTCCAGAATGAGTCGAATTGTTGTACGCGTATTCAGCAATCCAAAGAATGTCCTTCCAGGGGTTTTCTGTTTGTTGGAGCATGCAGCGTAGATATTGTTCTAGTGTCTGGTTTGTCCTTTCGGTTTGTCCGTCCGTTTGGGGATGGTGACTGGTCGAAAGTCTTACATCAACTTGGGCTAGACGACAGCAACTGCGCCAGAAGTGGGAGATGAATTGACTTCCCCTATCGGAGACTAAAACCGAAGGAAAACCGTGTAAGCGAACGATGTTCGCCAAGAATTCCCGGGCCAATACTGAGGCTGAAGGCAGACCCTTCAAGGGTATGAAGTGAGCCATTTTCGAGAATAGATCCACGACTACTAAGATGGTAGTATATCCCAAGCATGGAGGTAAGTCCGTGATAAAATCCATGGACAGGGTATGCCATGGACAGGGAGGGATGTCAAGTGGCTGTAATAGGCTGGCTGGTTTTTGCTTTTGACTTTTATTCTGGGCACACACACCACAGGAGATTACAAAGTCTCTAATATCCCTTTTCCACGATGGCCACCAGAAATTTCTTTTAATCTTTTCCATGGTTTTGGTAATGCCAGGGTGCCCCTCCATTAGAGAATCATGATAACCGGAGATTACTTGTTTTTGTAGTCTCTCACAGGGCAAGTGCAATCGTCCTCGGAAATATGGTAGGTCTTGATCTACTGAGAAATCTTTTCCCTTTAATTGCCAGTCCTGCAAATCGGTCGGAGTTAGGAGCGATTTCACCGTGTTCTTGATGTCTTCAAAAGATTGAGTGCTGACCAAACCCAAAATCCTTTGTTCTGGGATTATGGGTATTGGATCTGGATTGATCAAATGTTCATCTACTCCCATCCGGGAGAGGGCATCCGCCTTTCCGTTCTTACTACCTGGTCGATAAGTAATTATAAAGTCAAATTCTGCTAGGAACAGAGCCCAGCGAAGTTGTCTGGAAGACTGAGCTTTGGCTGTCTTTAGGTATTGTAGATTGTGGTGGTCAGTCATAACGGTGACTGTGTGTCTGGCTCCTAGAAGATAATGCCGCCAGGCTTTAAAGGCCGATCTGATGGCCAAGAGTTCCTTGTCCGTAATTGAATAGTTGATCTCAGGAGGCGAAAACTTGCGGGACCAAAAGGCAACCGGATGTAGTTGGTTTGTGACCGAATCTCTTTGTGATAACACTGCTCCCATAGCAAGACTAGAAGCATCCGTTTCCATGATGTAAGGAAGTTCTGGGCGAGGATGTTTTAAAACAGGTGCAGAAATGAATTTAGCTTTTAAGTCTTGAAAAGCTTGTTCCGCTTCAGAAGACCACTCAAAACGTTTGTTCTTTTTTCAACAGAGCGGTGATGGGTTGGACTATCCGGGAAAATTCAGGAATGAATCTGCGGTAAAAGTTAGCGAATCCTAACATGCTTTGAACTCCTTTTACAGAGGTTGGTGATGGCCACTTGATAATTGCTTCAACCTTCTTTGAATCCATGTGGACTCCGTTAGGTGACAATATGAATCCCAGGAACTCGACTTCTGTTGCGTTGAAGACGCATTTCTCAAGCTTAGCAAAAAGACTATGTTGACGCAATCTCTCGAGAACCTCTTTAACATGTCTCTGATGTTCTTCTTCCGATGATGAATAGACGAGGATGTCGTCAATGTAGACAACTACACACACGTCAATGAGTTCTCTAAGGACATCGTTCATAAAATATTGGAAAGCAGCAGGAGCATTACACAGTCCAAAGGGCATCACTTGATATTCGAATAGCCCGTACTTGGTGCGAAAGGCCGTTTTCCATTCATCGCCCTCTTCGATCCTTACCAAGTGGTAGGCTCCTCTGAGATCCAGCTTTGTGTATATACGGGCATCTTTGACTTGGTCCAGGAGTTCAGGGATCAAAGGTAACGGGTATCTGTTTTTAACAGTGATCTGATTCAGGGCGCGGTAATCTATGCAAGTCCTAAGGTCTCCTTCCTTTTTTGGAACGAAGAACAAAGCCGATGAAGCTGGAGATTTGGAAGGACGGATAAACCCGTTAGCTAGGTATTGGTCCAGGTACTGTCTGAGGTGAAGGTTCTCTGGCTCGGTGAGGGCATAGATCCTGCTGCAAGGAGGAGTTGTTCCAGGTATCAGATCTATTTGACAGTTGTAAGACCTATGAGGGGGTAGGGTGTTAGCTTGATCCTTCTGGAAGACGTCTTGGAACTCCTGGTATTCGGGAGGTAATTTGAGAATCTCCTCAGAAGAGATCGCCGCCAGTGAAACATCAGGTCGAGGATAACAAGTGGTAGAACACTCTGGAAACTGAACCGTCTTTGCTCGCCAATCAATCTGAGGATTGTGCTTCTCCAACCAAGGGATTCCCAGAATGATCTGGAACTGAGGGGCCTTGATTACATCGAACACTAGTCTCTCCCGGTGTCCATTATGACTCAACAGCGTCACTTCTTGGGTGGCATGCGTTACTGGTCCGGAGGCTATCTCCGTGCCATCCACAGTAGTGATGACGTCTTTTACTGCCTTAGGGACAAGGGGTAGATTCATCCTTGACACCATTTCACGGTCCACATAGTTACCGATTGCTCCGCTGTCAATGTAAGCTTCAATTGCGTGCAAACGATCCGGACGTTCAGGACTAATGAGGACCATGGGTATCACGAAATGCGAGGTCACGGGACAGATCTTAACGCTCGGCAAGAGGACCTCTACTCTTGTCGGGCGAGGTCGTTTCCCTGCTCAGAATTTGTGGTACAGGTATCCGCGGCTCCTACAGTCTTCTTAGCTGGTTTCACGGGACAGTCCCGAAGAAAGTGTCCTGAATTACCGCAATAGAGGCATAATTGCAGCTGCCTTCTTCTTTCCCGCTCTTTCTGGGTTAAAGGTCCTCTCATGCCCCCTATTTGCATGGGTTCCGCAGTGTCAGCTCCCTTATTCGAGGTCTGTGGTTTGGAAAACACTCGGGTATCAAATCTGGAGCGATCTGCCTTCCTGTTCTGTAGTCTATGGTCTAGTTGGACAACTAAGTCAATATAGTCTGAACATTCTTGTGGAGGATTCACAACCTGCGCTAGCACATCCTTGAGCTCCCCCCGCAGACCTCTGTAGAAAAGCGTTATTCTCTTGTCCTCGGGCCATTGTGTTTCCACTATGAGTCTATTGAAAGAGGCTATATAAGTCAAGAGGTCTTGGTTACCCTGTCGTAATGAGAGAAGTTCATTGTCCAAGGCCTGCCCTTGTGCATGTCTTGCGAACAGTTTCTCCATGCTGGCCTGGAAGGCTTGAAAATCGTGTAAAACCGGATCATCCTGGGTGACTAAAGGGATCGACCAATCTGCAGCGCTGCCACTGAGATAAGAAAGCACGAAAGCCACCTTGGCCTGGTCAGTTGGGAATGCAGCTGGTCGACATAAGAAGTGCAGGCGGCACTGGTTGATGAACACTGCGAATTTCTTTGGATCACCAGCAAAGCGTTCAGGCGGAGCCAAGGGCACATTACCGGGCAGATTGATTTGCACTGGATTTGAAGCTGAGGCAGAAGGGTAACCTCCTCCTGGAACAGGCAAAGGTGTCTGTCCTGCCTGCGTTTGTAACAACTGCCTAGCAAGGTCCTCTGTTCGCTCCTTAGAAATTATCAGTTCTCTTCTTAGAGAGCTCGTTTCCTGGCGAGCTGCATGTACTTCTGCTCTTAATTCCCCAAGCAACTGGGCTAGTTGATCAGTATCTGAAGTTTCCATTGCGCCTGGGTAGGAGTTTAGTGGTGGGCTTCGCGTTCTGTAACGCTCACCTGATTCCCACGGAGGCGCGGGTCTTGGCAGGAAGGTGTCTGTGACAGGAAACGTGATGTGCAGGATTCGGTTGGCTTCTGGGGTCGACCCTCTCCGCACTGTGTGTCGAACTCGAAGGGTGAGGTTTCTGCAGGTGAAATAATATGGGGATTAAAGGTCTGGGTTGCTGAATGTCCCTATCTCTCTCTCCTCCCAGCTTGTCTGTTGAACCCCCCTCCCAGGTCAACGTGCTCACCTTAGATAGGTGAATGCTGGGCTCTCCATCTGCGTCTAGTGCAGGGTGCCGTTGCCAGTTCCTTCACTGGTGAAACGTGGGCCTCTTAACTTCAGAGGATGGGTACCGTCGTTGACTGCACGACCGGTAAGTTTCTGGACACCTTTAGTCTTTATAGTCTTTTATGCGTGGCACTGAAGCGCCTGAAGTTGCGTAAGTATGGCAGCGCTCTTACTGTCTCTTTCTTTGTCTTTGCAGGAGACGATGCAGAATGAAGAAGTCCGGAATTCACTGTGTGCCGGTAAGTGTGACACTGCTGTTGTCTTTGCAGGTGAAGATGCGGCGTGATGAATCCGCAATGCACTGCGTGCCAGTAAGTAGAATAATGCTGTTTATCTTTGCAGGTGCAGATGCAGCGTGAAGAATCTGGAGTGCACAGCGTGCCGGTAAGTATAATAATGCTGTTTATCTTTGCCGGCGAAGGTGCAGCGTTAGACACGCCCGCTGCCGATGGATCAGGTAAGCAAGCACTGCGTGTGAAAGTTCGTTCTGCTAACCTGTTGTTTCTGGTCTTTTGCAGGTGCTGATGTTGCTCGGGTACAGGAATGCTAAGTATAATTCTTGCAGGTTTAGGATCCCAAGAAGAAATGCTGGAACAGACTCGGTGAGCGTTCTGCTGCAGATGCAGAATAACGCGAAGCACGTTTCATCAATCGGGTGTGGTTTAAATAGCCTTGGAGTGATGAGGCGTCTCCTTCCACGGACCCGCCTAGGTAAGAAAAGAGTTCCTGCTTCCAGAAGAGTTCCAGTGCTGTATCCAGGGAGTGGAGCTGCCCCACCCAGGTAAGAAAGTAGTCCCAGTTCACCGAGGACTTCTAAGAGTCTGGCAAGTAAGCAGCATGGTCTGCCGCAGGTAAGTCCACCCAAGCACCTTCACACCAATGATGAGCCCGGCGCTTCCAGTGCCGGGACCGATGCTTCTGATGAGCCTGGTGCCACCGGCGCCAGGACAAGGTCCAAAAGGTCCCTGTGGGGACCGGCTGGTGCCTAGGATCAGGGTTAGGGGCCTGCTTCCAAGGACGTTGGACTGATCCTGGCTCCTTGGAAGCAGTGATCATGACAAATAGGGTACCAGTAAGTGGAAGATGGAGGAGGGGGGCATGCAATTGATTACTGATGGGGTACTGTACAAGGAATATGGAGGTGGGGGTAATGTAAAGGATTACAACAGCGGTAGCAGGAGGGGGCAAAAAGTTGCAGATGTAATGTAATGGATTACTACAGGAATGAGAAAGGATGAGGTGAAGGTCATAAAATTGATTGCAATTGGGGTACCATGACGAGGAATAATGAGGTGGGGTATTGTAATGGGTTACTAATGGAGAAATGGGACGAGGACAAAAGAAATGGGGGTAATGTCACGGATTAAGAATGGGTTGCCAGGTTGAGTAAGAGAGAGACTTGGATAATGTAATGGATTTGTAATTGAGTACCAGCACAATAAAGTGGGAGGTGGGGTAAATTGATTACTAATAAGGTACTGGTACAAGTATTAGGTAGGTGGTTATAATATAAAGGAATAATAAGTCGGATTTGGACACGGAATAAGTTGGCAGATAATGTAATGGATTATTTTAGAAACTAGAGTGATGCAGGTAGGATAATGGATCACTAAAGGGGGAAATGGGATAAGGAAGAGCTAAGCAAGAGTAGTGTAATACCTTTCTAATAGGGAACTGTTACAACAAAGAGGGAGGCAGAGTTTACTTTATTCATTATTAATGTAGTACGTGGAGGAGGAAGAGGGAGGTGGGAGTATTGCAATAGATTACTAATGCTTTACCAAGGCAAGGAAGAGGTAGGTTGGGGTGATGCAAAGGATTATTGATGAAGGACTGGGATAAGAACGAGCAGGCAGGGATAATGTAATAGATTACTAAGAAAGTATCAGTATGGTTTAAAGGGAAGAGGTAATGTCATGGATTACAAATAGGGTTCTGAGTTGAAGAAGAGTGAGCCATGAGAAACTAAGGGGGTAATTCATAGAATTCAGCGCACAAGTGGCGCACGCGGCTGGCGCACAGTGTGCGCGTGCGAATCCCTGCGCCAGCCGCGTGCACCAAAACCCATTTCCGCGCACAGCGTATTCATGGATTCCAGCCACTAAAACCAGCCGTGGCGCACAGTGGCGCAGCGACCTTGCAGCAGCGCCAGTTACGCCCCCAAGAACGCCTTCCGCGCAGGGAAAAGCCATCAAAATCCCCAATCCAGCGCAAAGGGCTGCGCTAACCCTGTACCAGCACGGCAAGCGGGCTACGTGTATTTCAGGGGTTCACGTGAAGTTTCTCACGCGATCGGGCCTGGGGGAGCGGGCTACGTGTATTCCAGGGGTGCGCGGGAAGTTTTACACGCTAATAGCCTGGGCGCGTGTATTTCAGGGGTGCGCGGGAAGTTCCACACGCGAATAGCCTGGGCGCGTGTATTTCAGGGGTGCGCGGGAAGTTCCACACGCGAATAGCCTGGGCGCGTGTATTCCAGGGGTGCGCGGGAAGTTTTACACGTGAATAGCCTGGGCGCGTGTATTTCAGGGGTGTGCGGGAAGTTCCACACGCGAATAGCCTGGGCGCGTGTATTTCAGGGGTGCGCGGGAAGTTTTACACGCGAATAGCCTGGGCGCGTGTATTTCAGGGGTGCGCGGGAAGTTTTACACGCGAATAGCCTGGGCGCGTGTATTTCAGGGGTGCGCGGGAAGTTTTACACGCGAATAGCCTGGGCGCGTGTATTTCAGGGGTGCGCGGGAAGTTCCACACGCGAATAGCCTGGGCGCGTGTATTTCAGGGGTGCGCGGGAAGTTTTACACGCGAATAGCCTGGGCGCGTGTATTTCAGGGGTTCGCGGGAAGTTCCACACGCGAATAGCCTGGGCGCGTGTATTTCAGGGGTGCGCGGGAAGTTTTACACGCGAATAGCCTGGGCGCGTGTATTTCAGGGGTGCGCGGGAAGTTTTACACGCGAATAGCCTGGGTTCGTGTATTTCAGGGGTGCGCGGGAAGTTTTACACGCGAATAGCCTGGGCGCGTGTATTTCAGGGGTGCGCGGGAAGTTCCACACGCGAATAGCCTGGGCGCGTGTATTTCAGGGGTGCGCGGGAAGTTTTACACGCGAATAGCCTGGGCACGTGTATTTCAGGGGTGCGCGGAAAGTTCCACACGCGAATAGCCTGGGCGCGTGTATTTCAGGGGTGCGCGGGAAGTTTTACACGCGAATAGCCTGGGCGCGTGTATTTCAGGGGTGCGCGGGAAGTTTTACACGCGATTTCAGCAGGGTACGTGTATTTCAGGGGTGCGCGGGAAGTTTTACACGCGAATAGCCTGGGCGCGTGTATTTCAGAGGTGCGCGGGAAGTTTTACACGCGAATAGCCTGGGCGCGTGTATTTCAGGGGTGCGCGGGAAGCTCCACACGCGAATAGCCTGGGCGCGTGTATTTCAGGGGTGCGCGGGAAGTTTTACACGCAAATAGCCTGGGCGCGTGTATTTCAGGGGTGCGCGGGAAGTTCCACACGCGAATAGCCTGGGCGCGTGTATTTCAGGGGTGCGCGGGAAGTTTTACACGCGAATAGCCTGGGCGCGTGTATTTCAGGGGTGCGCGGGAAGTTTTACACGCGAATAGCCTGGGCGCGTGTATTTCAGGGGTGCGCAGGAAGTTTTACACGCGATTTCAGCAGGGTACGTGTATTTCAGGAGTGCGCGGGAAGTTTTACACGCGAATAGCCTGGGCGCGTGTATTTCAGGGGTGCGCGGGAAGTTTTACACGCGATTTCAGCAGGGTACGTGTATTTCAGGGGTGCGCGGGAAGTTTTACACGCGATTTCAGCAGGGTACATGTATTTCAGGGGTGCCGGGGAGTCCTACATGTGATTTGACAGTGTGGGTCCTCCCAGGTGTTCCCTGTACACCCTCCACGGCCCCTGCAGGCAGCCCACACCACAGGGGACTACCCTGCATCCCTGGTCATGTCCCGCAGGCAGCCCACCCAACATGGGCATGCCCCCCAGCAAAGGCACATGTCTCCTTGAACTAATGAACACCAACTCATCTCCCCCACCACCCCCACCCCCCAGCACTGTGGGGCACCTGCCAGCAGGCCCCCATCCATGTCCAACTCATGTCCCCCACCACCCCCACCCCCCAGCACTGTGGGGCACCTGCCAGCAGGCCCCCACCCATGTCCAACTCATGTCCCCCACCACCCCCACCCCCCAGCATTGCGGGGCACCCTCCACCAGGCCCTCGCTCATGTCCCATCCATGCCCCCCTGCACCTGGGTCCCAACAATCCCCAATCATGTCCGTAATGGCCATCCTCCCCTGCCAAAAGGCCCAACCAACTATCACATCCACCCACATATCAAAGGCAATTACATGTTACACACCCAATGTGAATAATGCAAATGAACACATGTCTGTCACACACAATGGCTGCAAGTGAATGTTAAAACACCCAACATGACATGCATGAAAGTAATGAGATGATACGACACATTTAAGGATGAAAATAAAAATGTATTGAAAATAAACTAGAATGGAAATGAAATTAGAAAAACCACAAAGCAAAACAACAAAAAGAAGATGAATGTCCATGAAAAAAATCCAAAAAATCAAAAAATCCATAGAAGAACTATTTACAAGACAATCCCGGGTCCATGAGCCCAACCAAATGAAACCTAACTATGTCAACTAACTAAAAACTGAACTATATACAAAAAAGTGGCGCATTGTCCAATCGCAACCAAATAAAAAAAAATAAAATTAAAAGGAAACCTACCACTAACTATATAACTATATACAATGGCAGCGGGCAAGTCCTGCGGCTCACTCTGTGATGTTGCCGGCCAGGGCATCATCGAACTCCATGTCGATGTCCTGGAGACGGGACTCTGTCCTGGCCCCGAGGTCTTGCAGGGATAACCCCATGTTCACCTCAAACTCCCTGTGAGCTTCCTCGAGGCACTCAGCCCGCCTCAACGCCCGACGCATGGGGAACTCCGCCCTGACCATGGTGAGCCGCTCCTCTTCCGCCCGCTGCCGCTCCGCACCTATCCGCTGGACCAACTGCTCCCACACGGAAGACACTACCATCCCAGGGTTCTCCTGCCCTCCGGCCGATGCCTGCCCCTCTGATCTTGATGGCCCCGAGCCATGATGCCTCCCACGTCGAGCCTGCTGCTGCCTCCGACGCCACTGCCTGTGCCAGCACGACGGCATCCAGGATGATGGAAACCACCGACGCCGTCGTGCACGTGCCCTGCCCGATGATGCCGTCACATCCTCCATCTGCTGGGGTCCAGTTGCTGTGTTGTCCACCCCTGCTGGACCTCTGACTCCCGACTGTGGCAGGGATGGGATCCCCACCGAGCTGGCTGCATTGGTCAGGGCAGGTCCACAGGGGGCCCTGGTGGCATCTGGGCCGGAAGACGGCAAGGAGAACGACTGGCGTATAGTCTCCACAGAGGAGGAGAGGGCGGCCAGATTGGCCGACACATGCAGGAAACCCCCGAACATGGCCGATCCCAATTGGGCCACGTCGGCACGGTGCTCTTCGTGATGACGTGCGTGCTCCTCCTGGGAAGCACGCACGGCATCACGAATCACAGCCGTGCGCATCGCGACCCCAATCAGGACCTTCTCCACACGGCCAGGGGTCCCCTCGTCCGCAGGTGGAGGGGAGTCAGATGACATGGACATCCCCTCTACCTGCGGACGGGCCTGGGACGGGGCATCCCTGCTGGTGCAAGGTGGTGCACCCACAGGTTCAGGGACAGCGACATGCACAGGCCCCTCCATGGTGACCTGTGCTGCCTCCTGCCCCTGCCCCTGGACTGCACCACTTGCACCAGCAGGGATGCCCCCACCAGGCCCCATGTGCGCCTCAGTGGCGGCCTCCTCCTCCTCTGTGGAAACCACCAACCTGGATGGCTCCTCCCCGTCTACTGCCGTAGCAGGCCCCTGTGGGGGCTCACCCAACCCTTCCGCTGCAGCCGTGGGGGCATCCCCGCCGCCTTGCTCCACAGCGCCGTCTCCGCCCTCTCCTTCACTAGCCGCTGCGTAGAGGGAGACATAGAACACAAGCATCAGGGTACTGTACAATGGTCCCCTAGACAGGAAGCAATAGCAGATGAGTGCCACTGTCAAAGTACACTTCCATCATGTCACACCACAACACATGTGTCAGTCCAGGCAAAACACACACAGTGACAGTCATGGTGCGTGCCATGGACATTTCAATGCATGTCCAATGGACTCTCGAATCATACAATGTAATGGGACTCACATGCATCATGGGTCATGCCTATCACATGCACACACTTCACCTCAGTCACATCCATCTGGCCCCGTACACCCCAATCACAGTGCATACAAGGATGACTAGGCTGCATCAGTGAATCTGTACATTGTCACAGACATGTGTCATGCATCCATGGCACTCACAAGTCACAGACACGCAGGTCAGGCACACACACATGGATACCACATATGTATCTGGCATCAGCACCCATCCCTCGCCCCCACCCATTTCCAGGAACAGAGACTGCCATGCTCTCATGTGTGCAATCTGCACAGGGCTCCCCATGTCGCATTCAAACACATGCAACAACCGTGCGGTTCACACATTACAGGTCGCACTTGCATTCCCATGATGTCCCTGCACACATACATGCGTACATGGCCTATGTCACACATGCAGGCAAGTATCAGACAACCAGCACACTGCAACATGTCCTGTCTCACACAGCAATGCTTGGCCACTTACCGCTCAACTCCAGACGGGTCTCCCTCTCAAGGACCTGGGCGTGGAGTGCTGGGTGTGCGCCTTCCAGGACCCTCAACTGGATGGTACTCATGCGGCCCTGGCCCCCCTCCACGAGGCGCCGGGACTTCATGAGGGTCCTGGACCTCAAGTCCTCCCAGCGCTTCTTGACCTTCTGGATGGTGCGGGTTGCCACCCCCTCCGCGTTGATGGCAACCACACAGTCGGCCCAGATCCTCTCCCGTCCTTCCCTGTTGGCGGGCTACGTGTATTTCAGGGGTTCGCGTGAACTTTCTCACGCGATCGGGCCTGGGGGAGCGGGCTACGTGTATTTCAGGGGTTCGCGTGAAGTTTCTCACGCGATCGGGCCTGGGGGAGCGGGCTACGTGTATTTCAGGGGTTCGCGTGAAGTTTCTCACGCGATCGGGCCTGGGGGAGCGGGCTACGTGTATTTCAGGGGTTCGCGTGAACTTTCTCACGCGATCGGGCCTGGGGGAGCGGGGTACCACTCACCATCTGCCTTGCGTGTAGAAGAACGCGTAGCCAACACCCGCTGTGAAGTAATAGCGTGTGAACCCCAACGGATGGAAAACACACGCACCGCACAAAAAGCACGTACAGAACATAAATGCACGCGGGATTAAGCCCTGCCAGGGCAACGCCCGTGCGCAAAACGTCACAGACGCGCTTACGCTGTAAGGGCCTTTGGTCCAATGAAATCGCGTACGCGTGCTGACGCGCTTACGCGCTAAGGGCCTTTCCTCGATTTTCACGCTGACGTGCAGGATTTTCACGTGCCAAATCACTCCGTATCAAGCTGGCCACGCGAAAACACACGGAAGACCACGCTCCTGCCCAGAAAGCCGAATCACTGCCCCCCAGTGCCCCGAGCAGCCTCCCACGTGCCATCTGCTGCTGCCTGCCTGCCTGCCTGCCTGCTGCCACCGTGCCTTGCCATTTGGTGCCTGCACATCAGCCATCTGCAGGGGTCCAGTTGCTGTGTCCACCCCTGCTGGTACAGAAGACTCCCGACTCGAATAACATCGCTCCACAGCCCAGCCCCAGGACCCAGTTGCCCACCCAATCCTGCCCCTGGGGTTGCCATGTCGGGCACATCCACATCTGACCCCAGTGGCAACCCCCGGCCAGAGGGGCAGAGGGGCACCAGCTTCACTGCCACCGAAGTTGGTGTCCTGGTGGAGCAAGTCCTGGGGCAGTATGATGCCCTCTTCGGATCGTCCCGCGCCAACAGGGAAGGACGGGAGAGGATCTGGGCCGACTGTGTGGTTGCCATCAACGCGGAGGGGGTGGCAACCCGCACCATCCAGAAGGTCAAGAAGCGCTGGGAGGACTTGAGGTCCAGGACCCTCATGAAGGCCCGGCGCCTCGTGGAGGGGGGCCGGGGCCGCATGAGTACCATCCAGTTGAGGGTCCTGGAACGCGCACACCCAGCGCTCCACGCCCAGGTCCTTGAGAGGGAGACCCGTCTGGAGTTGAGCGGTAAGTGGCCAAGCATTGCTGTGTGAGACAGGACATGTTGCAGTGTGCTGGTTGTCTGATACTTGCCTGCATGTGTGACATAGGCCATGTACGCATGTATGTGTGCAGGGACATCATGGGAATGCAAGTGCGACCTGTAATGTGTGAACCGCACGGTTGTTGCATGTGTTTGAATGCGACATGGGGAGCCCTGTGCAGATTGCACACATGAGAGCATGGCAGTCTCTGTTCCTGGACATGGGTGGGGGCGAGGGATGGGTGCTGATGCCAGATACATATGTGGTATCCCTGTGTGTGTGCCTGACCTGCGTGTCTGTGACTTGTGAGTGCCATGGATGCATGAAACATGTCTGTGACAATGTACAGATTCACTGATGCAGCCTAGTCATCCTTGTATGCACTGTGATTGGGGTGTACGGGGCCAGATGGATGTGACTGAGGTGAAGTGTGTGCATGTGATAGGCATGACCCATGATGCATGTGAGTCCCATTACATTGTATGATTCGAGAGTCCATTGGACATGCATTGAAATGTCCATGGCACGCACCATGACTGTCACTGTGTGTGTTTTGCCTGGACTGACACATGTGTTGTGGTGTGACATGATGGAAGTGTACTTTGACAGTGGCACTCATCTGCTATTGCTTCCTGTCTAGGGGACCATTGTACAGTACCCTGATGCTTGTGTTCTATGTCTCCCTCTACGCAGCGGCTAGTGAAGGAGAGGGCGGAGACGGCGCTGTGGAGCAAGGCGGCGGGGATGCCCCCACGGCTGCAGCGGAAGGGGTGGGTGAGCCCCCACAGGGGCCTGCTACGGCCGTAGACGGCGAGGAGCCATCCTGGTTGGTGGTTTCCACAGAGGAGGAGGAGGCCGCCACTGAGGCGCACATGGGGCCTGGTGGGGGCATCCCTGCTGGTGCAAGTGGTGCAGTCCAGGGGCAGGGGCAGGAGGCAGCACAGGTCACCGTGGAGGGGCCTGTGCATGTCGCTGTCCCTGAACCTGTGGGTGCACCACCTTGCACCAGCAGGGATGCCCCGTCCCAGGCCCGTCCGCAGGTAGAGGGGATGTCCATGTCATCTGACTCCCCTCCACCTGCGGACGAGGGGACCCCTGGCTGTGTGGAGAAGGTCCTGATTGGGGTCGCGATGCGCACGGCTGTGATTCGTGATGCCGTGCGTGCTTCCCAGGAGGAGCACGCACGTCATCACGAAGAGCACCGTGCCGACGTGGCCCAATTGGGATCGGCCATGTTCGGGGGTTTCCTGCATGTGTCGGCCAATCTGGCGGCCCTCTCCTCCTCTGTGGAGACTATACGCCAGTCGTTCTACTTGCGGTCTTCCGGCCCAGATGCCACCAGGGCCCCCTGTGGACCTGCCCTGACCAATGCAGCCAGCTCGGTGGGGATCCCATCCCTGCCACAGTCGGGAGTCAGAGGTCCAGCAGGGGTGGACAACACAGCAACTGGACCCCAGCAGATGGAGGATGTGACGGCATCATCGGGCAGGGCACGTGCACAACGGCGTCGGTGGTTTCCATCATCCTGGATGCCGTCGTGGTGGCAGAGGCAGTGGCGTCGGAGGCAGCAGCAGGCTCGACGTGGGAGGCATCATGGCTCGGGGCCATCAAGATCAGAGGGGCAGGCATCGGCCGGAGGGCAGGAGAACCCTGGGATGGTAGTGTCTTCCGTGTGGGAGCAGTTGGTCCAGCGGATAGGTGCGGAGCGGCAGCGGGCGGAAGAGGAGCGGCTCACCATGGTCAGGGCGGAGTTCTCCATGCGTCGGGCGTTGAGGCAGGCTGAGTGCCTCGAGGAAGCTCGCAGGGAGTTTGAGGTGAACATGGGGTTATCCCTGCGAGACCTCGGGGCCAGGACAGAGTCCCGTCTCCAGGACATCGACATGGAGTTCGATGATGCCCTGGCCGGCAACATCACAGAGTGAGCCGCAGGACTTGCCCGCTGCCATTGTATATAGTTATATAGTTAGTGGTAGGTTTCCTTTTAATTTTTTTTTTTTTTATTTGGTTGCGATTGGACAATGCGCCACTTTTTTGTATATAGTTCAGTTTTTAGTTAGTTGACATAGTTAGGTTTCATTTGGTTGGGCTCATGGACCCGGGATTGTCTTGTAAATAGTTCTTCTATGGATTTTTTGATTTTTTGGATTTTTTTCATGGACATTCATCTTCTTTTTGTTGTTTTGCTTTGTGGTTTTTCTAATTTCATTTCCATTCTAGTTTATTTTCAATACATTTTTATTTTCATCCTTCAATGTGTCGTATCATCTCATTACTTTCATTCATGTCATGTTGGGTGTTTTAACATTCACTTGCAGCCATTGTGTGTGACAGACACGTGTTCATTTGCATTATTTACATTGGGTGTGTAACATGTAATTGCCTTTGATATGTGGGTGGATGTGATAGTTGGTTGGGCCTTTTGGCAGGGGAGGATGGCCATTACGGACATGATTGGGGATTGTTGGGACCCAGGTGCAGGGGGGCATGGATGGGACATGAGCGAGGGCCTGGTGGAGGGTGCCCCGCAATGCTGGGGGGTGGGGGTGGTGGGGGACATGAGTTGGACATGGGTGGGGGCCTGCTGGCAGGTGCCCCACAGTGCTGGGGGGTGGGGGTGGTGGGGGACATGAGTTGGACATGGGTGGGGGCCTGCTGGCAGGTGCCCCACAGTGCTGGGGGGTGGGGGTGGTGGGGGACATGAGTTGGTGTTCATTAGTTCAAGGAGACATGTGCCTTTGCTGGGGGGCATGCCCATGTTGGGTGGGCTGCCTGCGGGACATGACCAGGGATGCAGGGTAGTCCCCTGTGGTGTGGGCTGCCTGCAGGGGCCGTGGAGGGTGTACAGGGAACACCTGGGAGGACCCACACTATCAAATCACATGTAGGACTCCCCGGCACCCCTGAAATACACGTACCCTGCTGAAATCGCGTGTAAAACTTCCCGCGCACCCCTGAAATACACGTACCCTGCTGAAATCGCGTGTAAAACTTCCCGCGCACCCCTGAAATACACGCGCCCAGGCTATTCGCGTGTAAAACTTCCCGCGCACCCCTGAAATACACGTACCCTGCTGAAATCGCGTGTAAAACTTCCCGCGCACCCCTGAAATACACGCGCCCAGGCTATTCGCGTGTAAAACTTCCCGCGCACCCCTGAAATACATGCGCCCAGGCTATTCGCGTGTAAAACTTCCCGCGCACCCCTGAAATACACGCGCCCAGGCTATTCGCGTGTGGAACTTCCCGCGCACCCCTGAAATACACGCGCCCAGGCTATTCGCGTCTGGAACTTCCCGCGCACCCCTAAAATACACGCGCCCAGGCTATTCGCGTGTGGAACTTCCCGCGCACCCCTAAAATACACGCGCCCAGGCTATTCGCGTGTAAAACTTCCCGCGCACCCCTGAAATACACGCGCCCAGGCTATTCGCGTGTAAAACTTCCCGCGCACCCCTGAAATACACGCGCCCAGGCTATTCGCGTGTAAAACTTCCCGCGCACCCCTGAAATACACGCGCCCAGGCTATTCGCGTGTGGAACTTCCCGCGCACCCCTGAAATACACGCGCTCAGGCTATTCGCGTGTAAAACTTCCCGCGCACCCCTGAAATACACGCGCCCAGGCTATTCGCGTGTGGAACTTCCCGCGCACCCCTGAAATACACGCGCCCAGGCTATTCGCGTGTAAAACTTCCCGCGCACCCCTGGAATACACGCGCCCAGGCTATTCACGTGTAACACTTCCCGCGCACCCCTGAAATACACGCGCCCAGGCTATTCGCGTGTAAAACTTCCCGCGCACCCCTGAAATACACGTGCCCAGGCTATTCGCGTGTGGAACTTCCCGCGCACCCCTGAAATACACGCGCCCAGGCTATTCGTGTGTAAAACTTCCCGCGCACCCCTGAAATACACGCGCCCAGGCTATTCGCGTGTAAAACTTCCCGCGCACCCCTGAAATACACGCGCCCAGGCTATTCGCGTGTGGAACTTCCCGCGCACCCCTGAAATACACGCGCCCAGGCTATTCGCGTACAAAACTTCCCGCGCACCCCTGAAATACACGCGCCCAGGCTATTCGTGTGTGGAACTTCCCGCGCACCCCTGAAATACACGCGCCCAGGCTATTCGCGTGTAAAACTTCCCGCGCACCCCTGGAATACACGCGCCCAGGCTATTCGCGTGTAAAACTTCCCGCGCACCCCTGTAATACACGCGCCCAGGCTATCCGTGTGTGGAACTTCCCGCGCACCCCTGAAATACACGCGCCCAGGCTATTCGCGTGTGGAACTTCCCGCGCACCCCTGAAATACACGCGCCCAGGCTATTCACGTGTAAAACTTCCCGCGCACCCCTGGAATACACGTAGCCCGCTCCCCCAGGCCCAATCGCGTGAGAAACTTCACGTGAACCCCTGAAATACACGTAGCCCGCTTGCCGTGCTGGTACAGGGTTAGCGCAGCCCTTTGCGCTGGATTGGGGATTTTGATGGCTTTTCCCTGCGCGGAAGGCGTTCTTGGGGGCGTAACTGGCGCTGCTGCAAGGTCGCTGCGCCACTGTGCGCCACGGCTGGTTTTGGTGGCTGGAATCCATGAATACGCTGTGCGCGGAAATGGGTTTTGGCGCACGCGGCTGGCGCAGGGATTCGCACGCGCACACTGTGCGCCAGCCGCGTGCGCCACTTGTGCGCTGAATTCTATGAATTACCCCCTTAATGTAATGGATGGTTTCTGGAGAAATTGGATGAGAATTAGTATGATGCATGCTTTAATGGAGTACACATGGGCTACAGGGATAAGGAAGAAGGAGTTGTGGGTAATGTAATGTATTTGTAATTGAGTACCTGAAAGAGGAGGTAGAAGTTGGGGGCAAATTAACAGATTACTAAAGGGAAACCAGGACGAGGAAGATGGACCCTGTGGTAATGTAAGGAATACTAATGGGGTACCAGGATCAGGAAGAAGGCTGTTGGGTAAAGTAATGGATACTTTTTGGGTTCCAGGATGAGGAAAGGGGAGGTGAGAGCATTGGAATAGATTACTAATGGGGAACTACGACGAAGAGGGTGGAGCTGGAGGTAATGTTATTGATTATTAATGGCTTACGAAGACAAAGAAAGGGGGGTGAAAGGGTGATGTAATGAACTACTAATGAAGTAGCCTTTTGGGTGACCATTATGTAATGTATTAATAAGCAAGTACCATGATGATAAAAAGGGAGGTGGTAAATCAATGAATTACTAATAAGGCACCATGATAAGAAAGGGGGCGGGGGTATTGATAGCATAGAGGTGGGAGAAATGAAATGGACATCCAAAGGGGTAGATATATGAGGATGAGAGAGGAGTGACTAATGGGATAGTGGGAAGAGGTAACGGGAGGGGGTGGGAATGTCATAGATTTCCAATTACGTACAAAGATGAGGAAAAAAGAGTCATCTGTAATGCAATCGATTGCCAATAGGTTATCAGAACTAGGAAGAGGGAAGTGAGAATAAAGTAATAGGTTACTAGTTGTGTACTGAGATTAGGAACGGCAAGGCATTAGTAATGCAGTGCATCACTAAAGGGGTTCTGGAATGAGGAAGAGTGCAACATGATTAATAAAATGAATTACTAATGGCGTACTGGGACATGGAAGCTGGAGGTAGGGAAAATGTAATATTATAAATAATGGGGTGTTGGGACGAGGAAGAAGGCAGCAGGCATGATATACTGATTTACTTCAAGGATGAGGAAGAGAGGGGTAAAAGGTTATATATATATATATTCAGTATAAAAACTTTGTTTAAGGGACGTTATGGTTCCAAGTAAAACCGAAAAACCTCTGAAATTCGACAGTTATGGTAAGCTAAGCAACCATAACTTGCGCCACCACCGTGCACTGCTAAGACTAACACCCATGACATCAAAGATGACATCACAAATGTCATTGATGACATCACTGATGACATCACATATGCATTTACTTTTCATGAAATGTCTGTACAAGGGATTCATATTATAATGTTGAGAAAAAAGTGTCAAAGATCATTGGAAGAAATATCAAGAGCTAATTATGATATGATATGATATGGCATTTGTAATGCGCCTATACACAAGTGTTTCAAGGCGCGACGAGGCGGGGGGAACAAGGGGAGACAGACAACGATCCTACTAGGTCAGGTGTCATTCAGATCGCGCAAGTGCAAGGGTAGGGGGACTGGGAAAAAGTGCAGGGAAAGGGGAGAGGGGAAAGTGCAGTACATGGTTAGTAGAATACAAGATGAAATAATAGGGCCAGCTGGTGCAAGTGCAAGGAGAGTGCAGTACATGGTTAGTAGAATACAAGATAAATAATAGGGCCAGCCGGTGGCAAGTGCAAGGTAAGTGCCAGGAGAAGGGGCTGTAGGATACAGAGACAGTCCCGTAGTGCAGGTAGGCTGGGCCAAGGACCGAGATCGGTGAGTGGCCCAGTTGCAGATTCAGTGCAGGTTCAGTGATTTTCTGCATTAAGCAATGCATTGATATAAATAGCATTCTATTATGAAGTTCTATGCAGTATACGAACCTACTCATGCAGAAACATAGGCATTGTGTGCAGCATATATAATAAAGGTATAATATTCGTAATGTTGATATGTTGAATAATGAAATGATAATTGTTTTCTTAATAGAATTTTCTGTACTGTGAAATATGTAATAAATAGCTAATACAACCCATGTATTATATAATTGTATTACTACGAACAAAACACAAAGAGACAAGAAAACATACAAATATGGGTATATACAGGGAAAGTGATGTTAGTAAAAAAGCAGAAGTAGTAGCAGAAATAATTCATAACCTAACTGATTATTTTCATGCAAATAAATGATTGCTCTATTTCAAAGCTGCTATTTACAATATGTATATGTATCACATGATGTGATTGGACCCTAAGGAAAGTAGTGTGAGTACAATGTATACAAATATGACCATATACAGGGAAAGTAGAGCCATAAAAAAACAACAGGACTATCAGAAAGTGCTGATAACTCTATTGATTATCTTTATGCACAAGAATGATTGCTGTCTTTCACGTTTGTGTCTTCCCCTATGTATATGTTTCATATGATGAGACTGGACTCTAAGAGAATTACTGTAAGAACCTACTTGAAGGATACGTCTACAAATAAAATACAATTTTTAGTTTCTGACTGTTTATGAAGAAAACTGTGTGCCCTAGATTTGTCAGTAAAGGAAAAAAGAGTGAGCCAGACATGTGATGTCATCAGTGATGTCATCAATGACATCTGTGATGTCATCTTTGATGTCGTGGGTATTAGTCTTAGCAGTGCACGGTGGTGGCACGAGTTATGGTTGCTTAGCTTACCATAACTGTTGAATTTCTGGGGTTTGTCAGTTTTACTTGGAACCATAACGTCCCTTTAACAACATTTTTTCACTGAATTTCATAGGTTTTTAGTAGCGCAACTTAATCCTAACGTCCCTTTAACAAAGTTTTATCACTGAATTTCATAGGTTTTTAGTAGCGCAACTTAACCATAACGTCCCTTTAACAATGTTTTTTTACTGAATTTCATAGGTTTTATTAGTGCAACTTTACCATAACGTCCCTTTAACAAAGTTTTTTCATTGAATTTCATAGGTTTTTACTAGCGCAACTTAACCATAACGTGCCTTTAACAAAGGTTTTTCACTGAATTTCATAGGTTTTTAGTAGCACAATTTAATAATAATAACTCTGATTTTATGTACATGTAAAATTGAACTTACTGAACCTTCTCTACTGAGTTTGATGTCCGCGAACTCTTTTAATGTCCGCGGACATGTTCGGACAATAGCATCACTACCTAAAAACTCTGGGGGGGTATGTTTAATTGTTATATCATAACATATGAAAATTTTACAAATTCACAAACCAGCACACATACCCATTATATGTAGTAATGCATAAGAAGTGTAAGCCATATATATAACACATTAACCATTCATTTAAATACAATATGTTCTAAAATGGAATATACCAAAAGAAGATATATAGGCTTCCAACATAATTACCTCACAGACACTCCACAACCAAGAACAACAGCAGATCTATAGAACACTCAGAACACACCTTACCTGAAATAGTAAGTTTACTGCATTTTACTCATATATTTGTAAACTTTCTGTATTAGATTAAAAAAAAATTTTTTGGTTTTTTTTCTCACAAAAATGTCTAGTACTCTGGAGTGGCTAGAGGAGCATTTCCCACATGAGGAAATGTCAGAAGATAGTGAATCAATTGGTAGACACTACAATATAAACCATTTAATTATTATTTTATATATATTTAACATATATTTTTTTTTGTACAGAGCATACCAAAGTAGAAAGTACTACAGAAAAAGCTGTTATGGATAAGACTCTTCACAGCACACGAGGAAAAATGGATCTATTGTTGGCTAATTTTAATAATTTAAAAATCTTTGTGGAAGATCATTTTAAACAGAAAACCACGTACCATTTTCCCACATGTACCTGTTCCCCCTCTCCATATCCAAGTCAATTATCCCCAAACCCTCTCCATGAACTAAAACGTTTTGATGAGACTTCCATCCCTTCTTCACCTCATACAAATCCTGTTGAAACCCCTAATTCTCCTGTTTTTGTTTCAGTTTCTGCCTCAACTTCTCTGTCATAAATTAATCATACATGTTAAATAAAGTTACATTTTTATATTGTCTTCTAATTCATTTCATGTTTTTTTTTAAAAAAGCAATTTAGGTGTCCGCAGACAGCACGGGTGTCCGGAATGTCCGTAAAGAAACGAAAATGGAGGTGTCCTGAATAACACTATACCTGTCCGTATTGTTCGCTAGCAAGTTGAAACTGTTCTAAGAACACACGTCGTGTCCTGAAATGTTCTTAAATAAACAAAATAGGGGTGTCCTGAAGAACACTATATCTGTCCGTATTGTTCGTTTGTAAGTTGAAACTGTTCTAAGAACACAAGCTGTCTCCTGAAATGTTGGTCAATGGACGAAATTGGGGTTTCCTGATGACGCTGTCCGTATTGTTCGTTGACAAAATGAAAGTGTTCTTGGAACATATTATGTATCCTGAAATGTTCGTAAATATACAAAATAGGGCTGTCCTGAGGACGCTAGGCCTGTCCGTATTGTTCGCAACCAAATTGAAACTATTCTAAGAACACATGTTGTGTCCTAAAATGTTCATAACTAAACAAAATGGGGGTGTCCTGAGGATGCCATGTCTGTCCGTACTGTTCGCAAGCAAGTTGAAACTGTTCTAAGAACAAACGCCTGTCCGTAACTGTTCGTTTGACATGTGACGCACTTTTAATTTCTTCAGGACACGAGCAGTGTCCGTAGAACATCAAAGCGCATGCGCAAACCATTGTCGGTGCATTTGGTGTTCTGCGGATAGCCGCTCTCTTCGCGGACATGTTCGCGAAGCAATCATGTGACCGCACCCACGCTGATCGTGTGTTCTGCATGCGGACACTGTTCGTGTCC
This sequence comes from Ambystoma mexicanum, assembly GCF_040938575.1. Taxonomy (NCBI): domain Eukaryota; kingdom Metazoa; phylum Chordata; class Amphibia; order Caudata; family Ambystomatidae; genus Ambystoma; species Ambystoma mexicanum. Next base: position 736,266 of record NW_027182487.1, read on the forward strand.
CCGAACAATTTAAAAGTACATTTTCAAGTAATTCACAATATTTTCCCAGAAAAACTCACCATGGCACAAGTCCCACATAGTAATCCTGAGTTTCTACATACTTTTTGAAATTTTTTTAACCCTTTTTTGTGTTTGATCTGTCCGCGGACAGCTCGCATGTCTGCGAACCGCGTACAAGCACCCCTATAAAAGACTATGCTCTAGAGGTTATTCTCATTGTGTTTTTGGCTATCTTAAAGAGCACAGCAATTTTTCATGCCAACTACAGATTTTCATCAAGAACCTGATGGCATCCATGGCTGCACTGCTGCCACCTGGTGCTGCATCTGCATCAGCACCACCCCCACCCCCTCCACCACCACCACCTTCCCAAGGGCCTGAAGAGGGGAACAGGAGTGAGGATGCAGAGGACGAAGAAGAGGATGACGAGGATGAGGTAGTTGAACCCCCTACTACCTGCACTCAGCGTGAGTCTTGGGTGTGGTGGTTATTTACCATTCGTGGGAATGGTCCTAAGGCTCATGCCAACCAAGTCACCTTCAACAAGTGCAAAATGGTACTCATTCACGGAAGGCCTGGTTCGTACAGTTTTGGGACCACTACCATGAAGCGACACCTGAAGTAATTCCACACTGGGGCCGTTCGCAAGGTTGTACAATGCGAGGAGAGTAGCAGGTTGACTTCCTCTACTACATCCTCCATTTCTGATCCTGTCACCACAAGGAACACTCATACATAATGCTGATGACCCTTACCTTTGGAGGGTCACAGTTGTGTGTATGTACTGCGACACAGTACTCTGCAGGGTGGAGCAACTATTGTCTCAAAGCACGAGAAGATCTGCTCACTACCCAAATAAAACCCACTCTACATCTTCCTCTCTCAGCTCGCCCTTTCTTATCCCCGTGGTTGGTGTCCCCCCTTTACCCTCCTTTCCCCTCCACTCCTAGTGTGTCTTGTATAAAAAACCAAAAAAAACATAAAACAACAAAAATCAAAAAAATAAGGCTCTTTTCAGAGCTGCCTTTCACAGTTAAAAAAATAGAAGGGGAAATAAATGAAGCAGGGCCCTGGGTATTTTTTAGAAGCTGCCCCATCACAACCATTGCAATTTTATCTGGGAGGAAGTGGTGGCTCTGAAAAGACCCCTTTGGTGGTGGTTGTGTTTGAAAATTTAGAAATGATCAACACCTACTACAAAATGGATGCTGTAATTCTAAAAAAGGTTGCAATGCATTTTGTACATTTCTCTGAAAAATCTGATTGCCAGCATAAGTAAGTCAGACTCCATCTCTGCGAAAAAATGTATGTACTACGAAAAATAATATTTTCATTGTGAAAAGAGGACATGCCAAAATCTCTTAGAAAAGCACAAACAGCCTTATTGACATTGTGCCTTGCTTTCTCCATTTGTGGACCAAATGAAGAAGAACAAAGCCACATGCGCAATCCGTGAAAAAATTACTTGAGAATTTGGAAACATGTACATGACCTTCCGAAGTGTTTCTTTCATTGCAAATTGCAAAGAAATTCCAGACACATGTCCTAAACTGTTCCCTCCACAATGAATTATAATTATATCTGGATGTTGCTATGTCTCCAAAGTAGCACAAAGAGGTAGCAAGTCTAACTACTTCATTACACGTACTCCATGCCAGTGTACTTCCACGTGTGGAAATCCAAGATCTAGAGCTACTCCACAGCTTTCTGCATGCACCTTCAACCAATGTATATACAAGTCTCCCAAACAATTTGTTTTCTGAAACACACAGTCATAGCTATCTGTTCTTCTCTCAGCAAAAAAAGTATCTGAGAAACTTTCTACTGGCACAACACACCCACTTCACTTTCCTTACCAATCCCTTTGTATGCCCATTCTCATGTGCATGGCTTCCCAACCCAAAAATCCCCGGATGTAACACCCGATGTCCGCGAAATACCACCATGTCCGCGGACATATTGTAACATGGACAGCCCTTCTACCATTTCCACTTCACTCTCTGTGCCATTACTTCATTGGATGTAGCTAAGAAGTCACATGACCATCCACATATCATCCAACTGCATCATCATAGATCAGCACTGCCAATGTACTGTTAATCTCTCTGAGTGCGAGTGTCATTTCATTGGAAAGCACCTTCTACAAGAAATTCTATACAAGTCTCCAAGATTTCTACTTGCAGCTCCATGCATATCCATATGCATGAACACAAACTACAGGTATGCATATTTTCTGTAAAGTACATGTACAAATCTTCTAGTTTCATATAAACAGATTAACTGACTTTTAGCTTTATAATCTGTAAAATGAATTTACTGTCTTTTTTTCCCATCTCCTAAAATCAACTATCACTGACAAACCTTTATACTATTTAATTTCTTTTTACACACACATATTCAAATCATGTTGAACTAACATTTTTTAAATACAATATATAGAGTCTAACAAAATTACAAACACACACTATGTTAAAATCTTAAACAACAATACTTGTACAATAACATAAACATGTATTGATTTATTTATTTACTTACTTGTATTTATGTAGCGAAAGCAGTCCATGACATTGAAGCACTATTGCTTGCAAGAGCTTAGTTACAGGATAGTGGTATTCAGTGGTACATTATGAATTTCACAAGGCATAGTAAAGATATTTTTTTGCTACAGTTAGTCATTGCAATACAGTTTAGTCATTAAGAACATATGATATGTATTCAACTGGTGCGACGTATCTTATGTGAATAAGATAGTTTTAATGGTTTTGAGGAAGGCGCTGAGGATGTTAATTAAAAAAATCAATGTCTAAATTAAAAACAGTGTTATATACAAACAAAATTACTAATTGGTTTCTTTTACTATTGGAGTGAAGACCATTCTCCTGAAAAGCAGCAGCCGAATTTGAAGTACAAAGAACAACTAAGAAGTAACCTGCTCATTTCAGAAAAAAAAAGTAAGTTGAATACCACCATAATATTTGTATTATTACTCAAACACACTGTAAGGTTAATTCATGCTATTTCTGTGCCTAAAAATAGAGATCATGCACCATTCTGTCAAAAAATCCCCATTTCTTAAACAACGATTTACAGCCAGAATGTCCCACAAATTCCTATTTTTTGACACACAAATTACGCAACCCAGCCACTAGAATTTTGATCTTATTGAACAAACAACTGTTTTAATTGTATAGCATTAGATTTACTATGTGTACTTCTCCACACCACTAGCTTACTTTTTTCTGTCATCTGAACCCCAGTTTAGTAGCACATTAATTCAAGAATACCCATCCCTACTAGTTGTAGTTGCCCAATGCACAATCACACACCATTACATACATATTTATCATCTTACTCAAACACTCATGCACACAGCACACATACATTGCAGAACACCTCAACCCATACCTTCTTTATTTTTTTCAACAGACCATGAAGAATGCCAACCAAAAATCAAGTCTGTAGAAGGCAATGCGTAGGAAATTAATCTTAGAAGCGTTGATAGACAGTGCAATTCTTCTCAAAAGAAAGTTATTTATTTTAGTGTTAAACAAAATGAAACCACTAACAAAACTAATGACTAAATTACAAAAAAGACTTCTCATTAAACAAAATGTCAACAGAAAGAACTTCTTAAATATCTGCGGAGGTGAATGAAGTCACACTACAAGCACAGAACCATACTTTAATGAAGAAGCATACAAACAAAAGCAAACAAATACAATTGCCATACATAGCAGTGGTCGAGGTTATGAAAAAGTTAATAATGCCATAATGGAACAAGAAGTACTGCTTACAAAAATATGCCCTGAAAGTAGAATTACCTCTCCATTCAACTGAATCAAAACGTCTAGTGTACAAATGGCCATGCACGTCAATGGGTAACATTCCCCAAAAAATGTTCAAGTCTTTACGCCAATTCCTCAATCAATATGTGAAAGGCAAAGACAAAATCAAAATTAAACTACTGCAAAATATGGCTACCTGTCCAGTGCGCAAGTACACAGGACTACAAGGACATTCATTGGCCTGCATTACAGGACCTACTTGCAAAACCACCTTCCATGATATCAAAAGGATATCAACATATCATTCAACTACAAGAAATCTAGTGTATAAACTGTACTATGCTAAAAGTCCTGCTTTAGCACTAGCCAATTTAAATAACATTCTTCTACATGCTACAGCAAATGACCTACTTGAAGAAATCGACTATAAAGTGAAAGCCACTTACAGAATGAAATAGCTTTAAACCAAATTAGCAACAATTCTACGCATGGCAACCTTTTACTACACACATACAAAAAAGAAATACTAAAATTTAAAAGTACATTAGCTGAAGTACAAAACCATGTGTGTGTATGTTGCCGCAGAACTTTTTATAAAAGTAACACAAAAACTGTAGACCTATCATACAAAATAGAAGACAATGAAGATTCTAAATGGTTTGAATTAGCTCTCTACCTTATAGCAGAAAACAAACACGAAATAACTGACCCCTTAATACTTTGCAGTTACTGCACTACAAAACTTGACAACAACCAAACTCCTTCACGTGCTATCACAAATAATTTGGAATTATATCCACTACCAAAACCCCTACAACAACTTAATTTATATGAGAGCATCATAATTCAAACAGTGCACCCATTTCAAGCAATAATACGCCTTCAACCAAAAACAGCAAAATTACCTCCTATGAATTAGTGAAAGGTATTTGTGGAAAAGTAGTGCATTTACCATTAGATCTAAACGAAAATGTGCACACTCTAGGAGTGCAACGTCCAATGCAGCAATCTTTAATTATCTTAGTAAATGGAGTACCTACAAAAGACAAAAAAATATGACAACAGCTGGTAGATTTACATAAGGTTAGACAAGCCTTGCAATATCTTAAAGAGAATAATGAATACTACAAAGAAATTAATATTGAAAAAAACTTGAAGGATACAACTGAAATAATTCAAGAGACACAAGAAGCTGGTCAATTTGAGCTCCTAGATCCTGCTACAATATCAAATACTTTAGACCATTATACAATTCATCCATTGAACTCTAATGACACCATAGAAGATGCACTAGAAACGTACCAAATGCGACACACAAAAGGATCACCAATCAGCATATGGGCAAAAAGTATAGAAGCATGTCCTTTTCCTCTACTCTTTCCTACTGGCAAAGGAGGAAGGTACGATGATAGACCTATTCAAATACAGCATCAGAATACGGCTCATTACGGATGTTTTCTGAAGATCCCAGATTTAGACAAAATGTGGAATACATATTCCACCTACTCTTTGATAGTGTACTAGCAACTTTATGTTACGGAGTTGCACACACATTAAAATCAGGAGAATCTCACTTTCAAAATATGTCAGCTACACAATTATTACAAAAAGTGCAACAAAAAGATGATGTTTTACAATCAAATATGCATGGTACTAAAGAATACTGGTTCCGACATCACGGAGATGTACGTTGTATGATCAGAAACCTTGGCCCACCCACTTGGTTTGTTACATTAAGTTGTGCAGAATATGCATGGGAAGATTTGCATGATTTCCTACGCATATCAAACAAAAACAAAACAAAAATAGATGTACTAACACCTGGAGAACTTTGTTCTCTGGATCCTGTTAATATTTCAAGATATTTTCACCATCGCTTCATTGCTATGCTACACTTTATTTGTAATAAAACTGTTCCTCCCCTTGGAGAAGTGCAACACTTCTTTTGGAGAAAAGAATAACAAGCCAGAGGAGCACCACATATCCACATGCTTTTATGTATTAAAGATGCTCCTAAATTTGGTCAATACAGTGATGCCACTGTTTTACAGTTTATTGAAAGATATGTCACTTGTGAAATTCCATCAGGAGCCACAAATAGTGATCTTCATGCACAAATTGTACAATTTCAAAGACACAAATGTGTCACGATGCCCGCTCCTGGGGATCCGGCTCAGGCCCTGCGTCCCCGAAAGCAGACATCAATTCCCCGGGGAAGGTCCCAGCAACCCCTTATAGGGGCCCTTTGGACAGTGTCCTGGCGCCTATGGTGCCAGGCTCATAGAAAATGTCCGTCCTGGCGCCATAGGCGCCAGGCTCATTATGAAAGTGTTTGGGTGCACTTACCTGATGCAGACCATGCTGCAGAACCGCGGCCTCCTTGAGGCCTGAAAGGAACTACTTTACCTGTGGGACTCATTTACCACCCGGGCGTGGTCGGGGAAGGATACATACCTGATTGGAGGAAGGACACATTCTAGGAACTTCTTCCAAGGCAATTTAAACCACACCCGATCAGCCACACGTGCTTCGCGTTGTTCTGCATCTAGCAGCTGGACGCTCACCGTGTCTGCTCCTGCATCCTGACTTCTGCCATGCCTGCCAGCATCCTGAATCACCTGCAAAGGAAGGGAACAAGAGAACAGAAGAAGGAAAAGGCCTTACCTGCTAAATCTGCATCCCGGAGACATTTCGCCGACGATCCTGAAAAGGAAGACATTTATTTTTAAAAGCACATCACATCGATCGCTGCAGCGCCTCATTCTACTCATCTTACAGGGCGCTTCCATGTTCTGCAGCGACCATCCGGATTCACAGTCGCACCCCAGCGCCTAGGGAGAAAAAGACAATAACGAAGGTGAGAGAAAGAAGGGAAAAGGGAAGCTAAATCTCCATGTTAAGACTTACCTGCTGGGTCATTCCCTTTTCGTTTCCGGTCCACGCCGCATCCAGGCATTTTCGGACCCCGGCCCCAAAGGGGAAAAAGACATCAGCGTTAATGAGCGAATGAAAAGACATTACCAAGACGCTCATTAAAGACTTACCTGATTTCCACAAGGATTTCACCTCTCATCTCGGGTCGGTGCCTGTTCCCCGGCATTCCGTACCCCGGCCCCTGTGGGGAAAAAGACACTAGCATTAGAACATTAATGCATGGACTCAAGGGGAACCACTTATCAAAAACTTACCTGGAAGCCAAGCAAGTTTGGTTCTCACCAATCCGAAAATCCAGTGAAGTAACTGGATACCAACGCGCCCCTGCATCAGAAGCAGGATGGAGAGCTCGTCCTTCCAGACCCTAAGGTGAGACGCTACGGGGAAGCACAGAAGGGTTTTGAGGAGGGTGAGAGGGGTAAGTGGGAGGCCGATTGCATTACCCCGCAGACAGTTAACCCCCTATTTTCACCTACAGAAGGATTCTTCTGCGAGTCAGACAAGCCAGATTTGGAGCCCGGTCCAGTTCGTCTCCCGACCCCTGCGCATCACCTTAGACGAGGTCACAACAGCGCGAATCAGGCCAGCTCCTCCGTGGGAGTCAGGTGAGCGTTACAGAATGCGAAGCCTTCCTACAAATTCCCACCCAGGCGCTATGGAAACTTCTGAGACTGATCAGTTGGCCCAATTACTGGGGGAATTACGGGCCGAAGTACATGCCGCTCGTCAAGAGACTAATGCCCTCAAGAGGGAATTAATAATATCAAAGGAAAGAACTGATGACCTGGCCATACAGCTTTTGCAAAGTCAAGCTGGACAAACTCCTCTACCCGGTTCCGGAGGGAACCCCGCTCCTGTGGTTCCCAGTAACCCTGTGCATATTAATCTACCTGGAAACATGCCGCTGGCCCCACCCGAACGCTTTGCTGGGGACCCCAAACGATTTGCCGTATTCATGAATCAGTGTCGTTTGCACTTCCTATGCAGGCCTGGGGCCTTCCCTAATGATCAGACCAAAGTAGCCTTTGCATTGTCATATCTAAGCGGCTGCGCTGCCGATTGGTCAGTTCCACTGGTTACTCAGCATGATCCGATTCTCCATGATTTTCAAGGATTTCAAGCAAGCATAGAAAGGTTATTCGCTCGACACTCTCAGGGGCAGGCTCTGGATGATGAACTTCTATCCCTGTAACAGGGCAATCAGGATCTCCTATCCTACATTGCAACCTTTAATAGACTAATTGTAGAAACTGGGTGGCCAGAGGATAAGAGAATCACGTTATTTTATCGAGGTTTACGTGGAGAACTTAAAGATGTCCTGGCCCAAGTTGTAAATCTGCCCCGAGAATGCACAGAATATATAGACTTAGTGGTCCAATTGGATCACAGACTCCAGAACAGAAAAGCCGATCGGTCCAGGTTTGAGACCTGGGTGTTGGTCAAGACCCACGCTAACCCCAAGGGAGTTGATGTCTCAGAGCCTATGCAAATTGGTGGGGTTAAAGGACCTTTAACTCAAAAGGAACGTGAAAGGAGGCGGCAATTAAAGTTATGTCTTTATTGTGGGAACTCTGGACACTTTCTACGAGATTGCCCGGCAAAACCGCCCAGAAAGGCGGTATGGGCCGCTGATAAAAACCTTGAAGACTCTGTTTCGGGAAACGACTCAGCCCGACAAGCGTAGGGGTCCGCTTGCCGAGCTTGAAAACTAACTCTCAGACCTCACATTTCATAGTGCCAATGGTTCTCATAGATCCAGAACAGCCTAAGCAGTTGCATGCAATAAAGGCATACATCGATAGCGGGGCTATTGGAAATTATGTGGACCGTGAGTTGGTCTCCAGGATTAACCTCCCTCTCCGTCCTAAAACCAGCAAAGGCGTCATCACCACAGTAGATGGAACTGAAATTGCCTCTGGACCGGTAACGCATTCCACTACTGAGGTGACTCTTATTGGTCCCGACGGCCATCGGGAGGCAGTTGTGTTTGATGTAATCAAGGCCCCACAGTTTCAGGTTATTCTTGGAATTCCTTGGTTAGAGACACATAATCCTCGAATTGATTGGCGAGCTAAGAGAATAACCTTCCCGGATTGTGCACAAACCTGTTATCCAGAAAACCTGAAGATTAATCTAGCACCTGTAACCTCTGCCTCCATGCAATTGCCTCCGGAATACCAAGACTTTCAGGACGTCTTCCAAAAGGAACAGGCCAACACGTTACCTCCTCATCGATCGTACAATTGCCAAATCGATCTGGTGCCCGGTGCACAACTACCTTGTAGCAGGATTTATGCCCTTACCGAACCGGAGAACCTGCATCTGAGAGAATATTTGGATCAATACCTCGCCAATGGTTTTATTCGCCCGTCAAAGTCCCCGGCATCCTCGGCTTTGTTCTTCGTGTCTAAAAAGGAAGGCGACCTCAGAACTTGTATCGATTACCGCGCATTGAATCAGATAACGGTTAAAAACCGTTATCCTCTTCCTCTGATCCATGAACTCATTGACCAGGTAAAGGACGCTTGCATATACACCAAGTTAGACCTCCGGGGGGCATATCATCTGGTGCGAGTAAAAGAAGGCGACGAATGGAAAACGGCCTTCCGTACTAAGTATGGATTATTCAAATACCAGGTAATGCCCTTCGGGTTGTGCAATGCGCCTGCTGCCTTCCAATTCTTCATGAATGATGTCCTTCGGGAACTCATCGATGTTTGTGTTGTCGTCTATATCGATGACATTCTAGTGTACTCTTGTTCGGAATCTGATCACAGAAAACACGTTAGGGCAGTTCTGGAAAAACTGCGCCAACACAAACTATTTGCTAAACTGGAGAAATGTGTTTTTCATACCACAGAAGTTGAGTTTCTCGGTTTCATCCTGACACCCAAAGGAGTCCGAATGGACTCAAGAAAAGTGGATGCCATCCTCAAATGGCCATCACCTAGCTCTGTAAAAGGGGTTCAAAGCATGCTCGGCTTTGCCAATTTCTATCGCAGGTTTATCCCGGAATTTTCACGCATAGTACAACCCATCACTGCACTCTTGAGGAAAAATAAACGTTTTGAATGGTCTGAAGAAGCCGAGCAGGCCTTCCAGGATTTAAAAGCTAAGTTTACCTCCGCACCTATATTGAAACACCCACGTCCAGATCTCCCGTATGTCGTCGAAACTGACGCACCCAGCCTAGCCATGGGAGCAGTTCTGTCTCAAAGAGATCCCGAAACCAACCAACTGCATCCCGTAGCATTTTGGTCCAGAAAATTCTCGGCACCACAGATTAATTATGCAATCACTGACAAAGAACTGTTAGCCATAAAGTCCGCTTTTAAAGCCTGGCGGCATTACCTTCTTGGCGCTCGACATACCATCACAGCGATCACTGATCACCGGAATTTACAGTATTTGAAAACCGCCAAGGCTCAGTCATCACGGCAGCTCCGATGGGCTTTGTTTTTCACTGAATTTGATTTCGTGATTACCTATCTACCTGGCTGCAAGAACGGCAAAGCAGACGCCTTATCCCGAATTGGAATGGGAGAACCTGATACAAACTCAGAACCAGTACCAATAATTCCCGAACAGAGAATTCTAGGCATGACTTTGTTACAGACGCTTGAAGACATTCAAGTCAGAGTGAAACAACTCCTGGACCCTACAGTCCTACAAGATTGGATACAAAAGGGATCAGACTTTACCATAGATAATGGTTTACCTTATTACCAAGGACGCTTATTCCTGCCACACAAGGATTTACACGAACTAGTTATTTCCGGTTATCATGATAAATTAATAGAGGGACACCCCGGTATTGCCAAGACAATGGAAAAGGTGAAACGACAATTCTGGTGGCCCTCTTGGCGAAAAGATGTTAAATCTTTTGTGATGTCCTGTGGTGTTTGTGCCCAAAATAAAGGTCAAAAGAAAAGACCAGCCGGTCTCCTCCAACCTCTAGACGTACCGCCAGCACCCTGGCACACCCTATCAATGGATTTTATTACAGACCTGCCTCCTTGTTCGGGATACAATACCATTCTGGTAATTGTGGATTTGTTTTCCAAAATGGCCCACTTCATTCCTTTGAAAGGTTTCCCTTCAGCTTCTGTCCTAGCCAAAGAATTCCTCGAAAATATTGTTCGGCTACATGGATTCCCATCTATACTAATCTCTGACCGGGGAAGCCAATTCATTTCCCACTTCTGGCGCAAATGTTTTCAAATGGCACAAATCGACGTAAGATTATCGACCAGTCACCACCCTCAGACCGATGGTCAGACTGATAGGACAAATCAGACCCTTGAGCAGTACTTACGGTGTATGTTACAGCAATCTGAAAGCAACTGGAAAGACATTCTTTGGATAGCCGAATACACATATAATAATTCGGTACACTCTGGAACTGGCCATAGTCCTTTTTATACCTTGTTTGGACATCACCCTCGAACCTCAAACCTCGACTCACCTCAGAACCTCGGAGTTCCCGCAGTAGAACATCTGCATTCTACCATTACCCGAGCCTTCAAAGAGGCAACCACGCATTTACAACAAGCCAAGAGAAAATACAAGGAGAATGCTGACCTACATCGGAGTGAAGCATCTCCGTATCAGATTGGGGATCAAGTGTGGTTAGCTACCAGATATTTACCGCTCAAAGGGCCCCAAACTTTTAACCCAAAATATCTGGACCTTATTCCATTACGGCAATAATTAACCCAGTAGCGGTTAAACTTGATTTACCCGCTAATATGCAAATTCACCCTTTTTTTCATGTGTCACTTCTGAAACCAGTGGTACCCGGAACCCGACTACTCAAACCTCCAGAACCTATTCAAATAGATGGGGAACCCGAATTCGAAGTGAGGAACATTTTAGATTCAAAAATGTTTAGGTCAAAGCTTTTCTACCTAATTGATTGGAAGGGGTACAGACCTCAGGAGAGGTCGTGGGAACCCAGTGACCATGTGCATGCACCTCGATTAGTCAGGAAATTCCACCGACTCTTCCCAGACAAACCAAAACCCCCGGAGGGAACAACCTTGGGAGGGGCCTTGTGGGGGAGTGCTGTCACGATGCCCGCTCCTGGAGAGCCGGCTCAGGCCCTGCGTCCCCGAAAGCGGACATCAAGTCCCCGGGGAAGGTCCCAGCAACCCCTTATAGGGGCCCTTTGGACAGTGTCCTGGCGCCTATGGTGCCAGGCTCATAGAAAACGTCAGTCCTGGCGCCATAGGCGCCAGGCTCATTATGAAAGTGTTTGCGTGCACTTACCTGATGCAGACCATGCTGCAGAACCCCGGCCTCCTTGAGGCCTGAAAGGAACTACTTTACCTGTGGGACTCATTTACCACCCGGGCGTGGTCGGGGAAAGATACATACCTGATTGGAGGAAGGACACATTCTAGGAACTTCTTCCAAGGCTATTTAAACCACACCCGATCAGCCACACGTGCTTCGCGTTGTTCTGCATCTAGCAGCTGGACGCTCACCGTGTCTGCTCCTGCATCCTGACTTCTGCCACGCCTGCCAGCATCCTGAATCACCTGCAAAGGAAGGGAACAAGAGAACAGAAGAAGGAAAAGGCCTTACCTGCTAAATCTGCATCCCGGAGACATTTTGCCGACGATCCTGAAAAGGAAGACATTTATTTTTAAAAGCACATCACATCGATCGCTGCAGCGCCTCATTCTACTCATCTTACAGGGCGCTTCCATGTTCTGCAGCGACCATCCGGATTCACAGTCGCGCCCCAGCGCCTAGGGAGAAAAAGACAATAATGAAGGTGAGAGAAAGAAGGGAAAAGGGAAGCTAAATCTCAATGTTAAGACTTACCTGCTGGGTCATTCCCTTTTCGTTTCGGGTCCGCGCCGCATCCAGGCATTTTCGGAACCCGGTCCCTAAGGGGAAAAAGACATCAGCGTTAATGAGCGAATGAAAAGACATTACCAAGACGCTCATTAAAGACTTACCTGATTTCCACAAGGATTTCACCTCTCATCTCGGGTCGGTGCCTGTTCCCCGGCATTCCGTACCCCAGCCCCTATGGGGAAAAAGACACTAGCATTAGAACATTAATGCATGGACACAAGGGGAACCACTTATCAAAAACTTACCTGGAAGCCAAGCAAGTTTGGTTCTCACCAATCCGAAAATCCTATGAAGTAACTGGATACCAACGCGCCCCTGCATCAGAAGCAGGATGGAGAGCTCGTCCTTCCAGACCCTAAGGTGAGACGCTACGGGGAAGCACAGAAGGGTTTTGAGGAGGGTGAGAGGGGTAAGTGGGAGGCCGATTGCATTACCCCGCAGACAGTTAACCCCCTATTTTCACCTACAGAAGGATACTTCTGCGAGTCAGACAAGCCAGATTTGGGGCGCGGTCCAGTCCGTCTCCCGACCCCTGCGCATCACCTTAGACGAGGTCACAACAGCGCGAACCAGGCCAGCGCCTCCGTGGGAGGCAGGTGAGCGTTACAAAATGTGGCAAAAATTGTTGTAGCAAATACAAAAACAAAGGGAAATACTATACCAAATGCTGCTTTGGTTTACCTAGACCGGTTACAAATACAGGTCAAGTGAACAACCTCATGTCTTCAGTTAGACATAGTGTTAAAGGTAAGTCACCTACATATTACATAAAAAGAACAGAAGAAGAAAAATATATCAATGATTACAATGCAATCATTGCCCACTTATGGAATGCAAACATAGATGTGCATTACATTGCAGACAATTCCACTGCAGTTGCACGATATGTTACAGCATACTTAACCAAAGCAGAAAAAACAGAGCTTCAAGACCTCTGGAATGACCTGTCATCAGATAAAACAGTGTCTCAGTAATTATACAGCTTGGGCATAAAAATGCTCTCCTATAGAGAATGTGGCTCCTATGAAGCAGCAGATCGTTTAACTGGTACTGCATTGTATGGTAAATCTGAAAATATAGTATGGCTAAGTCTTGGTCCTGCTAAATCTAGAAAAAGAGTTCTAAAATCATACGAAGATATAGAAACAATAGCCAAACCTGATCCCAACAGTCAAGACATTTTAAAAAACAATGTATTGGACACATACTACCCAAACAGAAGTAATACTTTGGAAACCATGTGTTTATACCACATAGCCCAAAATTTCAAATACAAAAATAATATAAAACCCAATGAAAAAAAGGTAAATACAGAGTGGCAAACTGTGAAGGCAGCTTAGTAAAACTCACCAAACCAAATATAATTAATCATATCAAATTGTCATTAAAGACTCCCCAACATAAAGAACTATATTACATGTCCCTGCTACGACTCTTTAAACCATGGAGAAAAGAAGAATAAATACTAGATAACTATGACTCATATGAAGATGCATTCAAAGCAAATGAAAGCACTATAACTGATGTAAACTTTACACAGTACAAAACAATGTTGCACAATGAACAGCAAAACGTAGAAGAACTCCAGGCCCAACTAGATAAGGACACTCCTGACAGTAGTCAACCTTCCGTAACAGGAAGCCAAGAACCACTGGGAGAACCACTAATAACAAATGATGCAGAATTAGCTATGACAGAAGTAGAAAACACCATGTGTCAGTATGAAGATAAAGAAGACTTAACTATACTACAATCAAAACTAAACAATCAACAACATAGCATTTTTCAAGAAGTAACAAAAGAAATTACACATGGTCTACAACATGAAAACAAAGAATGCACCTGCCAAAATTACAAACCTATACTACTGTACGTCACTGGTGAAGCTGGTTCTGGCAAAACATTCCTAATCAAAATCATCAGTAAGTTCCTTCAACAATTGACAAACAACAAACTGTCAGCTGTTGTCACTGCCCCCACAGGTTTAGCTGCCTACTACATAGGTGGTGTCACTTTACACCAATACTACTCCGGCCAGTAGAACACCAAAACAAATTAGACTATTACAAACTTTCTACAGAAGCTGAAATGGAACTACGCAGAGTATTAAAACAAATGAAAATGCTACTAATAAATGAAGTGCGCATGGTGTCCAACCTAATGTTGAGTTTGATTCACCTCAGATTACAAGAAGTACTCAAAACAAACTACGAAGATCTCTTTGCAGGAAAACACATTATTGTTTTCAGAGATCTTTTTAAAACATTAGGACACAAACTCTGCCATAAAACTGTTGGCAGCATTGGAAATGTCAACCTTTGGCAACATTTCCAATACAGAGAATTAACAGAAAACATGCAGCAACCTGCAGATCTAACTAATGCCAACATTTTAAAAAGTATTAGAGTTGGTATACTATCTAAAGAAGCACACGCAATATTGAAAACCCAGCACATTCATGCACTTTATGGCATTAAGGCCATAAATGTAGCAATGAATATTCTATTTCAATTGCCACCAATTGTTGACAACATTTACTTACACAGTGCAGACCAATTGTGTTTGCAAATGTTAGTACTTCACAGAAATGCAACAAACAATCATGATAACACGTTTAGTGTTTATGGAATAAGACAGCAATTGGACTACTGTGCTGGAATGGTGAAATTCACTATAAACTCACAGGAAGATCCACAAGAATTTCTAATGTACTTACTACAAGTACTGGAAAATAAAAACATACCTATAAATGAAATCTTCCAGATTTCATACATGTAGAAACATACATGCACTCTCTGCAACAATGTGACACAAGAACAAATCCCCAATGAATGCTTAATATATATCAATACCTAACTGTGAATCAATTCCATTTCAGCAACTTGTACAAAATGCAAACCATGGTAGATTATGTACTACCTGAAATTCGGATAATAGCACCACCTTACTAATACAGACACATAGTAAATACATAATACTAATGCTTCTACGTTACTTCTACGTTACAATGCAGATGGTACCAAAACAACTGCAAGCTGACTGGATTCACACATGGTCAAGTATCACTTGGTAAGAAAACCTTCACAACAATACGTATAATCTACCACGCAGGAGCCACAACCAATTCAGGTCACTACACTGCATATATAAAAAAGAAATGTAGATGGTTTGAATGTAATGATAGTACCATTACTCTAAAACATAGATTACCAGCAAATCTTTCAAACGCTTATTTAATGTTCTTAAAACCAAAATTGATTAACTAAACTGTACTTAAACCTTAGCTAAACTTGTAGTAAAAAATATAAACTGTTAAAATATTCCAACAGGTAACTGCCCAAAGATTCTACAACTAATCAGATAAATGAATACCACTAAATTAGAGCAAAAAATAGATAGTTAGTCTACACCAACTGGTATCTAACTAACCCAAAATTTTACAATATCCAAACTGATAAATCAATACCACTAAATTATATTTAAAAAAATAGACAGTTAGAATAAGCCAAATGGTATCTAACTGCCCCAAACTTTTACAATATCCAAACAGATAAATCAATACCACTAAAATATATAAAAAATAGACAGTTAGAATACGCCAACTGGTATCTAACTCCTCCAAAATTTTGCAATATCCAAACAAATAAATGATATGCAACTGCTCCAAAAATCTGCAACAAGCCAATATATAGAGCATTAGCCAGAAACAACAAGTGAACACTGAAAACATACAAACACATAGACTGTAGCATGACAAAAAAGGTTTTATTTTTAATCCAACATGGATTGTTTTTTCTCCCACAGACCCAATGATTTTAGCAACAAACACAGAAAATGGGCAAATTGCACAGTACACTGGTTTGTAATGTACTAAATATGAGGGTCAAAAAAATAAAAAGTTGATTATTCAATGTTATAACTCATTACAAAATACCAATACTAACATGATTGTTTCTTTTATCACAGAAACAAACAAGAAATACATGTACTCCAGTTACTTAACCAAACAGTAAGTATATTATAATAACTACAACCATTGCAGCATATCACACCCATATTGGTTTATAACTTTGTTCCTTATAAATTTGTTTTTGGATCCCAAAGTTATAAGCCACTATGAGTGTGATATGCTGCAGTGGTTTTGGCCAGGGCATAGAGTGTTGTGTGCATGGGGCCATGCACCCAAGACTCTATGCCCTGGCCACAACCACCGTAGCATATCACACCCATAGAGTCAAACATTTTAAATATGCCTTATGGGAAATTCTAATGTCCGCGGACATAATGAGTGTTCTTAGAACACATTCAACTTGCCAGCGAACAATACGACAGCGTCCTCAGGACATCTCCATTTTGTTTATTTACGAACATTTCAGGACACCGCGAGAGTTCTTAGAATACTTTCAACTTGCCAGCGAACAATACGGACAGCGTCCTCAGGACACTCCCATTTTGTTTATTTACGAACATTTATGAACACCGCGAGTGTTCTTAGAACACTTTCAACTTGCCAGCGAACAATGCAGACAGCGTCCTCAGGACACCCCCATTTAGTTTATTTACGAACATCCCAGGACACCGTGAGAATTCTTAGAACACTTTCAACTTGCCATCGAACACTACGGACAGCGTCCTCAGGACACCCCCTTTTTGTTTATTTACGAACATATCACGACACCGTGAGAGTTCTTAGAACACTTTCAACAAGCCAGTGAACAATACGGACAGTATCCTCAGGACACCCCCATTTTGTTTATTTAAGAACATATCAGGACGCCGCAAGTGTTCTTAGGACACTTTCAACTTACCAGCGAACAATACGGACAGCGTCCTCAGGACACCCCCATTTTGTTTATTTACGAACATATCAGGACACCGCAAGTGTTCTTAGAACACTTTCAACTTGCCAGTGAACAATACGGACAGCGTCCTCAGGACACCCCCATTTTGTTTATTTACGAACATTTCAAGACACCGCGATTGTTCTTAGAACACTTTCAACTTGCCAGTGAAAAATACTGACATCGTCCTCAGGACTCCCCCATTTTGTTTATTTACGAACATATAAGGACACCGCGAGTGTTCTTAGAACACTTTCAACTTGCCAGCGAACAATACGGACAGTGTTCTCAGGACACCCCCATTTTATTTATTTACGAACATTTCAGGACACCGCGAGTGTTCTTAGAACAATTTCGACTTACCAACAAACAATACGGACAACGCCCTCAGGATACCCCCAACTTGTTTACTTAAGATCATTTCAGGACACTTCATTTTCTTAGAACAGTTTCAGCTTGCTTGCGAACAACGCGGACACATATTGCGTCCTCAGAACAGCACCATTCAATTTATTTAGAACATTTCAGAACAGTTGTGTTGTCCGCAGACAAATCAAACACAACAAGAGAGTCTACCACATAAAAAAATACAACATTTAACCTATCTCATACTCTCCCACCCTCCCCAAACACTCTTACACACCAACACAATCTACTAAATACAATTTTTCAACCAAGTTTCACGCGCTGTCCGCGGACGTCCGCAAATCCAAGATGGCGGGCGCTACCGAAAATCTGACGCGCTTCACACTGTACGCCTTCCAATCAGCGAACACGTTGCATGTCCGCAGACATGACGTAAGCCGATTGGCCAATCAGGACACTGTCCGCAGAGCGAACAGGGAAGTGTGTCCGTGGACCGAACACAGATATCACTACATTTTTTTGACCTACTTTTTGGTCATTTAAAAAAAAACTACTGGACGGATGTTCACCGAATTTGCAAAAGCACGCTTTCGGGACCAAGCCGTTACTCCTGGTCCAAATTTGGTAACAATCCGTCCAGCGGTTTGGGCTGTAGGCGCAAGGAAAGTTTTTTCCCCATTCAGCTGCCCAAAAAGTGCTCTTCCTATGGAAACAGCAACTTAACCATCACTACATGTAGCTTATAACTTCGCTCCCCCTGGACAAATCCTCACCAAACTTTGCAAAAAAAGTATATGGACCACTCTCAAAGTTTGGTGAGGTTTGGTCCATGGGGGGCAAAGTTATATGGGGTTCCAATTTTTTTTTTCCCATAGACATAATGGGCAAGAACTTTGCTCCCACCTACAGCCCAAACTGCTGGACGGATTTACACCAAATTTGGCTTTGTCCCGAAAGCGTGCTTTTTTTTATTTGGTGTAAATCCATCCAGTAGTTTTAAAAAAATGACAAAAAATGTAAGTGAACAAAATTAGTGATATATGTGTCTACTTCGCGTACACACTTCCCTGTTCGCTCCACGGAGAGGACGGGGATTGGGCAAGCGGCCTGCGTGATGTCCGTGGACATCAGACGTGCTCTCCCATTGGCTGCAGTGAAGCGTGCAGTGCGTCGTATTTTCAGAGACGCCCACCATCTTAGTTTATCGTTCGTATATTGGCATCTGTGGCAAGCACTGCAGTGATTATCACAACGGAACAAGCGAAAGTGAAATTGTGTCATTCCGATGCAATAAGATCAGAGGACAGCGGGGCCTCCAATGGGGCTGTGTGAGGCTCATGTGGATTACACTTCCTGAACGTCCCAGGCTGCTGCAGACTTGCAGGAGACACGCCATCGCCACACGGTGGCCTGCGGAGGACCGAGGAGCGGATATCCCATTCCCCCCACCCCCGCTCATTACCTGTGTCTCCCTCTTGTTCCCCCCAAGCCCCCGCTCAATACCTGTGTCTCCCTCCTGTATCCCCCAACCCCCACTCATTACCCATGTCTATCTCCTGTACCCCCCACCCCCGCTCATGCCCCGTGTCTCTCTCTTGTTCCCCCCACCCACCGCTCATGCCCCGTGCCTCTCCTGTGCCCCCACTCATTGCTCATTCCCCGTGTCTCCTATGTTCCCCCCACCCCCCGCTCATGCCCTGTGTCTCCCTCCTGTCCCCCCACACCCCACTCATGCCCCGTGTCTACCTCTTGTTCCCCACCCCCGCTCACGGGCCGTGTCTCCCCTGTTCCCCCACTCCCGCTCATGCCCCGTGTCTCCTCTGTTCCCCCCACCCCCGCTCATGCCCATGTCTCTCTCTTGTTCCCCCCCACCCCCGGTCATGCCCCGTGTCTCCCCTGTTCCCCCCACCCCCTGCTCATGCCCCGTGTCTACTCTGTTCCCTCCCACCCACCGCTCATGCCCCATTCTCTCCCTCCTGTCCCCCCACCCCCCACTCATTACCTGTATCTCCCTCCTGTACCACCCCACCCTCCGCTCATTAGCCATGTCTCCCTCCTGTACCCCTCCCACCCCCCACTCATGCCTCGTTCTCCCCTGTTCCCCCCACACCCGGCTCATGCCTCGTGTCTCCCCTGTTCCTCCTAACCCCCGCTCATGTACCGTTTCTCCTCTGCTCCCCCACCCCTGCTCATGCCCTGTGTCTCCCTCCTGACCCCCAATCCCCTGCTCATGCCCTGTGTCTCCCCTGTTCCCCCCACCCCTGCTCATGCCCCTTGTCTCCCTTCTGTTGCCCCCCACCCCGCTCATGCCCTGTGTCTCCCTCCTGTCCCCCCACCCACCGCTCATGCCCTGTGTCTCCCTCCTGTTGTCCCCCACCCCCCTGCTCATGCCATGAATCTCCCCTGTTGTCCCCCACCCCCTGCTCATGCCCTGTGTCTCCCCTGTTCCCACCCACCCCCGCGCATGCCCCGTGTCTCCCTACTGTTGCCCCCCACCCCCGCTCATGCCCAGTGTCTCTCTCCTGTTACCCCCATGCCCCGCTTATGCCCCGTGTCTTCTTCTTGTTGCCCCCCTACCCCCGCTCATGCCCTGTGCCTCCCTCATGTTCGCCCCACCCCCGCTCATGCCCCGTGTCATCCGCTTGTTGTCCCCAACCCCCGCTCATGCCCCGTGTCTCCCTCGTGTTCCCCCACCCCCACTCATGCACCGTGTCTCCCCTCCTCCCCCCACCCTGCTCATGCCCCGTGTCTATCTCCTGTTGCCCCCCACCCCCCGCTCATGCCCAGTGTCTCACTCCTGTTGCCCACCACCCCCCGCTCATGCCCCGTGTCTCCTCTGTTCCCCCCCAACCCCTGCTCATGCCCTGTGTCTCCCTCCTGTCCCTCCCACCACCCGCTCATGCCCCGTGTCTCCCACTTGTCCCCCCACCCCCACTCATGCCCCGTGTCTCCCTGACGTTCCCCCCACCCCCGCTCATGCCCGTGTCTCCCCCTGTTCCCCCCACCCCCCTCATGCCCTGTGTCTCCCCTGTTCCCCCCACCCCTGTTCATGCCCCGTGTCTCCCTCTTGTTGCTCCCAACCCCCGCTCATGCCCCGTGTCTCCCTGCTGTTGTCCCCCACCCCCCGCTCATGCCATGAGTCTCCCCTGTTGTCCCCCACCCCCTGCTCATGCCCTGTGTCTCCCCTGTTCCCACCCACCCCCCGCGCATGCCCCGTGTCTCCCTACTGTTGCCTCCCACCCCCGCTCATGCCCGTGTCTCCCTCCTGTTCCCCCCATCGCCCGCTCATGCCATGTGTCTCCTCTGTTCCCCCCACCCCCGCTCATGCCCTGTGTCTCCCTCCTGCCCCCTACCCCTGCTCATGCCCCGTGTCTCCCTTCTGTTGCCCCCCACCCCCGATCATGCCCTGTGTCTCCCTCCTGTCCCCCACCCGCCGCTCATGCCCTGTGTCTCCCTCCTGTTGTCCCCCACCCCCCCGCTCATGCCATGAGTCTCCCCTGTTGTCCCCCAACCCCTGCTCATGCACTGTGTCTCCCCTGTTCGCACCCACCCCCTGCGCATGCCCCGTGTCTCCCAACTGTTGCCCCCCACCCCCGCTCATGCCCAGTGTCTCTCTCCTGTTACCCCCACGCCCCGCTCATGCCCCGTGTCTCCTTCTTGTTGCCCCCCTACCCCTGCTCATGCCCTGTGCCTCCCTCATGTTTGCCCCACCCCCCGCTCATGCCCCGTGTCATCCGCTTGTTGCCCCCCCAATGCCCGCTCATGCCCCGTGTCTCCCTCCTGTTGCCCTGCACCCCCCGCTCATGCCCTGTGTCTCCCCTGTTCCCCTGCTCATGCCCCGTGTCTCCTCTGTACCCCCCCACCCCCGCTCATGATCTGTTTCTCCCTCCTGCCCCCCCACCCCCCGCTCATGCCCGGTGTCTACCTCTTGTTCCCCCACCCCCCATCCATGCCCCTTGTCTCCCCTGTTCCCCCAACCCCAGCTCATGACCCGTGTCTCCCCTGTTCCCCCCACCCCCCGTTGAGACCTGTGTCTCCATTGTTCCCCCCCACCCACCACTCATGCCCCGTGTCTCCCTCCTGTTGACACCCACCCGCCACTCATGTTCTGTTTCTCTCTCCTGTTACCCCCAACTCCCCGCTAATGCCCTGTGTCTCCCTCTTGTTGCCACTCATGCCCCGCTCATGCCCTGTGTCTCCCTGCCGTTCTCCCCACACCCCACTCATGCCCTGTGTCTCCCCTGTTCCCCCCACCACCTGCTCATGCCCCATGTCTCCCCTGTTCCCCCCACCCCTGCTCATGCCCCCTGTCTCCTCTGTTCCGCCCCACCTCCGCTCATGCCCCGTGTCTCCCTCCTGTTGCCCCCCACACCCGCTCATGCCCTGTGTCTCTCTCCTGTTCCCCCACCCCCGCTCATGCCCTGTGTCTCCCTCGTGTTCCCCCACCCCCACTCATGCCCCGTGTCTCCCCTGCTCCCCCCACCCTGCTCATGCCCCGTGTCTCTCTCCTGTTGCACCCCCATCCCCCGCTCATGCCCAGTGTCTCACTCCTGTTGCCCACCACCCCCCGCTCATGCCCTGTGTCTCCCCTGTTCCCTCCCAGCCCCGCTCATGCCCTGTGTCTCCCTCCTGTCCCCCCACCCCACGCTCATGCCCTGTTTCTCCCTGCCGTTCCCCCCACCCCCACTCATGCCCAATGTCTCCCCTGTTCCCCCCACCCTCTGCTCATGCCCCATGTCTCCCATGTTCCCCCCACCCCTGCTCATGCCCTGTGTATCCTCTGTTCCCCCCATCCCCCGCTCATGCCCCGTGTCTCCCTCCTGTTGCCCCTACACCCTGCTCATGCCCCGTGTCTCCCTCGTGTTCCCCCCACTCCACCTGCTCATGCACTGTGTCTCTCTCCAGTTCCCCCCACCCCCTGCTCATGCCCCGTGTCACACTCCTGTTCCCCCCGCTCATGCCCCATGTCTCCGTCCTGTTGCCCCCCACCCCCGCTCATGCCCTGTGTCTCTCTCCTGTTGCCCTCCACCCCCTGCTCATGCCCCGTGTCTCTCTCCTGTTACCCCCTGCTCCTGCCCGTGTCTCCCTCCTGTTCCCCCCACCTCTCGCTCATGCCCCGTGTCTCCCTCATGTTCCCCCACCCCCCCCGCTCATGCCCTGTGTCTCCCCAGTTCCCCTCCACCCCCGTTCATGTCCCGTGTCTCCCTCGTGTTGCCTCCCACGCCCTGCTCATGCCCCGTGTCTCCCTTGTGTTGCTCCCACCCCCCGCTCATGCCCCGTGTCTCTATCCTGTTCCCCCCAGCCCCCGCGCTTTCCCCGTGTCTCCCTCCTGTTGCCCCCATGCCCTGCTCATGCCCCGTGTCTCCCCTGTTCCCCCCACCCCTGCTCATGCCCCGTGTCTCCCTCATGTTGCCCCCCACCCCCGCTCATGCCCCATGTCTCCCTCCTGTGCCCCCCAAACCTGCTCCCACCCCCCGCTCATGCCCCATGTCTCTCTCCTGTTACACCCCACCCCCGATCATGCCCTGTGTCTCCCTCCTGTTCCCCTCAACTCCTGCTCATGCCCCGTGAATCCCTTGTGTTCCCCCACCCCCCGCTCATGCCCCGTGTCTCCCCTGTTCCCCCCACCCCCGTCCATGCTGCATGTCTCCCTTGTGTTACCCCCACCCCACGCTCATGTCCTGTGTCTCCTTCATGCTGCCCCCCACCCCCCGCTCATGCCCCGTGTCTCCCTCCTGTTGCCCTCCACCCCCTGCTCATGCCCCGTGTCTCCCCTGTTCCTCCCTACCCCCGCTCATGCCCTGTGTCTTCCTTGTGCTGCCCCCCACCCCCTGCTCATGCACCGTGTCTCTCTCCGGTTGCCCCCCACCCCCCGCTCATGTCCCGTGTCTCCTTCCTGTTGCTCCCCACGCTCATGCCCTGTGTCTCTCTCCTGTTCCCTCCACCCCCTGCTCATGCCCCGTGTCTCCCTTGTTCCTCCCTACCCCCGCTCATGCCCTGTGTCCTCCTCGTTTTGCCCCCCACCCCCCGCTCATGCCCTGTGTCTCTCTCCTGTTGCCCCCCACCCCCCGCTCATGCCTCGTGTCTCCCTCCTGTTGCTCCGAACGCTCATGCCCTGTGTCTCTCTCCTGTTCCCCCCACCCCCTGCTCATGCCCCATGTCTCCCTCCTCTTCCCCCCATCCCCGCTCATTTCCTGGTCTCTCTCCTGTTGCCCCACCCCCTTCTCATGCCCTGTGTCTCATTCCTGTTACCCCCCACCCCCGTTCATGCACAGTGTCTCCCTCCTGTTCCTCCCACCCCCCGCTCATGACCTGTGTCTCTCCTGTTGCCCCCAGCCCCTGCTCATGCCCTGTGTCGTTCTCCTGTTTCCCCCCACCCCCCGCTCATGCCCCGTGTCTCCCCTGTTCCCACCCACCCCCCGCGCATGCCCCGTGTCTCCCTACTGTTGCCCCCCACCCCCACTCATGCCCCGTGTCTCCCTCCTGTTCCCCCCACCACCCACTCATGCCATGTGTCTCCTCTGTTCCCCCACCCCCGCTCATGCCCTGTGTCTCCCTCCTGCCCCCTACCCCTACTCATGCCCCGTGTCTCCCTTCTGTTGCCCCCCACCCCCGATCATGCCCTGTGTCTCCCTCCTGTCCCCCATCCGCCGCTCATGCCCTGTGTCTCCCTCCTGTTGTCCCCCACCCCCCCGCTCATGCCATGAGTCCCCCCTGTTGTCCCCCACCCCTGCTCATGCCCTGTGTCTCCCCTGTTCCCACCCACCCCCCGCGCATGCCCCGTGTCTCCCAACTGTTGCCCCCCACCCCCGCTCATGCCCCGTGTCTCTCTCCTGTTACCCCTACGCCCCGCTCATGCCCCGTGTCTCCTTCTTGTTGCCCCCCTACCCCCGCTCATGCCCTGTGCCTCCCTCATGTTTGCCCCACCCCCCGCTCATGCCCCGTGTCATCCACTTGTTGCCCCCAACCCCTGCTCATGCCCCGTGTCTCCCTCCTGTTGCCCCCCACCCCCGCTCATGCCACGTGTCTCCCCTGTTCCCCTGCTCATGCCCGTGTCTCCTCTGTACCCCCCCACCCCCACTCATGACCTGTTTCTCACTCCTGTTCCCCCCACCCCCCGCTCATGCCCCATGTCTCTGTCCTGTTGCCCCCCACCCCCGCTCATGCCCTGTGTCTCTCTCCTGTTGCCCTCCACCCCCTGCTCATGCCCCGTGTCTCTCTCCTGTTACCCCCTGCTCCTGCCCGTGTCTCCCTCCTGTTCCCCCACCCCCCGCTCATGCCCCGTGTATCCCTCGTGTTCCCCCACCCCCCGCTCATGCCCTGTGTCTCCCCGGTTCCCCTCCACCCCCGTTCATGTCCCGTGTCTCCCTCGTGTTGCCTCCCACGCCCTGCTCATGCCTCGTGTCTCCCTTGTGTTGCTCCCACCCCCCGCTCATGCCCCGTGTCTCTATCCTGTTCCCCCCAGCCCCCGCGCTTTCCCCGTGTCTCCCTCCTGTTGCCCCCACGCCCTGCTCATGCCCCGTGTCTCCCCTGTTCCCCCCACCCCTGCTCATGCCCTGTGTCTCCCTCGTGTTGCCCCCCACCCCCCGCTCATGCCCCATGTCTCCCTCCTGTGCCCCCCAACCCTGCTCCCACCCCCCACTCATGCCCCATGTCTCTCTCCTGTTACACCCCACCCCCGATCATGCCCTGTGTCTCCCTCCTGTTCCCCTCAACTCCCGCTCATGCCCCATGTCTCCCTTGTGTTCCCCCATCCCCCGCTCATGCCCCGTGTCTCCCCTGTTCCCCCCACCCCCGTTCATGCTGCATGTCTCCCTTGTGTTACCCCCACCCCTCGCTCATGTCTGTGTCTCCTTCATGCTGCCCCCCACCCCCCGCTCATGCCCCGTGTCTCCCTCCTGTTGCCCTCCACCCCCTGCTCATGCCCCATGTCTCCCCTGTTCCTCCCTACCCCCGCTCATGCCCTGTGTCTTCCTTGTGCTGCCCCCCACCCCCTGCTCATGCACCGTGTCTCTCTCCTGTTGCCCCCCACCCCCCGCTCATGCCCCATGTCTCCCTCCTCTTCCCCCCACCCCCCGCTCATTTCCTGTGTCTCTCTCCTGTTGCCCCATCCCTTCTCATGCCCTGTGTCTCATTCCTGTTACCCCCCGCCCCCGTTCATGCACAGTGTCTCCCTCCTGTTCCTCCCACCCCCCGCTCATGCCCTGTGTCTCTCCTGTTGCTCCCACCCCCCGCTCATGCCCCGTGTCTCTCTCCTGTTCCCCCCCACCAAATCAAAGAAAAAACATTGTTAAAGCGACGTTATGGTAAAGTTGCACTAATAAAAACCTATGAAATTCAATGAAAAAACTTTGTTAAAGGGACGTTATGGTTACGTTGCACTACTAAAAACCTATGAAATTCAGTGAAAAAACATTGTTAAAGGGACGTTATGGTTCCAAGTAAAACTGAAAAACCCTTGAAATTCGTCAGTTATGGTAAGCTAAGCAACCATAACTCGCGCCACAACCGTGCACTGCTAAGACTAACACCCAGAACATTAAAGATGACATCGCAAATGTCATTCATGACATCACTGATGACATCACATGTGCATTTACTTTTCATGAAAACTCTGTAGGAGGGATTCTTATAATGTTGACCAAAAAGTGTCAAGGATCATTTGAATAAATATCATGAGCTAATTAGTGCATTAAGAAATGCATTGATATTAATAGCATTCTATTATGAAGTTATATCCAGTATACTAAGCAACTCATGCAGAAACTTAGGCAGTGTGTGCAGCATACATGATGAAGGTGCAATATTCATAATCTTGCCATGTAGAATAATGAAATGATAAATGCTTTCTTATTAGAGTTTTGCGTACTGTGAAACATGTAATAAGTATCTAATAAAACCCACTTAATACATCATTACATTATTACAGACAAAACACAAAGAGACAACAACACATACAAATATGAGTATATACAGGGACAGTGAAGTAAACAAAAAAGCAGAAGTAGTAGCAGAGAGAGTTCATAACCTAACTGATTATCTTTATGCAGAGAAATGATTGCTCTGTTTCAAAGCTGCTACTTACTGTATGTATGTGTATCAAATGATGTCAGTGAATCATAAGGAAAGGAGTGTGAGTACAATGTATACAAATATGAGCATATACAGGGAGAAAGTGCTGATAACTCTAATGATTATCTTCATGCACAGAAAGGATTGCTCTCTTTCAAGCCTGTGTCTTCCGCTATATATATATATATATATGTTTCATATGATATGACTTTACCCTAAGTCTACAAATATAGTACCTTTTCAATTTTTACTTCCTGACTGTTACTGAAGAAAACTATGTGGCTTAGATATGTCAGTAAAGGAAAAAAGGGAGAGCCAGCCATGTGATTTCATCAGTGATATCATCAATGACATTTGTGATGTCATCTTTGATGTCCTGGGTGTTAGCAGTGCACGGTGGTGCGAGTTATGGTTGCTTCTATTACCCTAACTGCCGAAATTCAGGGGTTTTTCGGTTTTACTTTGAACCATAACGTCCCTTTAGCAAAGTTCTTTTACTGAATTTGATAGGTTTTTAGTAGCGCAACAAAACCATAACGTTCCTTTTAACAAAGTTTTTTCAATGAATTTCATAGGTTTTTAGTAGCGCAACTTAACCATAACGTCCCTTTAGCAATGTTTTTTTACTGAATTTGATATGTTTTAGTAGCACAACTTAACCATAATATTCCTGACTTTATATACATGTAACATAAAACATACTGAACCCCTAGCTAGTGATTTTGATGTCCGCGGACTACCGCCAAGTCCGCAGACATATCGAAAATCTGAACGTGGTGAATGTAAATTTAAATAGTGTGCCCCATTTCCCCTTTGAGGTTGGCTCTGAAAAGAGCTGTTTTTTTGGGGGGGTTTTTGCAGATGCTTGACCGGCACCTGTTATTTTGTATTTTTTTATTTTTCTTACTTTACTCCTAAAATCTTCACATAACCTTCTCCAAAGCAACCCTTACATTCCAAAACAGAATGGCAGTTCCCATAAAATATAAGGAAATGCCATCTTCTTTAAAATAAACAGCATTACTGGAATCAATATTCTCATTATTACAGAAGAACATACCAGCTCTAAGCATGAAGGCACACATGCCTCAGTTGATTACACACCTAGCATTTTTGCTGAGGACAAAAAACTGAACTATTGTCCCATATTGCCCTAGGTACTAATCCAGAAAAAATACTTTGGCATTTGGAAAGATGTTCATTACTGCTTGAACCAAGTGTTCCAAATCTGCCAACAAAGTAGGGGCACTGACATAGCCCAAATGGAAAGCACCATAGTGCAAAACTACCACATGGGGACTGTTGATCCTGTCCATATCTTCACAAACTTGTACAATTCCCTGTATATTGCAATCAGGCGCAGTGCTCCACACCACCTGTGTGGCAGTCAGGGTATCTGTGGACAGCGCGGCTGTCCGGGATGACCTCAAATACCCAAAATGGGGGTGTCCTATGGACACTATACCTGTCTGTACTGTCCGTAATTAAAATGGAGGTGTTCTTAGAACACACAAAATGTCCACCTGTCCATATTTAACCAAACTGGGGGTGTACTAAGGACAGCATACCTGTTTGTACTGTTCTTAATAAAATGGAAGTGTCCTTAGAACACACAAGATATCCGCCTGTCTGCAATCACCCAAAATAGGGGTCTCCTAATAACACCCCCGCTGTTCGTAATGTCCACAACCCGAATGAAGATATCCATAGAACACATATCCCTTCCGCCTGTCCGCAAAGTTTTGACACATATTTATTTTATTCATGGAGTACAACATTGTTCGTCGAACACATGCACAACACAACTTGGGTCCTATGAACATTGCGCCTCTCGGCAACTGTCTGCCGCACATGTGTCTCACTTTTAATTAGTTTGGAGATCAAAACACTGCTCCCTGCTGCCTCAAAGGCCATTCATGTTGCTGTTGACCATTACCTTTTGAGGGTCACAATATTGTGCATGTACTGTGACACAGTACTCTGCAGGGGGAGACATTTCGGATTGCTTTCGAAACTGCAGTCAAGGAGCACCAGAAGAACTGCTACCTACCTAAGTAAGGCCCACCCTACATCTTCCTCTCTCTACCTGTACTTTCTTATCCCCGAGGTTGGTGTCCCTTCCTTTCCCTCCTTTCCCCTCCTTTCCTTCTGTGTTGTGTTTAAAAACCCCAAATAAATATAAAACAACACAAAAAATAAAAACAAAGGCTCTTTTCAGAGCCGCCTCTCACAGTTTAAAAATAGTGGTGGCTCTGAAAAGAGCCTATTCGTAGTGTTTTTTTGTGTTTCGAAAACTTCAAATGGTCAATACCTACTGCAAAATGGATTGCTCTAATTCCAAAAAAGGTTGCAATCCATTTTGTATATTTCGCAGAAAAATCTGATTGCCGGTATAAGTAAGATGTACTCCATCTCTGTGAAAAATGTGTGTGATACAAAACATACAAAACATACCAACATCTCTCAAAAAGGCACAAACAGCCTTTTTAACATTGCGCCTTGCTTTCTTCATTTGTGGACCAAATGAAAAAGAACGCAGCCACATTTGTCTCTGCGCAATACAGGAAAAAATGACTCTGCAGTTTGGATACATGTCCATGACATTCCCAAGTCCTTCTTTCATTGCAAATTGCAAAGAGATTCCAGACACATGTCCTAAACTGTTCCCTCCATAATGAATAATAATAATGTCTGGATGACGCTGTGTCACCAAAGAAGCACAGAGAGGTACCAAATCCACCCACTTCATTCCACACACTCCATGCCAGTGCACTTCCACATGAGAGAATCCAAGATGTGCAGCCACTCCACAGCGATCTGCATGCACCTCCAACCAATTTATCCATGAATCTCCCAAAATCCAAACAATCTGCTTTCTGAAACACACAGCCATAGCTATCTGCTCTTCTATCAGGAAAATACCTACTGACAAACTCTCTCCTTACACAACACACCCAGTAAACCTTATTGACCAATCCCTTGCCCTGCTCAGTTTCATTTGCATGACACTCAACCCCAAAATCCCTGTATGTAATACGCGCTGTTCTCGGACAACCGCGCTGTCCGCGGATAAATCAAAAAATCAGAGCGTAGGAGATGAAAAATGTCCCCTTTGAGGTTGGCTCTGAAACAAGCCTTTTTTTGTTTGTTTTTTTTCAGATGCTTCAGAAACATCTTTTATTTTCTATGTTTTTTTTCTTATTTTCCTCCAAAAATCTTCACATTAGCTTCTCCAAAGCAACCCTTACGTTCCAAAACAGCATGACATTTCCCATAATAGATAAAGAAATGCCATCTTCCTTAAAGCAATCAACATTACCAGAGTAAATGTTGTCATTGTTGCTAAACAACATGGCAATCTAGTCATAAAACCAAACATGCCTCGGTTGACTAAGCACTTACCAACATTTTGCTGAGGACAAAAAACAGAACGATTGTCCCATATTGCCCTAGGTGTCAACCCAGAAAAAATAACCTTGGCATTTTGAAGGACTTTCATGATTGCCTGAACCAAATTTTGTAAATCTTGAACAAAGTAGGGCCACTAACATAGCCCAAATGCACAGCACCACAGTGTAGGACAACTACATGGGGACTATGAAACCTAGCCACATCCTGACAAACTACTAGAATTGCCTGAAAATTCAAATCAGGCACAGTACTCCACACCACATCCACTCCTTTTGTATCAAAATGGTTAGCAACATTCCTAGGTTTTGCATACTGCTTCAAACCATTCACAAACATATCTCCAACCACCAACACCCTGACTTTCTGCACCTCTGCCATCTTTACTACACACAGGCTCTCTGAATACGAAGCCGAACCTCAACACCTGATTGGCTAATCCTCAAAATACACTCCCACTTCATGCTCGGTAACCCCGGATGTAGCATGTCCTATCTCGGAACAGCTGCGCTGTCCACGGAGTGCTTAAGTAACACTGAGGGCAGCCCTTCTACCCTTTCCACTGCACTCTCTGCACCATTTCCTCATTGGCTACTGTTAAGCAGTCACACATCATCCACGAATCACATCCAAGAACTCTACATCTAACTCTGTCATCACAGATCAGCACTTTAGATGTACTATTGATCACTCTCAGTACAATTTGGCTGTCACTGCAAAGGACCTACAGCAACAACTACTATAAAACTTCCCAAGATTTCCACTTACAGATTGATGCACATCCATATGCATGAACACAGACTACAGGTATGAATATTTTGTACACAGTACATGTACACCTCTTCTAGAAATACAATACATCCCTGGAGCATAGCTCAGTGGCAACGTGCGTACCTTGAAAGCAAGACACAAAGCAACATAGATTCGATCCCCAGGTCTGCGCTTAGAAACCTCTGGCTGTTTAAGTGCGTTATAAATACGCAACAAAGACAAAATAATGATGCAACTAAAAAACAAACAATTCCTGTATCAGTGCCTCAATGCCCAGAGGCTGTGTAAGCGCTTTATAAATCTAAAACAAAATAAATAAAAATATGGACAGAGTAAATGCCACTGACCCTGTACAAACTGTAAAATGAACCTACTGTCATTTCTCCAATCTGCCATGATGAAGTGTCACTTGCAAAGCTTTCAGCTCTCCAAATTTTTGTTTACACACACACACCTATCTAAACAAATATTGATTCATATTATAATATGTGAAAAATAACAGTATAATTATGACAGAGACTGTCCAGTTTGTTGTAAAATTACATGCAGCCAGGATGAGTACACACATCTTCATTCAAGCACACACACAGACAATATCATTAGAAAGGCTCCCAGATCAAAAAACACCACTTCTTCTATATCAAATCCTTCTGCTTTATTACCCACACCTTCACAAAGGTATACTTTGAATGCTTTCATGTACAATATCTGCCATTTACCATGTAAAACAGCACAAAATGCATATGATTATTTCTTCTATCTCTTAACAAACAAATATATGAACCCTTAACCATTAGATGTAGTATTAGTGCTTCTCCTTGCCAGCTACATACTTTATATTGTCATCTGAAGCCCAGTATAGTAACACATAAATACAAGAAAAGACTCCCAACTTGATGTACCTGCCCATTGCACAATCACACACCTCCACAATCATACTTACCATCATACTCAGACACTCATGCACAAAGCACCCATACACTGCACAACAGCCCAACCCACACTTACTTTTTTTTCCCAACAGAACCCAAAGAATGCCTACCAAAAAGCAACATCTGTAGAAAGCAACGCAGAAGATCAGATCAAAATAAAAGTGTCCAAAATAAGCATCCATCTAAAGCAGATTTTGTACAAAAAGTTAAAACAAAACAGCTAATACAGTCAATAAGCAAAACAAAACAAGCTTCCTGTACAGTAACTTTTCCCCCTCTACCAAAATGTAAAACCAAACAGAAAGTGATTAATAAGACTTAAGCTACCACTACTGCTAACACTGGACCTTGAAATCTTGATGTAGTGGCAAGCAAGCATACCAAAAAAAAATGTTTACTAAAAATGTTCCGCCACAGAGTCCTTCAGAACCTTTTAAAATCAGGAGAGCAATCATTCACAACCCTTAAAAGCTACCGTAGAAAATGTATCCTAGAAGCTCTCGTAGACAGTGCAATCCTTCTTAAAAGGAAGTTATTCATTTTAGTTTTAAACAGGATGAAACCACTAACAAAACTAACTACTAAACTACAAAAAAGACTTATCAATAAACAGAATATCACCAAAAATAGCTTCCTAAACATCTGTGGAGGTGAATGGAGTCACACCATGACCACAGACCATATTTTAATGAAGAAGCATATAAAGAAAAGTAAACAAACCCAATTACCATACAAAGCAGTGGACGAGGGTATGACAAACTTAATAACACCATTATGAAACAAGAAACTCTGCTCAGAAATATATCCCCAGAAAACTCAGTATCACCTCCCCAATCTACTGAACCAAAACGTCCAGTCTACAAATGGCCAAAAAATCTTTCAAATCTTTACGCCAGTTCCTCAATCAGTATGTAAAAAGCAAAGACAAATTCAAAATGAAACTACTACAAAATATGGATGCCTGTTCAGTGTGCAAATACCAGGGCTATAAGGACATTCATTAGCCTGCATTTCAGAACCTATTTGCAAAAGCACCTTCCATCATATCAAAATGATATCAACACATCATTCAACTATACAAAATCTAGTCCAAAAACTCTACACTGCTAAAGGTCCTGCTTTAGCACTAGCCAACTTAAATAACAATCTTCTACATGGTACAGCCAAACAACCACTCAAAGAAATAGACCATATCCAGAGAAAATATTTTGGAATTGAAAACCACTTACAAAATGAAATAGATGTACAACAAACCAGCAACTACTGTACAAATAGCAACCTTCTATTAAACAAATACAAAAAAGAAATACTAAATTTTAAAAGTACCTCTGCTGAAGTACCAAATCATGTGTGCGTGTGTTGCCGCAGGACTTCTTATAAAAGTACCACAAAAACTATAGACATAACGTACAAGTAGAAGACAATGAAGATTCGAAATGGGTCCAATTAGCTTTCTACCTTATAGCAGAAAACAAATACGACCCCTTAATACTTTGCAATTACTGCACTGCAAAACTTGACAATAACCAAACGCCTTTACGTGCTATCACAAATAACTTGGAATTATTCCCACTACCAAAACCGCTGCAACAACTACATTTATATTAGAACATCATAATTCAATCAGTGGACCCATTTCAAGCAATAATACGCCTCCAACCAAAAACAGCAACATTACCTCCCTCTGAATTAATCAAAGGCATTTGTGGCAAAGTAGTTTATTTACCATTAGATCTCACAGAAAATGTACACTGTCTAGGAGTGCCACGGCCAATAGATAAATCTTTAATTGCCTTAGTAAATGGCGTACCTACAAAAGACAAAAAAATTGGCAACAACTCGTGGACTTACATAAAGTTAGACAAGCGCTGCAATATCTAAAAAAACAACAATGCATATTACAAAGAAATTAATATTGAAGAAAACCTGAGAGAAACCATTTAAATAATTCAAGAGTCACCAGAAACTGGTCAATTTGAACTTCTAAATCCTTTTACAGAAACCAATATTTTAGACCATTATAAAATTCATCCTTTACACTCTAAAGACACTATAGATGATGCACTTGAAACCTACCAAATGCGACAAACCAAAGAATCTCCAATCAGCATATGGGAAAAAAGTATAGAAGCACAGGCCTTTCTGCTACTCTTTCCTACTGGATGATAGACCCACACAGATAACAGCATCAGAATATTGCTCTCTACGATTGTATTCTGACGACCCCGGATTCAGACAAAACATGGAATGCATATTCCACCTTCTCTTTGAAAGTGATCTAGCAACTCTATGCTACAGAGTTGCACACACATTAAAATCAGGTACCCATTTTCAAAATATGTCATCTTTGCAATTATTACAAAAAGGGCAAGAAAAAGATGTGGTTTTACAGTCAAGTATTACAAATCTTTTAGCAAACATGCATGGTGCAAAATAATACTGGTTCCAACGTCACTGAGATGTACGCTGTATGATAAGAAACCTTGGCCCACCCACTTGTTTTGTAACTTTAAGTTGTGCAGAATATGCATGGGAAGATTTACACGATTTCCCTTGCATAGCAAACAAAAATAAAACAAACATACATATAAAAACACCAGGAGAACTCTGCTCTCTAGATCCTGTAAATGTATCAAGATATTTCCATCATCACTTCATTGCTATGCTACACTTTATTTGTAATAAGACTGTTGCTCCCCTCAGAGAAGTCCAACACTTCTTTTGGAGAAAAGAACACCAAGCCAGAGGAGCACCACACATCCACATGCTATAATGGATTAAAGATGCTCTAAAATTTGGTCAGGACAGCGATGCCACTGTTTTGCAGTTCATCCAAAAATATGTCATTTGTGAAATCCCTTCACAAACAACACATGGTGACCTTCATGCATACATTTTACAATTTCAAAGACACAAATGTGGAAAATATTGTTGTCGCAAATATTTTAAAAAATGGAAATACTACACCAAATGCTGCTTTGGTTTCCCTAGACCAGTTTCAGCAAAAGGTCAAGTAAACAAGTTCATGTCTTCAGTCAGACATAGTGTCAAAGGTAAATCACCTAAGAACACACATTACATTAAAAGAACAGAAGAATCAAAATACATCAATGATTGCAATGCAATTATTGCCCTCCTATGGAATTCAATCATAGATGTGCAGTACATTGTCGACAATTCCACTGCAGTTGCACGATATGTCACAGCCTACTTAACCAAAGCAGAGAAAGCAGAGCTGCAGGACCTCTGGGATGACATGCCATCTGACAAAGCACTATCACAGAAATTGTACATTTTAGGCATAAAAATGCTCTCTCATAGAGAATGTGGCTGCTATGAAACTGCAGACCGTTTAACCGGTACTGCCTTGTATGGAAAATCTGACAATATAGTATGGCTAAGTCTTGGTCCTGCTAAATCTAGAAAAAGAGTTCTTAAATTATATGAGGACATAGAAATAATAGCCAAACATGTTCCCAACAGCCAAGACATTTTGAAAAACTATTTAGTAGACACATACTACCCAAACAGGAGTACCACTTTGGAAACCATGTGTCTCTACCACGTAGCCCAAAACTTCACATACAAAAATAATGTTAAACCAGATGAAAAGAAAGGTAGATACAGAGTGGTAAATTGTGAAGGCAGTTTAGTGAAACTTACCAAATGCAACTTAATTAATCATATCAAATTGTTATTAAAAACTCCTCAACATAAAGAACTGTATCACATGTCCCTGCTACAACTTTTTAAACCATGTAGAAAAGAAGAAGAGTAACTGGATACATATGACTCCTATGAAGACGCTTTCCCTTTTTTTATTATTTTATTTTGTTGACAGAGGCATACAACATACACGAACATCGGGCCAATCAATTACATTCAAATTACATATGAAATAATACACTAACTGCAAGAACATCATTAAGAATGATTAGGGGCAGAAGCGAAAGAGAATCATGGTGCACCACCACACACAGACACTGCATTATGAGCCCAGTGAGGTGCCACTCTCAGACGTGCCCCCCTCCTGGCTGTTAAGACAACTGTTAAATGCAGTCCATATGTTCTTGGGGCGTGATTGAGTAGGAAGCATATCCAGGTGTTATTCCTTAAAATTCCAGGAACAGATAAGTAAGTTCATCCATGTTTGAAATGTGGGAGGAGAGGGTTTCTTTCTACTTTGAAGTATGCATTTCTTGGCCACCATACAGCTTACATTAAAACATGTAGCCATATGCTTAGTGTCCTCGGCCCCCCACTCCCCAAACAGTACCCCCAGTGGGTCCGGATCAATAGTGCTTTCAATGATCTCCGATAAAGTCCCTAGGATTCTATTCCAGAATACCCCCAGTTTGTGGCATGTCCAAAACATGTGTAGGTGATTCACCCTCTCGGATTTACATCGAGGACAATGGTGCAAGCCGTTATGAGCAAATTTGGAGATCCTGAAAGGAGTGTAATACAGCCTATGTTACAGTTTGTACTGGATGGCGTGGTAACAAAAGTTGAGGGGGACTACCCCATAAGTGGTCAGAGACCTCAAGGTCAAACTCCTCAGCCCATTCGTCACGTGCCCTGGAGGGCTGAGTTGGGACACTCGCCAATAGTAACTTGTTTAGTGAGGAGACAACGCCACAGGCACCTACCGAATTGACAATGTATGCAATCCCTGGGGAGTAGGGGGGGCTCATTAGGGAAGTCAGGCCATGTGGAGCCGAAGGCAGAGCAGAGCCTGTAGTATTGCAGGAGTTCCAGCGCCGACCCAGAGTGGCCCGGCCTCCATGTCTGTGGATTTATGAACTGCCCATCGGGGTAGAAGTCAGTTAGTGCCTGGTAGCCCAGGGCACTCCAGTGCTATGACAGGGCTGTATCGTGTGTAGGATCCAACCCAGGGAACCCCCACACGGCGAGCCACTTGTAATACGGGTGCAGTTCTGCTGTTATTCTGAACAACCGTCCCCAGGCAGTCACAGTGGCGCCGACTGGGTCAATGGGTGAGTCTGGTATGTACTGTCTCTGTAATATGAGTGTCATTATGTTAACACCGGAGGCTGCTAGGGTCTCCAGATTGAGGTGCGGGTGGGGGGGTGCCTGGGTACCAATGAGAAGCATATTGAGTTTGAATCCCCCTCTCTCGTATGGGAGGGTCATGGCTGTCCATTTCTTGCTCACCGCGCCAGAGTGCCACAGGAATTGCGCACATATTTTATGTAATCTCGCAAAGTACTCTCCCCCTGGCCAGACGGGTACGTTGCAGAATGTGTACAAAACCTGGGTAGAAGAACCATCTTGATGAGGGAAAGCTTCCCAGCGAATGTCAATGGGAGAGGGTGCCAGCGCGCCCTTTTTGATTCGACAAGCTGCGCCACAGCCTGGTAGTTGTCCATTAACAAGGTGTCTTTATTGAGGGACACCTGAACCCCCAGGTACCTAATTCCAATGGGCGACCAGCAGAGTGTGTATTCAGTGGCCGGTTCTTGAGTGGAGCTAGTGAGTGGGAAGACCTTGGATTTGGTGTAGTTAATTGTGAATCCCAGGTGAGTGCCAATGTGAGTAATATCACGTAGTATTGGATCTAGGTGGATGGAAGGGTCCCTAACATATAACAACACATCATCAGAATAGAGGGATGTGATCTCGGGAGTGTCTTTCAGTCGTATCCCCTTATGGGAATGTTGGGTTCTAATATGGTCTGCCATCGGCTCTATTGCCAGGGCGAAAAGGATTGGCGAGAATGGGCAGCCTTGGTGAGTGCCTCTGAAGAGCAGGATCAGGGTGGTCGTCAAGGAGTTGACCTGCACCCTAGCCACTGGGGAGGTGTACAGAAGTTTGATGTATCTGATCATGTTAGGGCCAATGCCCATCGTTTCCAGTACCAACCACATATACTTCCAAGATACCATGTCAAATGCTTTTTTAGAGTCCAGCGTGACTGCATCCGCATCCGAGCCCTGAGCGATTCGCGCCATGACGTTGAGCATATGTCTGATGTTATGAGAAGTGGATCTCCCAGGTACGAAGCCTGCCTAGTCCTCCTGGACCATGTACGTCATCACTGGGAGGAAACGATCTGCTATTACTTTGGCAAAAATCTTGGTGTCTAGGTTCCTAAGAGAAAGGGGCCTATATGACCCGCATTCAACGCTGGGCTTGCCGGATTTAAGTAACACCATTATGACGGCCTCGCGCAGGGTGGGGGGGAGGATAGAGACCAATCACATCCAAGAACTCTACATCTAACTCTGGCATCACAGATCAGCACTTTAGATGTACTACTGATCACTCTCGGTACAATTCGGCTGTTACTGCAAAGGACCTACAGCAACAACTACTATAAAACTTCCCAAGATTTGCACTTACAGATTGATGCACATCCACATGCATGAACACAGACTACAGGTATGAATATTTTGTACACAGTACATGTACACCTCTTCTAGAAATACAATACATCCCGGGAGCATAGCTCAGCGGCAACGTGCGCACCTTGAAAGCAAGGCGACACGAAGCAACACAGATTCGATCCCCGGGTCTGCGCTTAGAAACCTCTGGGTGTTTAAGCGCATTATTAATACGCAACTAAGACAAAATAATTATACAACTAAAAAACAAACAATTCCTGTATCAGTGCCTTGATGCCCACGGGCTGTGTAAGCACTTTATAAATGTAAAACAAAATAAATAAAAATATGAACAGAGTAAATGCCACTGACACTGTATAAACTGTAAAATGAACTTACTGTCATTTCTCCCATCTGCTATGATGAAGTGTCACCTGCAAAGCTTGCAGCTCTCCAAATTTTTGTTTACACACACACCTATCTAAAAAAATATTGTTTCATATTATAATATGTGAAAAATAACAGTATAATTATGAAAAAGACTTTCCAGTTTGTTATAAAATTACACACAGCCAGGATGAGTACACACATCTTCATTCAAGCACGCACACAGACAATATCATTAGAAAGGCTCCCAGATCAAACAACACCACTGCCTCTATATCAAATCCTTCTGCTTTATTACCCACACCATCACAAAGGTATACTTTGAATGCTTTTATGTACAATCTCTGCCATTTACCCTGTAAAATAGCACAAAATGCATATGGTTATTTCTTCTGTCTCTTAACAAACAAATATATTAACCCTTTATCATTAGATGTAGTATTAGTGCTTCTCCTTGCCAGCTACATACTTTATATTGTCATCTGAAGCCCAGTATAGTAACACATAAATACAAGAATAGCCTCCCAACTTGATGTACCTGCCCATTGCACAATCAAACACCTCCACAATCATACTTACCATCATACTCAGACACTCATGCACAAAACACTCATACACTGCACAACAGCCCAACCCACACTTTCTTTTTTTCTCCAACAGAACCCAAAGAATGCCTACCAAAAAGCAACTCTGTAGAAAGCAACACAGAAGTAGAGCAGATCAAAATAAAAGTGTCCAAAAGAAGCATCCATCTCTAGCACATTTTGTACAAAAAGTTCAAACAAAACAGCTAATACAGTCATTAAGCGAAACAAAACAAGCTTACAGTACAGAAACTTTCCCTCCTCTATCAAAATGTAAAACCAAACAGAAAGTGATTAATAAGACTTAAGCCACCACTACTGGATCTATAAATCTTGATGTAGAGGCAAGTAAGCATACCAAAAAAAAATGTTTTACTAAAAATGTTCCGCCACAGAGTCCTTCAGAACCTTTTAAAAACAGGAGAGCAATCATGCACAACCCTTAAAAGTTACCGTATAAAATTAATCCTAGATGCTCTCGTAGACAGTGTAATCCTTCTCAAAAGGAAGTTATTTATTTTAGTTTTAAACAGGATGAAACCACTAACAAAACTAACTACTAAACTACAAAAAAGACTTATCAATAAACAGAATATCACCAAAAATAGCTTCCTGAACATCTGTGGACTTGAATGGAGTCACACCATGACCACAGACCATATTTTAATGAAGAAGCATATAAAGAAAAGCAAACAAACCCAACTGCCATAAATGGCAGTGGACGAGGGTATGAAAAACTTAATAACACCATTATGGAACAAGAGACTCTGCTCAGAAAAATATCCCCAGAAAACTCAGTATCACCTCCCCAATCTACTGAACCAAAACTTCCAGTCTGCAAATGCCCAAAAAATCTTTCAAATCTTTACGCCAGTTCCTCAATCAGTATGTAAAAAGCAAAGAGAAATTCAAAATGAAATAACTACAAAATATGGATGCCTGTTCAGTGCGCAAATACCAGAACTATAAGGACATTCATTAGCCTGCATTTCAGAACCTATTTGCAAAAGCACCTTCCATCATATTAAAATGATATCAACACATCATTCAACTATACAAAAGTGCATAGCAGTGCACAGTGGTGGCGCGAGTTATGGTTGCTTAGCTTACCATAACTGGCGAATTTCAGGGGTTTTTTGGTTTTACTTGTAACCATAATGTCCCTTTAACAAAGTTTTTTCATTGAATTTCATAGCTTTTTATTAGTGCAACTTAACCCTAACATCCTTTAACAAAGTTTTTTCATTGTATTTCATAGATTTGTATGAGTCCAACTTAACCATAACGTCCCTTAAACAAAGCTTTTTCAGTGAATTTCATTGGTTTTTATTAATGCAATTTAACCATAACTTCCCCTTAACAAAGTTTTTTCATTGAATTTCATAGGTTTTTATTAGTGCAACTTAACCATAACGTCCCCTTAACAAAGTTATTTCATTGAATTTCATAGGTTTTTATTAGTGCATGTTATTTTCCTACAACTTACTAATATCATACTTACCAAATATAACAATATTTGTGTCCAATTTACAAAGTGTCACCTTAAAACTCTGTCAGTTCCCACCTTCTAGAATAATTTTTAACATTTCTGACTTCATTGCAGACCTTCCGGACAGTGCCACATGAGCATACGCTCGCGCGCGGCATGATGGCGTGTCCAAGAACCCGTCCGCACTTCACAATAAGGTCTGTCCTTCACGGACAATAAGGTCTGTCCTTCACGGACAGTTCGGAACTGCATTTTCTACTGATCTAAGAACTTTCAACTTAAAAATTTACCTTGCACTTCTCCATCACCTATTCCTACTCATCCATTAACAATCTAGTACACAGTACATACTTTTAGCAAAACTGATATTTCTCTTAAAATGGAATCAGCTAATGCCATCCCTCCTCCCCAAGAAACACCACCACTGCTGTAATCAAGGAGCATGAGAAACACTGCCCCGTACCTTAGAAATAACACACGCGCAACATTTTCCCCTGTCACCTGCCCCTCCATATTAGTGTTTGGTGCCTCTTCCCTCATTTCCCATCCAAAAACAACAAAAACAAATGTTCCTTTAGGAACCACCTTTCACAGTTAAAAAATAGAACTTCCTCCACCTCATCTTCTTTACCAAATACTGTAACCACACAGCCTGATGTCTGCGGGCATTGGTGCGTTATAAATAAATAAATAAATAAATAAGGAGGGCTACAGACCATTATCGTCCATCGCAGCCCCTGAAATGGGGGATGAAGGCCATTAGCAACCCTGGTTCCCAACGCGGGAACCAGGGGTGCTCAACCCCCGCTCAGAGTGGGCTATATACTTTTTTTGCAAAGTTTGGTGAGGATTTGTCCAGGGGGAGCGAAGTTATAAGCCGCCCAAAAAGTGTTCTTCCTATGGAAACAGCAACTTAACCATAACTACAGCCCAAACCGCTGTACGGATTTACACCGAATTTGCGTCAGGGGTGGCGGCTTGGTCCCGAAAGCGTGCTTTTGTTAATTTGGTGTAAATCTGTCCAGTAGTTTTTTTAAAATGACATACAATTTTCAAAAAAATGAGTGATATCTATATCTGCTCCGCGGACACACTTCCCTGTTCGCTCCGTGGACAGGACAGGGATTGGGCAAGCGCTTGCGTCATGTCCGTGGACATGTGACGTGCTCTGTGATTGGCTGGGCTGAAACGTAAGTTGCGTGTATTTTCAGAGACACCCGCAATCTTTGTTTATTGTTCTCATCGAGAGGGGCTTTCATAACAGAGACACTGGGTGTTTCCTGGTTTCCGGAGAAAATTGCGCCGTGTACCCCATGTCCCAGATATCGGTCTCTGTTTTTTGCAAATGCTCCGCATCTCTCTCCTATTTCCCTCACCCCCCGCTCATGCTCCGTGTCTCTCTCCTGTTCCCCCACCCCTGCTAATGTCCCATGTCTTCCTCCTGCTCCCCCAACCCCCGCTCATGCCCCATGTCTCCTGTTCCCCCAACCCCCCGCTCATGCCCCATGTCTTCCTCCTGTTCCCCCACCCCCTCATGCTCTGTGTCTTCCTCCTGTTCCCCCCACCCTCTGCTCATTCCCTGTGTCTCTCTCCTGTTCTCCCTACCTCCCATTCATGCCCCGTGTCTCTCTCCTGTTCCAATAACTCCCCGCTCATGCCCCGTGTCTCTCTCCTGTTCCTCCCACCCCCGCTCATACCCCGTGTCTATCTCCTGTTCCCCCCACCCCCGCTCATGCTCTGTGTCTCCCTCCTGTTCCACCCACCCCCCACTAATGCCCCGTGTCTCTCTCCTGTGCCCCCCACCCCCCTGATCATGCCCGTGTCTCTCTCCTGTTCCTCCCACCCCCCTCATGCCCCGTGTCTCCCTCCTGTTCTACTACCCCCACTCATGCCCCGTGTCTCTCTCCTGGTCCCCACCCCCTGCTCATGCCCCGTGTCTTCCTCCTGTTCCCCCACCCCCTGCAAATGCCCCGTGTCTTCACCTGTTCCCCCATCACCTGCTCATGCCCCGTTTCTTCCTCCTGCTCCCCCCATCCCCTGCTCATGCCCCGTATCTTCCTCCTGTTCCCCCACCTCCCGCTCATGCCCCGTCTCTCCCTCGTGTTCCCTCCCTGCTCATGCACCGTGTCTCTCTCCTGTTCCCCCACCCCCAGCTCATGCCCCGTGTCTCCCTCTGGTTCCCCACACCCCCGGTCATGCCCTGTGTCTTCCTCCTGTTCCCCCCAACCCCGTTCATGCTCCGTATCTCTCTCCTGTTCCCCCCACCCCCCGCTCATGCCCCATGTCTTCCTCCTAATCCCCCAACCCCCGATCATGCCCCGTGTCTCTCTCCTATTCCCTCCACCCCCGCTCATGCCCAGTGTATTCCTACTGTTCCCCCAACCCCCCCTCATGCCCCGTGTCTTCCTCCTGTTCCCCCACCCCTTGCTCATGCCCCATGTCTCTCTCCTGTTCCCCCTACCCCGCTCATGCCCCGTGTCTCTCTCCTGTTCCCCCTACCCCCGCTCATGCCCTGTGTCTCTCTCCTGTTCCCCTCACCCCCTGCTCATGCCCCATGAATCCCTCCTGTTCCCCCCACCCCCTGCTTATGCCCCATGTCTCCCTCCTGTTCCCCCCACCCCCGCTCATGCCCTGTGTCTCTCTCCTGTTCCCCCCACCCCCCGCTCATGCCCCGTGTCTCTCTCCTGTCCCCCCTCTCATGCTCCGTGTCTCCCTCCTGTTTCACCCACCCCTGCTAATGCCCCCTGTCTCTCTCCTGTTCCTCCCACCCTGTTCATGCCCCGTGTCTCTCTCCTGTTCCCCCCACCCCTGCTTATGCCCCGTGTCACCCTCCTGTTCCCCCACCCCCGCTCATGCCCCGTGTCTCTCTCCTGTTCCCCCCACCCCCCGCTCATGCCCTGTGTCTTCCTCCTGTTTCCCCACCCCATGCTCATGCCTGTGTAATCCTCCTGTTCCCTCACCCCCTGCTCATGCCCTGTGTCTTCCACCTGTACACCCCCACCACCCGCTCATGCCCTGTGTCTTTCGCCTGCTCCCCCCACCCCCTGCTTATGCCCTGTGTCTCCCTCCTGTTCCCCCACCCCTGCTCATGCCCCGTGTCTCTCTCCTGTCCCCCCACCCCCCGCTCATGCCCTGTGTCTTCCTCCTGTTCCCCCACCCCCTGCTCATGCCCGTGTAATCCTCCTGTTCCCTCACCCCCTGCTCATGCCCTGTGTCTTCCACCTGTTCACCCCCACCACCCGCTCATGCCCTGTGTCTTTCTCCTGCCCCCCCACCCCCTGCTCATGCCCCGTGTCTTCCTCCTGTTCCCCCCACCACCCGTTCATGCCCTGTGTCTTCTTCCTGTTCCCCCCACCTCCCGCTCATGCCCTGTGTCTCCCTCCTGTTCCGTCCCTGCTACTGCCCTGTGTCTCTCTCCTGTTCCCCCCACCCCCCGCTCATGCCCCATGTCTCCCTCCTGTCCCCCCACTCCCCGTTCATGCTCCGTGTCTTCCTCCTGTTCCCCCCACCCCCGCTCATGCTCTGTGTCTCTCTCCTGTTGCCCCCACCCCCCCGCTCATGCCCCATGTCTTCCTCCTGTTCCCCCAACCCCCGCTCATACCCATGTGTCTCTCCTGTCCCCTCCCACCCCCCGCTCATGCCCTGTGTCTTCCTCCTGTTCCCCCAGCCCCCCACATGCCCCGTGTCTTCCTCCTGTTCCCCCACCCACCGCTCATGCCCCATGTCTCTCTCCTGTTCCCCCTATCCCCTACCCCCGCTCATGCCATGTCTCTCTCCTGTTCCCCCTAC
This sequence comes from Ambystoma mexicanum, assembly GCF_040938575.1. Classification (NCBI taxonomy): domain Eukaryota; kingdom Metazoa; phylum Chordata; class Amphibia; order Caudata; family Ambystomatidae; genus Ambystoma; species Ambystoma mexicanum. The sequence continues at coordinate 780,833 of NW_027182487.1, forward strand.
CCCCCGCTCATGCCCATGCCCTGTGTCTCTCTCCTGTTTCCCTCACCCCCCGCTCATGCTCCGTGTCTCTCTCCTGTTCCCCCACCCCCCGCTCATGCCCCATGTCTCCCTCCGGTTCCCCACACCCCCCGGTCATGCCCCATGTCTTCCTCCTGTTCCCCCACCCCCCGCTCATGCTCCGTGTCTCTCTTCTGTTCCCACCACCCCCCGATCATGCCCCATGTCTTCCTCCTGTTCCCCCAACCCCCTCTCATGCCCCATGTCTTCCTCCTGTTCCCCCAACCCCCGCTCATGTCCCATGTCTCCCTCCTGCCCCATGTCTCCCTCCGGTTCCCCACACCCCCCGGTCATGCCCCATGTCTTCCTCCTGTTCCCCCACCCCCCGCTCATGCTCCGTGTCTCTCTTCTGTTCCCACCACCCCCCGATCATGCCCCATGTCTTCCTCCTGTTCCCCCAACCCCCTCTCATGCCCCATGTCTCTCTCCTGTTCCCCCCACCCCCCCATGCCCTGTGTCTCCCTCCTGTTCCCCCACCCCTCGCTCATGCCCCATGTCTCTCTCCTGTTCCCCCCAACCCCCGCTCATGCCCTGTGTCTCCCTCCTGTTCCCCCCACCCCCGCTGATGCCCTGTCTTCCTCCTGTTCCCCCCACCCCCTGCTCATGCCCATGTCTTCCTCCTGTACCCTTCCACCCCGCTCATGCCCCGTGTCTCTCTCCGGTTCCCCCCACCCCCTGCTCATGCCCCGTGTCTTCCTCCTGTTGCCCCCCACCCCACGCTCATGCCCGTGTCTTCCTCCTGTTACCCCCACCCCCGCTCATGCCCTGTGTCTCTCTCCTGTTCCCCCCACCCCCCGCTCATGCCCCGTGTCTCTCTCCTGTTCCCCCGGTCATGCCCGTGTCTCTCTCCTGTCCCCCCACCCCCCGCTTATGCACTGTGTCTCTCTCCTGTTCCCCCCCACCCCTGCTCATGCCCTGTGTCTCTCTCCTGTTCCTCCCCACCCCCGCTCATGCCCCGTGTCTCTCTCCTGTTCCCGCCACCCCCCGCTCATGCCCTGTGTCTCTCTCCTCTTCCCCCACCCCCAATAATTCCCCATGTCTCTCTCCTGTTCCCCCCCACACCCCGCTCATGCACGTGTCTCTCTCCTGTCCCCCCGCTCATGCCCCGTGTCTCTCTCCTGTTCCCCCAACCCCCGCTCATGTCCAGTGTCTCTCTCCTGTTCCCCCATCCCCCGCTCATGCACCAAGTCTTCCTCCTATTCCCTCCAACCCCCGCTCATGCCCTGTGTCTCTCTCCTGTTCCCCCTACACCCGCTCATGCCCTGTGTCTCTCTCCTGTTTCCCTCACCCCCCACTTATGCCCCGTGTCTCTCTCCTGTTCCCCCCACCCCCGCTCATGCCCCGTGTCTCCTTCTTGTTCCCCCCACCCCCCGGTCATGCCCTGTGTCTTCCTCCTGTTTCCCTCACCCCCCACTCATGCTCCGTGTCTCTCTCCTGTTCCCCCACCCCGCTCATGCCCCATGTCTTCCTCCTGTTCCCCCAACCCCCGCTCATGCCCCATGTCTCTCTCCTGTTCCCCCACCCCCGCTCATGCCCTGTCTCTTCCTCCTGTTCCCCCCACCCCCTGCTCATGCCCCGTGTCTCTCTCCTGTTCCCCCAGCCCCGCTCATGCCCCGTGTCTCTCTCCTGTTCCCCCTAACCCCCATTCATGCCCCGTGTCTCTCTCCTGTTCCCCCACCACCCGCTCATGCTCTGTGTCTCCCTCCTGTTCCACCCACCCCCCGCTAATGCCCTGTGTCTCTCCCCTGTTCCCCCCACCCCCTGCTCATGCCCCGTGTCTCTCTCCTGTTCGCCCACCCTCCCTCATGCCCCGTGTCTCCCTCCTGTTCCCCCACCCCCCACTCATGCCCCGTGTCTCTCTCCTGTTCCCCCACCCCCTGCTCATGCCCTGTGTCTTCCTCCTGTTCCCCCACCCCCTGCTGATGCCCCGTGTCTTCCACCTGTTCCCCCCACAACCCGCTCATGCCCTGTGTCTTCCTCCTGCTCCCCCCACCCCCCGCTCATGCCCCATGTCTTCCTCCTGTTCCCCCACCCCCCGCTCATGCCCTGTATCTCCCTCCTGTTCCCCCCACCCCCGCTGATGCCCTGTCTTCCTCCTGTTCCCTCCACCCCCTGCTCATGCCCATGTCTTCCTCCTGTACCCTTCCACCCCCGCTCATGCCCCGTGTCTCTCTCCGGTTCCCCCCACCCCCTGCTCATGCCCCGTGTCTTCCTCCTGTTGCCCCCCACCCCACGCTCATGCCCCGTGTCTTCCTCCTGTTCCCCCCACCCCCGCTCATGCCCCGTGTCTCTCTCCTGTTCCCCCGGTCATGCCCGTGTCTCTCTCCTGTCCCCCCACCCCCCGCTTATGCCCTGTCTCTCTCTCCTGTTCCCCGACCCCCCGCTCATGCCCTGTGTCTCTCTCCTGTTCCCCCCCACCCCTGCTCATGCCCCGTGTCTCTCTCCTGTTCCTCCCCACCCCCGCTCATGCCCCGTGTCTCTCTTCTGTTCCCGCCACCCCCCTCTCATGCCCCATGTCTCTCTCCTGTTCCCCCCACCCCCCCATGCCCTGTGTCTCCCTCCTGTTCCCCCACCCCTCGCTCATGCCCCATGTCTCTCTCCTGTTCCCCCCAACCCCCGCTCATGCCCCGTGTCTCCCTCCTGTTCCCCCCACCCCCGCTGATGCCCTGTCTTCCTCCTGTTCCCCCCACCCCCTGCTCATGCCCATGTCTTCCTCCTGTACCCTTCCACCCCGCTCATGCCCCGTGTCTCTCTCCGGTTCCCCCCACCCCCTGCTCATGCCCCGTGTCTTCCTCCTGTTGCCCCCCACCCCACGCTCATGCCCGTGTCTTCCTCCTGTTACCCCCACCCCCGCTCATGCCCTGTGTCTCTCTCCTGTTCCCCCCACCCCCCGCTCATGCCCCGTGTCTCTCTCCTGTTCCCCCGGTCATGCCCGTGTCTCTCTCCTGTCCCCCCACCCCCCGCTTATGCACTGTGTCTCTCTCCTGTTCCCCCCCACCCCTGCTCATGCCCTGTGTCTCTCTCCTGTTCCTCCCCACCCCCGCTCATGCCCCGTGTCTCTCTCCTGTTCCCGCCACCCCCCGCTCATGCCCTGTGTCTCTCTCCTCTTCCCCCACCCCCAATAATGCCCCATGTCTCTCTCCTGTTCCCCCCCACACCCCGCTCATGCACGTGTCTCTCTCCTGTCCCCCCGCTCATGCCCCGTGTCTCTCTCCTGTTCCCCCAACCCCCGCTCATGTCCAGTGTCTCTCTCCTGTTCCCCCATCCCCCGCTCATGCACCAAGTCTTCCTCCTATTCCCTCCAACCCCCGCTCATGCCCTGTGTCTCTCTCCTGTTCCCCCTACACCCGCTCATGCCCTGTGTCTCTCTCCTGTTTCCCTCACCCCCCACTTATGCCCCGTGTCTCTCTCCTGTTCCCCCCACCCCCGCTCATGCCCCGTGTCTCCTTCTTGTTCCCCCCACCCCCCGGTCATGCCCTGTGTCTTCCTCCTGTTTCCCTCACCCCCCACTCATGCTCCGTGTCTCTCTCCTGTTCCCCCACCCCGCTCATGCCCCATGTCTTCCTCCTGTTCCCCCAACCCCCGCTCATGCCCCATGTCTCTCTCCTGTTCCCCCACCCCCGCTCATGCCCTGTCTCTTCCTCCTGTTCCCCCCACCCCCTGCTCATGCCCCGTGTCTCTCTCCTGTTCCCCAAGCCCCGCTCATGCCCCGTGTCTCTCTCCTGTTCCCCCTAACCCCCATTCATGCCCCGTGTCTCTCTCCTGTTCCCCCACCACCCGCTCATGCTCTGTGTCTCCCTCCTGTTCCACCCACCCCCCGCTAATGCCCTGTGTCTCTCCCCTGTTCCCCCCACCCCCTGCTCATGCCCCGTGTCTCTCTCCTGTTCGCCCACCCTCCCTCATGCCCCGTGTCTCCCTCCTGTTCCCCCACCCCCCACTCATGCCCCGTGTCTCTCTCCTGTTCCCCCACCCCCTGCTCATGCCCTGTGTCTTCCTCCTGTTCCCCCACCCCCTGCTGATGCCCCGTGTCTTCCACCTGTTCCCCCCACAACCCGCTCATGCCCCGTGTCTTCCTCCTGCTCCCCCCACCCCCCGCTCATGCCCCATGTCTTCCTCCTGTTCCCCCACCCCCCGCTCATGCCCTGTATCTTCCTCCTGTTCCCCCACCTCCCTCTCATGCTCCATGTCTCTCTTCTGTTCCCCCAATCCCCCACTCATGCCCTGTGTCTCCCTCCGGTTCCCCACACCCCCCGCTCATGCCCCATGTCTCCCTCCGGTTCCCCACACCCCCCAGTCATGCCCCATGTCTTCCTCCTGTTCCCCCACCCCCCGCTCATGCTCCGTGTATCTCTTCTGTTCCCCCAATCCCCCACTCATGCCCTGTGTCTCCCTCCGGTTCCCCACACCCCCCGCTCATGCCCCATGTCTCCCTCCGGTTCCCCCCACCCCCGGTAATGCCCCGTGTCTCCCTCCTGTTCCCCCACCCCCGCTCATGCCCCATGTCTCCCTCCGGTTCCCCACACCCCCCAGTCATGCCCCATGTCTTCCTCCTGTTCCCCCACCCCCCGCTCATGCTCCGTGTCTCTCTCCTGTTCCTCCCACCCCCCCATGCCCTGTGTCTCCCTCCTGTTCCCCCACCCCTCGCTCATGCCCCGTGTCTCCCTCCTGTTCCCCCCACCCCCGCTGATGCCCTGTCTTCCTCCTGTTCCCTCCACCCCCTGCTCATGCCCATGTCTTCCTCCTGTACCCTTCCACCCCCGCTCATGCCCCGTGTCTCTCTCCGGTTCCCCCCACCCCCTGCTCATGCCCCGTGTCTTCCTCCTGTTGCCCCCCACCCCACGCTCATGCCCCGTGTCTTCCTCCTGTTCCCCCCACCCCCGCTCATGCCCCGTGTCTCTCTCCTGTTCCCCCGGTCATGCCCGTGTCTCTCTCCTGTCCCCCCACCCCCCGCTTATGCCCTGTCTCTCTCTCCTGTTCCCCGACCCCCCGCTCATGCCCTGTGTCTCTCTCCTGTTCCCCCCCACCCCTGCTCATGCCCCGTGTCTCTCTCCTGTTCCTCCCCACCCCCGCTCATGCCCCGTGTCTCTATCCTGTTCCCGCCACCCCCCGCTCATGCCCTGTGTCTCTCTCCTCTTCCCCCACCCCAATCATGCCCCATGTCTCTCTCCTGTTCCCCCCCACACCCCGCTCATGCACGTGTCTCTCTCCTGTCCCCCCGCTCATGCCCTGTGTCTCTCTCCTGTTCTCCCACCCCCCGCTCATGTCCTGTGTCTCTCTCCTGTTCCCCCATCCCCCGCTCATGCACCAAGTCTTCCTCCTATTCCCTCCAACCCCCGCTCATGCCCTGTGTCTCTCTCCTGTTCCCCCTACACCCGCTCATGCCCTGTGTCTCTCTCCTGTTTCCCTCACCCCCCACTTATGCCCCATGTCTCTCTCCTGTTCCCCCCACCCCCGCTCATGCCCCGTGTCTCCTTCTTGTTCCCCCCACCCCCCGGTCATGCCCTGTGTCTTCCTCCTGTTTCCCTCACCCCCCACTCATGCCCCATGTCTCTCTCCTGTTCCCCCACCCCCGCTCATGCCCTGTGTCTTCCTCCTGTTCCCCCCACCCCCTGCTCATGCCCCGTGTCTCTCTCCTGTTCCCCCAACCCCGCTCATGCCCCGTGTCTCTCTCCTGTTCCCCCTAACCCCCATTCATGCCCCGTGTCTCTCTACTGTTCCCCCACCACCCGCTCATGCTCTGTGTCTCCCTCCTGTTCCACCCACCCCCCGCTAATGCCCTGTGTCTCTCCCCTGTTCCCCCCACCCCCTGCTCATGCCCCGTGTCTCTCTCCTGTTCCCCCACCCTCCCTCATGCCCCGTGTCTCCCTCCTGTTCCCCCACCCCCCACTCATGCCCCGTGTCTCTCTCCTGTTCCCCCACCCCCTGCTCATGCCCTGTGTCTTCCTCCTGTTCCCCCACCCCCTGCTGATTCCCCGTGTCTTCCACCTGTTCCCCCCACAACCCGCTCATGCCCCGTGTCTTCCTCCTGCTCCCCCCACCCCCCGCTCATGCCCCATGTCTTCCTCCTGTTCCCCCACCCCCCGCTCATGCCCCGTATCTTCCTCCTGTTCCCCCACCTCCCTCTCATGCTCCATGTCTCTCTTCTGTTCCCCCAATCCCCCACTCATGCCCTGTGTCTCCCTCCGGTTCCCCACACCCCCGGTAATGCCCCGTGTCTCCCTCCTGTTCCCCCACCCCCCGCTCATGCCCCATGTCTCCCTCCGGTTCCCCACACCCCCCAGTCATGCCCCATGTCTTCCTCCTGTTCCCCCACCCCCCGCTCATGCTCCGTGTCTCTCTTATGTTCCCCCCACCCCCCGCTCATGCCCCATGTCTTCCTCCTGTTCCCCCAACCCCCTCTCATGCCCCATGTCTCTCTCCTGTTCCCCCACCCCCATGCCCTGTGTCTCCCTCCTGTTCCCCCACCCCTCGCTCATGCCCCATGTCTCTCTCCTGTTCCCCCTATCCCCTACCCCCGCTCATGCCATGTCTCTCTCCTGTTCCCCCTACCCCCTGCTCATGCCCATGCCCTGTGTCTCTCTCCTGTTTCCCTCACCCCCCGCTCATGCTCCATGTCTCTCTCCTGTTCCCCCACCCCCCGCTCATGCCCCATGTCTCCCTCCGGTTCCCCACACCCCCCGGTCATGCCCCATGTCTTCCTCCTGTTCCCCCACCCCCCGCTCATGCTCCGTGTCTCTCTTCTGTTCCCACCACCCCCCGATCATGCCCCATGTCTTCCTCCTGTTCCCCCAACCCCCTCTCATGCGCCATGTCTTCCTCCTGTTCCCCCAACCCCCGCTCATGTCCCATGTCTCCCTCCTGTTCCCCCGACCCCCGCTCATGCCCCATGTCTCCCTCCGGTTCCCCACACCCCCCGGTCATACCCCATGTCTTCCTCCTGTTCCCCCACCCCCCGCTCATGCTCCGTGTCTCTCTACTGTCCCCCCGCTCATGCCCCGTGTCTCTCTCCTGTTCCCCCCACCCCCCGCTCATGCCCTGTGTCTCGCTCCTGTTCCCCCCACCTCCCGCTCATGCCCTGTGTTTCTCTCATGTTCCCCCCACCCCTCGCTCTTGCCTGTGTCTCTCTCCTGTTCCCCCCACCCCCGCTCATGCCCCATGTCTCTCTCCTGTTCCCCCCCACACCCGCTCATGCCTGTGTCTCTCTCCTGTCCCCCCGCTCATGCCCCGTGTCTCTCTCCTGTTCCCCCCACCCCCTGCTCATGCCCCGTGTCTTACTCCTGTTCCCCCCACCCCCCGCTCATGCTCTCTGTTTCTCTCCTGTTCCCCCATGCCCCGCTCATGCCCTGTGTCTCCCTCCTGTTCCCCACCACCCCCACTCATGCCCCATGTTTCTCTCCTGTTCCCCCACCCCCCGCTCATGCCCCGTGTCTTACTCCTATTCCCCCCACCCCCTGCTCATACCCTGTGCCTCTCTCCTGTTCCCCCCACACCCCGCTCATGCCCCGTTCCTCCCTCCTGTTCCCTCCACCCCCTGCTCATGCCCCTGTCTCCCTCCTGTTCCCCCACCCCCGCTCATGCCCCGTGTCTTTCTACTGTTCCCCCACCCCGCTCATGCCCTGTGTCTCTCTCCTGTTCCCCCCACCCCCCGCTCATGCCCCATGTCTCTCTCCTGTTCCCCCGGTCATGCCTGTGTCTCTCTCCTGTCCCCCCACCCCCCGCTTATGCACTGTGTCTCTCTCCTGTTCCCCGACACCCCGCTCATGCCCTGTGTCTCTCTCCTGTTCCTCCCCACCCTCCTCGCTCATGCCCCGTGTCTCTCTCCTGTTCCTCCCCACTTCCCGCTCATGCCCCGTGTCTCTCTCCTGTTCCCGCCTCCCCCCGCTCATGCCCCGTGTCTCTCTCCTCTTCCCCCACCCCGCAATCATGCCCCATGTCTCTCTCCTGTTCCCCCCACACCCCGCTCATGCCCGTGTCTCTCTCCTGTCCCCCCGCTCATGCCCCGTGTCTCTCTCCTGTTCCCCCCACCCCCTGCTCATGCCCTGTGTCTCTTTCCTGTTCCCCCGACCTCCTGCTCATGCCCTGTGTCTCTCTCCTGTTCCCCCACCCCCCGCTCATGCCCGTGTCTCTCTCCTGTTCTTCCCCACCCCCTGCTCATGCCCTGTGTCTCTCTCCTGTTCCCCCACCCCCCGCTCATGCCATGTCTCTCTACTGTTCCCGCATCCCCCGCTCATGCCCAGTGTCTCTCTCATGTTCCCCCCACCCCCGCTCGTGCCCCGTGTCTCTCTCCTGTTCCCCCCACCCCCCACCCCCCACTCATGCCCCGTGTCTCTCTCCTGTTCCCCCCACACCCCGCTCAAGCCTTGTGTCTCGCTCCTGTTCCCCCCTCCTCCCGCTCATGCCCCGTGTCTCTCTCATGTTCCCCCCACACCCCGCTCATGCCTGTGTCTCTCTCCTGTCCCCCCTACTCATGCCCCATGTCTCTCTCCTGTTCCCCCCACCCCCTGCTCATGCCCCGTGTCTTCCTCCAGTTCCCCTCACCCCCCGCTCATGCTCCCTGTCTCTCTCCTGTTCCCCCACCCCCTGCTCATGCCCTGTGTCTCCCTCCTGTTCCCCACCACCCCCCGCTCATGCCCCATTTTTCTCTTCTGTTCCCCCACCCCCCGCTCATGCCCCGTGTCTTACTCCTATTCCCCCCACCCCCTGCTCATACCCTGTACCTCTCTCCTGTTCCCCCCACGCCCCGCTCATGCCCCCTTCCTCCCTCCTGTTCCCTCCACCCCTGCTTATGCCCTTGTCTCCCTCCTGTTTCCCCACCCCCGCTCATGCCCCGTGTCTCCCTCCTGTTCCCCCCACCCCGCTCATGCCCCATGTTGTCCCCCTGTTCCCCCCACCCCCGCTCATTCCCCGTGTCTTCCACCTGTTCCCCCACCCCCCACTCATATCCCATGTATCTCTCCTGTCCCTCCCGCCCCCATGTCTCTCTCCTGTCCCCCCCACCCCTGCTTAGGCCCCGTGTCTCTCTCCTGTTCCCCCGACCCCCGCTCATGTCCTGTGTCTCTCTCCTGTTCCCCCCCACATCCGCTCATGCCCGTGTCTCTCTCCTGTTCCTCCCCACTCCCGCTCATGCTGCGTGTCTCTCTCCTGTTCCCCCACCACCCGCTCATGTCCGTGTCTTCCTTCTGTTCCCCCTACCCCCTGGTCATGCCCCGTGTCTCTCCCCTATTCCCCCCACCCCCCGCTCATGCCCCAAGTCTTCCTCATGTTCCCCCCACCCCCGCTCATGCCCCGTGTCTCTCTCCTGTTCCCCCACCCCCGCTAATGCCCCGTGTCTCTCTCCTGTTCCCCCCACCCCCTGCTCATGCCCTGTGTCTCTCTCCTGTTCCCCCACCTCCCGCTCATGCCCCATGTCTTCCTCTTGTCCCCCCTCCTATGATGCCCCTTGTTCACCTCTTGTTCCCTCCACCCCCCGCTGATGCCCCGGTCTTTTCCTCCTGTTCACCCCCACCACCCGCTCATGCCCCATGCCTTCCTCCTGTTCCCCTCCACCCCCCGCTCATGCCCTGTGTCTTCCTCCTGTTCCCCCACCCCTGCTCATGCCCTGTGTCTTCCTCCTGTTCCCCCACCCCCCGCTCATTCCCCGTGTCTTCCTCTTGTCCCCCCTCCTATGATGCCCCTTGTTGACCTCTTGTTTCCCCCACCCCCTGCTGATGCCCCGTGTCTTCCTTCTGTTCCCCCCACCCTCCGCTCATGCCCCGTATCTTCCTCCTGTTCCCCCACCCCCCACTCATGCCCTGTTTCTTCCTCTTGTCCCCCCTCCTATGATGCGCCTTGTTGACCTCTTGTTCCCCCCACCCCTCGCTGATGCCCTGTTGTGTTCTCTTTATACACCCTGCCTTCCCTTTCCATGGTGTCCATCTTGGTAAAAGATTTTCCTTCCTACACCGGGACGCCACAGGCGTACCGGTTTGGGAAGAAAAAACTTTTTTTTACCACCCCGGGTTCCCACTTTGAGAACCTAGGATGCTAGTGGTCTTCAACCATTGAAAAGGATGTTATGGTTACATTCCACTAATAAAAACCTATGAAATTCAGTAAAAGAAAATGTGTTAAAGGGACGTTATGGTTAAGTTGCACTAATAAAAACCTATGAAATTCAGTAAAAAAACTTTGTTAAAGTGACGTTATGGTTAAGTGCGCTACTAAAAACCTATGGAAGGTCAGACCTGGCAGGAGTGACACCTCCTGCCTGCAGGACTCCTAATCAGCCAGTCAAGGAAAGAATGGTGGTGGCGGTTTTACCACCACCATTCTTTCTGGACCGGCAGGGTCGTAATGAGGCATGTCTTTGAGACCAGCAATTACAATCTCCTTAGCAGAATATACTACTTTAACCCCCACACATAGACCGTTCACCGGTTGGCCAGCAATGGGTTGGCGAGATAGAAGGAAAAACAATGCATAACCATCCAAGTCAAATCCAGAAGTGAGCCATGTCTTTTGTAACAGGAATATATCATTCAACATCATAAATTCAAGTGCATCCCTGTTGTTCATAAATGAGAGATGACCTCTTGAGTTCCAAGATATGACATTGACAGAAGCGTTACTGCTAGGAGCCAGATTTCAATAAGGGATCCAGGGAGGGACAAACCATGTTGCCACTTGTCTCTCCTCCAAGCGTCCATAGCCAGGACACAATGCTTCGGCTCTGTCCACAGCTCAAGAAGGCTTAGCACAGACTTCGGATCCAGGGTTTACGTTTGAAGTCGGGAAAAAAATAAAAATATCAAATACCATATCTGAGAGGGCCATAGAGTGGTTACAAATAGATTCCACCACCAAAGGAGTAGCAAAAGCAGCTAATACCCAATTAGAAAAGCTATTGTAACTGGGTAATTCCATGCCCTCAATATCCTTAGTAGTGACTTAGTCTGAAGAAGATATATAATTCGCCAAATCCGGTGAAGAAGAAAGATTAGTAGGCAGATCCTCGCTAAGCATGTTGCAGAAAGGGCCCAAGTAGTTCCTCTTTAGTTAAAGGCAAAAATTCAGCAAGGATTGCTGTCGATGGTAGCTGAATTTCCAAGACAGTCCTCTTATTCTTTAAGGCCACCGTGTTGAGTGTAATTTTCTATAAGTATTATCTGAGGCACAAAGGTGGGAGGGGTTTCTCAAGAAAACAATTTATTTCTGGCAGCTCTATGAAACTTTGGCCCCTTTTGCCGTTCAGTCCCTGCCTCAAAGTCTGGAGAATAGGGTGCTTCCGTTTTCCCACATGAGAGCTGCGTGAATGATTTACTCTAGTAGGTGCAACACTGCGTAACCCATAGCAATTTTTTACACGCAGACATGGCAGTTACTCAAAGAGGTGGGGGGAAAGCGATGGTATAGGAGCAGGCAGGGTACAAGTGCCTGCGGCAACAAGAGCCTAACAGCACTAAGTCAATAATTCAAGTGGATGGCACCAACTAAATGTAACTCTTCCTGTTTTGCCCTTCGCCGTACCAGACACCCAGCACCCTACGAGAGATGAAGCCTTATTCAACAAAGCCCCTCCTCTGACCACCTATCACATAAAGAGTAAAATGTTACAAAAGGTGCAAATGTCAGCCTCACCTCTCATGCTCTCACCCACAAGCATTGACGTGCATACAGCCACTGGTGAAGTGTCCAGTTCACAGTTGGGCCCCCCCTGTCCCACACCAGGCACGGGGTACCAACCAGATAGAAAATGAGGACCAATCTCACTCAACAGCTCCTGCAGCTGTGAAGAGGCTCCTGCAGACTAACAGTGAGAAACGATCTCCAGGCACCTGGCTGAGCAGCCGTCAGCACAGCAACAAGCCCCAAGACCCAGTCCACAGATCGCGGCTCCAAGCAAGCACCGGCAATCCTTCGCAGGATTATCAATGGAGGCACGTGCTGCACGCTGGCTGCTCCTATCCGCGTCCCGATTCTGGGTTAGGAGTTCTGAGGAAAGGACCCTCGGCCGTGTCAGACCATCGGAAGCCGCACCCCTGTGTGTGACACAACAGCTCAGCAATGCAGCAACACAGAAATGCAGACTAGTCACGCTCAGAGGCCGCTTCCGAAACTCTCCAGCAGTCCAAATAATATTCCAAAGGTAATATAATGGATCACTAATGTGTTACATGTTTAATGTAATAGATTACTCATTGAGAAACTGGATGTAGAGGGATGTTGGGGTATTGTAACAAATTGCAAATTGGATACAAACATGAGGAAGAGTGACACTTGGGGGAAATAATGGATTTTAAATTGGGTGCTTGGATAAGGAAGTGATAGGTGGGTGTAATTTTGTAATGGGATGTGGAAGATGAACACTGGGGTATCGTATTGAACATTACTGCGATACAAGGATGATAAAGACAGAGACAAGGGTAATGTAATATATCACGTCCTGGGACAAGAAAGAGGGAGTTGGTGGTAATGTAATGGATTGCTACTAGGGTACTAGGATGACAAGAGTGAGGCAGCACTAAGGTGATGTATTACTAAAGGGTACACAGTTAAGGAAGAGAAAGGAAGTGTTAATGTAATGGATTAATAAAGAGTTGCCCAGAACGATAGTTGGTGGCAGTGGGAATGTGATGGATCAATAATGGATTACTGGGATGATAAATTGGTAGGTGTGGGTTACCAGAACAAGGACACGTTAGTTTATTACATTACTAGAGGATGACAAAGAGTGAGGTGGATGTAATTTAATGGATTACTAATGGGGTTTCATGGCGAGGAAAATGGAGAAATGTGTAACGTTGTGGCTTACTAATTGGTATGGAAACAGGAATATTGACACTGGGGTAATGAAATGGCTTTGAAAATGTGATACCGATATGAGGAAGGGGGATCTGGAGTTATGTAAATGATTACAAATGGAGTTCTGGTATGACAGCACGGCTAGTGGTGCAATGTAATTATTAAGAATGGGGTTTCCAGGTTCAGGAAGAAGGAGGCAGGGTTAATGTAATGGATTACTGAATGGGTACTGTGAGGATCTGGGAATGGGAGGTGGACACAGAGGACTCATAGTTTTGGCTATGCACGTTTATTCAAAATCAAAAGGGTTGGGCAAATGCCTTACTGTCCCTATCCTAGGAGGAATTTCCCAACCTCAACCAAAAATTAAGGACTCTATTCATTCTCTATTCATTGTCAAGATACCCAAAGTAAAAATGTGTCAAATGTCCGAAATCCTATTCTGGCCGTCACACTCTAAAAATTAACTTTAAGGTTCAAACGATTTTCTCTGTGGATCTCAAGGTGGACAGATATTCCAAATCAACAAAATGATACAAATTCCAAAGTGCACTATGTTCCCAGTTCCAGGGAATGGCTCCCTTCCCCAGGTTTCCATTACCAAAATGCAAGTTTCTTGTAGCCCAAGAGGATGGCTTCTCCCTCTTGGTGCACACGCAGGTACCTTTTTACAGCTAAGTTCAAAACAAAGAACCATGTTTCAAATAGTTCAAGATTCTAGGGTGTGTGACTTCCTAAGGGTTCTGCATTCACTTTACAATTTATATGCAGGTCCCAGGCTTGCAGGTCACTTGATATACTCCCATGCAAGACTCTTCTTCAATCTTATTTTACTTCAAGGGCATGTATCTTCCGTGAGATTCCCTTGTAACTTAAAGCTGGATCTGGCCCGGTATTACCTCCTGCCTGGACTTCCATACAATATTTCTCTTCACCTGGTGTACTCTCCTGCCAGGACTTTCATGCCATAATGTTATTACAATTCTCTTTTACCCATGAAACAGTAACAATCCAATGTTGGAGTAGCTTTCATTGAATGGTTCTCTCTTTCATATATTTGGCTTTTTCCCCCTCTCTCAAGTTTGTTCACTTTTATTAGCTTTTCTCTCTGTCTTTTTAAAATGTGGGTTTAACGCTGAATTCATTGAATAGCGTATGGATCTATTAGCTTCTTCACATACTTCACTTTACTCACTCGTGGTAGAGATTCTAGATTTATTCGCTTCTTCACATACTTCACCTTTCCTATGGATAGCTACTTGGAAGCAGTGCACACTTTCAGGCAACTCAGTAACCCTCTCTGCTTCCCTGGGCTTACTGGGTACTCCAAGTGTATTTTTCACCTTCTGCTTCTGTTCTCTTTGGATTGTGGGCTTGGTATCTGCTTCCTCTTTACCATACTGGTCTGTACTCTAGATCATTGTCCTGCTTGGCAGATTAGCTGTGGTAGATTTTCCTGCGTGCCTCCCCTCGCAAAGTTCTGGACGGTGCTTGTGCAGGTAATTGTGCAGCTCAGCATCTGCAGCTTTCTCTCATTGCTGTTGGCTGTGTTGGTATTAAACCTCCTGGTCTGATTAACAAGTTTCCAAAGACTAATGTGAGAAACCTGAAGGTGTCTCACCCGCTAGTCCCCAGGGATCTGCCATCCAGGTGGCCAGGACATGCCCATCACTTTTGGATCCAGTTCCTGGGGGTGGACCAGTGCGGGAAGATCACCTGGATGTGGGGTATGCAGGGAGTACAAGTGGGTCACCGGATGATGAGACAGGGCATCCACTTCCTTATAACACCTTTTACCCATCCTACCAAGTAGGATACCTAGGAACTCAACCTCCACCTTTTTTCCTGTCATGAACACTTTTTCATGGACCATGAGACAATGGATTTACACAGTTTATAGTCATAAAGTCGAATGTCATAGTGTCGAAAGTCAAAGGGCCTCATTACGAGTCAGGCGTTAAGGGGTTAACGGCGCCGTAAACGGCGCCGACCCTTAACGCCTGATTCCGAGGTCCCTTTGCGCCATGGTGAGTTTAACGCCTGCTTTTTGCAGGCGATAAAATCCATGCCGCTAAGGGACCATGGTGCTAATTACGCCACAGTAATTTATGGTGGCGTAATTAGCGCCTTCCCCACTCCCATTATGCCCTATGGGGCAAAAATGGGAATGGGGAAGGGTAAAATGGGAAATGGGGATTTACCGCCCCACTCACCTTGGAATGGGTCAGTAAATCCGCCATCCACCATGGTGTAAACGTAGTTTACCTGTCAGATAAATTAACCAGACTTCTTCCTTACTTAACCTCTTTTTTATATAAACTGTATTATTTCTCAAGGACATCTTTCTAAAGGCTGTCCATTTCAATTCATCACCCTTGTGATCAATTATACAAAATTACCTACCATAGGAGCAGTAAGCATTGTATTCCTGATGCAGCTTTTGTGTTCACATATACAAATGTTCATTTTTAGTTCAGTTGTCCCTATACAAATCTTATTACAGGGAAACC
Source organism: Ambystoma mexicanum (assembly GCF_040938575.1). Taxonomy (NCBI): domain Eukaryota; kingdom Metazoa; phylum Chordata; class Amphibia; order Caudata; family Ambystomatidae; genus Ambystoma; species Ambystoma mexicanum. The sequence continues at coordinate 796,180 of NW_027182487.1, forward strand.
AAATGGCGTAAATCACCCAAGCAGTGTAAGAATTGTTTAGGTGTTGTTGTGGCCAATGGTTTAGTGAGGCCAAGCTCGATCTCAATAGACCTTTCTGTTTGGAGGCAATAGTTACGACTTCCACAAGCGCCTACAGCTTATGGGTCTGCCCATGCCCCATTGTTCTGTTAGTAGCAACTGTTTATTTGCCCTGTCCGAAATATCGTTCTGTGTGGTGTGTTCTTTGAGATTTATTCTCCTCTTGTAAGCACATCTTGGTAACTGAATATGGGGGTACCAGGATGAACAAAAATAAAGGGGTGAAGTAACAGATTACTAATGGGGTACCATGCTGATAAAGAGGTAGGGGGGATTGTAATGGATTACTGATGGGGTACTAGGAAGAGGGAGGTGGGGTGATGTAATAGATTAATAATGAAATACAGTGAATAAGAAGAGGGAGGGAGGTGTAATGTGATGTATCACTAAAGGAGAATCAGGATGAGGAAAAAGGAGGTGAGTGTAATGTAATGGATTACTAGGGAGGTACTCGGATGAGAAAGAGGGAATAGTACATTACTGGATCACTAAGATGGTACTGGTACAAGGAAGAGAGAAGTGATGGTAATTTATCAGATTTCAAATGGGGTACGGGGATGAAGAAGAAGGATCCAGCGCAGAATTGTAATGGATTATTAAGAGAGTAGCGGGGTGAAGAAAAGGGAGGAGGGTGTACTGTAATGGAGTGCTAAAGGCATACTAGAACGAGGAGACTGATGTAATGAGATGGAGCACTAATGGGTTCCTGGGACAGGTTAGAGGTACATGGTGTAGTGTAATACATTACTAATGGAGAAGTTGGATGAGGAGTAGAGCCTCTAAAACCAGTGAGTTCCATTCCCCACTTCATAACAACTTCCACCATCCAACTGGTGTTAAAGTACTTGTTGTATCTAAAAAAACGCCTGATTCCGAGGTCCCTTTGCGCCATGGTGAGTTTAACGCCTGCTTTTTGCAGGCGATAAAATCCATGGCGCTAAGGGACCATGGTGCTAATTACGCCACAGTAATTTACGGTGGCGTAATTAGCGCCTTCCCCACTCCCATTATGCCCTATGGGGCAAAAATGGGAATGGGGAAGGGTAAAATGGGAAATGGAGATTTACCGCCCCAATCACCTTGGAATGGGTCAGTAAATCCGCCATCCACCATGGTGTAAACTTAGTTTACACCATGGTGGTAAGGGTACGACCCTGGCGGTAACTTACCGCCTGGGTCGTAATGAGGCCCAAAATGTCTAAAAAATAAAGTCGAAAATAAAAATGTCGAATTTCTTTTTTTGGTTGCTTTTTGTTCGAAATGGGGGGGTTACCCCCAACCACCCTATTTTGTAATTTTATTTTGTTTTTCCCCTTTTTTTTATCCCCGGAACCCAAAAAAACATATAAATAAAAAATACAAAAATAAAAAAAAAATTTCAACATTATGTTTTAGACATTTTTGTAATTCGATATTATTGTTTCGACATTATGACTGCACACTGACTAACACCATAGCTGTTTACCTGGCATGACCCAACACTATGGTCAGGCAAGGTCAGGCCATTACGGATCATTACACACACCTGACTTCCATCACACTTCCCCACACGGATAAAAGGCGGAGCACGAAAGCACACTCTGAGCAAGGCAAAACACACAAGGAAACAGCAGTTCCAAGATGACAGTTTAATGCAAAGAGAAAGACGGCAAGACTAGAGAGGGTTGCAAGGACGGAAGTACCCTTGACCTGTAAAGACGTTACTTTCATGAGACTTTGAAAATAAGAAACCTAAGACCAGGAACAAAGGCTGATCCAACCTGCACAGTGTGTCGGAGGTACGCAGTGCTCTTCCGCGTCGAAGAAAGGTGGGGAGGAGTGATTGCCACAGTGGTACTGTCCTTGACTCCTACAACCAAGTGGCGTCAGAAAAGACAGCACAGCCGGTGAGTCGGAGAGACTGATACCAAACCAGCTTGTCTTTTAAACCACGGTTGTAAGCAGCAACATTGTATAAAGAGAACAGTGTGTGAGGTGTTTGGGATGAGTGACGCGCAGGCAATTGGAAGCCAAAGGAAACAGTTGAACTTTATAAGTGAACTTTGGGAGGCCAAGAAAAGATACCATATACATAGTGGTTCAGCGCCTCGTGGGTGCTCATTTGAAAGTCTCTGTTAGGTATCCAACAGGCATATTTACCTGTAATAGAGTGGCTTCTCTTCCCGATTGACTTTTCCAACCACCACGCCTTAACACTTTCTAATTACTGGCAGCGTCCATATTAGTGCTATTGGATATATTGGCATTTTAACATTTTTTTTAAAGCAAATTAATCTCCACCTCTTCAGTATTCGGACTAGATCTTGCTCTCTCATGTTGACAACATCCATGGTCTGGGGTCAAGATAGTACATTTGATGGCCATCTTGGAGTGTTAACTGTAGTACTCAACAAGTGTGTTTCCATAACAAACATTCAGTATCTAACTCATGTGACTATATTAAGTCATAGTTGGGTCAAAAAGTCACCACTTTACTATAACTTGTGGTCCTAGATATATTCTGTTGGATATAACAAATACTGTATCCGGTAATATACAATGTGATTTTAAAGGGCCTTGATATGCTTACGTTGGTACACATACAAAACAGCCCTCTCAAGTGTTAAGAGTAGGCCGATCAATATTTTTATTTAGACCTGTCATATGGCTACCTGTCAGATAAATTAACCAGACTTCTTCCTTACTTAACCTCTTTTTTATATAAACTGTATCATTTCTCAAGGACATCTTTCTAAAGGCTGTCCATTTCAATTCATCACCCTTGTGATCAATTATACAAAATTACCTACCATAGGAGCAGTAAGCATTGTATTCCTGATGCAGCTTTTGTGTTCACATATACAAATGTTCATTTTTAGTTCAGTTGTCCCTATACAAATCTTATTACAGGGAAACCAAATGGCGTAAATCACCCAAGCAGTGTTAGAATTGTTCAGGTGTTGTTGTGGCCAATGGTTTAGTGAGGCCAAGCTCGATCTCAATAGACCTTTCTGTTTGGAGGCAATAGTTACAACTTCCACAAGCGTCTACAGCTTATGGGTCTGCCCATGCCCCATTGTTCTGTTAGTAGCAACAGTTTATTTGCCCTGTCCGAAATATCGTTCTGTGTGGTGTGTTCTTTGAGATTTATTCTCCTCTTGTAAGCACATCTTGGTAACTGAATATGGGGGTACCAGGATGAACAAAAATAAAGGGGTGAAGTAACAGATTACTAATGGGGTACCATGCTGATAAAGAGGTAGGGGGGATTGTAATGGATTACTGATGGGGTACTAGGAAGAGGGAGGTGGGGTGATGTAATAGATTAATAATGAAATACAGTGAATAAGAAGAGGGAGGGAGGTGTAATGTGATGTATCACTAAAGGAGAATCAGGATGAGGAAAAAGGAGGTGAGTGTAATGTAATGGATTACTAGGGAGGTACTCGGATGAGAAAGACGGAATAGTACATTACTGGATCACTAAGATGGTACTGGTACAAGGAAGAAAGAAGTGATGGTAATTTATCAGATTTCAAATGGGGTACGGGGATGAAGAAGAAGTATCCAGCGCAGAATTGTAATGGATTATTAAGAGAGTAGCGGGGTGAAGAAAAGGAAGGAGGGTGTACTGTAATGGAGTGCTAAAGGCATACTAGAACGAGGAGACCGGTGTAATGAGATGGAGCACTGATCAGACCCTCCAGGATATTGCGGCATGAAATGGAAAATTTTGCGGCACAAAAAAGAAAAAATTGCGGCACACAACTGCATTTTTTGCGGCATTATTTATTGTCGAAAAATACATCATTTAACATCTTTTTTATCCAAAAACAGAGAACTTGAACAGTACAGAGTGTTGCACATTGAAACAGGAATGTTTGAGGTGATGTGGAGAACTTTTAACAAACCTTTGAGCTAACTTTTTCGAGCAATAGCATCAAACTGTGAGCCTGAAATGCCCGTCATTGTTTTTTCAAAGCAGTCTTCTGAGTTAATGCCTTCTGCCACTTGATTTATAAGCACTATAATGGCACTGATTGCATAGCTTTCTGAGCACCCCCGTCCATTCCTGAGCTACATCAGTTTCAGTACTTGGTCTCAATCCCATCTCCCCTAATCACATCAGTCCTGACTTGCAGCTCCTCTTTTATTCTGTGGGTTCCTAAATATAGCTCTACCAGTCGACCTCGGTCCTGACTTTCAGCACTCTACGCAACTCCTGCTTTGGTACCTTCATAATGCTGCCCAGCTATAACCCCTGCATTTTCAGTACTGGGATGTAGACACATACAGGCACACACACACACAGCTCTGCTGATCTACCTAAATTCTAAAATGCGCCCCTTCTGCTATCCCCCTACTGAGATCCTCTCACACAGGTGCGTCCAGGCACACCTTAAGGTAACCCTTATGGTCCATTTCTGGAAGCCCATCACTGCTTCACTACCACTTTTTAGTCATGGCATGTGAACCCAATGTGTACGGGCAGTCCTCCGGGGTTAGGTCCACACATTTCAAAACAATGACATTGAAGTGGAGCTAAACACCCTCAAAGCCTAAATTGGCAGATAAGTACCAAAATCGAAAATTTTAAAAGACTGGGGAGTGAAGCGTTGGGTATAGATAGTGGGTGAGTGCAGTGAAGAAAGAGGAAATCCAAAGATGGCATGGGGGTGGTGGGATCCCTATAAAAGTAAATGGAAGGTGTATCTTAATTAAAGATGACAACGTCGATACGATAATCTCAAAAAGACTCAGTCTCCCATCCAAATGAGCCATGAGAATCCTCCCTTCAGCGGAGGACAGGAGCATCCTCTGCAGGCCATCTGGCTTGCCTCCGAGGCTGAAGGCACTTCCCTCGCCAGCATTCGTCCCCCAGATCTATACTCCCATTCCGTTGCTGCGCACTGCTAGAATTGTTTTGCATAAATCAGGGCATTTATGTAATTCCTTTAGCTCTTAGTCTTCACTGTGGGTCACCTGCGTCTGAAAATCACCTCCTTCCCAGTTCCTATTCCAGCTTTCTACCAGATTCACTGCCTGCTCCTCTGGAAGCACTCTCGAAACCGCATAACACTCTGAGGTGCTCCCACAGTCGGTCCATCGCTACTAGTATTCTGTGAGTTGCTCACAAAGCCTTAATCCTCCACAGCAACACTGTGTTATTTGGGGAAGGGGTCCCTCAAGATGCTTCTTAAGCTCAAGGGATCCAGTAAGCGCTCTTGCCAGTAATCCTGCCAGGTTTCCTGGCACCTTTAATCCTTTAAGTCATTTAGTGCGGTGGACAGGCCACATCACTGGTGAGGGTCACAGCACAGCTGTGGCAGCAATGCGCTTTACAGGAGCTTGCTGCCATGTGAAGAGGATATGGGATACTGCTGTTGCGGAAGCTTGGTCTCGGCAAGCTTAGTGTCAGTGCAGACCCTCCCTAGAATAACTCTGTTACACTTAATCAGGTCCAGTACCTCTGCCAAACACAAAACGTGGGTTCCTTCCCCAAGATAGTTTCTATGAGTGTCCTTCACTGAAGTCCTGCTAAAAACAAGCATTTGCAAATCCAACAGTATTGACTTGATTTTAACATAACTGTGTATAGGAATTGCCAGCTGCTGCTATGGTAATTAATTGCAAGGCCTTTGTCATTTGTGTCCCGTTCTGTCTGGCCACGCTCTTTAGGACAGCCAGGCTGAGTCACCACAGCCTAACATTTTGGGGTGTGGAGGGGGGTGAGGGCTACAGCTCGATCAGCTCCATGGAGGGGCTTGAATTCAAAGGTGTCAACCCTGGTTCACACCTTTGAACTGAAGCCCCTCGGTTTATTTGCTTTTTGCTCAGTGGAGTTGTTAACCTTTGAGCTGCTGCAATTGGCAACCCCTCTGTGGATGCTATAAATCATTAAATGAGCGTGAAAAAGATACATAAAGCTAATGTGTCTTTTTTGCGCTCATTTAATGATTTATAGCGGCCATAGCGGGAAAAGGCAAATTTTGCGGTTTTTTTGCAAATCGCAAAATCGCCATAAGCTGGGTGGTCTGACTGATGGGTTCCTGGGACAGGTTAGAGATACATGGTGTAGTGTAATACATTACTAATGGAGAAGTTGGATGAGGAGTAGAGCCTCTAAAACCAGTGAGGTCCATTCCCCACTTCATAACAACTTCCACCATTCAACTGGTGTTAAAGTACTTGTTGTATCTAAAAATACTTTTTAAAAAGTTACTTTATCCCTTGGATCACTACAAAAAAGCACAATGTGATGTAAAGTCTCTACCACATCACTGCATTTCCTATCTCTTACTCCCTCGCGGTTTCTTACAAAAGTGACCTCCTTTGTGGGCAGCAGGTTTAGACAAATTCTCATGAACTGCATTCTGAAGTACCTATGGTTCATTTTAATTGTATACAACATTTATTTTTATTAGCCCATCGCTGCCACTGGTTCCACGATTCTGAAAGTAATAATCAATGTCAATACATTCATGGAAATTGACTAGCCAGGATGCCTGAAAGCAGGATCAGTGATATGTGCTATAGCATATTTTCGTTGGAACTAGTCTCAATCAGTCCACAATATGCCAAATATCATGGCTCAGTATTTATATGTGGTGTGGCACATCGATGTAATACGTGTGCCTTAACCCCTCTTTAAAGGGGGGAGGGTTTCAAGAGTAATGTCATTGTTTTGTAATGGGTTACTGGAACAAGGAAGAGTTAGGCAGAGGGAACGTAATGGAGGACTGACGTAGTTCTGGAATGAGGAAGAGAGATGAGTGGCTAATGTAAAAGATTACTAATGGAGTACCAGGACATGGAAGAGGGAGGTGGGAGTAATGTGATGGATTGCTAATGGATTACTAATGGGGAAGTAGTATGAGGAAGGTCAAGACAGTGGTAATGTGATGGATTCCTAATGGCGTAGAGGCTCTACGACGAGGGAGGGGAATTGTGATAAATTACTAGATTGGACCTTGGAGCTCTAGTTGGTAGCTGTCATGTAGATAAGGAGAATTCTTAATCTATAAGATTTAGTATCTCATATTTACAATCTCTCACAATAGACATATGCTGTGCCTTTCTTTTTAACAGCAGCAATATAACATTGGGCCTCATTACATGGTAGGCGGTAAGGGTTTACCAGTACCGGTAAGGGCACCGGTACCGGTAAACCCTTACCGCCTTACTATGAGTTCCCTTTGCGGGACCCGACCTTAATGGCTGGTTTTACCAGCCGTTAAAGTAGGGTGCCACAAAGGGACCTTGGTACTAATTACGGTACCGCAATTTTACGGTATCAAATTGGCAGTTCATGTGTAGCAAATCGTGGTGATCCAAATGGCAAAGTGGCATCTAGCTGGGGCAAATCTGGAGCTTAGGGCAGTTTCAAAGGTGGCATTCCAGTGATGAAGGTTGGTTGGCCCAGGATCATTTGGGGGTTGAGCTAGCTTGAGACAGGACTGTAACCCCTGAGCATGGTCGACGAATGATACTCCTTGGTTTTATGTGGAGGTTTTGCAATGGTTAGAAGCAGTGATCCTGATTCTCTGGTGTGTGGTGTGATGAAGGGGCAGTTTGAGGTTGAGCCGGGGTGAGTTGTTACTATAACTGCTGGTTTAAGGGATCGAGTAATATGGCAACGGGTTGAACCAGCATCCAGCGTTAAGTAGTTGATTCGATCTAAGCAGGTGACTGGCTCCACTGGCTGAGTACTTGTAGGAATGCATGTTCATATCAACGCCCCACCCAAATGAATCAGATTGCAGAAAATATCTGAACATGTGGCTAATGTGTAGAGGATGGTGTATGGGTGAGGGGGGAACCTTTTGGGTGGAAGAAAATGGAGGGAGACACACATATTTCGGAAGTCTATACAAGGTAAACTAATCATTTGGTTTGCAGTAGTGTCACATAGAATACATTGCATGCGTGAGACTTTTATAACATGAACTAACTTTGCATTTAAGAGTAGGCCTGAATCCACACAGGCCGTGTTGGAGACACAGAACAGCAAGGCCCCATATCTTGCCTGATTATCACATTTAAATTCCCAGGCACGGTAGGGAACATGCACGCACACCCACATATAAGTATCTAGCTAGACCACTGAACAATTAGGTAGGAATGTGAGCAGCCAAATGGGAGAAGGGCTGTGGCCCATAGCAAGGCCATACTCATGGGAGTTGGGGCAGGCGTCTTGGGCTGCCAAAACATGAATTGAGATTTCGGACACTAGTACCCCGAGAATAATGGTCATTCCATTTGAACTATCAGTTCTGCAGGAATAAGACACTTATATCTTTCCTGAGTTGGATTGATTAGTGGGACACCAGGCCTACCTCTTGGAAGGGGTAACTGATACAGGGGGCAGCAAAGAAAAATGAGGTCCATCATTTGTACCAGGGAGAGCAAAGGATAATGTCAATGCTTATAAGATGGCAGATGGGGGCGCCTGTGTGTCTGGGATGAGAAAAGAGTTGCTTTGTTCGCAAGGAACATGCTGACCCCAAAATTATCTACCAAGTTCATGTTGATGACCAGGTGCACATTACTTGGCTAGGAGTAAAGACAGGTTGGTGCCTTTTAAGTTTAACTAATTACTTTGCAGCGCTTCGAGGTGGAGAGCCTGTTACCAACATGTGGAGAAAATGGAGAAGATCACAGTACCAATTGGGAAAGGGCCCATATGTGACTACTAGCGTGTGATTAGGCAGTAGCCAATGAGGGTGGACATGAATATTGTATATCGAATATGTCATGAATGACTATTTTCATGTTTATAAGGTAAAATCCACTTTGATGATGGGAGAGAGCTCTACGGCAGTGGATTTATAATACCCTGTCGCCATTTTCCTTTTTGTGTACAAAATAAATCTTTTGTTCTTCTCGAAAAAGTGTGCATCTAGCCATGGTATCCTTTCCTGCAGTTATTATGGAAGAAGACAGCGCTGTGTAACCAAGGAAAAAGAATACAGATAGAGAACCCGTATATTTAGTGAGTCTGGGATATCTCCGCCAGTATAAAGGGGGCGTGAGAATGAAAAGTGATTGTGGAACACTTCACCCGATATAGAGGGGGTATTGGAATGAGAGGTAGATTTTACTGTGATTTCTGTGGTTTATTTTTTGCGACGACTAATAGAGGCTGAGAGAGGGCCTATTGTGTTGTTTGAAAAGAGGGTTGTGGGGAGTGAGTGGAGGTAAGTGTGAGGGAAATGAGAAAGGGTGTAAGGAGAGGGGTGGGCGTTGACAGTGGGAGAGTGAAAAGGGAGGAAGGGGGTATTGAGGGGGATGTGGATTTGTTAGGTTGGGGCAAGGGCGTTGACAACAGGGAATAACAGTGGTACAGGGGCAGGTAGAAATGAGCTGGCAACCCCATTGGACTACATGTGCAAAGCCCTTCCTTTGTATCGAGAACAAATTCTCATATATCACAAGGAATGTCTAGCAGAAAGAAAAGGAGGGTTGCATAATCCATGGCCAGAAAAGGGAACAAATAACCAAGATATTCTATGTCATATACATTTTTGGAAGCCAAATATAAGGGGTGAAAACTGAAAAATAGAAAGGAGGTATAAGAATTATGGAAAATGGTGGAGGATTTGGAAGAAGTTTTTACAGACTCCCTTAAGACGGTAAATGAGTTGGGCACCCCTTGCACCCTGATAACCACTGAGCCTACTGTCTCGAGTGCTCCTCCGCCTCCCACTGAGGTTATTCAGTTTCCTCCATTATAATATTATCCTACGCATGCTGCATCAGGATATACAAATCCCACATATGTTTCATTGGCCACCGCAGCTCCTCTGCCACCCATTCTGATTCAATACCACAATTTGACAAACCCTACAGCGAAAGCCACTACGAATGGCAAAGAACTGGACGGAACTGATACAAAACCATCGAAGGAGTTGGTGGATGCGCTAAGAAAAGTGAAAGGTGAATTAGCACAATTCAAATTGAACAGGAGAGATGGGCAACACGTACCTGTGGGAACAGATGAATCGAGAGCGGGAGATATTCTGTTTCGAATAGATTACATGGCTATTAAGGATGTGCATGTAGAGAAGGCTAAGGAGGAGAGGAGGAAGCAAACAGCCCAGGTGCTTGCATTAGAATTTTTTTTTTTTTTTTAAAGAAACTTTCTTTTTTAGGGTTAGCACAGGGACCACAGGGGTAGCAAGGGAGACCTCAGGGGTCACAGACCCTTAAATGACGTCTCTGAGTGGGACACTGTAGATGAGTTGGAAGAAGAGGAGCAGCCACCTGTTATTACCTCATGAGTAGAAAGCTTGTGGGGAACTGGGTTACGAAACAGATATGGGCGCATGGCAGTGACTAAGAGATCAGAGGCCGGGAAAAAGAAAGTGGTGAAGACAGTAGGAGCACAGTTTCCATTATTACACAAGGGACCTGGTAGATTGCATTGCATTCCATGGGCCCATACAGAGAAAAATAATCTCATAAAGACACTCCCGCCTCTCACTGCTGGAGCGAGAAGTGGATATATGCTCTTGAGAAGCAAACAGCTGGTACAATTTTGGCTGCAGGGGATTTGAAAAGCGTATTTGTTTTGAAACCTGGAGATCAGGCTGATGACATAAGGGTCAAAGCTGGGTACCGGGGTGTGAAGATGGGTGACGATAGTCATGACTGGGCACCTTTTAATGGCATTTCGGCCCCAGGTATGAGCAGCACTATGGCGCACATACCCAGATATGCCTGACCGTCAATCGGTCATGCAGAGAACGATGCAAGATGATAAAGAACCTGCCGTGTATATACTGCACATACAGGAAATGTGGGGGGAAGAAACAGGAGATTCTTGGGACCAAGCAATTACATTCTTTTATTTTGTGGTAAAAAAGGACTTGCAAAGGAGGTACAGAAAGCTCTTGATAAGATTAGTGGGGATTGACGCAAAGGTCTGGGTGGAAATTCAGTCTATTATTATTCATCATTGTAAATGGTTCAAAGAAAAGGAGAAGGCAGCAGCGCACACAAGCGGGGGACGCTAAACTGGTTCAGAAGAAGTTAGAAAATGTTGAATTGGAAGGGGCTCTAGCAGCAGTACAGACAGAAGGACCAGTAGAGCTCAGAGGGGTTCAGGCTGACAGCGAGCAGCACCTGTGTGGGAAGGTGAAAACGATTGGGCAGTTGGGTATCAGCCCTGGTATACTTCTTGGGGATTCCAGGTAAGTTTCAGCAAAGAAGAGGGGGTTCACAGGCCTAAGGGAGAGCAAGGAGGTCTTGGAGGAATGGGGCTATGTGCAGGATGTACAGGTCATTGTTGCATATGCAGGCGGATGGGTCATTTTTCAAGAGGATGCAGAAGTATGAAATTGTTTGCATAACCCTGGCAACAGATGTATACATACCCCCAGGGTGGTCAGGCCCCATATCTCCAATCGTACGGATATCTACCTCTGGCAGGTTCTTACAGTGGACCATTGCACGTTGCCCCACCCGCCATCTCAACATTGTTTCCACAGTTGTCATCTCCAGGTTCCAGTATCATGACACTGTATGCAGCGCATCAAGGACAACAGCAGGTCCTTCAGATACTGAGCAGTGGTCAGAAGAAAACCAAGTTGCTTTTCCAGGGACAATCACATATCCAGACTAGGACAGCCCACAGAGAACCTTAGTGTTCCCAGTGTTCCTTTTATGAAACAAATGACCCTTAAAGTAGGGGGCAAAGAGGTGTGGGCCCCCTTGTTATACTCAATTTGTTTTGAAGGGGCATTCTGAGTAAGCTTAAAATTACCATCGTGTTCACTGAAAGGGGCGTGGTCTGTTTGGCGCCCAGTATGTGTTTTGTGAAGGTGAGGTTGACCTTAGACACTTTAGGCATATAATCCACCAGTGATGCCTCATTTGTTCATATATGGTATCAAAATACTCCTTAGTGCAGTGCCACAGGCGGCTATCAAATACTGGAGAGTACCTTCTGAATTTTTGTTCAGGCCTGCTGTGGGAACGATTATTATGCTTAGCATAGAAGGAGTTCTGGTGTCGAATGACAGGATTGTGTTAATAGCTGCTGATTCTGATAATGGGGAGAGGCGCACAGTTTTGTGCATTCATCTTACCATACCAATGAAAGATGTTTCAGATGAGGACCATTTTGAGAATAAAGATAATGAGGGGGAGATAATATTGGAATTGTGTGTCCCTTGTGAGCTAAGGATACAATATAGGCATGCAGCCTGTTCATTGTTAAGAGTAGGGAATGCCCCTTCCTTTGCTTCAGAAGATTTGTCTCAGGCACCTGACAAGTTGCGGATGAGGAATCCGCATGACGTAGTGCTTTTTATGGAGTGTGGTGCCAATACGTATCATGTTGAAACCTTGCGCTTTGTTGCCCAGATTTAAACAGCACCCCTTATCAAAGGCAACAGGGAAAGGTATCTATGACAACATAATGGCCCTTTTGCATCAGGATATTATAGTACCAGGGGACTAGTGGAGTATCATTCCCTCTCATTGATTTAGTACTGGCAGAGTTCCCTGTGGTTCCAAACCTGCTACAATACTGCGTAATATACCTGTTGAGGCAACCCATTTTAAAGTGGTGGATTTGAATAATGCCTTTTTCTCAATACCCTTTCAACAAGACTCACAATACCTCACAGTGTTTACGTTTGCTGGGAGCCGATTTCAACCTACTAGGCTTCCTCAAGGGTACTGTGAGTCCGCTAGCATCTTAAACAGGGTTCTGTTGGTGTGTAGTCCTACCAAACTACAGTGCAGGGAGGACTCCATTGCCTTGTTCCAATTGTTAGCTGACAAAGGATACAAGGTAGCAAGAGCAAAGTTGCAATACTGCCAGCAGGAGGTACTGTTTTTGGGTCAATTGATTTAAGTGAATGGTAAAAATGTTACTCCAGAACGTACAGCAGCGGTACGTGCTACCCCTCAGCCAGTGACGGTTAACTGTATGCAAACATTTCTTGGTCTGTGTAAGTACTCTAAAGCATGCATCTTTGACTATACGTCATATACTTAACCATTGCTATAGGCCCCTAAACAAGCACAACAGACGGAAAATGATATTATTTGGACTGATGAGATGGCTACCAGTTTTCAGGAGCTAAAAATGTTATCTACACTGCTCCTGTACTGGCAACTCTGGACTACACTAAAGCGATAAATCTTTTTTCACACTCCAATGGCCAGATGATAACAGCAGTTGTTATGCTACACTAATTATGCAGATCACACCCAGATCCTCATACCCCTTTCAGGCAATTACCTAGAGGACACGGCCCTTGTGAACAAAATGTACCTCCTCATTCAGGCATGGATGGCAACCCATGGCCTCTGCCTGAACGAAGACAAAACCAAGCTCCTGATTCTCGGAACCACTGCCAACCTAAAAAAAAACTCAATACTGACTACTCTACCTTCAACATTGATGGAAACCTAGTCAAGGTCGTAAAGGAAGTAAAAACTCTAGGTTTTTATCTTGACTCTTCCCTAACACTGACCAAACAAGTAAACAGTATGGCATCGGCAACAGCCCATATATGCAAATTAATCAGAGTTTGCAGGCCGTACGTATTACACTCTGGTTGCATTACTTTAGCAAATGCCCTCTTACTCTCGAAATTGGATTACGGCAACACCCTTTACATTGGAGCTAGCATGTACATCTTAAATAAAATCCAAACCCTATAAAATAATGCTCACAGAACGGCACTAAATATTCCTAGCAGAGAGCATTTATCTGAGACAATAATACACAATCACTGGCTGACAATTAATGACAGAATCCTGCTCAAAACTGCCTCTTTGACCTTCAAATGCCGGAACAAGGCCACCCCACTATACCTCAATAAATGTATAGTTAGGAAAACTTTGAGTTGCCCCTCTAGGACCGCTAACTCCTTCTGCCTTATTATACCAAGATTTAACTTACCAAAATCAGGTGGTAGTAGTTTCCCAGTTAAGGCTGCACAAACTTGGAATTCACTCCCTTTAGCACTAAGAGTGGAACAAACATACTGCAGTTTCAGATGTAATATTGTGAACTGGCTGAGAACTAATGATATTTAATCGCAGCAGCCCTCCACTTCTGCATGTTGTAAACTTGTTCAGATATTAACTGTACCATTTGTATCTACTTAATAACATGTACCAGCTTCTCTTTCTATGAGAACACTATTGTATGTATATGCATTCTCTGTATGTATCATCCCCACACTTTTTCCTGTTTACCGACCATAGTATTCTGCACTTGTAACCTAAGATTACAGTTTTCTTGTACCTCCCGCACCCAGTTACCTTCGGATTCGGAGCACCATACAAAATAAACAACCAAACAAACAAACAGTACTATGGGTCAGAAACCCTTAGCATATTACAGTGGCATGCTGGACCCTGTTATGCAAGAACAGTTTCCTTGCAAACAAGCATTAGCTTCTGCTGCTTTCACCATAGAGAAGTCTGCTAGTATTGGTATGGGCTGTTCGTTGACGTTGTACGTCGAACATGCTGTATTTGCAATATTGGAAAGGTCCAAATCTACATTGACTACACAAAGGCCTTCTGCATATGAAGTGATTCTTTCAAGCCATCTATTCATATTGTTTGTTGTAAAACAGTGAACCCTGCTACCTGTCTGACTGAACCTATTACTGATGATGACAATGTGCATGACAGCATTATGTACGAGAGTCCTGAGGATGCCAATCCCAAAGCATATGATTATGCTTTAGATGATGGTGAGGTGTTCGTTGTGGACCGGTCCTCAATTGGTGAGCAGGAAACAGGTCAGTGACATACGCAGCAGTAGTTTGACTGGTTGACTGAGAGTATGAGGGTTATGTGCAGCAAAGGCTACCAGACCATTGTTTAGCACAGGCAGTGGAATTGATTGCTCTATTGAAGCACTTGAGGCAGTGCAATGGTGCCTAGTTACAATTTATTCTAACTCGGCTTATGTTACGATAACCGTTACGATAACTGTTCATTCGGGGTTGTCAAGATGGATGAGAAGAGGATTTAATGGAGCAGATGGATCCCCAATGCAGCACACAGCCCTTTTTTGGATCAGTTATTCATGCTCTTTCACAATCTACACTTTCCGCAGTCGTCAAGTGTGCTGCCCACATAAGTGGTCGAGATTTTGTCTCCCTCAGGAACAAAGCAGCAGACACAGCAGCAAAACTGGGCATGTACTTGCCAGTACCAGATATTCCTGAGCATCCATCAGTTGAAAAAATGCAGTTAGAGGTCCATATATACTGCACTTCCTGTCACTGAAATAATTGAAATACAAGGTCAGGCACTGCAAAGTGAGAAGTTGTTGTGGCAGAGAAGGGGGTGTGCCCAATCCCACCTAATTTAGTGTGGAGACAGACTTGTATGGGAAAGGTGGTGATGCCCCAAGATGTGACATTTGATCAACTTCATTATCCTGTCCACATGTCCAATTAGCATATTGCTGCAGACTTACAAGAAGATTGGTTTGTGCCCAATATTCAGGATTTGTTGTCCATGTTTACATCCAATTATGTTGTTTTTCAGACATATAGAACTGGGCAGACATTAAAAACTTTAAGAGGAACACTGCCTCATCCAATTGGTCCTTTTTGAGATCTCCATATAGATTTTGCAGATACGGGTGAACAATGTTATACCTTCCGTTACCTCATAGTTGTGGAGAATCCTTTCTGCCGTTGTATTGAGGTTGGTCCATGTGCACATCCTGATGCCACGTCAGTTGCCAGATTTTGGTGAGTGAAGTCTTCCCCCTGATGGGAGAGGTGCCAGACGCTTACAAGTGAAAATGGTACCGACTTGTTTATTGAGCTGTTAAAAGAAATGACTGTTCTTTTGAAATAAAACACAAGATGTGTTCCATTTATCAACTCCAGGCCAACAGCGTTATGGGAAGGATGAATGGGTTGCTGAAGCTTAAGCTCTCTAAGTTCTGTGTTACATTTAAAAAGAAGTGAGTTTACTGCCTCCCTCTGGCCCTGTTCAGTTTAGGACTCAACCCTGTGAGGACCATCACCTCTCCCTGCATGAAATTGTGACAGGGAGACATATGCATACACTGTTGTCTCCAGCGCTGAGCGCATCTGATGCTCACAGGGTTGGATAGATTTTGGGGAATGAGTTTCATTCATAATTTACTAAGTTTCCAAACTGTATTAAATACCTTTTCTTAACAGATTGTTCCACGCAAATGGAAGAGGGTGAAAACAGCACTCCACCAGACTCTGCAAGCTCGCCACAATTTCAACTGTTTCCTGTTGACAGGGTTTTTGTAAAGAACTTTGTCCGTAGGTGGAGTGAGCATAGATATAACAGACCTTACATCGTGGTGTATGCTGCTCTGCTTGCGGTCAAAGTGAAATAGTAACAATATTGTCAGCGTGTTTTTAATCTGGTGTTCCATTTCATGAGAAAAGAATATTTGTAGCATTTCTTTTTGAAGAAACATCTTTCATAATTACGAATGCTGTATTGGTATTTAGTTTGTGCAAATTTAAAATGACTTTTTCTAATATTTATTTGTGAGTTTCTGCATTTTTCATTAGGACTAAGGTTACATGTTTTACAGTTTTTTGCAAAAGAATGTTTTTTCCTCTTTTGTGTGGATTTTTCATTGGTTTATTTTTCTAAATATCTAGTGAGTTTATATGGTTAGGTTATGAAGGGGGTGTAGGCGTAACATGAGCAGATGTGAAAATTATACATTTTATGGTGCTATAACACCAAGTGATGATTATATGACCACAGTAGTGAATGTTAAATGGATGAGAGTACAAGAAACAATAATGTGGAACTTAAAGTTATGGGTTGAATGGGGTCTGGATGAGGAAAATGAATACGATCAGTACACAGGTGTGGTCTTTGATACAATGTCTGATGTGCGCCAACCCAGTGATTGCTGCACACCCTGACCCACCATACTTACTTTAGTAGTCGTATAAGGTTGAGGGCTGCAGGCTTCATGCTACGGGTGAAAGCAAATGTGGGAGACGCATGCATTTTGGAAGCCTATACAGGGGAAATTGACCATTTGCTTTGTGGTAGTGCCACATATAATACATTGCATACACGTGACTCTTATAACATGTCCTAACATTGCATTTTAGAGTAGGCCTGAATCCTCACAGGCCATGTTGGAGACACAGAACAACAAGGCCCGGTTCTTGCCTAATTAACACATTTTAATTCCCAGGCACGTTAGGGAACACCCACGTACACCCACATATACATGTATCTAGCTAAACCTCTGAACAATTAGGTAGAGTAATGCAAGAAGCCAAATGGGAGAAGGGCTGCAGCCCAGTACGACGGCCATACTCATGGGAGTTGGGGCAGACGTCTTGGGCTGCCAAAAACATCAATTGAGATTTAGGACGCTAGCTCCCCCCAAAATAATGGTCATTGCATTTGAACTACCAGCTGAGCAGGATTAAGACTCTGAAATCCTTCATGAATTGGATTGATTAGTGGGACACCAGGCCTACTCCTTCGGAGAGGTAGCTGATACAGAGGGGAGCAGAGAACAACAAGGTCTGTGATTTGTACCAGGGAGAGCAAAGGGTGTTGCCAATGCGTATAAGATTGCAGCAGGGAGGCAGGATGGAGGCGCCTGCATGTCTTGGATGAGAAAAGAGTTGTTTTGTTTGCAAGGACCAGGCTGACCTCAAAGTTATCTGTCAAGTTCATGTTGATGACCAGGTGCACATCACGTGGTTAGGAGTAAAGACAGGGTGGTGCCTTTTAAGTTTAACCAATTACTTTGCAGCACTTCAAGGTGGAGAGGCACTTACCCACGTGTGAAGAAAATGGAGGAGAAGACAACATGACTAATTGGAAATGGTCCCATATGTGACTTATGCATGTAAATAGGCGCCAATGAGGATGGGGGATGAATACTCTATATTGAATATGTCATGAATGACGATTTCCATGTTTATAAGTTGAAATCCACTTTGATGACAGGAAAGAGCTCTGCAGCATTGAACTTGTTTTTGTATACAAAATAAAGCTATTCTTGGAAAAGGGTGCACCTAGAATTTTTCCCTAGTGGGTTGTTTTTTAGTGTCTAGTTGTTGTGCAGTTGCAATACAGACTTTGGAAAAATCATCTCTCCAAAGATAGGTCCAATTAATTTATTCTCAGCTTTATGTACAAAAGGGAATCAAACAAGGATTGGGGGGCACTTTTCTGAAGGCAAAATACCCCAGGTGATTGGATCAAAGCTAGGCATCTTTAGGCTTCCAATTCTTGTTCTTGAAATAAGTGGACTCTGCCTTCTAACATCACAACCAAAGTGCTTTGTGCTACAGGAAGTGGTGAGCGCAGGAAGGAAGGGTAGAGGCAGAGAGAAACAAGATGGCAGAACCTTTACCCCATCCCCTTCCCTTTGTAATAGTTTCAAAGGTCTTTAAATATGAAGCACCCTAGTTTGAGGCTACCCCTTTTGTGAATGGGTGGGCACTTTGATTCCTGATCCTAGTACAGCTTTCTGTGGAGCGGCTGTCTCTCTGAGGGAGGGTGTTACCTGCCCTCACAAAGCAACAAAGAGAGGAAATCCCCAAAGGCTATATTCCTACCAGCAGTGTCAAGCGTCATCTGTGTCTGGGAAGAATACAAATAATTCCTGCAGAGCTGAGCTGGGCTGACACATGTATAATATCATATGCTGTGGATGTAATAATTATGAGAAATACCATACACCATACATTAATTCGTGGTTGGCTTATATTTATAGATGTAGCTGCTCTGTGTCACTGGTAGAGCAGAATCTGCAGGTCAGGATACTGATGCAGATGGGCATGGGGAAACTATGACAGTGGAAACTAACCAGCAGTTTTACATTTCAGGTATGTAATACATTGCATAATTGTATGATTTAATACAAATCAAAAAGCCTGGGCTTCTACACCATTGCCAGATGGCAATTGTTCATAGGTGCAAACCAATATTTATTCACGATCGTTAACATTCAACTCTTTCCCACAGGTGCTTGACCATGATATATTCTTATAAGTTTTGAAAGTAATATCATCTTTGGGGCAACCAACCTGGCCTGGCCATCTCTCCACAGAGAATTGCCATGCAGATGACATCCCCCCTTTTAAACTTTAATTATTACTTGTGGGTGGCTCCCCTGCCTCTGGACTAATTTCTGAAAGGTTTTATAGGAAGAGGGCTCTTGAGTAATGAGGTGTCCCTCATGTATATTGCACTGGCATGTGACATGGGTAGAGTAGCATGTCATATAAGCAGCATTCTGGCAGAGGTCACTCGAGGCGTGGGGTTCAATGAGGGACAGTTTTCGAGCAAGCTTTGAGGGATGGATATAATCCAGGCTTACTGGGAAGACTGGACTAATAAACCCAAGTGAATCAACCTGTTGGAGAAGTGTGGATTTATGCACAACATTTGGCGATAAGCGTAAACCTGGAATAATGAAACACTCACACAAAAAGCTTCTATTAGTGCTTCCTTACCAGGATGATAAGTTACTCTACTACTTTATTCATTCACAGGATCTAAAATGAGTGTCTCCACCCACCTCTGAACAAACAAGCCCTGCTAAACAGTACCCTCAGGCCAACAACCAGCCATAAATGTCAAGAGTGATTATGCAGCTCGCTCACTATGCTGCTTTCAGTCGTCTGGACACATCATCACACTACATCTTGTGGCACTAACATACCGTTCTCCTGGGTTGGGCTTTAAATCAGCAGTACTTCCTGAGAATACATATCCCTAAGGGTGCGTCATTGTCAAGAAGAAACCTGTTTGACAATCAGTAGTGAACAGACCGCTGTGTAACACACCCTTTAGTTTGTTTACATACCAAGGGGGCAGCACAAATGTTATGTTCTGACTGGAATGGAGCAGCGATAAGGCTGGCATCTACCTGTGACCACATACCCACATTCCAAGTCTTTGCGCGTGCTACTTAGGATGGCTCCTGACTTCAGAAAGAGCACAGCCACAGCCACAGAGTGAAGGTGGCACTCAAAGGGCCTGATTTACAACCATTTTTTAACATGGGAAAGTCTCACGGAAAAATGTTTTGTAAATCAGGCCCAAAGACTCCGGAAAAGAAGAATCTATATGAGTGCGCCGATTTCACTGCGGCAGAAATGGCAGAAATGGACAATGAAGTGTTGAATGAGTTTGAGGCGGCTCTCAAAAAACTTGACATACACTATATTCCTGAGGTTAGGGTAATATTAGAGAGGTATCATGTTGGGGTGAGAGCACCCATGGATGGTGAGTGTGTGGAGTATCTTGTAACACATTTGAGGCAGTTAGCGCTCATGTGCAAAGTTCGAGCCAAGTTTGAAGAGAGAATTCAGCACCAATTTATGCTGCAGTGCTTGGATGACAAAATAAGGGAGGAGTTGTGGAGCTATGCACACTAAGCCAGCCTAAGAAAGGTTATTCCGATTGCAAAGCGGGCAGAGCACATACATCTGTGTGTTGGGAGAATTCAACTGTAAGGAGAAGGAGGTTAATCCGGACACCTAAGTGCAAAGTTACATGATATTTGCATAATGGCAAACTTTGCACTAGTGCAAAAACATTGGGGGTCATACTAGAAAATGGTTGACCCATGACAAGTGCAATAGTAGCACTATGGGAAAAGTTTCCCATTGGGCAAGAAACCATTTTTTCAATACTTTTTTCTCCGGGGCACAGTTTTCCCTAGTGCTAATACCATACATAGTTGTACGTGACATGGTGCAAAGGTTTTCTAACATGGCCTCAAGATTTCCGCTAATACCGTGCAACTATGCAATGGAACCCGTGCAAAATGACTATAATCTGGCCCCAGATGATAATGAAGAAAAATATAAATCTAAACCAAATGGTGGTAATAATGAAGTGAGACAACGTGGTGGTGAAGATGCTAGGGGCGGAGACAACGTGGTGGTGAAGATGCTAGGGGCGGAGACAACGTGGTGGTGAAGATGCTAGGGGCGGTGACAACGTGGTGGTGAAGATGCTAGGGGCGGAGACAACGTGGTGGTGAAGATGCTAGGGGCGGAGACAACGTGGTGGTGAAGATGCTAGGGGCGGAGACAACGTGGTGATGAAGATGCTAGGGGCGGAGACAACGTGGTGGTGAAGATGCTAGGGGCGGTTACAACGTGGTGGTGAAGATGCTAGGGGCGGAGACAACGTGGTGGTGAAGATGCTAGGGGCGGAGACAACGTGGTGGTGAAGATGCTAGGGGCGGAGACAACGTGGTGGTGAAGATGCTAGAGGCGGAGACAACGTGGTGGTGAAGATGCTAGGGGCGGTGAGTGTGGAATTAACCTGAGCAAACCCTTATTATGTTTCAGATGTGGCTGCGCCTCACATCTGGTAAACTCACAGAACTCCAGCGCTTTGGTGTAAAGCGCTATATAAACAAAAATAAATACAAATACAAATTGCCCAGGGCTGAAGGTAACATGTTAAAAAATGATTGCGTTTGTTTTTCGACAAGTACAAATACTCTGAAAATATATAGCGGATAAGGGTTTAAAAGGGTTTAAAAGGGTTTAAAAGGGTTTAAAAGGGTTTGCGAGGGATTTGAGGTAGGGATAGTGGTATAGGGAAGCGGGGCGGGCATGGGAGGGGGATGGGAGGCATGGGACGGGGATCCTTCCTTATATAGGAAAAACGGGTCTGAGTTTTTTCGTAGTCATTTCTTTGAAAAAAATGCCTTCGAAAAAACTGATGTCGCTAAAACGACATGGAACCGTTTAAAGTGTGAATGAAAAGACCATTTTGGAAGGCGCTGCTAGGCAGGATCATTCAATAAAATGAAGGCCAGCCTAGTAAAGGAAGCAGCACTGGGGAGGACAGTGATGAGGCCGTGGGCATGGTATCAGGCATAGGTATAGGTGCCCCTGCACCAGAGTGGAGATTAATGGCATGCACGTGTATGTTGTCAAACTCTGGTGCAAAGTGGACTTTTGTCTCTTTAAAGAATGGACCAATTATTTAGGGGCGGGGTGATGTGAGTGCTTTGAACCCTCCTGACATGAGTGCTGGAGGATACAATAGAGAACATTTCAGAGTTTCCATTTAGGGTAGACCTGCAGAAGCAAGGTTTATTTACCCAACAAAGAAGAATCCATGCTAGGATGCAGGGAACAAGGGATGTTAAGGATAACATAGGATCCCAATGGGAATGAAAAAGTCTTAACCACAGTGACTGTACATGGGTGCGATGAGATTGTAAGAGAATGTGCTGAAGTTTTTGAAAATAAGCTTGTATGTCTGAAGGGATACGTTAAGAAAATCCAGCTTGTGAAGTGTGCCCCCCGCACCCTCCCAGTGGGACCAAAATGAGAAATGTATTGATAAACTTGAGTGAAGTGAAGAGGGAGATCCAATGGTTGTGCATGAAGAGTGTGATAGATCAGCGGTTCACGCAGTTCAAATAAATCAATATACACTTTAATCCTCAATTGTTCTGATTTAAAAATGTCAAACCAGAATTGCACAACTTGTATGATATTCAGAATTCTTTTTTTTTACAATTAAATCATGACTGATCATTGTATGAAGTGTATGAAGGCATTTAACATAAATTGAACAAATACATGTTTCACATTAAACATTCAGAATGCAATTGAATCCCTTCAGTTAGAAGAAAAAACAGAAAATCAGAGCATCCCGTGATAATGTCGCCTGGGTAAAGGTCGCCAAATGGTGGCATTTCCTCACAATTGCACTCCCACGAAAATCAAGCACTTTCCTCCTCAAATATTCTATGCCTGGAGTTAGAATAGGACTGTGAGGGGAGGCTTTCAGGGGTGCAAGGAAAACGTCGCCATATCATGGTGCTCTCTGTCTGCTTCAGGGCATTTTCATCGGTGGGGGTGCACAATGGGGACTGTGAGTCCTGGTGAAGTGCTTTAATAGCTTAACACATGTGAAATAATAAAATGACAGTGCCCAGAATTGCATTACCTGCTAATGCTTACCACATTTAAACGCATGTTTTATCATTTCTTTAGAATGTACTACCTGGCACTTATGCTGAGAGTGCCATACATTACTTATTCCACATTAAAGTATGTGTTACACATCAAAATACTTTGATGAGTAGAGGAAGAAGATACAAAGAAAAGATCATGCAAATCATGAGAATGAAACCAGAAAAGACATTTACAAGAATAATGTATGAAAAGAGAATGGTCAACAACAGAGCACTGGCTGCAAACTCTCATGAAAAACAGTAGGTGTGTAGCTACAGTCAGTGCACTGTGCCCGTAGTCCAATGGGAAGAGCAACACTAACGCAGAAAGGAGGCCCAAAAAAGGAAATGATTAAGGACTGAGCAATGACCCAGTAGCAAGAATACATGTATTTATGTACTTATTTCTTTATTGTTCTATTTAAAGTGATGTGTATAGGTGACACACACCATGATATGAAGCATGGTGAATAGATGCCTTATCAGGGAGATACTGGGCCTCGCATTTTGCCATTTGCAACAAAGTGAGATTGCTTTAATCCAGTTGAACAACCCTAGTGGTGATGCCTCACTTTATCCTGACATGGCATGCATGATTTTTTCCTACTTTCACTCAAACAAACTCTGGATTTCTTTGCTCAGACTTCTGCTCACCTGGCCTTCAGAAACTCCCTGAAATCCTTGCTGTTCAACTGAGAAAGGCCTGAGAACAGCAGAGAAAATCATCAAGCAACCGTAGCCCAATCTGGGTAGACTCGTCAGAAGCGAGGTCCTCTATCTAAAGGTTCTTAAACATGTCACCATACTACACACATCTCATCAGCCAAGCACTATGTGAACACGGGACTATACTGGGCTGGTCTCCCCACAACCTTTAAATAGAATCACATTGACATTCACATGAACATACAATGGCACCGCATGTAACATGTTGGCTATGAAGTACAGGAGATTAGATTCAGGGAGTAAGGGAATCAGGGTTCTTGCCAAAAATGTTTTACCTCGTCTTTCACTGCACATTTCTTACCAATTTTATTTCCTACAAAATGCGGGTGGCTGCTGCTTCGTCACCACTTGACCTTACCCCCACCTCATCCCATATTGCCTCAATAAACCCACCTCCTTCAGACACACATGGTAAAAAGGTGAAAGGTCTGTGGTATAAGTGCTGGACAGCCCCTTCATCCTTTAAACTGAAGAAAAAAAATGAAACTTTGCATTCAGCGACAATACACCCATACCCCAACAAAGCCAGACCAACAGTTTACTCCCTTTCACTCCATCACTCATCTCTCTCCACCTTAAAATATTCACACAATCTACCATCACACAACAGCAACTGTCTACAAGACACCACATTAACTGAGCAGCAGCATTGCTGACTTTTCTAGCCTTAACATATACCTCTGCACACAAGTGGCTAGCTTGAGCCTCGCAGCACTTACTCCCAGGTTTGTATCATGGGCTCTCCCTTCTGACTGAACAACACACCCAAGTTTCTCTAAGCCACCACTCACCTAGAACCACACCCACTCACTGGACTAGGGTACTTCCAGATTGCAAGCAATGACAAAACTGGGTTTACATCTCTCTCTCTCTCTCTCTCTCTCTCTCTCTCTCTCTCTCTCTTTCTCTCTCTATCCTGCTAACAACCCCTCCCTCTTTTCTTGCAAGACCATGCATAGCGCGCCATCCAAAATGGAAGAAGTGGTCTATACAGAATCGCTTTAGAGTACAGCACATTGGATTATGCAGACTGTGGACTTCACTGCGACTCTAAATTACTTGTAATCAGAGGTCCTCTCGAGTAACTCTTTTGAAGCTCAAGAAGTCCTGTTGGTCCTGCAATTCTTTCAGCAGGCTGTTCCAAAGTGACGGCCCTTGAGACACTAAACGTTGAGATGAAGCTTTTGATTTCTTCAACTGGACTACTGTATTCTTGTTGCAGTGGATAATCTTAGAATTCTTGGGGTGAATGGTGTATCAGCCTGTTGCATAAGAAAATGGGCCCCTTTTCACATATATCAGGGGTGCTACCTAAGAATTGATTTGTTAAGGATAGTAGCAACATTATGACAACATTCATGCTGCATGACAGGAACACATCCTTGCATTATTCATACAGGTTTTGTAATGAAGACACACTTGCACAACCAATTCAAATGTATTAATTCATTAAACACTACATCTTAAACATAGTGCACACCCTGTTCACTACTGGATGGCACATCTTATTCTGCAATCAAAGTTACATCTTTGGGGCAAAACAGCAAATATGGAATTGTACCACAGAAAAACAGAGCAATATCAACAGTGGTTATCCGAGTAATATTCTCCAATGCACTGAACTTCTTATTATGCCACATTATCACCTTGGAGAGTTGTTAAGGTAGCCTCCCATTCAACCTGGTAGCTTGGAAAGCCCCCATTCCCATCCTCCTCAAAATCAGGAGGCAGCCATCTTCCCTGCCCGGCAGCAGGTAAAAACTCCTGTGCTCTCTTCCATTCCATCCTACCCCCAATTTCCACTGCAGTTGCCCACTCCCACACACCCTCTACCCCTGCCCCTCTTACCTGCAGCTGCTTCATAATATGCCAGCACTTGGAACACTTAGTGTAGCCACGCTTCACAGCTTTGGAACTGGCCAACATGGAAAGGGCGAAGTGACTGTGTGTAGTTCCCTTCTCTCTTTTCCATGGTGGCCATCCTGTTTTGAATGTTTTTTTTAAATCTGAGAAACAGCAAACACACTGTATCTGAACTGAAAAATATCACCCTGGTAAATCATGCCAGGATGCCATAGCAATAAACCTCTCAGTGCGGGGTAAGTACCGATCAGGTAATGCCTGGCATATCAAGGGTTTATTGCTTAATAGTTGATGTGCATTACTGTTGATTCCTGTAGACTATGATTTATTATTTTTCTTCCTCAGGGCATTTTTAAAGTCTCTGTTCTTCAGACTGTATATAATGGGGTTACACAGAGGACTGATTATGATGTAGGTCAAAGAGGAGATCTTGTTGTCCCCCATGGCTGATTTTGGGCGAATATATGTAGCAAAGATAGATGCATAGAAAACAACAACCACAGCCAGGTGGGAGGCACAGGTTGAGAAGGCCTTCCATCTCCTTCCCTTTGCTTTGATTTTCAAAATAGAAGAGATAATGTTAACATACGATATGATGATCAAAATAAACGACCCCAGTGTCAATGATGGTCCAAAAGTATAGATGAATATTTCAATCATGTGAGTGCTGGTACATGTGATCTTCATCAATGCTGTCACATCACAGAAGAAGTGATTGATAGTGTGTGAGCCACAGTAGGAAAAACCCGATACGGCTACAGTGAATGGTAAAGCAACCATGAAACCAGCAAGCCAGCTTACCGCAGCCAGCCGTATGCACGCAGCTAGATTCATGATGTATGGGTAATGTAGAGGATTGCAGATGGCCACATATCGATCATAAGCCATCACTGTGAGCAAAACAACCTCTGAAGCTGCCATGGCAAGAAAAGAATTCATCTGGAGGAGGCACTTTGTGAGAGAAACACGAGAGTCATTAAGAAAGAAGTGTGCTAGCATTGCAGGGAGAACAACTGAGGTGTATGTGATGTCAATTAGTGACAACATAGCGACAAAGAAGTACATGGGGGTGTGCAGCTGAGAGTTACAAGAAACTGTTGCCACAATAAGAAGGTTTCCACTCAGAGTAAGCAGGTACAGCACTAAAAACACACTAAAAAGTGGAGCTTGGAGGTGTGGAAGATCTGAAAAGCCAACAATCAGGATATCAGTGGTTGAACTTAGATTTTCGGCTTCCATTCAATGAACAATGAAGCAACGGCTAGGATGGATTTGAAGATGAGCTGAAAATAAATAAACAAGCAATGTCATTATTATTGCTGAAACAGATGATTGGGCTTGGGTGCTTATCTCTACATTTCTCAGGATGTTGTATCAACGGTTGCATCTAGGAACATAAGGAGTGCACACACAAGCAGGGGGTGCAAACTTCAGTGGGAAACAATCATTGGTGATATCTCCTGATATCTCTTTGTAGCCAATATGTGATGTCTCTTCAGGAAATATGACACGTTATAATCTCTCCTGTTGCCTGGGTGCAACCTTTGCCCTGGACATTTGTGATGTCATATTTCATGTCCTGGGTGTTAGTGTTAGCAGTGCACAGTGGTGCGGGCAGTTATGGTTGCTTAACCTACCATAACTGGCGAATTTCAGGGGTTTTTCGGTTTTACTTTGAACCATAATGTCATGTTTATAAAGTTTTTTTTATTGAATTTGACAGGTTTTTAGTAGCGCAACTTAACCATAACGTCCCCTTAACAAAGTTTTTTCAGTGAATTTTACGGGTTTTTAGTAGGGCAACTTAACCATAACTTCCCTTTAACAAAATGTTTTTTACTGAATTTCACAGGTTTTTAGAAGTGCAACTTAATCATAACATCTCGTTAACACAGTTTTTTACTGAATATACACTTTCATCATGTGTATTTGGGAGATATGTACTATAATTTTTTACTTTATAAACATGTATCATAGAACATACTGAACCCCCTCGCTAATGATATTTGAAAGGCACAGACAGAGCGCCTGTCCACGGACGGGCGCGAACAAAATCAACACTACCGAAACAGTCAGAGGGTACCTGAAATTGTACTATTGTGTTATATGAAAAATGCACAAGTTTGAAAAAGAAAACATAAACACATTATAAGTACTAATAAGTAACCAATTGAACCTACACATCTCAAACATTTGATGACCATGTAGAATGAAATGGATTATACCATAACAAAAAAAAGATATGCCTCCAACGTAATTACCTCACAGAAACTGTGCAGTCAGGAGCGACAGTAGACGCACAGAGTACAATGAAGACAAATTACAAGGAAATAGTAAGTGAACTTCATTTTTCTTATATGTGTGTGTACTTTTTTGTATGAGGGGCAGAAAAAATAATGTATTTCTGTTGTTTTGACACAGAAATGTGCAGTACTTTGGAATGGCTGGAGGAGAATTTTCCAATTGGGGAAATGTCTGAAGAAAGCGATAATAATGGTACACACTTCTCTGCATAAGCAAATGAATGGTCAGTATTTTATGGGCATTTAACATATATATATATATATATATTTATTTTTAACAGACCAGGTAAAAAAAGAAGAAAGTCCAACAAAGGACACAGGGCAAGAAGACAGGCTCAAATGGATAGAAGTGAAAATGGACATACTAAATGACAATTTTAACAGTTTAAGGCAATTTGTGGAGGAATACGTGAGAGGAAAAATACAATATCACTGTCCCACCTGTACCTGCCCCCCTTCTCCATTTCCTAGTGAACCTTCCCCAAACCCTCAAGAAGAACATAAACATTTTGACGAAACATCCATCCCTTCATCCCCTCACAATTAATCCCCTCACAACCAGCCCATGTTAAACCCTAATTCCCCTATATTCGTTTCAGTATCTGCTTCCCCCTGTATTTCTCTTCATTGATGTATGTGTGTGTATTGAACACATTTTTATGTTAGTTGTAGTGGAATGGTTTGGGTCAAATTTTATTTTTAAAAAGAGTAAAAATGTCTGCGGACAGCGCGCCTGTTCGGACTGGCCGTAATCAATAGAATATGGATGTTCTAAGGGCAATACATCTACCCGTACCAATCGCAACCAAGATGGAACTGATCTTAGAACGCACCAGCTGTTCAAGCTGTCCATAAATTAACAGAATGGTGGTGTCCTAAGGACATTATACCTACCG
This sequence comes from Ambystoma mexicanum, assembly GCF_040938575.1. Taxonomy (NCBI): domain Eukaryota; kingdom Metazoa; phylum Chordata; class Amphibia; order Caudata; family Ambystomatidae; genus Ambystoma; species Ambystoma mexicanum. Next base: position 824,982 of record NW_027182487.1, read on the forward strand.
TACTGGTCACAAACAAGATAAAACATGTTCTTAGAGCACACCGGGTGTCCGGGATGTCTGTAAATTAACAGAATGGGAGTGTCCAAAGGACACTATACCTTTCCATACCCTCCGCAGCCAAGATGGAACTGTCCGCAGAACAGGCACGGTGGCCGGCTTGTCCATAGTCAAACAAATGGAGGTGTCCTAAGGACACTGTACCTGGCCGTACAGTCAGCAGATTATGTACGCACATGCGCACCACACCCATAAGTACTGCGAACATCGTGCCTGTCCGTAACTTTCCGTCTCACTTGTGTCGCACTTTTAATTAGTTTCAGGACCCGAACACTGTCCGTAGAACACCCGCGCGCATGCCCACGTCCATTACTCTGCATTTGGTGTCCAGCAGGCACCCATTTCCTTTGCGGATGTGTTCACAACGTCATCATGTGACCGCACCCATGCTGAGCATGTGGCCTAATTTGGGCAGTTTGCCTGATTCCACAACATTTCAAAAGAACTTATACAGACATTGGAAATAATTTTATCGTATAAAATCAACATTTCACATGTCCCATACAATGGCCCTACCTTTCAATGTATTGTGTAGAATTTATGCGACGCTTTTGAGTGATCGTTATGGTCACAAGGCGCACCCTCCACCCCTATAAAAGGCCAGACCCCCAAGCTCATCTTCATTCTACTTCTGGCTATAGCAGAGTGAGTTTTCCTGCCTTTACTGCTGTAGCGAAGATTAGCCGACCAACCCTAATGGCAACCATGGCTGCTGTTGCTTCATTAGCCTCAGTACCACCCCCAAACCCTCCACCGCCACCACCTCCCCAAGGGCCTGCAGAGGGAAATACGCGTGTGGATGTAGAGAGTGAGGAAGAAGAGGAAGAAGAGAATGAGGTGGAGGAACTCCACACTACAAGCACTCGCTGGGAGTCGTGGGTGTGGCGGTTGTTTACAGTTTTTGGAAACGTACCAAAAGCACGTTCAAACCTGGTCAGGTGTAACCAGTGCAAGTTGGTGCTGAGTCGCGGAGACCTGGTGCGTACAGCTTTGGTACGACAACCATGAAGCGACACCTAACGTCGTTCCACAGTGCGGACATTCGCAAGGTGGTACCATGTGAAGAACATGTTGAGTTCCTCCACAGCATCCTCTGTGACCGATCATCTCACCACAAGAGACACTCCATGTGGGAGAGAGCATCCCTCCAGCTGCCTCACAGGCCATTCACGATGCAGTTGACCCTTACCTCACAAGGGTTAGAATATTGTGTATGTACTGCGATGCAGTACTCTGCAGGGGGGAGAGTCTTCGAAGTGCTTTTGAGACTACGGTCACGGAGCACCAGAAGAACTGCTACCTACGTAAATAAGGCCCACCATACATCTTTCTCTCTCAGCTGCCCTTTCGTATCCCTGTGGTTGGTGTCCCTTCCTTACCATCCTTTACCCTCCTCTCCTAGTGTGTTATGTGTGAAAAAAGAAAAAAAATAGAAAAAAACTAAAATTACAACAAAGGCTCTTTTCAGAGCCGCCTTTCTCAGTTTAACCATGGAACTATCAAGTGACCGCTGTAGGCCCCACGCATTTTTCAAAAAGTCAGCGGACAGTCGTAGGACGCACAAAAATGGAGGGTGCAAGCTGAGTAAAACCAATGCACTTTTTACTGCGAGTAAGTGGTGGCTCTGAAAACAGACGTTTGGTGGTGTTTTGTGTGTTTGAAAAACTGTGGATTCGAAAATACGGAATGCAAAATAGGTGACTAGGAATCCAAAAAAGGTTGCAATGCATTTTGTACATTGCAAAGAAAAATCTGATTGTCAGCATATGTGAGATGGACTTCATCTCTGCGAAAAATGAAACTGCTGCAAAACAAAATGTTTTCATTGTGGAAAGAGGACATGCCAACATCTCTTAGAAAGGCACAAACAGCCTTATTGACATTGCGCCTCGCTTTCTCCATTTGTGGACCAAATTCAGAAGAACGCAGCCACATTATTCTTTGTGCAATACGGGAAAAAAGTACTTGACAATTTGGAAACATATCCATGACCTTCGCAAGTCCTTCCTTCATTGCAAATTGCAAAGAAATTCCAGAGACATGCGTCTCCACCCCAGAAATCCTGTTGGTAATACGCGCTGCCTGCAGACTACCACCATGTACGCGGACACATAGAGGATCTGAGCGTGATGACTGTACATTTAAATAGTATTCCCCTTTTCCCCTTTAAGGTGGGCTCTGAAAAAGAGACTTTTTTTTTTTTGGGCAGATGCCTGACAGACACCTGTTATTTTGTATGTTTTTGATTTCTTTTCTTCTTACTTTCAGCCGACAGTCATTACAGAACCTGCTCCAAAGCAAGCCTAACATTCCAAAAGAAAATGGAATTTCCCAAAAAAGATAAGGAAACATCATCTGCTTCAAAATATGCTGCATTACTGGAAACAATGTTCTCGTGGCTACAAAAAAAACATATCAGCGCATAACATGAAAGCACGCATGCTGCAATTGATGGTAACCTCCCAGTGCTTTGATCAGGACAAAAAACAGAACTGTTGTCCCATTTTCCTCTAGGGAGTAAGCCAGAAAAAAATATTTTTGCAGTTGGAAAGATGGTAATGACTTCTTGCACCAACTGTTCCAAATCTTCCAACAAAGTAGGTGAACTCACGTAGCCCAAATGGCAAGCACCGTAGTGCAAAGCTACCACATGTGGAATGGTCATCCTACGCATGCCTCTGCAATCTTGGAGAATCGCCGCAACATTGCAATCAGTTGCAGTGCTCCACACCTCCTCTACTTCTCTGACATCGAAAATTGTGTGCCACATGCCTACTTTCGGAATAGTGCTGTAAACCGTGGACAAAAATATCTCCAAGCATCAACACCCTGACTGTCTCCACCCCTGCCATCTTCACTACATGCACTGTCTTTCAACACAAATGAACAATGTGAACATCTGATTGGCTGATGCCTACAGTCCCCTTTCCATGCTGGATTTGCTGTAGAACCCCCATATGTGGCACGCCCTACCCGCGGACAAGCGCCTTGGCCGTGGGGCACGGAACTCTTAGCCAGTCCTTCTACCCTTTCCACATCACTTGCGAATCCATTCTTCATTGGACACAATTAAGCAGTCAAACAACCATCCACCAATCACATTCTAGATCTCAACATGTAACTCCGTCATCAGAGTTTTGCACTTCAAATTAACTGTTTATCGCTCTGAATGCAAGTCGCATATCATTGCAAAGCACCTACTTCAAAAATTACTGTGGAAATGTCGCAGATTTCTACTTACAGCTCCATGCATATGCACATGCAAGAGTACAAAGAAAGGGTATGCATGTTTTAGTCACAGAACATGTGCGACCCTTATGATTTTATTTAAACAAATTAATGCCACTAAATGTGCATACCAACGCTTCCCCTTTGAGTACAAGACTACCGATTTATCATTAAAAAAATGCAGTACGTCTTACTGTCTCCCGCATAACCTATACATACGTACCAACCCTCCCGATTTAGGCGGGAAACTTGCTGTGGTGGCATCTCCCTCTGAGGTTCTCTCAATTTTTCGTAGTTATAACATGAAAGTAGTCAAATTTTTCCCATCTACTTAATGACCGACCACTTACAAACCTCTCTGCTTTGGACAACACAGCTTAAAAAAACAAGGGAATTTCATGAAGTGAAAATTGTACTCCTTTGCAAAGCAGGGTCAAGTAACGTACTGCAAATAACATATAAAGGCTGCACATAGTGAAATGAAATGCACACATGCACTGTATTGAGATATGAAAGGAGAATACTCAGACGAAAGATGCAAAATGAACGTGTACATTAATATCACTGCTTTAAACACACAAAGTTACTAACTTCTTCCTTTTACAATTGCAGTGAAGACTACTCTCCTGAAAATCAACAGCATCTACACTGCAAACAACATATCCAAAGAAACCTGGTCATTCCGGAAAAAAAAGTAAGTACAGTACTACCTTTATATTCTTACTGTTCCTCAAAGAGACTGTGTGGGTTATTTATGAAATGTGCGCACCAAAAAAACATTGATTTCTGAACCATACTACCCACAAATCCCCATGTATTAAACAAAGAATAACAGACAGAATGGCACACAAATCCCTGTGTTTTTGTAACACAAATAACATACAGAAGGCTTAGAATGTTAGTACTACAAAACAAATAGTTGTTTTAATTTTATACCATTACTGCTTTGCCTCACCACTACCTCTACTACTCTCATCTGAAGCACAGTGTAGTAATATGCAAACGGAAAAATAGCCTTCCCAACTCATTGTAACTGCCCAATGCACATTCACACACCACCACAAACAACTTCCCCATCAAACTCATGTACTCATGCACACATCACACATACATTGTAAAACAGACCTGACCATGCCTCCTTTTTTTTCAACAGACCCCAAAGAATGACTACCAAAAAGCAAGTCCATAGAAAGGAACGCAGATAGAGCAAATGAAAATAAAAGTGTCCAAAGTAAGCATCCATCTCTAGCAGAGTTTGTACAGAATGTTGAAACAAAACAGCTAAGACAGTCATTTAGCAAAACAAAGGAAGCTTCAAGTGCCGAAACTTTGGCTCCTCTATCAAAATGTGGCACGAAACAGAAAACACTTTACAAAAAATCGGTTACCAGTACTGCTAACAATGCTCCTATGAATCCTGATATAGTAGCAAGAACCCATAGTAAAAAAAGTATTTTAGCAAAAATGTTTCGCCACAGAGTCCTTCAGAATCTAATAAGAAGAGGAACAAAATCACCCTCGACCTTTAAAACCTACTGTAGAAAATTAATCCTACAAGCTCTCATAGACAGTTCCTTCCTTCTGAAAAGGAAGTTATTTATTTTAGTGTTAAATAGGATGAAACCACTAACAAAACTTAGTAGTAAACTACAAAAGAAGCGTATCAATAAACAGGATGTCAACAAAAATAACTTCTTAAATATTTGTGGAGGTGAATGGAGTCACACAACAACCACAGAACCATATTTTAATGAAGAATCATACAAACAAAATCAAACAAACACAATTGCCATCCATAGCAATGGACGAGGGTATGAACAAATCAATACCATCATGTAACAAGAAATGGAACAAGAAATACTGCTTACAAAAGTATCCCCTGAAAAATCAGAATTACCTCTCCATTCGACTGAACCAGACAATCCAGTATACAAATGGATGTGCAGGTCAATGTGTGCCATTTCAAACAAATCTTTCAAATCTTTACGTCAGTTCCTCAATCAGTATGTGAAATATAAAGACAAAATCAAAATGAAAGTGCTGCAAAATATGGATATCGCTCCAGTGCACAAATACACAGGACTAAAAGGACATTCATTAGCCTGCATTCCAGGACCTATTTGCAAAAGCACCTTCCGTGATATCAAAAGATATCAATACTTCATTCAAATGTAAGAAATCTAGTGTATAAACTGTACTATGCTAAAAGTTCAGCTGTAGAATTAGGCAATTTAAACAACACTTTTCTGGATGGTACACCCAAATACCTACAAGAAGAAATCGACCGTATCCAGGGAAAATATTTTGGAAGTGAAAGCCACTTACAAAATGAAATAGTTTTAGAACAGATAACCAACATTTCTGCACATAGCAACCTTCTATTACACACATACAAAAAAGAAATACTAAAATTTAAAAGTACATCGGCTGAAATACCAAACCATGTGTGTGTGTGTTGCCACAGAATGTTTTACAAAAGGAACACAAAAATATGGATGTTTCATACAAAATAAAAGACAATGAAGATTCCAAATGGTGTGAATTAGCTCTCTACCTTTTAGCAGAAAACAAATATCAAATAAGTGAACCCCTAATATGTTACAGTTACTGCACTACAAAACTGGACAACAAGCAAACTCTTTCACGTGCTATCAAAAATAATTTGGAATTATTCCGACTACCAGAAGCCCTGCAACAACTCAATTTGTATGAGAGCATCATAATTCAAACAGTTCACCCATTTCAAGCAATAATACGCCTTCAACTAAAACCAGCAAAATTAGATCCCTCTGAATTGGTGAAAGGCATTCGTGGCAAAGTAGTTTATTTGCCATTAGATCTGACAGAAAATGTGCACACTCTAGGAGTGACACGTCCAATAGAGCATTCTTCAATTGTCTTAGTAAATGGTGTACCAATAAAAGACAAAAAAATTTGGCAACAACTGGTGGACTTACATAATGTTAGACAAGCCTTACAATACCAGAAAGCCAATAACAAATACTACAAGGAAATACATATTGAAGAAAGCTTAAGGGAAAAAACTGAAATAATTCAAGAGTCATCAGAAACTGGTCAATATGAACTTCTGGATCCTGCTGCAGTATCCATTCTTTTGGACCATTACACAATTCATCCATTGCACTCTAATGAGAGCATAGATGATGCACTAGAATCTTACCGAATGCGACAAACCAAAGGGTCACCAATGAGCATATGGGAAAAAAGTATAGAAGCACATGCTTTTCCACTGCTATTTCTTACTGGCAAAGGCAGAAGATACGATGATAGACCCACTCAGATTACAGCATCAGAATACCGCTCATTACGAATGTATTCTCAAGATCCCAGATTTAGACAAAATGTGGAATACATATTCCACCTACTCTTTGAAAGTGAACTAGCAACCCGATGTTACGGAGTTGCACACATATTAAAATCTGGAACCCACTTTCAAAATATGTCAGCTACGAAATTAATGGAAGGAGTGCAAGAAAAAGATGAGGTTTTACAGTCAAGTATAACAAATCTGTTTGCAAACATGCATGATACGAAAGAGTACTGGTTTCGACGGCACAGAGATGTACGTTGTCTGATCAGAAACCTTGGACCACCCACTTGGTTTGTTACATTAAGTTGTGCAGAGTATGCATGGGAAGATTTACATGATTTCCTACGCATATCAAACAACAACAAAACCAACATAGATATACTAACACCTGGAGAACTTTGCTCTCTAGATCGTGTTAATGTGTCAAGATATTTCCATCATCGTTTCATTGCTATGCTACACTTTATTTGTAATAAAACTGTTCCTCCCCTCGGAGAAGTACAACACTTCTTTTGGAGAAAAGAATACCAAGCCAGAGGAGCACCACATATTCACATGATTTTATGGATCAAAGGTGCACCTACATTTGGTCAGAACAGTGATGCCACTGTTTTGCAGTTCATCCAAAAATATGTCACTTGTGAAATTCCTTCACAACGGACACATAGTGACCTTCATAGACATATTTTACAATTTCAAAGACACAAATGTGCCAAATATTGTCGTCGCAAATACAAAAGCAAAGGGAAATACTATGCCAAATGCTGCTTTGGTTTCCCTAGACCAGATACAGAAACAGGTGAAGTGAACAACTTCATGTCTTCAGTTTGACATAGTGTTAAAGGTAAATCACCTAAGAACACATATTACATAAAAAGAACAGAAGAATACAAATATATCAATGCTTACAATGCAATCATTGCCCTCTTATGGAATGCAAACATAGCTGTGCAGTACATTGCAGACAATTCCACTGCAGTTGCACGATATGTTACAGCCTACTTAACAAAAGCAGAAAAAAACAAAAAACAGAGCTTCAAGAACTCTGGAATGACCTATCATCAGACAAAACACTATCTCAGAAATTGTATAGCCTAGGCATAAAAATGCTCTCTCAAAGAGAATGTGGCGCCTATGAAGCTGCAGATCATTTACCCGAAACTGCTTTGTATGGAAAATCAGTCAACATAGTATGGCTGAGTCTTGGTCCTGCTAAATCTAGAAATCATATGAGGACATAGAAACAATTGCCAAAAATGATCCCAACAGCCAAGACATTTTAAAAAACAATTTACTGAACACATACTATCCAAACAGGAGTACCACTTTGGAAACCATGTGTCTATACCACATAGCTCAAAACTTTGCATACAAAATAATGTAAAACCCGATGAAAGAAAAAGTAGATTTAGAGTGACAGATTGTGAAGGCAGCTTAGTGAAACTTACCAAATGAAGCTTAATTAATCATGTTAAATTGTCATTAAAATCTCCTCAACAGAAATAACTATATTACATGTCCCTGCTACAACTTTTTAAACCATGGAGAAAAGAGGAAGAGATATTAGATAACTGTGACTGCTATGAAGGTGCTTTCAAAGCAAATGAAAGCACTATCACTGATGTGAACTTTACGCAGTACAAAACAATGTTGCACAATGAACAGCAACACGATGAAGAACTTCAGGCCCAACTAGATAATGAAACTTCCGACAGTAGTCAACCTTCTGTAACAGAAAGTCAAGAACCACTATGACAGCCATTAATAGCAAATGAGGCAGAATTAGCTATGACAGAAGTGGAAAACACCATGTGTCACTATGAAGAAGATATAGAAGACTTAACTGTACTACAATCAAAACTTAAAAAAGATCAGCGCACCATTTTTGAAGAAGTAACAAAAGAAATTGCACATGGTGTACAACACGAAAATAAAGAATGTACCTGCCAAAATCACAAACCTATACTGCTGTACGTCAGTGGTGAAGCTGGGTTAGGAAAAACATTCTTAATCAAAATCATCAGCAAGTTCCCTCAACAATTGACAAACAACAAAATGTCAGCTGTTGTAACTGCCCCCACAGGTTTAGCTGCCTACAACATAGGCGGTGTCACTTTACACCGATTACCACTCCTTCCAGTAGAACACCAAAACAAATTAGACTATTACAAACTTTCTGCAGAAGCTGCAATGGAACTATGCAGAGTATTAAAACAAATTAAAATGTTACTAATAGATGAAGTGGCATGGTCTCCAACTTAATGTTGGCTTTGATTCACCTCAGATTGAAAGAAGTACTTAAAACAAAGTACAAATAACTCTTTGCAGGGAAACACATATCATTTTTGGAGATCTTCTACAATTGACACCAGTGAAAGGTGAACATATTTTTAAAACCTTAGGACACAAACTCTGCCGTAAAACTGTTGGCATCATAGGAAATGTCAACCTTTGGCAACATTTCCAGTACAGAGAATTAACAGAAAACATGTGTCAATCTGCAGATCTCACTTAAGCCAACATTTTAAAAAGTATTAGAGTTGGTGTACTAGCTCAAGAGGCACAAGCAATATTGATAAACCAGCACATTCATGCACTTTATGGCGATAAGCAATGTGCTACTGATGTTATGGAACAATTAGCACACGACAATGTCAATTGTATGGCCTTAAAGCCAACGCTTGCAAGCTGTTTCAAATTCAATGAAACAATGTTAAAAAAAGAAATGCAACCAATAATGGAAATTTGCATCACAGACAAACTGGACGTACATGGTATGACACTACCCATGTGTCAGCAAGCCACAACAAGACTAAATACCTTAGACAATTCAATCTCCAACACAGCTGGGTTGGAAAAAATATTAAAATTATCCTTAAATTGTAGAGTAATGCTGAAACGTAACCTTGACGTGGAGCAAGGGCTAGTTAATGGGGCACTGGGTACAGTTGTTGGCTTTCAAACATACCCATGTGACAACAACATTCAGTTTGTCAATATTCGCTTTGACAAACTTTCAGAAGTGAAAAGGATAGGGTGCTCAACAGCTCGATTCCTTCTCTTCATAGAGAGAGCCATTTTCTCTAACTCTAGCATATGCAGTCACCATTCATAAATCCCAAGGTCTTACCCTAGACAAAGCATTGATAGATATAGGAAACACAGTCTTTAAAGAAGGCATGAGCTATGTAGCACTGTCACGCTTACGCACACTTGACGGTCTATTTCTAATCAACATTGATGCAAGCAAAGTGAATGCTGATATTCCTTGCATTTCAGAATACAATAGACTGCGTTCACTGTACATTCCACATCTGAAATCATATCCTGTTCCACAAAAAGGAAAACGTGGTAAAAGAAAACTATTTCAAACAGAAATCATCAATTACCGCAAGAAAAAAAGAACCTATTAGGGAAAGTAAATCAGGTACTTCTTCAAAGAAGGAACAGAAACTCTGAAAAAATCACTCAGAGACAGAACTAGCTGGTCCAGTCAAATGTTCAAATGAAACTGGTGTAAGTTCCTACGCAAATGTAGCAATGAATATTTTATTTCAATTGCCACCAATTGTTAACAATATTTACTTACACAGTACAGACCAATTGTGTTTGCAAATGTTAGTCCTTCATAGAAACGCAACAAACAATCCTGATAACACGTATAGTGTTCACGGAATAAGACAAGAATTGGACTACTGTGCTGGAATGGTTAGATTTACTATAAACTCACAAGAAGATCCGCAAGAATGTCTAATGTACTTAATGCACGTACTGGAAAACAAAAACATACCTATAAATGAAATCTTCCAGATTTCACACATGTGGAAACATACATGCACTCTCTGTAACAATGTGACACAGGAAGAAATCCCAAATGAGCGATTTGTGTATGTATCCAATGAAAAAATGGCCGAGGGCCATGCACCCAAGACTCTAGGTCCTGGCCAGAACCACCACAGCATATTGCAGCCATTGTGGCTCGTAACTTCACTATGTATACATTTTGTCTTGGGTGCCTGGCCTCAGGCACCCAAGACTCTAGGTTCTCCCCACAACCACCTGATCGATGTTTGATACTACGGGTGTATCTGTAGCTGTGATATGCTGCAGTGGTTGTGGCCAGAGGCTAGGGTCTTGCGTGTAATGCCATAGATATTTCAATGTATGGGTGTGCAGTATATAAAACCCATAGTGTCTTATAACTCCAGTGCATATAACTTTGTTCTTGGGTGCTTCGGCCATGCACCCCAGATTCTAGGTCCTTCCACAACCACCACAGCATATCACACAAATTGTGGCTTGTAACTTCACTGCGTATACATTTGGTCTTGGGTGCATGGGCTTCGGCCATGCACCCAAGACTGTAGGCCCTTCCCACAACCACCTGATTGATGTTCGATACTACGGGTGTATCTGTAGCTGTGATATACTGCAGTGGTTGTGGCCAGAGGCTAGGGTCTTGCGTGTAAGGCCATAGATATTTCAATGTATGGGTGTGCAGTATATAAAACCCATAGTGGCTTATAACTCCAGTGTGTATAACTTTGTTCTTGGGTGCATGGCCTTTGGCCTTTGGCCATGCACCCGAGACTCTAGGCCCTGCCACAACCACCACAGCTTCGGCCATGCACCCAAGACTGTAGGCCCTTCCCACTGTTAGGGAGAATTCTCTCGTTAGGGTGAAATTCCTAACCAAGTGAGTCCCCCAGCAGCTTTGCTGGATTTCTGGATTTTGTTTTTTTCTCCTGCCAAGAGTGAGATTCTTTTTCTCCCACTCCTTGACATAATTTATGGTGTTCCTTTGACTGTTAATGTGTTTTATGGGCTATGGGGTCCTTTACTCCATAGGGTCTCATGTGTTTTTCCTATGTGTGTTACACAGCACCCTCCGTGCAGTAACACAGGGGTGTCATAGTGACACCCCACCACAGACTCCATACCCTGGGACTGACTACTGTCTCCCAGGGCATGTAAAGTCACCATTGGCTTTACTAGTCCCAAATTGTGACCAAAAAACAGTACAAACCATCATATTGTGGACGTACTGGTCGGGGCAATTCAATTGCCCCGGGGTCTGTTAGTCGAGGGGGCACGTCTCCCTCCCCCCTGATCGAGTTATGGCTGGTGGCAGTGGATACTACTTTTTATATTCGACTGCGAATATATCCCTATGGGATTTTCCAATTGTTCGGGGCTACCAAATTTAATTATTTAATTCTCATAGCCTCGAACATACCGCCGGTTTATTTACTTAATATTAATTCGCCGGTTGGTATTTTTTGCCAGGACTCGATTCTAAAATGGCGTTTGTGTTCTCTTCTGTGACTCCAACCCAAGGCGAGCCCTTTGTTCCACTTTTTGGCGGGCTTCCCCACAGAACCCTCCAAAAGTGGTGCCACTCTGTCTGGGTACCACAAGGGGTGTGAGAGGGGGTTTAGGCACCCTGGACTGAGTTACCTTGGTAACTCAAGTCACCCTCTTGTGTGATTGGCCCAAGTGGTGAGCCGGCTGGCTCACCACTTAGCATGTTTGATTGACAGCTAGGCTGAGTGAATGGGGGTGTGCTGCATAAAAGCAGGGCTTTGGGGACTGGAACTTCAGAAGTCACCACAGGACCTGAGAATCTGACGAGGGAGAAGCTGAGCCGACCTACCACTATGACACCACTGGTGGAGCCCTGCAGAACCGACTCACAGCTTCCCGATGACAGAGAAGATCTCCCGGCTGGAGAGGCTTCTTCCCCTGACTGGTGGGCACAACCAGTTTACCTTCTTTTCTTCGCATCCCAGGACATCTTGTGGTCGAATTGCCCATGCCAAGCACCCCGGTAACCGGATAGCCACTTATCACTGGACCGCGAATGAAAGGACCGCTCCTTTTACCTGAGAACTCCACGGCTGGTTTCTTCCCTGGCAGTGCAACGGACTCCTGTCTTCCTCCCTGACGAGATCCTCTCCTCCCCCCGGATGAAGCACCGACTTGCATCCGCTGCCAGGAACAACTGCCCCCGCTGGAGTATTCTCACCACTTTAAGTTACCATGTCCGCCAGGCCTCCCTTTCTAAAGATTGCTACAAGGTAATAATAATCCCTTAACCTTCTGGACTGGGCTGGCCACCTTGACCTTCTAACTGGTCCCTTTCTTTGGTCCAACTCTTTTAGAACCTTTTCAAGACTTTTGTGCACTGCAACCGTGTGACCTTGGATACATTTCGTTCTGATCCTCTTAAAGTGGATCCGGCCTACCGAACTCTAACTTCACAGTTTTTCTTTGCCTTCCTCTCTCGTTGTGTTCTTATAAAAGTGTTGGGATCTGTTTCAATTTATACTCTGCTTTTCTCTCCCTTTTTAAAACAAATTATTAGAGTGCCATCTGCGTTAAGCGCTCACCGCTGTCTGAAAATAAGTGGGGCTTTACTAAAGAATTGTCTAATATTCTTTTAAGGGAGTGTATATCTTTTAGTGACCGTGTTTTTGAATTGCTTACTATTAGTGCCTGTTTGTTTTTCTAGATGTGGTTTTAAATAAATAAGTGTATCTCTTTTACACCAAGCTCTGGTCAGTGTTTATTTGCTCTACTGTGTTCTTCTGACCTATTGTGAATACTCTGCATACTGCCTAACTCTTCTTGAGGGAAGTCTGACTGCTCAGCCACAGCTACCAAGTTAATCTGTGTGGTACAGACTGCTACCAAGTGGGTTTACTGCCAAACACATGTAGTCTTAAATCTTTTGCAGTGGTCCCAGAGGGAACTGCACAGGTTTCTGTCTAACACCCACATCCACCTGATTGATGTTCGATACTACGGGTGTATCTATGGCTGTGATATGCTGCAGTGGTTGTGGCCAGGTCCTATAGTCTTGGGTGTATGTCCATAGATATTTCAATGTATGGGTGTGCAGTGGCTAATAATTGCATTGTGTATACCTTTGTTCTTGAGTGCATGGCCGGGTGTATCCATAGCTGTGATATGCTGCAGTGGTTGTGGCCAGAGGCTAGACGCTTGGGTGTAAGGCCATAGACATTTGAATGTATGGGTGTGCAGTATATGAAAACCATAGTGGCTTATATCTCCAGTGCATATAACTTTGTTCTTGGGAGCATGGCCTTTGGGCTTGCACCCAATACTGTAGGCCCTCCCCACAACCACCTGATTGATGTTTGATACTATGGGTGTATATGTAGCTGTGGTATGCTGCAGTGGTTGTGGCCAGGGCCTACAGTCTTGCGTGTATGTCCATAGATATTTGAATGTATGGGTGTATAGGGGCTTATAACTCCAATGCGTATAAGTTTGTTCTTGGGTGCATGGCCTTCGGCCATGTACCCAAGACTGTATACCCTCCCCACAACCATCTGAGTGATAAGTGATACTATGGGTGTATCCATTGCTGTGATATGCTGTGGTGGCTGTGGCCAGGGCCTAGAGTCTTGGGAGTATGGCCTACAGGCCTACTGCCATGCACTCAAGACTCTAGGCCCTGGCCACATCAACCGCAGCATATTGCACCCATGGCCGCTTATAAATCATTAACACACCCATAGAATGAAACATTTTTACTGTAGCATGTACTCAATTTGCACCCAGGACTCTAGGCCCTGCCCACACCTACCACATACATAATTGATTGTGTGGGTGTGATGTATGAATGTGATAATCTGCAGTGGTTGTGGGCAGGGTCTACACTCTTGGGTTTATAGCCTGCAGCCATGCACCCAAAAGTCTACATCCTGGCCACAACCACCGCACTATATAAAACCCATGGTTCCTTATAACTTCAGTGCTTATAACTTTGTTGTTGGGTGCATGGCCTTTGCAGGCCCCCACTCATGTCCCACAAATGTCCGCCTGCACCCCCACCCCCCAGCAGTGCAGGGCACCTGCCAACAGTCCCCCACTCATGTCCCCCTGCACCCCCACCCCCCAGCAGTGTGGGGCACCTGCCAGGAGGCCCCCACTCATGTCCCCCTGCAACCCCACCCCCCCAACAGTGAGGGGTACCTGCCAGCAGGCCCCCACCCATGTCCCCATGCACCCCTACCCCCCAGCAGTGCGGGGTACCTGCCAGCAGGCCCCGCCCATGCCCCCATGCACCCCCACCCCCCAGCAGTGCGGGGCTACTGCCAGCAGGCCCCCACCCATGTCCCCCCTACACAAAATAATGATGCACAATCATGGCCCATTTCTACACCAAAAAATACACTTCACACCACCCCAGTCTTGAGACTCAATGATTTCCCAATCCACCCCACACTGACATGCCTATCTCAAGACACAAACCCAAAGACCAAAAGTCAACTATGCACATCAACACATGTCCGTCACGCACATACACTGGTTGGCATTGATTGTGTAAACCCACATTTTCACATGCATCAACCCAATGAGGGAATCCCACACATGGAACTAAAATATGGAAATGTATTATGTATATAACTAAATCAATGAAAAGAAAGCATACCAAAATAGCAAAAATGAAAGAAAAAGCATGTGCAAAAGATGTGTGAATGAAAATTATAATCAATCCAAAAACAATTGCAAGAAAAACAGTCCAAACTCTCCCTCCACCAATGCAAATCCAAAGGAAAGGAAAAGAAAATCCATTCCTTCATGTCCATGATGAAAAAAAAAAATTCAAATGAATCCATAGTCCACCTATTTACAATCCAATGTGGAAAACAAACAAAAAACATTAATCCATGTGCAAACTCCCAAAAAATATTTCAATTAAATCCATTGTTGGAGTATGAACAGGGTCCATGAGCCCAACCAAACAAATGAAACCTATCTAACAAACTACCTAAAAATACAACTATATACAAATGTATGTGACATTGTCCATTCACCACAAATAAAAGGAAAACGAAAAGGATACCTAACTCTAAAAACTATTTAGAATGGCAGCGGGCTAGTCTGACGGATCACTTCCCGATTTCCCGGACCAGGGCATCATCGAACTCCTGCTCAATAGACCGGAGTCGGTCCTCTTCCATGTCCCCGAGGGTTCGCAGGGACAATGACATCTGGACCTCCAGGTCCCTGCGAATTGCCTCGAGGCACTCTGCCCGCCTCAGAGCCCTACGCATGGAGTTCTCCGCCCTGATCATGGTGAGCCATGGCTCTTCCGCTTGCTGCCACTCCGCATCTATAGTTCGGCCTAACCGCTGCCACACAGAAGACTCTTCCAGTGCTGGGTCCTCCTGCCCTCTGGTCGATGCCTGCCCCTCCGATGTTGAAGTCCCCGAGCCATCATGGCTCCCACCTTGTTGCTGCTGCTGCTGTGTCTGTGCCCTGGCTCTTGCTGCCTGCACATCCTCCTCCAGCTGGGGTGCAGTTGTCGAGGTGGCCACCCCTGCTGGACGTCCGACTCCTGACTGTGGCAGGGATCTTTCCTCCACCAGCCTGGCCGCAGGGTTCGAGGCAGCTCCACAGGGTACCCAGGTGACACATGCGTGGGAAGATGGCATGGAGGACGACTGGCGCATAGGGGGTGCAGGTCAGGAGGGGGTTGGAACAAGGTCCAGCAAACGGAGGAATCCGGCCCTGGTGACCTGTCCCAGTAGGTCAACGCAGCCAATGACACATTCGAGATGACGTGCAGTGTCTTCACGAAAACAATGCAGGTCACCTTGCATGCCCCATTGACGCAACGCCATCCCACTCAGGACAGGCTCAACCCGGTCCCGGATAGCCACGTCCGCAGGGAGAGGAAGGCCAGTTGTTGTAAGCAGATCCCCTCCCTGAAAATGGGTCTGGACGTAGGCATCCCTGCTGGTGCAGGATGATGCAGTCACAGGATCGGGACAGGATTACACACAGGCACCTGTGGGGTGGCCTGTGCTGCCTCCTGTCCCAGACCCTGCACTGCACCACTGGCACCACTGCAATCCCCATCTCCAGACCCCCTGTCTTTCCCTTCCACGGCCTCCTCCTCCACCAAACCCCCCACCAACCTGGATGAATCCGTGCCATCTTCCTCCGTCGGACCCTGTGGGGTCTCAGCTGCCCCTTCTACTGCCGAGGAGTCCAACTCCGACGTCCGCCTCTTGGACCTATCCTCGGCACCTGCGTCCTGGGATGCGGCACCGGACTCCTCACTCCCTGCTGAGATGACAACTTGGGAGGGGAGCCAGGCCTTGCCTCTCCGGCTGGCGTTGCAATCCCTGCCGCTGTGCTACACAGCACCCTCTCCGCCCTCTTCATCAGTTGACGCTCCAGACAGGGAGAGAAAGAACACAGGTATCAGGGCACTGTACTATGGACTGATACATACATGGCAGTTGCACATGAGTGGCAGTGTCAAACTTCCGACATGGCATCACAATCCCCAACACACATGTCATTTCAACTCACACACATGAGCAATTCCACAGCCATATCGCACCAGCCAGCACCATCCATACACATTCGACAGCATGAGCATCCAAACGTGAGCCTGATGTCACATGAAGCACGGGGAGTGCACAACACATGCACACACGCACCACACTTACATGCATGTGTACATGTCCACCGACTGTCACAGTGATGAGATCGCCATCCATGTCACATGTGGCATTCAGCCTTCTACATGTCAGTGTCACATGTATCCAAGTTGCAACACAGTTGCACACTTGTCAAATACACACACATGCCCATGTACATAGTGCAGATACATGCAGCAGGAACCACCATCCATGTGTCACACCACAACCATGCCAACATACATACATAGAATTTCAAACATGTGTGCTCCCACATCTGCATTTGGCCTGCATGCTTACCCACACATACACCATCCATTTGTCTCACACATGAGAGGACTCGCCAAGGCTTTAAAAGGGTAAGAAATCGAGGGGGGGCCCTCATTTGGGGGCGTGGCTTGTGGGAGGGGCATGGCCAAAAAAGTACACAAATCGTAGGGTATACACACAAATATACATAAATGTTATATATTTGTGTGCGTACCTTACTATGGTTTGTGTACTATGCAAGCCATTTTTTGTAAACATAGAGATATGTAACATATTTCTACGTTTATAAAAGATGGCTTGCAAAGTACACAAACCATAGTAAGGTACGCACACAAATATATAACATTAAAATATATTTGTTTGCATACCCTACGGTTTGCCTAGTTTTCAGGCCATCTTTTTTTTTTAAAGATTTCGGGTTTATAAAAGATGGCTTTGAAAGTACACAATTCAAGCCATCTTTTATAAAGCTTTGACTACGGACAAAATTGTCCGTCGACAAAGCTTTATAAAAGATGGCTTGAAATGTGTACTTTCAAAGCCATCTTTTATAAACGTCGAGGAATCCCCAGGTTCGCCGAGGGTTAAAGACGCCTCGGCGACCTGGGGAAACAAAGGGACAGTAACTGCCTCTGGTGACCTCTCGCTCGAGGGGTCACCAGATGCAGTTACTGTGACTGACGGAAGTGGCAGCCAGTCACAGGGTCGCTGTGGCTGGCTGCCACTTCTGTCGGCTCGCCTGACTTCATGGCAGGCGCATCTCCCGTTGCAGCTGCGGCCGCGACGGGATAATGCATTCCGCCAATGTTGCGGTTGGACGGGGCCCCGGCAGGGCCCCAGCTCAGTCCCACTTTTTGGAGACTGCCGGGGCCCGGCCCCGGCAGGCCCCGGCCCACTTTAAGCACTGGGACTCGCATGTATTAGCATCACCTCCCTGTACATACACATCCATACATGGCCATACAAAAACACATGTGCAACCTGCCCACTACAGGCACACCACGACACGCACAGCGTACAATCAGTATGCATGTACACTTATACTTTACTCCAGACGGGTCTGCCTCTCAAGGACCTGGACGTGGAGCGCTGGGCATATGCGTTCCAGGACCCTCATTTGGTGTTCCGACAGGTGACCCTGGCGCCCCTTAGCATCCGTTGCCTTCAAGAGGCGCCGGGCCTTGTTGAGGGTCCTGGACCTGAAGTCCTCCCAGCGCTTCTTGACATGTTGTAAGTCGCGGACTGCCACCCCCTCCGCGTTGATGGCAGTCACATGTCCATCCAGATCCTGGTCCGTCCTTCCTTGTCAGCATGCAAACTTCCAAAGAGGGCATCATACTCCACCAGGAAACCAACTTTGGTGGCAGTGAAGCTGGTGGCCCTCTGCCTCTCTGTCTGGGGGTTGCCAGTGGTGCCAGATGATGTTGTACCCGACATGTCAACCCCAGAAGCAGGAGTGGGTGGGCAACTGGGTCCTGGGGCTGGGCTGTGGAGCGATGGTGTACCAGTCGCAAGTCTTTGGTTCCAGCAGGGGTGGTCACAGCAGCTGCACCCCTGGCTGATGTGCAGGCAGCAAATAGCAAGGCACATGAGCAGCAGGCAGTCAGGCTGCAGCAGATGGCAGGTGGGAGCATGCTCAGGGCACTGGGGGGCAGTAATTCGGCCTTCTGGGCAGGAGTGTGGTCTTTCGTGTGTTGTTGCATGGCCAGCTTGATACGGAGTGATTTGGCACGTAAAAATCTTGCACGTCTGCGTGTAATTTGAGGAAAGGCCCTTAGTGCGTAAGCACGTCTGCACACGTATGTGGTTTCATTGGACCAATGGCCCCTTAGCGCGTAAGCGCGCCTGTGACGATGACAGAGCCCACGTGGAAAAACTGCATGTCCGAGTGACATCACGTGTAATTGGAGGAAAGGGCCCGCGTACACGCGTATGTGACGTGTACGTGTGGGCCGGTTTAAAAGCTACATGTAGGACGCCATTTCCTTGTACGTTCTTTTCGTGGAGAGCGACTGGGTGAAATCTGTACTTCTTGTCGGTTCACACGCGATTGCTTCACAGCGTTTCTAGTTCGTACTCCCTGTTACCTCTGACAGCTTTCATTTTTCAAATTTTTTTGGGCCTGTTTCCTCAAACAACGTTCACTGCTCCTTTTGTCCTGTCTCCTCAGACAGCGTACAATTCTTCTTTTGGCGGGGGTGTTGCCAACGCGCACAAGCGCTTCTTTTTCACGTTCTTTTTCCAGGCAGACGGTGAGTCGCGCACGTATTTACCAACTGTGCTTGCCCTGTGTGTCGCGTACCCCTTCAGAGGTCATTGTAGGCTGTGTGTATTACGCCTATGCTTATTTTTGTTTTTCTGGGTGCCACAGCCTAGTGCGGGTTCATTTTTCCACGCACATGGTCTACGTGGGGTTGTGTTCACGTTAGTTTTTGTTTTTGGTCTGCCTGTGCATTGCGTGACCCGTCATCTTCCACCAGGGGTCACAGACAGCCTTGTTAGTGCACTAGGGTACGATCTCCATATAGTACTCTACTCCTTTGACCCCCAATTGCCCAGGACAATAGTTTACTGCTCCTCCCATACCCGCAACAACATCAGTGCCATGGTTGGGAGGCGACCAAGCGGTAAGGGAGGCAAAGGTGGCCGACCTGTAAAAGGTGGATTTGGTGGGCGCGGTAGGGGATGTGGCCGGGATTTGCAGGGTACCCCTATACCCCCATGTGTGGAGGACCTATCAGGGACACCCATGACCCCCCATGGTTGAAGGAAACGTGGCTGAGACCATCCCAGCTCAGCCCTTGTTGGACCAGCCCATTGTGGCACCTGACCTGGTACTGGATGACTCCCAGGCTGACTTCCAGGTCAGCAAGTCTAGGCCATGTGTGGTGGTGCAAGTTGTTGTCACGAAACCACGTGGATCTGGGGCAGCTGTGTCATCTGCTGCCCCAACTAGGCAGGGTGGGGAGGCTGCAGGGGAATATGCAGCATCCATCCGCCCCAGCTCTGACTCTCCCAGCCAGGACAGTGTTGGTCCAGGTCCATC
Source organism: Ambystoma mexicanum (assembly GCF_040938575.1). NCBI lineage: Eukaryota > Metazoa > Chordata > Amphibia > Caudata > Ambystomatidae > Ambystoma > Ambystoma mexicanum. Next base: position 845,377 of record NW_027182487.1, read on the forward strand.
AAACTGACGTTCCCCTGCCAACAACACCTTGCAACCAATGCCTGCACCAAGACAAATGGTCATTGTGCATTCCCACACTCCTACTACCCAGTCCACCGGTGCTTCTGCCCCTACTGGCCAGAGCAGCGTAAGCCACTCTGGCTCTGCTCCACCTTCAAAAAAGAGGAAGAAGGGTGCTCTTTCACCACAGGCTGAGACCCCGGACATGGCTACACACTCCGGCATGTCAAGGAAGCCTAGCTTTAATGACCCGGAACTTGATGCACTTGTGACCTATGTGTCAGCACATAGCCGCGAAATGTTGGTGACTCCAGGGTGCAAGACCACACCTCGTCAACGTAGGGCACACTGGCAGACCATCGCGGACCGCATAAGTGCCCTTGGATTTGTGAGGCGCACAGCTGATGATTGCTACAAGCAGTAGAATGACCTGAAACGCAGAGCAAAGAAAAAGTTGGCCTCAAATCATGCCGCTACTCTGGTGACTGGCGGTGGGTCTCCACCAGAGGACAACAAACTCACTGAACATGAATCTGTTGCTGGGGCCTTCGTCACAGAGGAACAGATCCAAGGTGTGGGAGAGCTACCTGATTATGATGCATTGTCCGGTGAGTGCCCATGCATGTTTGTGTAATCCATGTGTATGTTGTTTGGGTGACGGGTTCTGATTGAGAGCCAGGTGAGGGTGTGTGTGCCTGAGTGGTATGGGTCACCCATGTGCTTCATCCAAAACATTCAGCGGCCTTGGATTTGGGTATGACAGTATCCCTTCCCATAGCACCACCACCACCTCCTGATGCAGCAGCAGAGGGTGATGAGAGTGACAGCAGCAATTCTCCCCCAATAGAGTAGCCGTGCAGGTCATGAGCCCACGGAGGTGTTTTTTTTCCCAACATCCACACAGGTGGCTGTTGGTGCGCACCCTGTCCTCGGACCTCCTGGGTGCCCCCCCACCCCCTTGGCCCTCACATGGCCATTTTTGATTTTTGATTTTTGATTTTTTTAAAATTTTTTACAGTGTGTTGCCTTGTGTGTCTCCCGTGGGCATCCACTGTACTCCAGCTGGGCACATGCAGGTTTGTCCTGAGTTTGGTTTAGATGCTTGGGTTCGTGAGATACACACCCCTCCTGCTTCCCGTTTCCATGGGCTTGCAAAGGGTATGCCCAAGTGACAGTGAATTACACAGTGACGTTGAACTCCCATGAGCTGTGTGGGCAGTCTGTAGTCAATACTGTGCATACATTCCTAGTGGATATTGTTGTATTGTACACTGCATGGTGTATTGATATGTGCTTGTGCTTCCCTGTCTCCCTCCAAATTTGCAGGTTCATTCCTCATGTCTTCACAAGGCCATCTACTTTGGAGATGGAGTTCATGTTCTATGCAGTACACTGACACATTTGGAAGGCTGCAACACTACAGTTGGAAGGGGTCGATGTGGTGGCATATTCAGGTTGTAAGACTATGACTACTTTAACTTAGTACTGTCATGTTTTTCCTATGTTTGAGGTTGTGTTGCTACATTGTATTGCTGGTAAGTATTTGGTCATGTGTGCTGTTAGTTCTACATTACTGGGAGCATATTGTGTGTGGCCAGTTTCCATTAGGGACAGTGTACTTTGTGACACTTGTGTCAGGTTTTGGGGATTGCTTTGTTTGCTTTCACATAGCATGACATACCATGGTGTGTTGGGTGGCGGAGCTGGGGAGGGGTTGGGTGACATGGCGCTGGTGTTGTTGTATTTTGGAAGGGGGTAATGAATTTAGCAGCATAGAAGTGTCTTTTGATGACACAGTATTGGTAATGTTTTTGCAGGTAGGGATGCACATAATGTAACACTTCCAGGTGAGCAATCTCAGCCTGGTATGGTTGTGACAGTTGACTGTCCCTTATGTCATCATCATTGAGTGTCAGCTGGTATGTGCCAGGGCTGTGTGCACTCCACAGGGTGTGATTTTAGGCAAAGTAATTAGCCACCAGCTGCGTATGCCTGCCTCATCCCGTGCCCTTTTCTCTCCCTTGCGCAGCGGGCGTGCATGTGGTTGGGGATGTGGGGGCACCACCATGTCGACCGGCAGGCCCCGGCGTGTTGCAATGTTGTGCAGGACACATGCTGCCACTATGATCCTGCACACTACTGGGGGAGCGTATAACAGCTGCCCGCCAGAACGGTCAAGGGAGCGAAAGCAAACTTGAGCACTCCAAATGTGCGCTCCACTATGCCCCGGGTTGCAATATGGGCTGTGTTGTATCTTACCTCGGGTGGCGTGGTGGGGTTCCGAATTGGCATCATTATGTGGGTGCTCAGAGGGTAGGCACTTTCCCCTGGGGAGGTGGTGATGGGTATCATTAGTGGGATTGTGACATTATTCAGTATCTGACATGCATGCATGTGCTGCGGCATTTATACTCACCATGCAGCCATGTATCGCCATGCTGCCCAGCTTCTAGGTCCCGGTTTAGGGTTGACATTCTGTAAATGAAACTGTCGTGGGTGGACCCTGGATAGTTGGCATATACTGAGGTGATGATTCCCTTGGCATCGCATACTACCTGGACATTGATGGAATGCCAGTGCTTGTGGTTTATATAGATCTTCTCAGATGCCCTGGGGGGGACGTAGAGCCACATGGGTGCAATCAATGTCACCTAGCACTTTGGGGAATCTTGCCACCCCGTAGAAATCCTGGATGGCAGCCTGCCTTTCTGCAGGTGTTCTGGGCAGGTATATGTGCCTGCGGACTGATGGGTGTGCAGTCATGATGGCCACGACCTGGTGTAGGCAGCGTGACTGCGTGGCCTGTGACACCCCTACCCACTATGGCACGTGTGCTCTGAAATGATCCAGTGGCCAAGAAGTGCAGTACATTGAGGACCTTCTCCAGGGGACTGAGTGCTTGGGAGCACAGGGTGGGTGATGTGAGGTCATCCTCCCACTCACTGACCAGGTCGAGTATTATGTGAGGTGGAAACCTGTACCTCCCATACACCTGGTCATCAGGCATCCCAAAAAGGCTGGTTCTGGGTGTAAAAATTCTGGGCCTGACTATCCTCCTCCTCCTGCGGTATCCCACGACCACTGCTGCTAGGAACGGTATATTCATCCTGGCGTCTGAGCTTGTTTGTGCACACTTTTATGCTGCGCAGGTCCACGTATGCCTGCTTCCTTCTGGCGTACGTGTTTCTGGATTAGCGCATCTTTTTTGGCACACGGGTTAGCCCCGTTCGATTCCATGAATACGTGTTGTAGGCGAGCGTGTGGGCGTTCCGCGCACTTGCCTCCTGTACTTCCCCCGTGACGCCCACATTTTCACGCGTTGTTCCCCATTCCGCGTGTCACGCCCCGTGTTCCTCCTACTTTTGTTGTGTGTGCCGCGCTATGTGCACTTTCGCTGTGCGCATAGCGCACGCTGTTTGAAGACGTGTGCGCCAGCGTGCGCCAAGCAGGATTTTAGCGCACATCCATGGATTTCCATGCGCACGGACTTCCATGAATTGCTGTGCGCGGGTTAAGCTGCGATTTTCGCACTGGCACTGCGATTCGCACACTTTTGCATGCTTTTGCACGCTTGCGCTGAAATTTTCAGCGCACATTAATTCCATGAATCGGCCCGTTAGCTGTTTGAATTTGATGTTGTTTTTTTAAGGCATATTTAAGTATATATAAGCCACTCCCTTTCTTAGTGAATCTACCCTTTTTATTGTTGTTGTTACGCTGCTTTGCAAACAGTGTAATTGTGTAACTTTATACATGGATTATGCAAAGTTTTAGTTTTTTACTTTAGTATATATTTAAGAAGAAAATAAATAAACCAATAAGTACTCATTTAACTAGTTTATTGACCACAAAATCTAGGAATTAGCCCATAACACAAATAAAGATGCAATCGCCTGAAAGCGATTTAAATCATGTTCCCATAGGTGTACAATCTGTTGCCTCGGATTTGGATGTTATAGGCCCGACAAGGGGTTCACGCCGTATATGTCGGCCAAAAGTAAATTCTGGGGCAAAAAAAGCAGCGCAATTTAAAAAAATGACAGCTTTCTTCCCAAAGAGAGACTGGCTGAGTGTTATTGATGAAGAAATCGCTGCACAAGAAATTGTAAGCAAGTTAAATTTATCCTTAAGCTGTTTGGAAACACCAGTCTGACTTACCAGCAGATCTGCCTGTTGGTCCTGGAGACCATACTAAAACGGATAATGACTGCCCCAGTATTGATACACCTGGTATAGTAGTGATGACTCCATCTTCTGATATGATGGCGGCACCTACACCACCTATCGTGGCCATAAAAATCTGTGCTGAGGCGATGATACATAAACTCCACCTTAATTGATCTTCAGGAAAATATTGAATAATGATATTGAATATATGGGGGATTTATTCAATATAAATTTCGAGTCAAGCGTTATGACGATTGACCCTATCTCCCTTTTCGATCAACCTTATACTCAATCTTCTATGCCTGATAAATTGCAAAAGGCGAGCAATAGTGAAATTAATATTAGTCCTAACTCACAAACACAAGAGGGTCTACCCAACATTTTTGCAGCTAACGCATGTGACGCCTCATCTAACTCGTTACCACTTGACTCTAGCCAAGTGAGTATGAATTCCGATGAAATGTTCCAGGCCTTTGAGTGTTTACTTACCACACTAGTAACTACATGCGGAAAATTGGAAAATAAACTTGATATTCAGTCCTTGCTGCTTCATAAATGCATCAATAAACACAGGAAAACAACTCATGAACAGGGAACCAATGCTGATGCTATAGTGCAGGAGGCCAGTAATCTCTTTACATTTAAGGCTAATATACCTGCCATCAGTATTTCGAAAAACTAAATTGGCAAGAAACTACCTACTATATCCAAAAATATATCGAAAAAGAAAAACAACTTTGGTAAATCTGTATCGCAGACATTCATGTATGCAAGGCGCCTGAAGCCAAAAGATAATTCCTGTTGTGTGTCTATGAAAAAGGTCCCTGGAATTGAAATTGAACAACTATATACATCAACCAATACTAATGAGTTATTAAACTCTGCTGTGCATCACTGTGTTTTACCCTGGGATGTTTCGCCCCAGAATGTGACTCATGCTGAACCTACTACCAATCTAATTTCTGCTCTCCAAATGACATTACCGATAGATCCAGGACAGCTAAATACTGGGCCTGTTTACAATTGTTCCAAAACAACAGGAAGTGTTGGACCTCCCATTAAAGAAATGGGAGACCCCCTAGTGGCCAAACTAAAAGGAAGGTTGACTCCATTGAGTAAGGAAATTGAAGCCCTTAAAGGGCAAATGCGACTTCCTGAATCATGGTCTAATAGTCGGTCTAAATCAGACGCGGTAACCAATCCTCAGGTTGTAAACAAAGCTCTACAGTTAAGTCCCCTCTCGGCCGATATAAATTATCCGCCACTTAATAGAGCTGCTGTACTTCAAATCTTTCATTCTATTGTTGGCCTCTGTGTAAAAGGTTCCAATGACATTCGAATTGTGGACTAAGTTGATCATAGTAAAACAAGTATTGCAAATATTTCGTTTACATCTGATGCAATTGTGGAATATATCTTAAACTATGAAACTGAATTATTTAGAGTGGGTTTCTCATGTGATATTGTTGATATCTATCCCGTGAAAATGAGAGTACCCAATTCAAATGTCTTGAATTGTAATACCTCTACTAACATAAGTGCAGTTGGCAAACAATTAGTGGAGCCTGGTCCTTGCTCTGAAGCAAGTAAGGGCTCCAAATAACCCCTGGGCCATCCAACCCAGCATTTTAATGTGGGATCGAATAATGAAAATATCACTGCCAACAAAAATGATGATTTAGGTTACTGGCAGTGGTCCGCCATAGCTTTTAAACCACATTTGATACAGCTGAGTCGATGACACTGATCTATTATGCACATGGAACACAGGAGGAGTCTCATATTTATTTGACGAAACCTGGCTGTGGAGTAATATGCACCGCTTTAAGATTATTGCACTACAAGAAACCTGGTTGGCTGAGGAAGTATTGCTTGATGGTAGGGTGACGATACAAAAAGCTGCCCTGAAAGGTCGTCCAGGCAGACCTAAAGGTGGAGTGATGATTACTGTTAGTGCACCCTGGTCTGTTGATGAGATCCCACATGATTCAACGTCTGTTATAGTGGGGCTATTATTTAAACCTGGTACTACCATAGTCATCATTAATATATATGACCCACCGTATAGGGTCATGACTAAAGCAATTTTAAAAGCAGTGAAAACTATTGTGACAAAGTATGTACATAGGTTGCCCCTATACATGGTGGGCAATTTTAATGCAAATATCATCTTGTCGGAGGAAGATTTTGAATTAAATCAGAGATCTAAGCCCAGTGCTTGTAAAACATGCTCATTGAATATCAAATGAGGAGCCTGAATGGCTTATGTTCTAGTGATAAGCAACATGGCTTTAAGCTTGGAAGAAGTGCCTCCACGCGTGATTATGTGTTCACCAATGATAGCGGAATGGATAGGGTACTTGACATGGGATCGCATCACGTGACGAGAGTGACTACCTGCCTCTCCGTGTGTTGTTTAAAACATATGACACAACTCCAGGTTCAAGGAATTATGACAAATGTGGTAACATATATGTTAATATTAGTGGTAACCGCATTCATTGGCATCCCAACAATCTAGCTAAAGGGAAGTTGGTATGTGAATAAATGATTCCGATTTTTATCGAAGCCTGTCAGAGTAATGACTGCAGCAGGTTGAACACAAGTGTGATTTTTACCCAAACCATTGAACATATAAAAACTCAGGTGGCCTCTACTCGAGAGTATAAATCAGCCCAGGAATGGACAAATAAGGTCCCAACCAAAAAATGCAGCAATTTTGATCCGAAAGTTAATTATGAAAAGAAACGGCTACGATCCAGTATCTCTAAATTGCTCCTGTCTCCATTGTGGCAAATTGATACAATAGTCATCAACATTAAAATTAAAAATTCCAAAATGGAATATAGAAGATGGGTTAAACAACATAAGAGACAGTGTGAGAATGAACAATGGCTTACTATAGCACACTTATCCACTACTAACAATTCAGTCACAATTTGGAAAGAATTAAGAGCAAAGAAAAAATGTGATCTACCAATTAACAGTATTCCTGAAGCTGTTTGGGTTACTCACATCACCGAAACTTTGGGAGCAGCTGATACAAGTAACACCAATATTCCGATTCCTGAGGCACCGTGGATATGTCAAACTACTTGCTCAGATATTCAGGCTATTATAGAACATCCTAATGCCTCACGTGCATGTGGCCCTGACGGGATCAATAATGGGCTGCTAAAAATGAACTCATCCATATGGGCTGAAGCCTTGTGGCATTTATTCTCTGACATTGGAAAATCTGGCATCCTACCTGTATCCTGGACTCAAAGTCACATACTCCCCATCTATAAGAAGGGGCAGCATAGCGATCCTCTAAACTATCGACTTTTAACTATGCTGGAAATCCCAGCAAAGGTTTTTGCAAGGATTTTATTGGCTCACCTAAATGAGTGGATTAATAATCATGACATCCTAAGTAAATATCAGACTGGTTTCAGAGCAAAGTCACGTAATAGTCATAACATACTTGATCTGATATCATCCATTGAATATTCCTGGACCCGCAGAAATACCAAAGTTTATGCTGCGTATATAGATTTTAGCGCCGCTTTTGATATGGTGCTCAGGAATAATCTATGGCGTAAACTTAAAGCTTGGAATATTCCGAGTGGTCTACTAAGGATGTTGACTCTTCTCCATACCGACACCAGTGTTAGGGTGCGTCTAAATGGCAAGGGTTTGTTATCAGTGTCTATTCCAACTGGAACAGGTGTTAAACAAGGTTGCATAGTAGCGGCAACCTTGTTCAATTTATACTTGTCCGACTTGCCTATGTCCTTTAACCTGCAACTGCTGAATCCAATCAAGGTGGCTACTCAGTGCATTAGTTGGCTAGGTTATGCAGTCGATGCGCTGTACTTGATTACCCCAAAGGCCTGCAATCATTGCTTGATGGTCTAAGTAGTTTTGCTAAGACTACTGGGCTACAGATAAACACAGAAAAAAGCAAAATAATAGTATTTGCAAGCAATCGGAAAAAGAAGGTTTCCTTGTCATGGACTCTTGATATAAACTTAATAAATACAAATAAATATAAATTATTGATGAATGGCAATGCAGCTCTGCACATCAGCATTTCTTGGCTGTAGATTCCAATGTATTTTCTGTTTTAGCATAACGCATATACTGTTTTTCCTAAATATAGCCAGTTCCTGTCCCACATGGATGCAAGTCATTACCTGCATCCCACAGAGACATCACTTTAAGGTAATTGAAAACAAATATATGCATGGGAAGAAACCAAGGCATTATTCTGCTGCCTGAGGCAGTCTTCATGTCTTATGTTAAGTCCTGTGCATTAAATGAGGCTTCATATATGCATGTGCTTTATTGGTGTAATATTTCTACATATAGTTGAATCATGTGCACCACCCTTGAAATAGCAGTGCATCTGTTCATTGTCTCATGTTTGGTTTTTTTGGGCTCCATTTATGGTGACACGTTACATCATCCCCAACTCAATGTCAAAAACAAATTATTCTGTTTGGTTCATGAGGGAAATGGGGATTGGAAGACATCACTATCCCTACTGTCATCCCCCACTGCCCCACCTTGAACTGCAAAATGACACAATCTAGGCTCCTACCTCTTCTAAAATCTTACCATGGAGCCCAGATGAATGCAATTGTGAACAGATTTTAAACTCTTGTGAAGAATGATGCCTCTTCACGCTCTTAGACACATGATATTCATAAGTAGTGTGGTTGTAAATTCAAGTCTGCATGCCATGTGAACTGGGTACGAACCCTAGCATGTCAATTATTACTTTGGAGTGGGGCTTGACAAAGATTGGAGAAAAGTATAAACCAGCCCGTGTTAAGATGTCCAGCATTCTCACCCCTCATTGTGTCTGCTGGTACACACTGCGAGGTGTTGGGAGCCAGATAGCTATCTGATTTGCTGTGAATACTGTACAGTAATAAAGATACTTGTATCTTTCGACCTGTGATTGGCGTATTTCATTTTGTGGCACTAAGCCTCTATATTTCTTTGGTCTTTCAGATGACGCCCCGAATAGGGACCCTCAAGATTGAGGTCTCCTCGCTGAAAAGAAGACGCGGCTATCAGACCAGGATCGGAGAGTGAGAAAAAGAAGGCCCCTTTGTATGAGACGCAACACCTCGACAGTACTGCACAATCCGATTCCTGAACAGTGAGCACGCGGTTCGAGAGGGCATGTTGACAAGTGTCCCCATATTGAGGCAGGCTCTTTGCCGAAATCGCCAACCATGAGGATCTGTTGTAATCCATCCGGACCTCCTTAGACTTTGTAATGAGCTGAGTCGTGGCCGATTCCTAAGAATCCTGATATTTGGTTGCAGTGTTGCACTTGCAAATACAAACGACGCCAGGTAACACCAGTGATCTGACATGTCTGGGAAATTGTCTGCCAGTTTCAGGGTTTTATTCAGCAGTGACAGACAATCTTTGGAACAAGGCCGACAGGCACCACCTGTTGTTTCGCCGGCTTGTACAATGTACTTTAAGTCCGGCCCAGATAGTTTTGTATTCAACGATATTTGGCACAGACAAACTGGACATGCTTCCAAATTTCAGTGGCCACTTCATGGTAGTTTTGAAATAGCCCGTATAGAGTATTTAGAGTCTATGTTGTTGAAGAAAAAGGTTAGGCCTGCAGCATTTGATGTAATTAAGGATTAGAGAAAGGAAGCTATGCAGCAACTTAAGAGTAAAGAGAAACACGCACGTCGGTCATATGTATAATACTGAAAAAGCATTATTGTATGATCAACAGAAGCAGTCAGAAATCTATTAGAAGCATGCATAGGGCTTTTCAACTTGGAGTACAGAAAATATATCCGTCTCAGGATTTTCATACCTCAGACAAACTAATCGATAAGCTTTTAAATGAGCGTAGGACTGTTGCCACTTCACCACCTCCTTATTTGACTCTCCCTGCTGTTTTACTTCTTCCTGTTGTTGCACCTCCTCCTGGTGTTGCTCCTGTTCCTCCCGTTGTTGTGCCTCCTCCAGTTGTTGTTCCTCTTACTGTTGTTGTTCCCCCTTCTGCATCTCTGCCCTTACCGACAGTTGCTGTTCCCTTAATTCCGTCTTTACCACCAGCGGTAGTGTCTCCACTACCTATTGTACAAGGTTTGTCTGAACTTTCTTTTCCAAGTGGTTCTGCTCCACTTGTAGCGTTTGAAGGGGCGACTGCTGATTCAAGAATAGTGACTTATAATACAGTATCTAAAGCTAGAAAAAGAGAATTGTATGCATGGGCTAAGAAATGTATAGAAGAAGGTAAAAAATCAGCTGTCTTAACTGCAATTTCTGACCAAGAAAGTATTCCCGAACAGAATATTTTGATAGAGGGGATGGGAATGCATTTGGCTGATATTTGGAGTGGTTTGACAGACATGAATGTCCCACAGGAGTTGATGGATTTGAATGGCCTAGCACACTCAAGGGACACTGCAGAGAAAGTACATGAGCATGCTGAGAGGGTATTTGAGTTTAAGAGGGAGTTAGATCGATTACAGAATGATGAATTAGATGGCGATAGATTGGAAGCCTCAAATGTGCAGAAACATTTTCTTCCTTCATGTAAACCAATGAGTGATGAGACGCGTATTTGCACAAGAGACGCGCTTAGATAGATTTTGGATGTTTCAATTTCTCCCATTGAATTATATGACACGTTTAGTCAGTATGCTCCGGCTTTGCAAAGAAACGTGTTACAGGTAATGGTAGAGTACCTGCAGGATGAGTTTATGAAGGAAAAGGTTTGTTGTCCCACAGATTTGATGGTAATTTTCACCAGATACTGATTTCACTACTTTGTCACTTGATTTAGCCTGTTGCTTAATGAACGTTCAGAATTGCCTACTTCTCAATTGCCGATGAAGGAGGTTCCTCCCACATTTGTTCCTAAACTAGAAATTCCAGCTAATGTTGCAACAGAGGCAGCAGCCAATACTATTGAAGCTCATTATGTCTCACAGTTTGTTCATGTCCCATTTTCTAGACAGGAAGTGAATACCCTTAGACAGACGATTCCAGATTTAGGAAAAATCCAACAAGATTTTATAAAGAAATTGAATCTGTCTTGCATTCATCAGTTTTCACGCTGGGTGATATAGATTTGATGTTCCCTGTGATCCTACATGCTGATTTATGGAAAAAGATTAGAACTGTAGATGATCAGGCAGGACTGGGTGATACTGCCAGACAGAATAGTAACTAAATTGAAGACTTTGGTTCGAGACCAGAAAGAAGAATAGATTGGGACACGCTTACAACTTGCATCCAGTGGAAATCTGAAGGTGCTACCGAATTTTTTAATTGGTTCGAACAAGTGGTTACAGATTTTAGCAGTCAGGATTTGAGTACTGTGTCAGGAAAAAGGCTTTTTGTGGAAAAATTTGTGCGTGGATTGTTGCCTGATACCCAATCATAAATTAGTACTTCCGAAAGCACCTGGCAAGCAAAATCACAGTCTGAAGTATTGCACATGCCTCAGTATTATGAAAATAGAGTCAATACATAAAAAGAGAGGTTAGAAAAGAAGAAGGAAAAGCAAAATATTGTTGCAGCAAATAGTAAGAGGAACCAGAGGTGGGAATTCATAGTTTAGAGGTCAGTTTGCCCCACAGAGTAATGCGCAAATGGGTACTGTACACATGAACCAACGTGCCTATTGCAGACAAGAAGGTCATTGGTGAGCACAATGCCCGATCCTTCAGCAGCGATCGAATAACATGTATGGTATCATGGGTAGACAATCCAGAGGCCATCCTCGGATAGGGGGTCCTGGTAGAAGTCAGTTTGCTCAGAATCAACAGTCATTTTCACAAGATAGTCAGCAGCATAGTGTTGATAATAGGAACATTTTTGATGATCCTTTGACTATTTTTCTTTCTGAGGACTTTGCATTTGATGATGTACTGTTCTAGAAGCAGAGTCTAGAACCAGTACCTATTCCCGTCGATCAGAAAGGGCCCTATGTTGAGATTAAGGTGGGGAATAGGAAGCATTTATTTTTGATAGATACAGGAACACAGACGTGTTCCGTTGATCATTTGCGGGTTTCAGATATTCCACTGTCAGGGCAGAACAACATTTCTGTAGGGTTCTCTGGTACGTCAGTGGTTAGTCCGATCTCTCAGACAGTACCGATTTCACTGGGCCATTCACCGATTCATGTCCATTTCTTTTTACAACAAATTGTAGCGAACATTTGTTGGGGTTGAATCTGTTGAATCAAGTGAATGCTGTAATTTACTGTTCTCCAGAGGGAGTGTATGTAACGATTTCACCTCAACGAGCTTCTGCTTCACAATTCTTGACTGGGCCTTTACCGACTGAATTGGATAAGGTTCCGGCATGTTTATGGGCGGTTGATGATAATGACGTTGGTATTTTACAAATTGAGCCTGTTAAAAATTGTGTTGAAACCAGGTGTTAAACTACCACCTTAAAGAGTATAGTTTCTGATGTTGTACATCGAGGAGTAATTGAGGAAATTGCAGGAAGTTTGTGTAATAGTCTGATTCTACCCGTGTATAAAAAAGGAGATAATGCAATTCCTTTCTGTTTTATTATTGATTTACGCCCTATCAATAAGATTTTTGCTCCACAATTTCCATTTGTTCCTGATGTGACTACTATATTAACAATGATTCCAGCTTCAGCTGCTCATTATTTCAGTGTTGTGGATCTAAAGAATGCTTTCTTTAGAATTCCTTTACATGTTGACAGTAGATATGTGTTTGCGTTCACCCTAGGGGGAAGCTCGTTTACATTTACTCGTGTGCCACAAGGGTACACTGAGAGTCAGAGCATTTATAGTAGAGCTTTGAATGAACAACTTGATACACTTGAGTTGCCTTCCACTTGTACGTTGTTGCAATATGTTAACAATCTTGTTTTAGCTGCAGATTCAGAACTTGCTTGCAAGGAGGGCACCGTGTTGCTGCTTATCCATCTAGCAGAGCATGGGCATAATGCTTCATTGAAAAGTTTCAATATTGTCGACAGGAGGTCACCCTTTTAGGCTATCTCCTGTCAGAGGAGGGGAGAAGACTGACACCTGAACGGATACAAAGCATCTCTAGCATGTCTGTCCCCAAATGCACAGAAAGAGGTCAGAGCCTTGATAGGCATGGCTTCATACTGTAGACAGTGGATCCCTAACTTTTCATTAATGATAAAACCAATTTTGGCATTGACAAAGAAGGGCATTTATTTGCCTTTACCTTGGAACATTGATTGCTAGAAAACGTTTGCGTTGTGTACAGCACCGGTTTTGGCCACACCAAATTATGACAAGGCCTTTGTTTTGTATGTGAATGAATGTGATGGATGCGCTTTGGCTATGTTAACGCAGGAGCATGGAGGGAAGAATAGACTGTGCGGTTATTTTTCCTCTACGCTTGATCCTGTTGCATGTGCTTTGTTAAGATGTTTGAGAGCTGTTGCTGCTGCTGCTGCATCTGTAAAACAAAGTGAGGGTATAGTTCTGAGTCAATCCTTAACCGTGATATTACCTCAATCTGTAGACGTTCTATTAAACAGAACGCAAACGCAACATCTCACATCAGCACGATTAACAAGATACAAGCTGATTCTATTTACACCGCATATCCAAATTAAGAGATGCTGCTCATTAAATCCGGCCAAACTATTGCCTCTTTTGCAAGAAATTGCTTGCAGTGACAAGATGTCACATGACTGCCTCTATACCACGGAACAATAGACTAAAGGCAGAATTGTCTTAACTGATACACCTTTGAAATACCCACAAGGGAGCTGTTTTGCGAGGGCTCCTGCTTCAAACTTTCAGATGGTACATCCACTGCTGCTTACACAATCACTACATTAAGCACTATTGTGGAAACCAAAAGAATTCTGCATAACTCCACGCAGGCCACAGAGATTATGCATTGACTCGAGTTTGTGAACTTTCCAAAGGGCTTAGTGTGAATATATTTACAGACAGTCAGTATGCCTTTGGAGTGGTTCACAACTTCGGTAGATTATGGGCAGAGAGAGGTTTCTTGGCCTCACATGGAACTAGATACAACATGGCGCTTTGATAGTTCTGCTTCTTTCAGCACTTGCACTTCCTAGTCAGTTAGCGATAATGAAGTGCGCAGCACACCAGAAAGTAACAGATGATGTGGGGAGAGGAAACGCTTTTGCTGACAGAATAGCCAAACAGACTGCCACAGATTTGCATTCCGAAATGTATAGAACAAAAGAAGCCACTAACACTTGTGTGATATACGTAGGAATTGGTTGTATAAAAGACATTCAGGATGATGCCACTCCAGACGAACTTAAACAGTGGGCTGAGGGTTTAACAAATTTAGACGATGAAGCTTGATTATTGGGTAGATAATGGAAAGCAAATATGGATTCTGCCCGATGCTTATGTTACCACTATGGTTACGATGGCTCATGGTCCAACTCATATATGTGCTAAAAAGATTTGTAAACTATTAAAACCTGTCTGGGTGAATGTAAATATCTTGAAAACTGCTGAGCGTTTTGTCCAGAATTGCATGGTATGCCTACAGCATAATGTGGGGAAGGGTACATTGACACCGAGGGGTAGTTTTGGTCCTCCCTCTGTGCCTTTTGAGGTTATACACTTCGATTTCATTGAAATGGAGCGTTGTCAGAATTACAAATATGTTCTGGTAGTTATTTGTGCTTTCAGCAAATAGGTCGAAGTTTTCCCTTTAAAAGATGCCACAGCAATGATGATGGCAAAAACCGTGCTGAAGGAATATTTTCCTAGGCTTGGCTTGCCGAGAGTCATTTGGTCGGACAATGTTCCACATTTTATCACTGCTGTTATCCTTCAAGCATGCGAGGGATTACAGATCGATAAACGGTTCCATTCGGCCAGACACGCTCAGAGTGCCGGACTTGTAGAATGCCATAACGGTTATTAAAGAAAAAGATGGCAAAGATCTGTGCGAGTAGCAATTTGAAGTGGCCAGATGCCTTGCCGATAGCTTTATTGTCCATGCGGACAACCGCACAGTCGAGAACAGGGCTCTCTCCCTATGAGATAATCACGGGGAGACCAGCCAATATGTGGAATGTACCCAAACCCAAGCAGCTAAAAGATGTAGTGCATTTGCTCCTTTCTGAGTACTGTGACCAGTTAACTCAAGACTTTTATTTGATTTATCATATGTGGAATGTACCCAAACCCAAGCAGCTAAAAGATGTAGTTCATTTGCTCCTTTCTGAGTACTGTGACCAGTTAACTCAAGACTGTTATTTGATTTATCAACAGATGCGAGAAACTCTCGTAAAATATGAGGGTCCAGGATATTGACTCCGACCTGGCAACTGGGTGCTCTTCAAATCGTTTGAAAGAGCCTCCTGTCTCACACCTCACTGGAGAGGACCGTATGAAGTCCTCCTTGCCACACAGACCACTGTACAAGTGGAAGGGAAACAACACTGGATTCACGCAACGCACATCAAGAAGATAACTTTTCCTCTGCCCCACGACAAAGGGGAAGGGAAGAAGATTGTTCACTCTGGTTCCCATCACAAGTCTGTTCTAACGGACACTGAGGATGTCCCGAAATCCTTCCTGAGCCATTGGGGCCTGGGGAGACTGCTGCTTTGCCTTCAAGATCTTTTTTCAGATCTTTCTGCACATTGAGCAATATCACTTCTGGACCATCACTTCGTTCAGGAAGTGACGACACTCTGTTTGCAGATCACACTGTACCTGGAGTCTTGAGGTACCACCTGCATTCGAGACACCGGACTTACAGCACAGCATCGGCTGTGCCCACAGGGAATCATCGTTGAGCCATTCCCTTGTCACTCTTTCGCTGAAAAATAAATAAGAGGCAGGGACCGGCAAAGTTACCTTCAAGCAAGATAGGCCACGTGGTCAGGAGCCACCGACGGGTGAACTAAAGGAGCTTAACGGAGAGGCTTCTAAACGGACTCTGAGAAACAATGTCCTTTCCTAAATCTACTGGTGCCATCGTTTTTTAATCACAGTACTGGTCTGTTTAATAATTAACTGTGCACTTAGGTTCTGGTACATGGAAGGGGTGCGTCCACTTGAGACTTTGATACCCTCTGAAATTATCTCCACTGTGTCTCCAACTTTCGTGCATCTGCACACTCTTCCTTCTCGGGACTCCCAACATAGACAGGCTTATAATAATAACACTCTCTTAATGATTATGAAAGCGACTGATGCGATTCTAAACAGAACAAATTGCTGGGTGTGTTCACACTTGCCACACCACAGGGAAAAGGGACTGGGCTTGTATATTCATCCTCTTCCTTTAACTCCTGCAGCCATGCCTCGCTCAGGGCATTATTCTTTGCTCGTTGGAATGATAGTATTTCTGGGAAATTCGATGGGTTCTAATCTGAATGAATTTGAAAAACGAGTCCTAACACCTTTGGGATGTTCTCTCTTTGTGAATAGAATCAAACTCAGTGTTGCTTCTATTAGGCCTTCTGATAGACTCTCTAGACCTTTTCAATCACTGATTTCTTTCAAAGATGAAGACCTGAATGGGTTGAGGTTGAAACACGTGTTGGCAAGACCAAGCACATTATGAAAAGATTCTACTGTATTAAATATTAAGACTGATAAACTAAGGACTTACTTGCAATGTTTGCATCAGAATGTGAGTGGTAGATGCATTGGATAGACCTTTACTCCGCTACAGTTTCATTTTTAATGCAAATCGTTCATGCCATTGGATGAATGTAAGGATGCATGAAGCACTCCTGAAATGTGGCTGGACATTCACCAGCTATTCTGGTCTTTCTGAGGTCCTGGCATCTCAGAACATTTCTCTACGTAATATTTGATTGATTTCCACAAGATGAAATGATGGAGAAGCACACCAACATGGAAGACATTCAGCGCCTGCTCTACCAGAGTGACATAGGTGCAGCCTTGTAGCACAAACCTTCTCATGCAAAATTACCCACTGAAAGTTGTCCTCATTTTACCGCCCTCAGATACTGCACTCTGCCAGCACCCTAGGGCAATGACTGTCTCTGCCCAAAGCCTAGCCTTCACAATGTATTAATCGGGTACAAGATACCACCAAGTACATATGATGTACAACTGCCCTGCGTATCTGCGTTCAGCCTGTCCCTCCGCCTGTCCTCCTGCACTCTCTGCCTCCTCTGTGGGATTTTTATTTTCCGCCATGTCCCCATCCCCCTTTGCTTACATCTCTCTGGGTGTTTAACAAAAGAAGACCCTTGTGTTACACAAACACAAACACTATTGGCTTTGGCTGTGCTTGTGTATCTCTCCCTGTCCCTCTCCTGCTTGAAGGAAAATCTTCTGGGATACTAAACAGATGTGCAGCTGAGTGCAGTCACACTCTGTAGTTGATGGCTGGGTATGGCTGCTAGAGCTACCAGAGTGAATTGAGATTTCCTTATAACGCATGGCAGCCTGCAATATCTGTATGCAAGCCTGGATAATGTTTTCTTATTACAGGCTAGGTGTGACATTGCAAGTGATCTGTAATAGGAAAATGACAACACAGCTGGTTAGTAATCAGTTATTACGCTTCAGTTGTGATGTCACACTGACTGCTGCATGAGCCATCACAGAGCAGAACTCCAGCTGTCACTCCAGCAGTTGAAGGCATGACACACTTTTCAAATCCCTTGCTTGTTGAATTGTTTTCTGTGACACTTTACAGCGATACATTGGCGAGGACCAGTTTATGGTAGAATGTTTAATGTCTGCTCTGCTGAGGTTTAACACATGTGAGCAAGAAGCTGCAAGTTATTACTTATCCTAAAGCACAACAAGAAAACACTTTTGCAATGCATTTTATTAAAATGTTTAAACTATATTTCTGCAACACATTCAAAGCTACATATTTGCATTGTTAGTTCCAAATACTACATTGACAATATGGGTCAGCAAATGGAAGGTCTCTTACATTAGATTAAGCTTGATGCCAGGTATTAAAGGGGGTCACAGGGTGTGGCCCCCTACGGTATGTGAAACCGATATTTCAAGTCACCCAAGAGTTCTGTGACCTTATAAAGGAACTCGGCCTTAGGCATCATTCCTCTATGTTTCATGGCAGTTCTCAGTGACTGGTACTATCCTTAGCACGCTCATCAGGGGGTTCTTCATCTCATATATCACAACCATTATGTGATAGCACACTCACCTTTTATATGTGGCACACAGTAACACCACTGTAGAGTTAAAATGAATGCATTGAAAGACACCCAGGCACACACGGACCACTTGGAGGAGTTGGGGGACATGGACTGTGGTCTTTAGTCAGGTCATGGGGTTCTGAGGTTGCTTGCATTATCCCTTTGAAGAATGCACCATCAAATCCCATTTGTCATTTCACCCCCTTTACCTGCCAATTTTCTTTTACTTTCCTGTGCTTTCCCTGTCTCAAGTCTCTAATGCAATTTACCACAGAAATATACATCTCCCAAGCTGAGCACAGTCTCTCAGTCAGCGAGCGATGACTGGACCAAACAGTGGTCCAGCAAACTCGTAATGAGGGACCATGACCAGAGCAAATACTGCATTGGAGCAAACATGCATTGAACGATTAACACCCTCATTTTAAATGGGGCGTATTGGGATATGGCAATGTAAATGCCAGGCGTAATGCATTCATGCTCCACTTCACTCTCTTCCCCAATTTCATGCTGACACCATGCGGAGGAGGGGTATAAATCAGATGTAAGCTCTCTGCCGTGCTCCCCTTCAAAGGCCTGGTGGGGCATGAAGCAGAGGTAAGCTCTGTGCCGTGCTCACCTTCACAGGCCTGGAGAGGCATGAAGCAGAGGTAAGCTCTGTGCCGTGCTCACCTTCACAGGCCTGGAGAGGCATGAAGCAGAGGTAAGCTCTCTGCCGTGCTCACCTTCACAGGCCTGCGCAGGGGTGAAATGAAAGGATTCCTATGGAATCCTCCTGAGGTCTGCACTGGGTCTATCCCAGGCAGAGTCCTTAGCCATCCATCAGTAAACCTTCAAATTCTATTTACAGGCAGCGTTTACTTTTTCAAATGAAAGAGTAACACGAAGTTGGCCTCACTTCTATTAATTCCTTCTCCCCTCCACCTCGTGATGGTTAAAACTGTATGCAGGGGACCCCACAGCAGGCAAGTGCTAACACGTGTACTCCACTGCATGCAATTTACATTTCGTCTAAAAAGACCCTCTTTGCATTCAACCAATTTATGGGCTGGTACTAAATGCACTTCCAACGCTGGAGAGTGTTTGTAATGCGGCCCTTTGTCGTTTAAAGTGACTACATGGAGCTGGGAAACATGAACTTGACAATGTGCCTTAAGAGAGCTCAACATATTAACCACTTGTTTCAAAAATTGTTCTGCAATTTGTAGCTGCAGCTTCATGTACTGAACTGGTCGGAAGGCCTCTTCAGCTCCATTAACAACAGCAACCATTGTTGCAGTGCCAAGAAGTGTACCCAATCCAGAATAAAGCACTATACAACAATGTGCTCTTATCATTATTATGAAGTGCACAGTGTTAGTGTGAGGCACAGGACAGTCAGGTTAATTTAGAGGGAACGAGGGCTGTTTGCAAGATTCTGAGTGAGTGATTATCTGAGGCAATAGGTGAATAAAATAACTAAATTCACGTTGTCAAACAATTACACACACTTTCCTGACCTAAGATGATACAGACTGAGACAGCAGTGGCTGAGGATAAGCACTTTGCTGAGAGGGAAATAAACGTTCTTTCAGCCACAGCACACCTTACAGTAAAGCATTAGAATTCATGTGGGAAACTGCACCAATGCCTTAAATTACACAACCATCAAATAACATATGTCCACATCCCGCCCTACCATTGTTTGCTCTTCAATACACCTCATTAAATGCTTGGCTTCAGTGGTTCTACTTAATTTTAAAGTACTAGCAAAGCTGCCCATCCTATAAACATAGCTTAACAGTTTCACCTTAGAAATATTGAGAAAAAGCAAAAAAAGGCAACCTATAAAATAGGAAGTCTCCAGAAAACACATACAATTCTAAACAGAGCTTCTAACATGCCAGGAGGGGGGCTTTAGAAAGGTTCCATATCTGAGATTCTTCGTAATAGGCCAATCCACAATCTATAGGCCTCTGTGGGTCTCAGGGCCCAAGACCTGTTCCATATGGATGGTACCTATCTGGAATTTTTCTGGTATCAGGTGTCCCCCAAAGTAATGTACCTATCATCCTTACTATCTTCTGCCCCTCTTCCGATCACTGACCAAATACACCTCACATTTATTTCTTCCGATCACTGACCAAATACACCTCACATTTATTTCTCTCCATTTCGCTTGAGCAAATGAGCATTTGGACCATCACTTCCCATCACAACACTCTACACAACATGACACTGTTGTACATCTCTCAGAGAAAAAAAACCTAATCAGTTGAATGAGGGGGCTCAAGCCCACGTTCCCGGTGCAGAATGACAGAAATACTTGTAACTTTACGACTTCAGAATACTTTACTTCTTGCACAGCTGGGCAGACAAGTTTGGCAGAGGAGGTGCAGTGCTGTTCCAGAAGACAGGAGTGTTCAATGTTGCTACTGGTTTATGAATAAAATGGCTGCAGCAGAGGCAGAGACAAACACATGAAGAAAGTCACACAGATTCAATACAGAAGCAGACATGTACCCTACGAAGTGCCTTCTCTCTGTTCCTCTTCCTCTCTTAAATATGCTGATGAAGCCAATCAGAAGTTCAGAATCATCGCTGGCCAACAAAAGCCAATCAAAAGTTCAGAATCATCCCTGGCTAACCAAAGCCAATCAGAAGTTCAGAATCATCCCTGGACAACCAAAGCCAATCAGAAGTTATGAATCATCCCTGGCCAACCAAAGCCAATCAGAAGTTCAGAATAATCGCTGGCCAACCTAAGAGACGATTCCCAAAGCTCAAAAAAGGGACACCGATTGCAAGAGGTGCAGCTGCTCACTCCAACTTTCCATCATTAATGCCTCATTAAAAGTTATGCCCCAATAGCCAACAATTTTTTGACTCAGTTGTGTTTGCAAAAGTTTTCAGTATGTATAATGAAGATAATACTCTGGTGGCTTTTATCTCCTAATTTGAATTTGAAGTCTAAAGCAAACTCACTGTTTTAGCAATGATACATGTTTCCGTGCACCTGAGGCCTGACAAGTATCTTACATTTCTAAATATTACTTTTCACCACTGGCTTTGCCATTGAAAACAGGCAGAGAAAGACAGGCATATAATTCAGTATAGCTGCGCTAAATAATATTAAAATGATAGAAAAATATTACATAGCCATTTCTGTGGCGCGCATACCAACAGTGTATGTACTTTAACAATGAAAACATTGAATTATCGGTCTAACTCATGTGAGGTTCTACTCAAACAAGCTGGAAAGATATCCCAATGTTTACAGCAGCAATGTAAAAAGATCAAACACAAGGAAATAGAGGAAGAGGCAGCCCAATGCACTCTAAAAAGTGAGGACCCATTCACAGCAGCGTGACGATGAGCACATTGTGGCATGCTATGATCAATGTAAGCTTACAAATGTGTGTACACACTTCATGAACACAGTGTTGGCATTGGTAGTGTAGAGGCTTGAAAACTGGAAATGAAAATTGGAGGAGAGTGGATCACATGATGCAGCAAAGCCAGGGGGGCATATTCTCCACCAACTCCCTCCCCCTAAATAACAAAATACATTAAACACCTAATAACAATGTTAAACAGCTGGTGAGTGTTAAAACCTTGTTTACTTATGGTGCACCAAGATGTTAATGTTAATGTTAAAGGATATTTATACCATGCAGTATCACCACCGGTGTGGTCCCCTGGCGCTGTGGAGGATTTTGAAGGCAAGAGTGTGGGATGGGTTAGTACGGTATGGTGGGAAAGGTAGAGGGGGAGTTGTGAAGTTCTGTTGACAGCTTCAGTTCGGTTAACACTGTTCGCTGAGCATGAGTTTGATTTTCGGATCGGTAGAATGCCATGTGCTGTTGTGCATGACTATGTGTGGTTTGTCTTGTTGTGGTGTTGTGAAGTGTGTGTTGACTGCTGTGCAGAATTGTGGTTGTGTTTGTTGAGTGTTTTAGAACTGTATGCTGAGAATTTAGATTTATAGTTGGTGCAGTTAATGCGCTTGTCTTGTTGCTTCATAATTCAGTGTTAGGTGTCTCTATCCGTGCTATATACTTCGACTTTCCATGTCGGGTCACTCACCGGGTTCTGTGCTTTGTGGTAGCATTACACTATGACTGTCTAGTGGTCTGTGGGCTGGAGGGTGGTGATGGTCTCCCCCCACCCCTGTGTCAAGGTGGGTTTGGGTTGAGGTGTTTGCTTTTAGGTTATTAAGGGGATGTGTCTGCCATCGCCACCCAGAACTTCTAGGGTGGGATCCACTCTGGATAATCATTATTCTTTCCCTGTCCCCCTGGGCACTAGTTCTGCGTTGTTTATCCCTCATCTGCAAACCAAGGTGTCTGAACCTATGGCGCTGCTTACCATGTGGGGAAGACTTGGGGTGGGTCAATCCTGTACGTGTGTTGAGGTGCATTCTTTTTCCAGTCATGTCTTTGTTTTCTTGTCGTTTTCATCTGGTTCTGTGGTGAAGAGACAGGTTGTAAGTAATTATCAGAATTTTAGGTTATTCTTCGTATTGCATATTTCTTTCGGGAGGGTGTTCCACATTTTTGCTGCCAAGTGGAAGAATGAGGATCCTCCAAGTTTGTTTCTTGTGTATGGTTTTGGTTCTAAGCAAATGTTGTGTCTTGATCTGAGTACACTTGTCGGTAGGTACATGGTTGTTTTCTTTTGTAGGAATTCTGCTCATTGGCCATGGATTACTATGTGCAATGGCAATGATGAAGAAAAGGGATGTGAGGGTTATGTAATGGTTTACAGGTGGAAGGTGGCGGTAATGTGATACATTTCTAATTGGTTACCAGAATGTATTGGGTGACTGATGGGGTGACAGGGTCTAGGAAAATGGAGGCAGGGTTCATATAATAGATACAAGTTCTACTGAGATTAGGAAGAGCAAGTCATCAGTAATGTAATGGGGACTCAGATGAGAAAGAGAGAGAGAGAAAGGACTCAGGAAATTGTTTACTAATAGGGTACCGGTAAGTGGAAGATGGAGGAGGGGGGACATGTCATGGATAACTAATGGGGTACTGTGCAAGGAATATGGAGGTGGGGGTGAAGTAAAGGATTACAACAGCAGTAGCGGGAGGGGGCAAAAAGTGGCAGATGTAACGTAATGGATTACTACAGGGATGAGAAAGGGTGAGGTAAAGGTCATAAAAAATTGATTACAATTGTGGTACCATGATGAGGAATAGTGAGGTGAGGTATTGTAATGGATTGCTAATGGAGAAATGGGATGAGGACAAAATAAGTGGGGGTAATGTCATGGATTAAGAATGGGTTGCCAGGTTGAGTAAGAGAGAGGCGTGGATAATGTAATGGATTTGTATTTGAGTACCAGCACAATGAAGTGGGAGGTGGGGTACATTGATTACTAATAAGGTACTGGTACAAGTATTAGGGAGGTGTTGAAATATAAAGGAATAAAAAGAGGTATTTGAACACAGAATAAGGTGGCAGATGATGTAATGGATTATTATAGAAAATAGAGTGATGGAGGTAGGGTAATGGATTACTAAAGGGGGAAATGGGATAAGGAAGAGGTAGGCAATAGTAGTGTAATACCTTACTAATTCAGAACTGTTACAATGAAGAGGGAGGCAGAGTTTACTTAATTAATTAGTAATGTAGTATGTGGATGGGGAAGAGGGAGGTGGGTGTATTGAAATAGATTACTAATGCATTACCAGGACAAGGAAGAGGTATCTGGGGTGATGTAAAGGATTATTAATGAAGTACTGGGTTAAGAAAGAGCAGGCAGGATAATGTAATTGATTACTAAGAAAGTATCAGTATGGTTTAAAGGGAAGAGGTCATGTGATAGATTACAAATAGGGTTCTGAGTTGGAGAAGAGGGAGCCATGACAAACTAAATGGAGTGACTAAATGGGCACAGATGGATTAATACAGGGATGGGAAAGATGGGGTTGGCATTTAATGTAATGGATGGTTAGTGGAGAAATTGGATGAGAATTTGTGTGATGCATGCTTTAATGGAGTACATTTGGGCTACAGGGACAAGGAAGAAGGAATGTAATGTATTTGTAATTGAGTACCTGAAAGAGGAGGTAGAAGTTGGGGGCAAATTAACAGATTACTAAAAGGGAAACCGGGACCAGATAGAAGGCCTCTTTGGTAATGTAAGGAATACTAATGGGGTACCAGGATCAGGAAGAGGGTTGTGGGGTAAAGTAATGGATACTTTTGGTATTCCAAGATGAAGAAAGGGGAGGTGAGAGCATTGGTATAGATTACTAATGGGGAACTACAATGAGGAAAATGCAGGTGGAGGTATTGTTATTGATTATTAATGGCTTACGAAGACAAAGAAGGGGTGTTAAAGGGTGATGTAATGGACTACTAATGAAGTAGCCTTTTGGGGAAAAAGGGGGGTGACCATTATGTAATGTATTAATAAGCAAGTATCATGATGATTAAAATGGAAGTGGTAAATTCATGAATTGCTAATAAGGCACCATGATAAGAAAGAGGGCCAGGGGTATTGATGAAATGGCGGTGGGAGAAATGAAATGGAGATCCAAAGGGGTAGAGATATGAGGATGAGAGAGGAGTGACTAATGGGATAGTGGGGAGAGGTAACGGGAGGTGGTGGGAATGATTTACGTCCAGGATGAGGAAGAGAGAGGTGAAGGTAATATATATATGTAAAACAAAACAATTAACAAAAAATCAGCTATCACTACAGATAAAACTGCTTCTATATATTGTGATAAAGTTCAAAGTAAGTATACCAAGAAAATAATTTTAGCCAAAATGTTCCGTCACAGAGTCCTTCAAAATATTATAAAAACAGCAAAGAAACCAGGTTCAACCCTTAAAACCTATCGTAGGAAATTAATATTAGAAGTGTTGATAGACAGTGCAATTCTTCTCAAAAGAAAGTTATTTATTTTAGTGTTAAACAAAATGAAACCACTAACAAAACTAATAACTAAATTACAAAAAATACTTCTCAATAAACGAAATGTCAACAGAAAGAACTTCTTAAGTATATGCAAAGGTGAATGGTTGTGATTCCACCATATACGAGCACAGAACCATACTAAGAAGCGTACAAACAAAAGCAAACAAATACAATTGCCATACATAGCAGTGGTCGAGGTTATGAAAAAGTGAATATAACCATAATGGAACAAGAAGTACTCCTTACAAAAAAATGACCTGAAAAGATTTACCCCTCCATTTAACTGAATCAGAGCATATAGTGTACAAATGGCCATGCATGTCAATGTGTAACATCCCCAAACAATTTTTCAAGTCTTTACGCCAATTCCTCAATCAATATATAAAAAGCAAAGACAAAATCAAAATTAAACTACTGCAAAATATGGATACCTGTCCAGTGTGCAAGTACACAGGACTACAAGGACATTCATTGGCCTGCATTACAGGAACTACTTGTAAAACCACCTTCCATGATATCAAAAGGTTATTAACACATCGTTCAACTATAAGGAATCTAGTATATAAACTGTACTATGCTAAAAGTCCTGCTTTAGCACTAGCAAATTTAAATAACATTCTTCTACATGGTACAGAGGAAGACCTGCTTGAAGAAATTGACTATATCCAAAAAAAATTTTGGAAGTGAAAGCCACTTACAGAATGAAATAGCTTTAAACCAAATTAGCAACAACTCTATACATGGCAACCTTTTACTAAACATATACAAAAAAGACATTTTAAAGTACATCAGCTGAAGTACCAAACCATGTGTGTGTATGTTGCCACATAACTTTTTATAAAGTAACACAAAAACTGTAGACCTATCATACAAAATAGAAGACAATGAAGATTCTAAATGGTTTGAATTAGCTCTCTACCTTGTAGCAGAAAACAAATATGAAATAACTGACCCCTTAATACTTTGCAGTTACTGCACTACAAAACTTGACAACAACCAAACTCCTTCACATGCTATCACAAATAATTTGGAATTATACCCACTCCCATTTGGTAGTGGGTATAATTCATTTGGTCATGCACCCAACAATCTATGCCCTGGCCACAACCACCACAGCATATGACACCCATGGAGTCAAACATTTCAACTATGGCCTATGGAAACTTTTAATGTCCTCGGACATTACCAGTGTTCTTAGAACACTTTCAACTTGCCAGTGAACAATAAGGACAACGTCTTCAGGATACTCCCTACGAACATTTCAGGACACTGCGAGAGTTCTTAGAACACTTTCAACTTGACAACGAACAATACGGACACCGTCCTCAGAACACCCCCATTTGGTTTATTTGCAAACATTTCAGGACACCGCGAGTGTTCTTAGAACACATTCAACTTGCCATCGAACAATATGGACAGCATATTCAGGACACCCCCATTTTGTTTATTTGCGAACATTTCAGGACACCACGAGTGTTCTTAGAACACATTCAACTTGACAAAGAACAATACGGACACCGCGTGTGTTCTTAGAAAACATTCAACTTGCCATTCAACAATATGGACAGCGTCTTCAGGACACACCCTACAAACATTTCAGGACAACGCGTGAGTTCTTAGAACACACCCACATTTTGTTTGTTTGCGAACATTGCAGGACACCGCAAGAGTTCTTAGAACAAAATCAACTTGACAAGGAACAATATGGACAGCATCTTCAGGACATTTCCTACGAACATTTCAGGACACCATGAGTGTTCTTAGAACACATTCAACTTACCATCGAACAATACGGACAGCGTCCTCAGAACACTCCCATTTTGTTTATTTGCAAACATTTCAGGACACCACGAGTGTTCTTAGAACACATTCAACTTGACAAAGAACAATATGGACAGCGTCCTCAGAACACCCCCATTTTGTTCATTTAAGAACATTTTAGGACACTGCAAGTGTTCTTAGAACACATTCAACTTGACAAAGAACCATACAGATACCACGTGTGTTCTTAGAACACTTTCAACTTGACAACGAACAATACGGACAGCGTCCTCAGAACACCCCCATTTTGTTTATTTGTGAACATTTCAGGACACCGCGAGTGTTCTTAGAACACATTCAGCTTGCCACAGAACAATACGGACAGCGTCCTCAGAACGCCCCCATTTTGTTTATTTGCGAACATTTCAGGACACCCATTCAACTTGCCATTGAACAATACGGACAGCGTCTTGAGGACACCCGCTATGAACATTTCAGGGCAATGCGTAAGTTCTTAGAACACACCCCCATTTTATTTATTTGCGAACATTGCAGGACACCGCAAGAGTTCTTAGAACATTTTCAACTTGTCAACGAACAATACGGACAGCGTCTTCAGGACACCCCCTACGAACATTTCAGGACACCACGAGTGTTCTTAGAACACATTCAACTTACCATCGAACAATACGGACAGCGTCCTCAGAACACCCCCATTTTGTTTATTTGCAGACATTTCAGGACACCACGAGTGTTCTTAGAACACATTCAACTTGACAAAGAACAATACAGACAGCATCCTCAGAACACCCCCATTTTGTTTATTTATGAACATCTTAGGACACCGCGAGTGTTCTTAGAAGACATTCAACTTGACAAAGAACCATACAGATACCACGTGTGTTCTTAGAACACTTTCAACTTGAAAATGAACAATACGGACAGCGTCTTCAGGACACCCCCTACGAACATTTTAGGACACCACAAGTGTTCTTAGAACACAATCAACTTGACAAAGAACAATATGGACACCGTCTTCAGGACACCCCCTACGAACATTTCAGGACAACGCGAGAGTTCTTAGAACACTTTCAACTTGACAACGAACAATACGGACAGTGTCCTCAGAACACCCCCATTTTGTTTATTTGCGAACATTTCAGGACACCGCGAGTGTTCTTAGAACAGTTTCAACTTCCTTGCGAACAAAACAGACACATATTGAGTCCTCAGAACACCCCCCATTCAGTTTATTTAGAACATTTCAGAACACCTGTGATATCCGCAGACAAATCGAACACAAAAAGAACGTCTACCACATAAAAAAAACACAACATTAACCTATCTCATACCCTCACATCCTCCCCAAACACTCCTACACACCAAAAACACTCTACTAAATACACATTTTGAACAAACTTTCACTGCTCATCCGTTCTACCTTCTCATTCACTCTATCCACTCAATCCACTAAATCCACTCATCCGCCCTATCCACCCATCCTGTCAACCGTTCCATCCTCTCATCCACTCTATCCACTCATCCACTCTATCACTCACCACTCAATCCATATCCACTCATCCGCCCTATCTACTCATCCTCACATCCGTCCTATCCACTCATCTGCCCTATCTACTCATCCTCTCATCCGCCCCATCTACTCATCCTCTCATTCACCCTATCCACTCATCCTCTCAACCGTTCTATACTCTCATTGACCTATCTGCCATATCCACCCATCCTCTCCACTGTTCCATCCTCTCATCCACTGTAACGCTCACCTGACTCCCACGGAGGTGCTGGCCTGGTTCGCACTGCTATGACCTCTTCTAAGGTGATGCGCAGGGTTCGGAAGACGGACTGGCCCGGGCCCCCAAATCTGGCTTGTCTGGTTCGCAGA
This sequence comes from Ambystoma mexicanum, assembly GCF_040938575.1. Lineage (NCBI taxonomy): Eukaryota > Metazoa > Chordata > Amphibia > Caudata > Ambystomatidae > Ambystoma > Ambystoma mexicanum. Next base: position 874,281 of record NW_027182487.1, read on the forward strand.
AGTATCCTTCTGTAGGCAAAAATAGGGGATTAACTGTCTGCGGGGTAATGCAATCGGCCTCCCACTTTCCCCTCTCACCCTCGTCGAAACCCTTCTGTGATTACCCGTAGTGTCTCACCTTAGGGTCTGGAAGGACGAGCTCTCCATCCTGCTTCTGATGCAGGGGCACGTTGGTATCCAGTTACTTCACTCGATTTTCGGATTGGTGAGAACCAAACTTGCTTGGCTTCCAGGTAAGTTTTTTGATAAGAGGTTCCCCTTGTGTCCATGCATTAATGTACTAATGCTAGTGTCTTTTTCCCCATAGGGGCCGGGGTACAGAATGCCGGGGAACAGGCACCGACCCGAGATGAGAGCTGAAATCCTTGTAGAAATCAGGTAAGTCTTTAATGAGCATTTTTTGGTAATCCCCTTAGGGGCCGGGGTCCGGAAATGCCAGGATGCGGCGCGGACCCGAAATGAAGAGGGAATGAATCAACAGGTAAGTCTTAACATGGAGATTTAGCTTTCCTCATTCCCTTCTCTCTCTCACCTTTTGTTCTTGTCTTTTTCTCCCTTGGTGCTGGGGCGTGACTGCGTGACTGCGAATCCGGATGCGATCGACGCAATGAGCTTTTAAATAAAAGTCTTCCTTTTCAGGATTGTCTGCGAGATGTCTCCGGGATGTGGATTTAGCAGGTAAGGACTTTTCCTTCTTCTGTTCTCTTCTTCTCTTCCTTTGCAGGTGATCCAGGATGCTGGCAGGCGTGGCAGAAGTCAGGATACAGGAGCAGACACGGTGAGCGTCCAGCTGCTAGATGCAGAACAACGCGAAGCACGTGTGGCTGTTCGGGTGGGGTTTAAATAGCCTTGGAAGAAGTTCCATGTATGTATCCTTCCTCCAATCAGGTATGTATCCTTCTCCGACCACGCCCGGATGGTAAATTAGTCCCACAGGTAAAGTAGTTCCTGTCAGGCCTCAAGGAGGCCGGGATCCTGCAGCATGGTCTGCATCAGGTAAGTGCACCCAAGCACTCCCATAATGAGCCTGGCGCCTATGGCGCCAGGACTGATGTCTTTTATGAGCCTGGTGCCATAGGCACCAGGACACTGTCCAAAGGGCCCCTATATGGGGTTGCTGGGTCCTTCCTTGGGTACTGGATGTCCGCTTTCGGGGACGCAGGGCTTGAACCGGCTCCCCGGGAGCAGGCATCATGACATCCACACTATCCACTCATCAACTCTATCCATTCATCCACTCTATCCACTCATTCTCCCTATCTACTCATCCTCTCATCCGCCCTATCCACTCATCCACCCTATTTACTCATCCTCTCATCCGCCATATCTACTAATCCTCTCCTCCGCCCTATCTACTCATCTTCTCACCCGCCATATCCACTCATCCTCTCAACAGTTCTATCCTCTCATCCTCTCAACCATTCTATCCTCTCGTCCACTCAATCCACTCATCTGCCTTATCCACCCATTCTATCAACCATTCCATCTTCTCATCCACTCTATCCACTCTATCTGCACATCCACTCTATCTGCTAATCCACCCTATTTACTCATCCTCTCATCTGCCCTATCTACTCATCCTCTCCTCTACCGTATCTACTCATCCTCTCATCAGCCCTATCCACTCGTCCTCTCAACCGTTCTATCCTCTCATCCACTCCGTCCACTCATCCATACTATCCATTCGTCAGGTCTATCCACTCATCCGCTTTATCCACTATCCTCTCGTCCACTCAATCCACTCATCTGCCTTATCCACCCATTCTATCAACCATTCCATCTTCTCATCCACTCTATCCACTCTATCTGCACATCCACTCTATCTGCTAATCCACCCTATTTACTCATCCTCTCATCTGCCCTATCTACTCATCCTCTCCTCTACCGTATCTACTCATCCTCTCATCAGCCCTATCCACTCGTCCTCTCAACCATTCTATCCTCTCATCCACTCCGTCCACTCATCCATACTATCCATTCATCAGGTCTATTCACTCATCCGCTTTATCCACTAATCCGCTCATTCGCTCATATCCACTCATCCGCTCTTATCCACTCATCCGCTCTTATCCACTTATCCATTCATCCACTCTATATGTTCATCCGCTCTATCCGTTCATCCGCTCGTATACACTCCTCCGCTCTGTACACTCCTCTGCTCTGTACATTCCTCCACTCTGTACACTCCTCCGCTCTGTGCACTCCTCCGTTCTGTGCACTCCTCAGTTCTGTGCACTCGTCCGCTCTGTACACTCCTCCGCTCTATACGCTCATCCGTTTTGTACATTTGCTAGGTCTGCACACTCTCCGCACTTCCATATTCATGCGTTATTCATATTGATGTGCACTACATACTCATCAGGTTCACATAATCGTCTTTTCTACACACTTATCCTGTTTGCGCTCATCCATTCTGGACATTCATCTGTTTTACGCACTACTGCATTCTACTCGCTTCCCTGTATTACGCTCTCATCCGCTCTACACGCTTGTCCGTTCTACACACCCAGCCTGCTCTACACACTTATCCAATCAACATGTTATTTATTTATTTGCATTTCTAAAGCACATTGGAGCCCTCAGGCATTAAAGCGCTATGAGATGGCTTAGAGAGGCTTGATTCAGGGTTACAAGAAGGCGGCCCCAGCAGAGACTTGAAAACAGAGAATAGTTACGGTTCACAACGGACATTTTCATGAGTTACATTGTCAAAATCATGTTACAGAATGCATAGCAAAGGTAGTTTTAGACAAAGAGTCTAGTTTTTATGGCCTTCCTGAAGGTTGCATGGGAGTCAATTCCCCTGATGGACGGGGGAAGGGAGTTACACAGCGTGGCTGCCATGTTGGGGAAGCTTGAATCGCCCGCTTTCACTCTACGGGTGGAAGGTACAAGGGTTCTGTTGGTATAGGCCACTCTGGTGGGCCTAATAGGAGTGTGCAGGCTGATTCTTTGAGCTAGGTAAGGTGGAGCGTGACCATGCAGGCACTTGTTCGCCAGGGCGAGAGTTTTGAAAGTAATTCTCTCCTTGACGGGTGGCCAGTGGACCTTTCTTCTGGCCTCAGAGATGTGGTCCCATCTAGATGTTCATCCATTCCATATACTCATCGGTCTACATATTCATTCAATTCCCACATTCATTCAAACTATATAGTTATTTGTTCTAAGTAATTCATCCACACCATTTACTTTGTTCGCTCCACATGTATTCTATCCATTTTGGGAGTTTAAATCTCTTTCCTGTTCCCGTATGATTTATTCTTATTAACCATTTCACTGCTTGATCTACTTTATTAATTTAATTAGTTTGCCTTTCTAGTTTACATTGGGGGTCGGTGTCAGATTCTCTCATCCGGTGGTTTGATGGATTGGTGTCATTGAGTTGATGTCGGTCTGTTTGGGTTAGTTTGGTATGTGTTGGTTTTAGGGGAAGAGCCAGGTTTTCAGCAGTTTGCAGAAAGACATTAAGTCCTCAGTCTGGCGGATGTGGGGTGGGAGTGAGTTCCATAGCGTGGGGGGCAAGGCTGAGCATATTTAGTTGTAGCTACAGCACAGTTATGCTGTTGGGTAGGCTTTCTTCTAGTAAGCTGGAATACAGGTAAGCTTATTCTTATTTTAGGTGGAGTTTGGGAGGGCTTTCTTATTGTAGTTCTAACTTCAGTGGGGGCACGCTATTGGCACACTTCCAAGTTCAGTTTTTACAGAGAAGATATTATGCTATTCGGAACACTTCTAGGTTCAACTTTATACCGAGAAGATATTAGGCTATTAGGAGCTTTTAAGTGGATAGTAAAATCTAATACCTTATTGTCATTCTGGGTTCAGTGGGGACATGTAATTGGCACACTTCCAAGTTCACTTTGTACAGAGATCGTATTTAGGCTTTTAGGAGCACTTCTAGCTTCAACTGTATTTGGGAGGGCTTTTTTGTAGTTTTAATTCAGTCGGTTATTGGGCGCACTTCGAAATTCGACTTTTGCAGGGTTAGCTATTGGGCACACATCTAAATTCACAGAGAGGCTATTGGGCACACTTCTACGTTCACAGAGAGGTTATTAGGTACATTTCTAATCTGGCTTTCCGCAGAGAGGCTATTGTGCACACTTCTAAATTCACAGAGCTGCTACTGGGCACATTTCTAGATTCAGCAAGGCTGTTGGGCACACCCCGTAAACTCAGTATCTAAATGCACATATCTAGAATCACAGAGAGGCTGTTGGGCACACTTCTAAATTTACAGGGAGGCACATGGGCACACTTCATATTCACAGGGAGGTAATTGGGCACACTTCTAAATTCAAAGGGAGGCAATTGGGAACACTTCTAGATTCACAGGGATGCTATTGGGTACACTTTTAAATTCAACTTTTCACAGAGAGGCTATTGGGCACGCTTCTAGTTTCACCAAGCGGCTACTGGGCGCAATTCTAGATTCAGCGAGGTTGTTGGGTACACTTGGGCCCACATCTAGAGTCACAGGAAGGCTATTGGGTACACTTTTAAAATCAACTTTTCACAGAGAGGCTATTGGGCACACTTCTAGATTCATAGAGCGGCTACTAGGTGCAGTTCTAGATTCAGAGAGGCTGTTGGGCACACTTCTAAATTCAGTATCTAAATGCACAGTTTAGAATCACAGAGAGGCTGTTGGGCACACTTCTAAATTCACAGAGAGGCGATCTCCACGAAAAGCACGTACAAGGAAATAGCATTCTACATGTACCTTTTAAACATGCCCACACGTCCAGCGTCACTTTCGCGTGTATGTGCTAAGGCCCTATCCTCCAATTACACGAGCTGACACTCTGACGTGCAGTCATTGGACGTGCAACATGCACCCGTGTACAGGGAAAAAAACACGCACACGCACATCACAGACGCGCATACGCACTGAGGCCCTTTCCACCAATTACACGCTTTGACACTCTGACGTGCTTATTTTTTCGACATGCCATGGAAAACGCACGTGTGTGTAACATCATAGACGCGCCTACACGCTGGGGGCCTTTGAGCCAATGAATTTGCTGCATATGTGTGCTGACGCGCTTACGTGCTAAGGGCCTTTCCTCGAATTACACGCAGACGTGCTGGATTTTCGATGCCAAATCACTCCGTATCAAGCTGGCCACGCGTAAGCACACGGAAGACCAGGCTACTGCCCAGAAGGCCGAATTACTGCCCCCCAGAGCCCCGAGCACGCTCCCACCTGCCATCTGCTGCTGCCTGACTGCCTGCTGCCCACATGTCCTGCCATTTGCTGCCTGCACATCAGCCAGGGGTGCTGTTGCAGTGACCACCCCTGCTGGAACCGAAGACTCCCGACTGGGATTCCATCGCTCTACAGACCAGCCCCAGGAACCAGTTGCCCACCCACTCCTGCCTCTGGGGTTGTCATGTCGGGCACTTCAACATCTGGCACCACTGGCAACCCCCGGCCAGAGAGGCAGAGGGGCACCAGCTTCACTGGCACCGAAGTTGATGTCCTGGTGGGGCAATTCCTGGGGCAGTATGATGTCCTCTTCTGAGGTTTGCGCACCAACAAGGAAGGATGGACTCGGATCTGGACATACATCGTGACTGCCATCAACGCGGAGGGGGTGGCAGTCCGACTATTCCATCATGTCAAGAGGACTTCAGGGCCAGGACCCTCAACAAGGCCTGGCTCCTCTTGAAGGCAGCAGATGCCAAGGGGCGCAGGGGCCACTTGTCGGAAGATCAGATGAGGGTCCTGGAACGCATATCCCCAGCGCTCCACGTCCAGGTCCTTGAGAGGCAGACCCGTCTGGAGTCAAGCGGTAAGTGTACATGGATCCTGATTGTAAGCTGTGCGTGTGGTGGTGTGCCAGTAGTGTGCAGGTTGCACATGTGTTTTTATGGGGCCAAGTATGGGGGTGTGTGTACAGGACTGTGAGGCTAACACATGCGAGGGCTCTCATGTCTGAGACATGGATGGTGCTTGTGTGTGTAGGCTTGCATGCCAATTGCAGATTTGTGGGCACACATGTTTGAATGAATGTGTATGTAAGTAGGCATGTTCGTGATGTCACACATGATTGTTGGTTTCAGCTGCATGTATCTGCACTGTGTACATGTGCATGTGTGTGTATTTGACAAGGGTGCAACAGTGATGCAACATGGATGCATGTGACACCGGGATGTAGAAGACTGATTGGCAGATGTGACATGGATGCCGATCTCAACGCTGCAACAGATGGCAGAGGTGTACACATGCATGCAAGTGTGGTGGCGTGTGTGCATGTGTAGTGCAGAGAGGCGCCGGGCCTTGTTGAGGGTCCTGGCCCTCCCTGTATTGCATGTGATGTCTGGCTCACCTTTGCCTGCTCATGCTGTTCTAAGTGTATGGATGGTGCTGGCTGTTGCGATATGGCTGTGGTATGGCTCATGTGCGCGAGTTGAAATGACATGGTTGTTGGCGATTGTGATGCCATTTCTGAGGTTTGCCAATGCCACTCATGTACAACTGTCATGTGTGTATGTGTCCATTGTACAACTGATGAAGAGGGCGGAGAAGGTGCTGTGGAGCACAGCAGCGGGGATCGCACCGACAGCCGGAGACGCAAGGCCCGGCTCCACTCCCAGGTTGTCATCTTGTTGGGGTGTGAGGAGTCCGGTGCCGCATCCCAGGTCGCAGCTGCCGAGGGGAGGTCCAAGAGGCGGAGGTCGGAGTCATCCAGGTTGGTGGGGGGTTTGGTGGAGGAGGAGGCCGTGCAAGTGACAGAGACGGGGTCTGGAGGTGTTGATTCCACTGGTGCTAGTGGTGCAGTGCAGGACCAGGGACAGGAGGCAGCACAGGCTGCCGCAGAGGTGCCTGTGTGCAATCCTGTCCCTGATCCCGTCACTGCATCATCTTACACCAGCAGGGATGCCTACGTCCAGACCCATTTTCAGGCAGAGGATGATGTTACAACAACTGGCCTTCCTCTGCCTGCGGACATGGCTATCCAGGTACGAGTTGAGCCTGTCCTGACTGGTGTGGCGTTGCGTCAATGAACCATGCGAGGTGACCTGCAGTCTTTTCATGAGGAGACTGCACGTCATCTCAAATGGCTAGTTGACTGCGTCGGCTTACTGGGACAGGTCACCAAGGCCGGATTCGTCTGTTTGCTGGAGCTTGTTCCGACCCCCTCCTCAACTGAACACCCTATGCGCCAGCCGTGCCCTCTTTCCACCCATTTGTCACCTGGGTGCTCTGTGGAGCTGCCTCTGATGGTGCGGCCAGGCTGGTGGAGGACACATCCCTGCCACAGTCGGGAGTCAGGACGTCCAGCAGGGGTGGCCACATCAACGACTGCACCCCGGCCGGTGGAGGATGTGCAGGCAGCAGGAGCCAGGGCACGGGCAAAGGCACAGCAGCAGCAGCAACGAGGTGGGAGCCATGATGGCTCGGGGCCTTCGACATCAGAGGGACAGGCATTGGCCGGAGGGCAGGAGGACCCAGGATGGGAAGTGTTTTCCATGTGGCAGCGGTTGAGCCACGCCATAGATGTGGAGCGGCAGTGTGCGGAAGAGGCATGGCTCACGATGGTCAGGGTGAAGAACTCCATGCGCAGGGCCCTGAGACAGGCCGAGTGCCTCGAGGCAATCCGCAGGGAGTTGGAGGAGAACATGTCATCATCCCTGCGGACCCTCAGGGCCATGGAAGAGGACCGCCTCCGGGACATTGAGCAGGAGTGCGATGATGCCCTGGCCCGGAACATCCAGAAGTGAGCCGTCGGGCTAGCCCGCTGCCCTTGTAAATAGTTCTTTAGTGTAAAGTTTCCTTTCGGTTTTGTTTTGTTTTGGAGTGCTTGGACAATGCCCCAACTTCTTGTATATAGTTCTTCATTAGGTAGGATTTTATTTTATAGGTTTCATTTAAAGGATTGGGCACATGGGCCCTGGATGTTCACTTTGTACATAGTTTGACAATGGATTTGGATTGTTGATTTTTTTTCCCATGGATCAATGGTTTTTTATTATTTTTGCACCTTGGATTTATTTTCTCAGACTTACACTTTGGAGACTTGCTTTTGGATTGCTTTGCATTTGGATTTCATGCATCTTTTTCATTTATTGGACATGCTGGATTTCATTTATTATTTCCATTTTCTTCTGTTCCATTTCATTGCCTTGCTTTTCTGTTTAATACATTATCATTTGGTACTTCAATGGGCCTCATTCCGAGTATGGCGGTAAGGGATAGCGGCCACCGGTAACGAGACCGGTGGCGGTAATCCCTTACCGCCATACTCCGAGTTCCCTTTGCGCCCTTGCCCTTAACGCCTGCTTTGAGCAGGTGTTAAAGTCGAGGGCGCAAAGGGGCCTCCAAGCCAATAACGGTGACCGTAATGAACGGTCACCGTTATTTGCATCTTCCCCATTCCCATTGAGCCCTATGGGGGCTCATTTGGGAATGGGGAAGAGCCTTGGTGAATGGGGAATTACCGCCCCGCCAACCTTGGAATGGGGCGGTAATTCCGCCATCCACCAAGGCGCTGCCGGTCCGGGTACGGCGTCAACCAAGGCGTTATTAGCGCCATTGGTTAGCGCCGTACTCGGAATGAGGCCCAATGTGTGTTATTCTCTCTTTGGTTTCATGCATGTCACAATGTGTCTTTTATCATTCACATACTGTCATTGTGTGGGTTTGACGGATATATGTTGATGTGCAGACTAGCCATTTGGGATGCATCATGTGCTGGTGATTTCTTTGTGGAGTGGATGTCATACCTGGTGGTGTGTTTGGACTGGGGTGGCATAGGCAGTGTATTGAGGGGGCAAGGCGGCCATGATTATGGATCCTCATGAGGTGTTGGGGGACATGTGTGGGTGCCTGCTGGCAGGTGCCCCACAGTGCAGGGGGTTGGGGTGTAGGAGGACATGAGTGGGGGCCTGCTGGGAGGTGCCCTGCACTGGTGGGGGTGGGGGTGCTGGGAGACATGAGTGGGGCCTGGTGGAGGGTGCCCCTGGATGCTGGGGGGTGGTGGTGCAGGGGGACATGAGTGTGGGCCTGCTGGCAGGTGCCCTGCACTGCTGGGGGGTGGGGGTGCTGGGAGACATGAGTGGGGCCTGCTGGCAGGTGCCCTCCACTGCTGGGGGGTGGGGGTGCTGGGAGACATGAGTTGGACATGAGTGGGGGCCTGCTGGCAGGTGCCCCACAGTTCTGGGGGTGGGGGTGCTGGGAGACATGAGGGGGGCCTGGTGAAGGGTGCCCCTGACTGCTGGGGGGTGGGGGTGCTGGGAGACATGAGTTGGACATGAGTGGGGGCCTGCTGGCAGGTGCCCCACAGTTCTGGGGGTGGGGGTGCTGGGAGACATGAGGGGGGCCTGGTGAAGGGTGCCCCTGACTGCTGGGGGGTGGGGGTGCTGGGAGACATGAGTTGGACATGAGTGGGGGCCTGCTGGCAGGTGCCCCACAGTTCTGGGTGTGGGGGTGCTGGGAGACATGAGGGGGGCCTGGTGAAGGGTGCCCCTGACTGCTGGGGGGTGGGGGTGCAGGGGGATATGAGTGGGGGCCTGCTGGCAGGTGCCCTGCACTGCTGGGGGGTGGGGGTGCTGGGAGACATGAGCGGGGGCCTGGTGGAGGGTGCCCCTGACTGCTGGGGGGGTGGGGGTGCTGGGAGACATGAGTTGGACATGAGTGGGGGCCTGCTGACAGGTGCCCCACAGTGCTGGGGGTGGGGGTGCTGGAAGAAATGAGTGGGGGCCTGGTGGAGGGTGCCCGTGACTGCTGGGGGGCGGGGGTGCTGGGAGATATGAGTTGGACATGAGTGGGCGCCTGCTGGCAGGTGCCCCACAGTGCTGGGGGTGGTGGGTGCAGGGGGACATGAGTTGGACATGAGTGGGGGCCTGCTGGCAGGTGCCCTGCACTGCTGGGAGGTGGGGGTGCAGGTGGACATGAGTGGGGGCCTGGTGGAGGGTGCCCCTGACTGCTGGGGGTGGGGATGCAGGGGGACATGATTGGGGGCCTGGTGGATGGTTCCCCTGACTGCTGGGGGGTGGGGGTGCAGGGGGATATGAGTTGGACATGAGTGGGGGCCTGCTGGCAGGTGCCCTGCACTGCTGGGGTGTGGGGGTGCAGGGGGACATGAGTGGGGGCCTGGTGGAGGGTGCCCCTGACTGCTGGGGGGTAGGGGTGCTGGGAGACATGAGTTGGATATGAGTGGGGGCCTGCTGGTAGGTGCCCCACAGTGCTGGGGAGTGGGGGTGCTGGGAGACATGTGTTGTTGATCAGTAGTGCAAGGTGACATGTGGATTGGTTGGGGGGCATGCCCATGGTGGATAGGCTGCCTGCGGGACATGAGCAGGGGTGCAGGGTAGTCCCCTGTGGTGTGGGCTGCCTGCACGGGCCGTGGAGGGTGTAGGGGGAACACCTGGGAGGACCCACACAGCCAATTCACATGTAGTACTTCCCGGAACCCCTGAAATACACGTATCCTGCTGAATTTGTGTGTGAAACTTACCGCACACCCCAAAATATACGTACCCTGCAGGATTTGCACGTGAAACTTCACTCACACCCTGAAATACACGTACCCAGGGAAATCGTGTGTGGGACTTCCCGCGCACCCCTGAAATACACGTACCCTGCTGAATTTGCATGTGAAACTTCCCGCGCACCCCGAAATACACATACTCTGCAGGATTCGCGTGGGAAACTTCACGCGCACCCTGAAATACACGTACCCCGGGCAATCGCGTGTGGGACTTCCCGTGCACCCCTGAAATACACGTTCCCTGGTGAATTTGCGTGTGAAACTTCCTGCACACCCCAAAATACACGTACCCTGCAGGATTCGCATGTGAAACTTCACGCACATCCCGAAATACACGTACCCAGGGCAATCACGTGTGGGGCTTCCCGTGCACTGCTGAAATACACGTACCCTGCTGAATTTGCGTGTGAAACTTCCCGCGCACCCCGAAATACACGTACCCTGCAGGATTCGCATGTGAAACTTCACGCGCACCCCAAAATACATGTACCCAGGGCAATCGCATGTGGGACTTCCCGCGCACCCCTGAAATACACGTACCCTGCTGAATTTGCATGTGAAACTTCATGCGCACCCAGAAATACACGTACCCAGGCCAATCGCGTGTGGATCTTCCCGCGCACCCCGAAATACACGTGCCCTGATGGAATCGCGTGTGAAACTTCACGCGCACCCCTGAAATACACATACCCTGTTGGGATTGCGTGTGAAACTTCCTGCGAACCCCTGAAATACACGTTCCCCGCTTGCCGTTTGCTGTTTGGCAGCCCTGTAAACTGGTCAAGGATTAGCGCAGACACATGCGATGAATTAGGGATTTTGATGGATTTCCCTTGCGCGAGGGCGTTCTTGGGGGCGTAACTGGCGCTGCTGCAGGTTTGTAGCACAGGGACACTGTGCGCCAGCCGCGTGCGCCACTTTTGTGCACAATTCTATGAATTACCCTATTAGTGTCCTTAGGACACTCCCATTTTGCTGATTTACAGACATCCCAGACACCTGGTGTGCTCTAAGAACATGTTTTATCTCGTTTGTGTGCGGTACAGAGAGGTATAATGTCCTTAGGATGCCCCATGGTGCGTTCTAACATCAGTTCCACCTTGGTTGCCATTGGTAGGGGTAGGTGTATTGCCATTAGAACATCCATATTCTATTGCTTATGGCTAGCTCCAACAGGCGCGCTGTTCGCAGACATTTTAAGTCTTTTTTAAAAAAAAAATCCTCAAACACTTCCACTACAACTAATATAAAAAACAACTTTCAAAAAAACACACACACACACATCAATCAACATAAATACAGGGGGAAGCAGATACTGACATGAATGTAGGGGAATTAGGGTTTAACACGGATTGGTTGTGAGGGGATGATTTGTGAGGGGATGAAGGGATGGATGTTTCATCAAAATGTTTATTTTCTTCTTGAAGGTTTGGGGATGGTTACTAGGAAATGGAGAAGGGGGCAGGTACAGGTGGGACAGTGATAACGTATTTTTCCTCTCACAAATTCCTCCACAAATTGCCTTAAACTGTTCAAATTGTCATTTAGTGTGTCCATTTTCAGTTCTATCCTTTTCAGCCTGTCTTCCTCTGTGTCGTTTGTTGGCCTTTCTTCATTTTTTTCCTGGTCTGTTAAAAATAAATATGTATATGTTAAATGCCCATAAAATACTGACCATTATTTTCCTAATGCAGAGCAGTGTGTACCATTATTATTGCTATCTTCGGACATTTCCCCATGTGGACAATCCTCCTCCAGCCACTCCAAAGTACTGCACATTTCTGTGTCAAAACAACAGAAAGAAATAATTTTTTCTGCCCCTTACAAAAAAAGTACACACACATATAAGAAACATGAAGTTCACTTACTATTTTGTTGTAATTTGTCTTCGTTGTACTGCGTGAGTCTACTGTCGGTCCTGGCTGCAGAATTTCTGTGAGGTAATTACGATGGAGGCATACTTTTTTTGCTATGGTATAATGCAGTTCATTCTACATGGTCATTAAATGCATGCTTATTGTTTCAGACGTTTAGGTTTACCTATTTATTTATTATTACTTATAATGTCTTTATATGTCCTTTTTCAAAGTTGAGCATTTTTTGTGTAACACAATACTACAATTTCAGATACCCCCTGACTGTTTGGGTACTGTTGACCTTGTCCGCGCCCGTCCGCAGACAGGCGCTCAGCTTGTGCCTTTCAAATATCATTAGCGGGGGGTTCTGTATGTTCTATGTTACATGTATGTAAAGTAAGTCAATTATACTACATATCTCCCAAGGTCACGTGATGAAAGTGTATATTCAGCAACAAAAACTTTTTTTACGCAATGTTATGATTAAGTTCCCCTTCAAAAAACCTATGAAGTTCAGTTAAGTTGCCCTGCTAAAAACCTGTATAATTCACTAAAAAAAAACATTGTTAAGGGGACGTCATGGTTAAGTTGCCCTACCAAAAACCTGTGCCATTGTGGTTCAAAGTAAACCGAAAAACCCCTGAAATTCGCCAGTTATGGTAAGCTCAGCAACCATAACTTGCACCATCACTGTGCACTGCTAACACTAACACCCAGGACATCAAAGATGACACACTGTCAAATGCAGAACTGTAGTCTACAAAACACAAGCACAGTGTCTGATCCGGAACCAGTAAGGTGTCAGAAATTAACGTGAGTAGGATACATAAAGAATGGCTTGTGGAGTAGATCTTCCTAAATCCCATCTGGGTAAGGTTGAGAAGGGCACGTTCTTTTACACATTTAGTCAATGTCTCCAACAGTAGCTTTGCACATTTGTTAGAGGCACTGTCCTGCATTGAAAGAAGTCTATAATTTTCTGGCAAATGCCGGGGACCCTTCTTATGAATCGGGATGAGGATGGACTGCTGGCACGTCCTAGGAATAGTAGCCGTCTCGCAAATATGCGTAAACATTTGCTGCAGGACCACTGCCAAAATACTCAGGGTCGCTCTTAAAGATGACATTACAAAACCCATCCGGGTGAGCTGACAGAGTTTTCTAATTACCAGTGACAAATTGGTGTCTCTTACTAACTGCCCTACCTGCATGTTAACCATAGACCTACAGTAATTTTGCTTAATATGTGTTTCACAACATGTCCTGTCAATGGCACATATTTCGACCCACCTTCCACCAAATTAGACCCGATTAAATGCCAGAATTTCCTAGTAACTCTTTCTAGGATAAGTCTGTTCTTGATTTTCCAGGCGGCACTGTTCTTGTTGTGATGATGGTTTGCAAGCCAGCCTTTATATATAAAGCCAATATTTCTTGGTTTCTTGCTTTAAGGTCAATAGAATGATGTCTCTTACCCACCCTTAACTCTCTTTTCCTACTAGCTATAATGGTATCGTAAGGAATACCCGGCCTTTTGGATCCATACCTAAGAAAGATGGACCTGTAAGAACGTATCCCGTACCTGGAAACCAGGGTGTCCAGCTGCAAAGCACAATAATATAGAATCGTGGTTCCCCTAACGTCAGCCCTCCTCAACCTGCCATTTAGATCATTCATGTGGCCCAGTGTCCAGCGCACTCTAGTTCCCTGAGAGTTTACTGTGTGATTATTTGCTAGCTGTTGGTTAATAGTCGACTTAATATCCTGTAGGGCAAAGTTTAAGATGGCCCAGAAACGACCCTAAAGCGTGAATAGTATTTATATTATGTTGGCCAGAAACCAATCACATCATGTGTAAAACATTGCAAACAAAGAATCGTCAGTGTAACCAGAGGGAGTCCTTGGAGGCGAACAGAAACTGCATCTAATCAGCAGCCCAGGTGCCAGCCTGTATTGCAGGCTCTGTAAGCAATTGCAGTTAAAGGTTGAATTATATCCTTTTAACGGTACTCCTTCGCGGAGACTGGAATTTTCTGCCTCAGAACTGCTAGAACTGTCTGACCCTTGGTTCATTAATAGAAACAGATAGATAACGTGCTAAGGAATGTTTCTCTCCTACGAACATGATATTCTTGCTGAACTAAGAGCTTTATGTTCTCCATAACAAAGAAGCTGTCTCTGCTATTGTTGCTAGAATAAGTATATTAAGACTGAATAGAGACTTGTCAGAACATGTCATAATTGTCATGAATGTCAATCACTGAACCCTAGCCTAAAAGATACATTATGGGCGGCTTGAATTGCCTTCAAAGTTTTTGCACATTATGTATATATATTGTTGCTTGAGCATTGCTCTCTCTCTTGCGTCTCACGAGGTCTAGGTACACATGTTGCGAGACGTTAGACCCAGGCGGCCAACTGAGCTTACTTTGAAATAAACCAGATTTCTTGCCAAATCGAACCTCGTGTCTGTCGTGTCACTAGTATATGGTTATTGTGCCTTAGTTTCCATATGCTGGGTCTTTATGGCCTAGCATCATGGGTACTGGCATAGCTTTTGATAGTGGAGAATATTTATGTAATGTACCATTTATAAACATAACATCCAAACAACTATAATGTCTACCTTTTGACCATGGGTAGTATATGCCATTTGAGATAGGGTACTGAAACTATAGTTCAAATTCTGCCATCAAATACTGCAATTTACGACCCCAAGTGTTGTGGTTTGATCTATTTGCAACTTTACCATTTGGCCTTACCTGCCCATATTTGTAACTGTCAGCATTAAAGTCCCCGACCACGAAGTTCCCACCATCTGGATGCTGCTGTCACCAACTGTGAAAGGTGTTCAAAAGTGCATCTTCAGCCCTTTGGTTTGCATACCCCCAAGGGGGTCATGTAAAGTGATTACCAGTACATTCCTGAGCCCAAAGAGTAGCCCTGTTATTTCGACACAGAACACGTAGGGCCTCATTACGAGCCCGGCGGTAACCGAGGCAGAAAAACTGGCAGGTTACCGCCGGATTCGTATTACCATTCCGCCTCCGTGATTCCCGGAATTACCGAGCCATTACGACCCCGGTGACCCGGGAAGTCCAGAGGCGAAAATGTGTAAGTCCCATTCCCATGGAGCCCCATAGGACTCCATGGGGATGGGAACCATGGAAACACTGGTTCCGTCTATGACAGAGATGATGTTTCCATGTCCGCCTGCAGGCGGGTGTTGTTAAAACCACCAGATCAGACCTGGCGGGAGTGACACCTCCCGCATAAAGGACTCTTAATCAGCCGGTCTGGAAAGAACGGTGGTACCGTTTTTACCACCACCGTTCTTTCCGGACCGGCAGGGTTGTAATGAGGCCCATAGTCTTTGAGACCAGCAATTGCAATCTCTTTAGCAGAATATACTACTTTAACCCCCACACATAGACCGACCACCGGTTGTCCAGCAATGGGTTGGCGAGATAGAAGGAAAAACAATGCATAACCATCCAAGTCAAATCCAGAAGTGAGCCATGTCTCTGGTAATAGGAATATATCATTCACCATCATAAATTCAAGTGCATCCCTGTTGTTCATAAATGAGAGATGACCTCTTGAGTTCCAAGACATGACTTTGAAAGAAGCGTTACTGCTAGGAGCCAGATTTCAACATGGGATCCGAGGACGGACAAACCACGTTCCCACTTTTCTCTCCTCCAAGCGTCCATAGTCAGGGCACAATGCTTCTCTGAAGGCTTAGCACAGACTTTAGATCCAGGTGCTACGTTTGAAGTCGGGCAAAAAACATAAATATCAAATCCCATATCTGAGAGGGCCATAGAGTGGCTACAAATAGATTCCACCACCAAAGGTGTAGCGAATGCAGCTAATACCCAATTCGAAACACTATTTTAACTGGGTATTTCCAAACCCTCAATATCCTTAGTAGTGACAGTAGTGAGGACTGGAATTTGATGGAGTAAAGTAAGCATCCAGGTCTGATTTACAAAGGGGCTGTCACCTGTGGGAGCTCTTTCTAGAATGACATGTTTCAGTCCCGCATAGTACTCAGGGTCAGGCAGTGATGCAAAAAAACACAGATCTAGCGGACCTAGAGGCCTTCACGTAAGCAAGCCAATTGTTGTGGTTGTACATTTGTGTGTTCAATTGTTGTCCTAGAGGGCCAACTTGGGCACAGAAATCAGTAGTTTATCTGGGGCTTCATTTTCAGTTCTCCAAGTAAGAGCAGATGTGATAGGATACGCCGACCCCTCAGTGTTCCCATATTGGCTTGGAGGGTGAGTATCCTTCCACGCTGGGTAGTACTTTTGCTGAACATTTTTTGACAAGCCATCCCCAAATCTATGGTCTTGATGTTAACCAATTCCATTGTTCGGGGGTGACTCAATCAGCCATTACCAGATGGGGCTAAACTGGATGGGTAGTTTTGTTACCAAGAGGGGCCCTTTCCTCAGCCATTTGACAATGAGGCTGTGCAGAAGCAGCTGCCATACCATGCGACCCCCCTTTTGGTGATGGTATAGTGGCCCACAGCAGGGGCAGGGAGGAAGGGGAAGCCCTTTCATTGCGTGTGATTTGTTCCTTTTGCCTTACAGTGGAGTGGGGTTACTTGCATTTTGGCCTTGTATTTGCCTGGTTACCAGGAGTAGGAAATGTATTACAAGTATCTTTCATAGGTTCATCGTGTAAAGACAAGGGACTATCCGGCATAAATGATTTTACTCGTAGTGCGTCCAGGGCTTGATCCTCTGAGGGGGCGATGAGATTTACATTATCAAACTGGTCTAAGGGGAATGTTATTTCCCATCTTATTTTGATCATCATTAGCCTCCTTGGTCCGCCCAGAATTCATTTGGTCACCAAAATGGCCAGACCCAGTCAGATGGGCTGTTAGCAATCTCACACTGTTCTTAATGTCAGTCTGGCCCAGTGCCAAATGAGAACATAGCCGAAGTAGAGATTCCTTAGCCTCAAAATGCTGCATGTAGCCAATGAGGATGAAAGATTCAGATGTATGTCCCTCAACGGCAGTAGATAGATTTGGCTCTCCCTCTTCACTATCCATACTGGTATAGTCTGAAGAAGATCTATAGTTCGGTAAAGAAGAGAGATTAGTAGGCAGATCCTCGCTAAGCATGTTGCAGGAAGGGTCCAAGGAGTTCCTCTTTAGTGAAAGGCACAGATTCGGCAAGGACTTGTTGTTGTCGATGGTAGCTGAATTTCCAAGACAGTCCTCTTATTCTTTAAGTCCACCGTGTTAATTGTCTATAGGTATTATCTGAGGCACAAAGGTGGGGGGGGGGTTCTCAAGAAAACTAGTAATTTCAGGCTGCTCTATGCACCTTTGGCCATTTTTACCCTTCAGTCCCTGACTCACAGTCTGGGGTATAGTATGCTTCTGTTTTCCCACATGGGAGCTGAGTGAACGATTTCCTCTAGTAGGTACAACACTGCATAACCCATAGCAATGTTTTTTACATGTAGACATGGCAGTTACTCAAAGAGGTGGGGGAGAAGCGATAGTATAAGAGCAGACAGGGCAGGCGTGCCTGCGGTAACATGAGCCCACAAGCACTAAGTCAATAATTCAAGTGGCTGGCACCAACTAAATGTAACTCTTCCTGTTTTGCCCTTTGCCATACCAGACACCCAGCACCCTACCAGAGATGAAGCCTTATTCAACAAAGCTCCTCCTCTGACCACATATCACATAAAGAGTAAAATGGTACAAAAGGTGCAAATGTCAGCCTCACCCCTCATGCCCTCACCCACAAGCACTGGCGCGCATACAGCCACTGGTCCAGTGTCCAGTTCACAGTGGGGCCCCTCCCTGTCCCACACCAGGCACGGGGCACTAACCAGATAACAAGTGAGGTCCATTCTCACCCAACAGCTCCTGCAACTGTGAAGAGGCTCCTGCAGGCTAAAAGTGAAAAACCAGCTACAGGCACCTGGCTGAGCGGCCGTCAGTACAGCAACAAGCCCCAAGACCCAGTCCACAGATCGCAGCTCCAAGCACCGGCAATCTGTCGGGGGATTATCTATGGAGGCACACGCAGCACGCTGGCTGCTCCTATCCGCGTCCCGATTCTCTGTTAGGAATTCTGAGAAAAGAACCCTCTGCCATGTCAGAGCGTCTGAAGCCGCACCCCTGTGTGTGACACAACAGCTCAGCAACGCAGCAACACAGAAACACAGACCAGTCACGCTCAGAGGCCGCTTCCGAAACTCTCCAGCACTCCAAATGATATTCCGAAGGTAATATAATGGATTACTAATGTGTTACATGTTTAATATAATGGATTACTAATTGAGAAACTGGATGAAGAGGGAGGTTGGGGCATTGTAATGGATGGCAAATTGGATACCAACATGAGAAAGAGTGAGGCTTGGGGAAAATAATGGATTTTTAATTGGGTGCTTGGATAAGGAAGTGATAGGTGGGTGTAATTTTGTAATGAGATGTGGAAGATGGACACTGGGGTAATGTATTGAACATTAATGGGATACAGATATGATAAAGAGAGAGGCAAGGGTAATGTAATAGATTATGTCCTGGGACGAGAAAGAGGAAGTTGGTGGTAATGTAATGGATTGCTACTAGGGTACTACGATGATAAGAGAGAGTCAGCACTAATGTGATGTATTACTAATGGTTACACAGTTAAGTAAGAGGAAGGAAGCGTTAATGTAGTGTAATAATAAAGAGTTACCCAGAACGATAGTTAGTGGAAGTGGGAATTTGGTGGATTAATAATGGCTTACTGGGATGGGGAATTGAGAAGTAGGTGTGGGTTACCATAACAAGGAAAAGTTAGTTTATTACATTACTAGAGGATGACATAGAGTCAGGTGGATGTAATGTAATGGATTACTAATGGGGTTTCATCGCGAGGACGATAGAGAAATGTGTAATGTTGTGGTTTACTAATGGGAATGGAACCAGGAATGTTGACAATGGGCTAATGTAATGGCTTTGAAAATGTGATACCGATATATGAAAGGGGGATGTGGGGTTATGCAAATGATTACAAATGGAGTTCTGGTATGCCAACACAGGCAGTGGTGCAATGTAATTATTAAGAATGGGGTTTACAGGTTTAGGAAGGCAGGGGTAATGTAATGGATTACTGAATGGGTACTGTGAGGATCCGGGAATGGGAGGCGGACACAGAGGACTCATAGTTCTTGCTAAAAACGTTTATTAAAAATCAAAAGGGTTGGGGAAATGCCTTAATATCCCTGTCCTAGGAGGAATTTCCCAACCTCAACAAAAAAACAAGGACTCTATTCATTCTCTATTCATTGTCAAGATACCCAAAGTAAAAATGTGTCCTATGTCCGAAATCCTATTCTGGCCCTCACACTCTAGAAATTAACTTTAAGGTGCAAAGGATATTCTCTGTGGATCTCAGGGTGCACAAACATTCCAAATCAACAAAATAATACAAGTTCCAAAGTGCACTATGTTCCCAGTTCCAGGGAATGGCTCCCTTTCCCAGATTTCTGTTATCAAAATGCAAGTTTCGTGTAGCCCAATAGGATGGCTTCTCCCTATTGGTGCACACACTGTCATGACCCACAGGACCCGCCCCTTTTGGACTTCCTGGTCATTATCGCAATAGGCCTTGCATTCCCTGAAACTTCCAACATGGCCGTCCAGCGTGACACACCTTCTGCAGTCTATAAGTTGGACGTAACATATTCTACTAATAGACCGCACCCGTGCTGCTTCGCATGTCTCAATGCTATTGCCAAGTAGCGATCAGACGTGTGCTCCATAGTTTGCTGTATTGCTTTCCTGGTTTCTACCTTTTCTACTTCCATTCCTTGCCTCTTTCCCTTTTCCTCTTGCTTCCTGGACTCGAGCGCCATCAGCGCGTCTTCTTCGTTTCCCGGATCCCCGGATTGATACATCCCGGAATCTTAAACGCACGCTGGAGTCGGAAGAGACTCGCTCAGCCTTATTCAAGTCCAGGTCTGTCCGCAAGAAGACACTGCCCACAGAGTCCAGCAAGGATTGGTCTCAGTTGAGAAGGGGGGAACTCTGCGACAGTTTGAGACACCTACCGACCGCACTCGAAGTCGACATGGAAGCGGCCGTCAAGATTGGGTTTTTAGTCACCACATCCCATAAGAAACACGAAGCATCATGCAGCTGGTGGAAGCAATCGATGGAAGACCCCTCACTTCGGGGCCCATAAGCCTGCAGACCAAAGAGATCCAGCTTTCAATTAACCACCACCAAGAGCGGATTCGATTTGATATTATTAAGTCAGCTCATTACCCCATGGTACTTGGCATGCCCTGGTTACAGAAACAGAATCCGTATATCAATTGGACAGCAGGATCACTATTCCACGGCTAAGAGTTTTGTATGTCTCACTGTCTAATCCTGGATCCCTCCTTGAACCCTTCCAATGAACCACCAATAGACCATCAAGCACCTCTCATGGTTTCCAATATTCTGTAGCTTCTCAACTGCCATAGTCCAGGCCTTACCCCCTCACAGGCCTGAAGACTGCGCCATAGACATGGATGCCTCAGCTGTGATTCCCTTTGGCAGGATGTTCTACCTTTCTGAACCTGAGAAAAAGGCCCTCAGAGAATACTTGGATACCAACCTTGAGAATGGCACCATAAGACCTTCAAAGTCTCCAGCCGGAGCTTCATTATTCTTTGTTCCTACGAAGGGCACTAAGGAACTCAGACCCTGCCTCGATTATCGTGGATTAAATCAATGCACCCTGAAGGACCGGTACCCTTTACCCTTAATCTCGGATATCCTGGAAGCGGTCAGAGGCGCTGTGATTTTCCCGAAACTGGACCTCCGGTGTGCCTATCATTTCTAACGTATCCGGGAAGGAGACAAATGGAAAACAGCATTCAGAACACCCTTTGGTCACTTTGAATATCTGGTCATGCCCTTTGGATTAGCTAATGCCCTAGCAGTCTTTCAACGTTTTATGGACAGGGTGTTCTCTGACATGCTATTCCTCTTCGTCATCGTCTACCTGGATGACATTTTGATCTACTCCAAGGACCTTCTAAAGCATGAAGGGCATGCAAAGGCAGTACTACTATGACTCCGTGAACATAAACTCTTGGCCAAACCCGAGAAATGTCTATTTCACGTTGCTTCTGTTCATTACCTAGGATTTATCATTACTCCAGAGGGAATTGGCATGGACCCTTCAAAGGTAAAGGCTATATTATCCTGGCCTGCTCCCACGTCTGTAAAACAAGTTCAATCCATCCTGGGGCTTGCCAATTTGTACCGGAAGTTTATACCCACCTTCTCTGAGATTGTTCAACCGATTGTTGCTCTCCTGAAGAAAGACACCCCCTTTGTCTGGTCTATTCTGCAAGATAAGGCATTCCAACTCTTGAAGACAAGATTTACTCAAGCCCCCATTCTGGCCCAACCCGACATTGATCGACCATTCCTTGTGGAAATGGATGCCTCTAACTACGCCATTGTAGCAGTTTTGAAGCAAAAATTTGAGGATAAACTAGAACACCCCATTACTTACCTTTCACGAACCCTGACTCCCAGTGAGTCACACTACTCCGTCCTGGAAAAATAACTTTTAGCCATCTGCCAAGCCTTCACTGAGTGGCGACATCTACTCCTGGGAGCTAGATATCCAGTCCAGGTCCGCACGGACCACTGAAATCTTCAAATTCTACAGTCATTAGAGTGTCGGAACAGTCGTCAGGCTCGTTTTTCAAGAAACTGGACCTCCGGGGTGCCTATCATTTGATACGGATCCGGGAAGGAGACAAATGGAAAACAGCATTCAGACACCCTTTGGTCACTTTGAATATCTGATCATGCCCTATGGATTGGCTAATGCCCCAGCAGTCTTTCAACGTTTCATGGACAGGGTGTTCTCTGACATGCTATTCCTCTTCATCATTGTCTACCTGGACGACATTTTGATCTACTCCAAGGACCTTTTAAAGCATGAAGAGCATGTAAAGGCAGTACTACAATGACTTTGTGAACATAAACTCTTGGCCAAACCAGAGAAATGTCTGTTTCACATTGCTTCTGTTCATTACCTAGGATTTATTCTTACTCCAGAGGGAATTGGCATGGACCCTTCAAAGGTAAAGGCTATATTATCCTGGCCTGCTCCCACGTCTGTAAAACAAGTTCAATCCTTCCTGGGGCTTGCCAATTTCTACCGGAAGTTTATACCCACCTTCTCTGAGATTGTTCAACCGATTGTTGCTCTCCTGAAGAAAGACACCCCCTTTGTCTGGTCTATTCCACAAGATAAGGCATTCCAACTCTTGAAGACAAGATTTACTCAAGCCCCCATTCTGGCCCAACCCGACACTGATCGACCATTCCTTGTGAAAACGGATGCCTCTAACTACGCCATTGGAGCGGTGTTGAAGCAAGAATTTGAGGATAAACTAGAACACCCCATTGCTTACCTTTCACGAACCCTGACTCCCAGTGAGTCACACTACTCCGTCCTGGAAAAATAACTTTTAGCCATCCGCCAAGCCTTCACTGAGTGGCAACATCTACTCCTGGGAGCTAAGTATCCAGTCCAGGTCCGCACGGACCACCGAAATCTTCAAATTCTACAGTCATTAGAGTGTCCGAACAGTCGTCAGGCTCATTGGGCCTTCTTCTTTGCCCAGTACCAGTTCCACATCACTCATGTTCCTGGATCACAAAACTTGATTGCTGACACCTTATGTTGACGGCCTGACTATGAAACTACCAAAGATAAGGCCTATCCTAAGATGTTTCCCCACACACTTTTTGTAGCTCACGCAGTCAGTCTCTTGGAAGAAATCCAACTACAAACCCAATCCTCTGAACTCTGGAAGAATATTTCAAGAAAGAATCAATGGAACCTGAGAGTCAAGGAAGGATATTTGTTCAAAGACAACACTCTTCTCATTCCTACTCAAAGATTACAACAAAGAATAATAAACCTCTGTCATGATACCCTTCACTCCGGACATCGTGGCATCACCAACACCCTCCACCTCATACAAAGACAATTTTGGTGGCCTAAAATGAAGACTGACATACAACTATAAGTCCAAGCCTGTGTAATCTGTAGTCAGAATAAACATGACAACAAGAAGCCGGCGGGTCTTCTGCGACAACCCGCACTGCCAACAAGGCCATGGGAATTTATCGCTACAGACTTCATTGTGGAATTACCGCCTTCCAGAGGGTACACCACCATCATGGTCACCATTGACTTGTTCACTCATATGGCTCCTTTCACACCCCTCAATAAGCTACCATCCTCATCTGAACTGGCTGGAATCTTCCTGGAGCACATATTCGCCTTCATGGACTTCCTTCCAACATAATTTCCGATCAAGGACCTCTATACGTCTCACAATTCTGGAAACACCTCTGTCAAATATTAGGAATCCAACATGCTCTGTCATCAGGTTATCACCCTCAAACCAACGGGGCCACAGAACGTGCTAATCAGACTCTGAAACAATATCTTCAATGTTTTGTCACTAAGGTTCAGGATGACTGGTTGCTCCTGATACCCGTGGTTGAATTTGCCTATAGCAATTCCGATCATTCAGCAGTTTATACCAGTCCCTTTTATTGCAGCCAAGGATTCCATTCATCAGTTCTGCCCTCTGTTCTTCCACAACCCACACCGGTACCTACTGTCGACTCCTGGATTGAAACACTCATCAACATACATAAGGAGACCAAAGAGCACTTAGAGAAGGCCAGAACACAGACCATGAGATATGCAGATTCCAAAAGAAGACCCATGGTTTTCTTATTCAGTTGGCGATCAATTCTGGTTGTCCTCGAAATTACTACCCCGACATCTACGGCCAAACAAATTGGCCCCCCGGTATTATGGTCAATTTTCCTTCAAGGAAATTATAAACCCAGTCTCATACCGGCTCAAGCTACCAGAATCCTGGAAAAAGATTCACCCCATTTTTCACACTTCCTTATTAAAACCTTACATTCAATCCTCCCGGAAATCCTGCAGACCCACTCCTGTGGTGCTGGACAATCAACTGGAATATGAAGTGTCCCGGATATGCGACTCCAGGTATAAACGGGGTCAGCTTCAATACCTGGTTGAATGGAAAGGATATCCCCCCAGTGAAAGAACTTGGGAACCACTTTCTAATCTGAATACCCCTCGACTGCTCAGAAGATACCATCTCATACACCCAGGCAAACCTGGAGGAACAGGTTTTCAGAGGAGGCATGCTGTCATGACCCACAGGACCCGCCCCTTTTGGTCTTCCTGGTCCTTATCGCAATGGGCCTTGCATTCCCTGACACTCCCAACATGGCCGTCCAACATGACATGCCTTCCGCTGTCTATACGTTGGCTGTAACGTATTCTACTAATAGAACGCACCACCGCGGCTCTGCGCGGCTCAATACTATTGCCAAGTGGTGATCAGACGTGTGCTCCGTAGTTCACTGTATTGCTTTCCTGGTTCCTAGCTTTTCTACTTCCATTCCTTGCCCCTTTCCCTTTCCTCTTTCTTCCTGGACTCGTGCGCCATCAGCACGTCTTCTTCGTTTCCCGGATCCCCGGATTGCTGCATCCCGGAATCTTAAATGCACGCTGGAGTTGGAAGAGACTCGCTCAGCCTTATTCAAGTCCAGGTCTGTCCGCAAGAAGACACCGCCACGGGGGGAACTCCGTGACACACACAGGTTCCCTTTTACAGCTAAGTTCCAAACAACGAATCATGTTTCAAATAGTTCAATATTCTAGGGTGTGTGACTTCCTAAGGGTTCTGCATTCACTTTACAATTTGTATACAGTCCCAGGCTTGCAGGTCATCTGGTATACTCCCATGCAAGACTCTTCTTCAATCTTATTTTACTTTGCAATTTCAAGGGCATGTATCTTCTGTGAGAGTCTCTTGTACCTTAAAGCTGGATCTGGCCCGGTATTACCTCCTGCCTGGACTTCCATACAATATTTCTCTTCACCTGGTGCACTCTCCTGCCAGGACTTTCATACCATAATGTTTTTTCAATTTTTTTTTACCCATGAAACAGTACCAATCCAATCATTGAATGGTTCTCTCTTTCATATATTTGGCTTGTGCCCCTCTCTCAAGTTTGTTCACTTTTATTAGCTTTTCTCCCTGTCCTTTTAAAATGTAGGTTTAACGTGCTTATGGACCAATTAGCTTCTTCATATACTTCACTTTGCTCACTTGTGGTAGAGATTCTAAATTTATTAGCAGCTTCACATACTTCACCTTTCTTATAGATAGCTTCTTCGAAGCAGTGCACACGTTCATGCAACTTGGTAACCCTCTCAGCTTCCCTGGGCTCACTGGGTACTCCACGTGTATCTTGCACTTTCTGCTTCTGTTCTCTTTTGATAGGGGGCTTGGCATCTGCTGCCTCTTTACCATGCCGGTCTTCCTTTTCTGCTGCCTCTCCCTCTCTCTCTCTCTCCCCCTCTGTACTCCAGATCATTGTCCTGCTTGGCAGATTAGCTGTGGTTGCTTTTCCCGCGTGTCCTCCTCTACAAAGTTCTGGACGGTGCTTGTGCAGGTAACTGCGCAGCTCAGCATCTGCAGCTCTCTCTCATTGCTGTTGGCTGTGTTGGTATTGAACTTCCTGGTCAGATTAATGAGTTTCAAAAGACTAATGTGAGAAACCTGAAGGTGTTTCACCCGCTAGTCCCCAGGCATCGGTCATCCAGGTGGCCAGGACACGCCCATCGCTTTTGGATTCAGTTCCTGGGGGTGGACCAATGCGGGAAGATCACCTGGATTTGGGGTCTACGGGGAGTGGAAGTGGGACACCCGTAGGTGAGGCACAGTATCCACTTCCTTATAACACCTTTTCCCCTTCCTACCAGGTAGGTGTCATGGCCACAGGCCCCAGAACACAAAAACCACACCATCTAGTGATGGGGGAAATGGGTCACTTGACTCACTTATGTCCCTTTGGGACCCATAAACACAGGGGCCCTGGCTGGACTCAGTCCTGGTGCCTTTGGCTTCAGGCTCATATAGAGATGTGAGCAGGAACACTTTATTTCAGTGCATGAGTGCTTTTATTTTACAAGAACTTTCCAGGAGCTGAAAGCCTTTATTCCAGAGAACATCCTCATATGCTGACTCATCAGGTGTGGCTCTCTAGGCCTGGTCTTCATGTGCTGACTCATCGGGTGTGGCAGGGTGTGGCAGGCAGGCTGAAGCTGGTGGGCATGGCTTCAGAAGCTCAGCCATATAAGCTGCTCCATCCTTAAGGTTAGAACATCCGTTTTAGGGCCGCGCCGCATTTGAACCCTGCGCGCCCCCTACCTAACAATTTACCAGCTACTGTACTGCTGCAGCTTCGTTCCTCATTCCCTCTGGCTGCTGACTTGAGCTCCGCAGCTTCTGCCGGGCAGGCAACATCACCTGTAAGGGAAGAAAGCAAAGGAGCAAACATCAAAGGTGGAACGGAGAGCAATACAAGACAACAAACTTTAAAAAACAAAAACAGTCGAGAAAAGGCAAACAGGAACACTTACCTGTAGTATAGTGGCTTAGTCGCAGCAGGACTGGACAACCACGTGCAAGGGACCACTGAAGGAACTCTTTCCAGATCATACAAGTGCCCCTGCCAGAAGCAGCAGGACAGAGTGATCGCCAAAACCTATCAACAGGTGAGCTTTCCAGGGACAGCACATACCACGGGTACCACGGTTTGGGAGATGGGGTTGTTAGAGATAATTCTCCACAATGGCTAATTTCCCTTACCTACTGAGTCCCTCAGCAGCTTTGCTGGATTTCTAGGATTTATCTTTTCACCTGGTAAGAGTGTGAGCCTTTTTTCCCACTCTTACATGTGTTTTGCTATGTGTGTTTTACCTTTTGGTTGTTCATAGACTGTGGTTCCACACCCACTCCATAGGCATCATTTTTTTACTGTGTGTTACACAGCACCCTGAGTGCAGTGACAAAGGGCTGTCTTTCAAACTTCCCTCTGACTCCATTGTTCTGGGACTGACTACTGTCTCCCAGAAACATGTAAAGTTGACATTAACTTTATTTAGTCTCTTTAAACCACAGACCCAGTACACCCCATCTTACATGGAGTATTGGAAAGGGTTAATACTTATCCCTTTTTGTCTGCTTCTCTTGGAGCACTGTTTCGCTCCCTTTTCATCAAGACAAGGCTGGTGGCAGTGGTAACTACCCTATTTTTCATACCGCAGTTATCTTAAATAACCATGGTATTGTTTTAGGCTATCTTGGTAGCCTCAAACTTAAACCTGCTTGAACATATACGTTTTATAAGGCTGCAGCTGGGTTTATTTGCCATTTCTTTTTGTAAAAGTCTTTCTCATGCTTTACTCCAGGTTTGGTCCCTTTGAACGCCGTCTTTTTGTGGGCTTCTGCACAGAAGCCCTCCTTAAAGCACCTGAAAGTCTGGGTAGGCAGGATGTGAGGGTGGGGTTTTAGGACCCCTGCCATGGGTTCCCTTGGTAACACAAGTCGCACTCCTGTTTGATTGGCTAGGTGACTGTTCAGCCAGGACAGCCACCCTGCTGTGTGATTGACAGCCAGGCTGTGTGAATGAGGGAAAACTGCATAAAAAGCAGGTCTTTGGGACTGGAAAGGCAGAGGTGCCACTTGAACGAAAGAACCGATGAGGAGCTGTTGAAGAGGACCCCTACAACGACTGAACCACCCAGCGAAGCCCTGCTGCAGGTCCGCATTTTCTGAATCCAATGACAGAGAAGATCCTCCTGGAATCTACTTCCCTGAGCTGAGCTGGTGGGACCAACTAGTTCGCCCAAACTGCAAGCCAGGACTCCCTCCTCTTGTTGAATTCACTGTACAGAGCTACAGTGGGCCGGATAGCCATGTAAGTCGAACCACTTGAGTTTTAAGGAGCGCACCTTTATATTTGTTGCTTTGCTCTGCTGCTGGTTTCTTCCCTGGGTAGTGCAGGACCCTCCAGTCTTCCTACTTCATGTCAGTCCGACAGTCACTTCAGGAACCGTGAGCCTATGTGGTACGTTCACCTGGCTCCCACAGGGGCATCAGCCGGACAGCTGTGGTCTCCACCCACATGATGCGTAGTGTAGTGATGACTGACTGGATCTGCCCTCCTAAGCTTGTCTGCTTAACTCGTAGAAATATTCTCCTGCATGTGGAGGGATGGATTTAGCCAGTTGTGGATTCAAGGGATGGCACCCCCACAACTAATCACTTCTGAAATGCCCTCACAGCAATCTCACCTTATATTCTTGAAAGATGAGCTCTCCATCCTGCGTGGTTTCGCAGGGGCGCGTCGATTCCAGTTAATTCACTGGTTTGAAGGCTCGGGAGAGTTCCGGAGAGTTTTGACTCTGAGGTTCCTGGTGAGGACCAGTAAGTATTAAGTTCATAGAGTTCAATATGTCCGATGTTCACTCTTGTTCCCCCCTTCCTTTCTTGTCTTGCAGCTGGCTCATGAAAAGATGCTCTTGTGGCAGCTGGTGGCGTTCAGGTAAGAGTCTGTATTACCCGGCGCTGTCCGGTAAATGTTGCACGTGGAAAACATGTTGTTTTGTCTCTCTTTACAGATGCAGCATGTGAAAATATGGAGAGTCACAAAAGGATGCCTGCTGTGGTAAATCAGGTAAGTCTACGGTGGTAAGAATTATATTTGTTGGTTCCCTCGTCTCACATTGTGGTTTTCTTTTGTCTCCTAGGTGCCGAAGTTCAGCGAAGAAATGATGGAGGCAGCGCCGACCCGAAGGATGCTGTGAAGACTGGTGAGTATGGCGCGGCGCTGCAGCTGGAGGTGCGGCGCATGCAGAAATGATGTTCTTTACAGGTCCGGAGACGAGATGGATCCAGAATCAGGTGTGGAATAGAAATAAGTTTGTTTTCTAACCTTGTCCCTTTCTTTCCTCTTTGTTTCAGGAGCTCCGGATTCGAGGCGGGCGTGGCAGAAGACTGGATGCAGGCTGTAGGCACGGTGAGCGTTACGCTGCTGGATGCAGAATAACGCGAAGCGTGTGTTGCTGGTCGGGCGTGGTTTAAATAGCCTCAAAAGTAGTCCGAGGTAAGAAGTCCCTAGAACCACACCCGAGTAAAAAAATAGTCCCTGTAGAAAAATAACCCCTTTCAGGCTTCATGTTGGATTGGAGTCCTTTGCAGCATGGTCTGCCTGAGGTAAGTAATGACTATGAGCCTGGCGCCTTAGGTGCCAGGACCGATTCCTACTATGAGCCTGGTGCCTAAGGCGCCAGGACTGAACCCAGATAGCCCCAAGCCGGGACTGCTGAGGTTTTACAAAATGTCTAGATGCCTGCTCCCGGGGCTGATGGGCTTGGTCCGGATGCCTGGGGGTAGGGATCATGGCATACAGCTTCTTCTACATTTAAAGGTACTGTGCAAATCCGGTTGTTCGTTTTGTCCAGCCGTGGTGAAGGTGCTTGAAACCTTTCACCAATCCGAGGGCTTGTCCTTCTCTTCTCTTTAAACTAACTTTTCTGCCGACCAACTTCACCCGGAACTCTTGGCAAAGACTTAACCGCAAACTCCCCTAAACCGTGTGATCTTGAGTAAAGAGACTTTTGTCCTATTGACTTTGGCCCTAAGCCTATTTTATTTGATCATATCAGTGTGGTTCCTCTTTCTAGATTGCCCTGCTTACTTATTTGGTTGTGCTGCTCAATTTCTGCCTAACTTTGTCTTTCCCTTCCTTTTAAATTTCTGGAGTGCCATTTTGCTCCCACTTCATTTGTGAGCTTAACCTGTCTGGAGTGTGATTATTAAACTGCTTTACTTTAGTGAAATGTTATACAACTGATGTGTAAATACGTGTATATTCTTTTACTCAGAAACCTTGAGTCAGTGTTTGTTTGAATCATAGTAATTGCAGTGCTTTGTATAACTATTTGATACTGCTCACTTGCTCTTGAGATAACTCTGGCTGCTCAGCCATCGCTACCAATTTACTATGTAATACAGGCTTGTACCAAAGGTGAATTTGTACTGTCACTTGTAGTCTTAATTGTGTGTGGTGTTCCCAAAGCGTACTGCATATAATTCTGCCTGACAGGGGTCTGGAAGGGGATCAGGCGCACAAACTGGCATACTCATGCCCCCTATTCTCCACGCAGGAGTAGTCCCGAGCAGCATCACCTATTACCACCAGTCACCACATAAGCACAGATGGGGAAGTCGGACCCACCGGTCCTCACCCCCCGGAGGGCTGCAACCGTGCCCCAACACCTCCGCAGAGACCAGGTGAGCCTAACAGTAGGATACCTAGGAACTTAACCCTACCCCTTTTCCTGACATGAACATTTACTCATGGACAGTTCACCAGAGCCGTATACCTGACATGACCCAACACTATGGTCAGGCAAGGTCAGGCAATTATGGATCATTACACACACCTGACTTCCATCACACTTCCCCACACGGATAAAAGGCAGAGCACAAACACACACTCTGAGCAAGGCAAAACACACAAGGAAACAGCAGTTCCAAGATGGCAGTTTAATGCAAGGAGAAAGACAGCAAGACAAGAGAGGGTTGCAAGGATGGATGTACCCTTGACCTGTAAAGACTGTTACTTTTGTGAGACTTGGAAAGTAAGAAACCTAAGACCAGCAACAAAGGCTGATCCAACCTGCACAGTGTGTCGGAGGTATGTGGTGCTCTTCCGCATCGATAACCAAGGTGGGGAGGAGCGATTGCCGCTGTGGTACTGTCCTTGGCTCCTACAGCCAAGTGGTGTCAGAAAAGACAACACAGCCGGTGAGTCGGAGAGACTGATACCAAACCAGCTTGTGTTTTAAACCACTGTGTTTGGGATGAGTGACGCGCAAACAATTGGAAGCCAGAGGAAGCAGTTGAACTTTATAAGTGAACTTTGGGAGGCCAAGAAAAGATACCATATACACAGTGGTTTGGCGCCGCGTGGGTGCTCATTTGAAAGTCTCTGTTAGCTATCCAACAGGCTTATTTACCTGTAATAGAGTGGCTTCTCTTCCCGACTGACTTTTCCAACCACCAGGCCTTAACACTTCCTACTTACTGGCAGCGTCCATATTAGTGCTCTCGTATATATTTCACATTTTTTTCAAAGCAAATTTGGCTCCACCTCTTCAGTACACAGAGCTGTTGATTTACCTATTGGTCATTTTGCAGTAGCAACTGGAGAAATAGAATCGCTCTCTCATGTTGACAAACTCTATGGTCTCGGGTCAAGATGGTACATCTGACGGCTATCTTGGAGTGTTGACTGTAGTACTCAACAAGTGTGTTTCCATAACATACATTTGGTATCTAACTAATGTGGCGATATTAAGTCATAGTTGGGTCAAAAATTCACCACTTTACTATAACTTGGGTTCTAGATATATTCTCTTAGATGGCACAAATACTGTATCAGGTAATATACAATCAGGTTTTGAAAGATCTTAATATGCTTACTTTGGTACACATACAAAACAGCCCTCTCAAGTGTTCAGAGTAGGCCGATCAATATTGCCATTTAGACATGTTATATGGCTACCTGTGAGATAAATTAATCAGACTTCTTCCTTACTTAACCTCTTTTTATCTAAACTCGCATCATTGCTCAAGGACATCTTTCTAAAGGCTGTCCATTTCAATTTATCACCCTTGTGATCAACTATACAAAATGACCTACCGTAGGAGCAGTAAGTATTGTATTCCTGATGCAGATTTTGTGTTCACATATACAAATGTTCATTTTCAGTTCAGTTGTCCCTATAAAAATGGTGTTAGAATTGGTCAGGTGTTGTTGTTGCCATGGTTTAGTGAGGCGAAGGTCCTCCTCAATAGATCTTTCTATTTGGGGGCAACATTTACAACTTCCACAAGTGCCTATGGCCTATGGGTCTGCCCATGCCCCATTGTTCTGTTCCATTCTGTGTGGTGAGTTATCTGAGATTTGTTCTCCTCTTATAAGCACATCTCAGTAAATGAATATGGGGGTACCAGGATGAACAAAAAGAACGGGGTGAGGTAACAGATTACTAATGGAGTACCATGCTGATAAAGAGGTAGGGGGGATTATAATGGATTACTAATGGGGTACAATGTAGTGGGAGGCGGGATGATGTAATAGATTAATAATGAATTACAGTGAATAAGAAGAGGGAGGCAGGTTTAATGTAATGTATCACTAATGGAGAATCAGGATGAGGGAAAGGGAGGTGAGTGTAATGTAATAGATTACTAGGGATATACTGGGATGAGAAAGAGGGAAGGGGTACATTACTGGATCAGTAAGATGGTACTGGTACAAGGAAAAGGGAAGTGATGGTAATTTCAAATGGGGTACAGGGATGAAGAAGAAGGATCCAGGGGTAATATAATGTAGTATAATTGGAGTGCCAGTACTAAGAAGAAGGAGGAGGAGCGGAATTGTAATGGATTATTAAGAGAGTAGCGGGGTAAAGAAAAGGGATGTGGGTGTACTGTAATGGAGTGCTAAAGGCATACTAGAACGAGGAAAAGGGACACCGGTGTGATGAGAAGGAGCACTGATGGGTTCCTGGGACAGGTTAGATGTACATGGTGTAGTGTAATACATTACTAATGGAGAAGTTGGATGAGGAAGAGGATTTCAAGAGTAATGTCATTGTTTTCTAATGGGTTACTGGAACGAGGAAGAGTTAGGCAGAGGGAACGTAATGGAGGACTGACGTAGTTCTAGAATGAGGAAGAGAGATGAGTGGCTAATGTAAAAGATTACTAATGGAGTACCAGGACATGGAAGAGGGAGGTGGGAGTAATGGTAGGGATTGCTAATGGATTACTAATGGGGAAGTAGTATGAGAAAGGTCAAGACAGTGGTAATGTGATGGATTACTAATGGCTTAGAGGCTCTACGACGAGGGAGGGGAATTGTGATAAATTACTAGATTGGTCCTTTTGGAGCACTAGTTGGTAGGTGTCATGTAGATAAGGAGAATTCTTAATCTATAAGATTTAGTATCTCATATTTACAATCTCTCACAATAGTCATATGGTCTGTCTTTCATTTTAACAGCAGCAAGATGACATTTTGTGTTACAGCCACCTCCAAGGAAGATCGCAACGATATATTCTCACTTTTCTTTATGGCTAGTCCAGCTGCCGCAACCGACCTCAGGCAAGGGGGCATTCCTACTGCCACTGGGACTAGTTCTTTACTGTAATAAAGAGCAGGACAAAAATGAATTCAATATAGAACAAACCCATTATTTTTGTTTTATTTATTTATTTTGCATTTAATTCATTATGAACCTTTTCGCAAAATTAAAACATCAATCCAAAAATAAAACATCATTGTAAACAAATTCATGAACACACATTACTGTTAATTGCAGGGATCAAAAACGAAAAAAATAAAAATGAGGAAGGAATTGACACCACTGCATTTAAAAACAAGTATCAAAACATTATGACAAACTCTCAGTTCCTCTTATTAATATGCGCTTTAAAAATATTACAGCCTCTAAAACCCATAAGGTCCATTCCCCATTCCATAACACCCTAACATTCTGCTGGTGTTAAAGTACTTCTATCTAAAAAAAAAATGTTTAAAAACCTTGTTCTTCTATCCCTTGGACCACTACAAAAAAGCACAATGGGATGTAAAGATTCTACCACCTCACTGTCACTGCAAAACTTGCATTTCCTATCTCTTACTCCCTCGCGGTTTCTTACACAAGTGACCTCCTTAGTGGGCAGCAGGTTTAGACGAATTCTCATAAACTGGCTTCTGAAATACCTATGGTTCATTTTAATTTTATAAAACATTTATTTTTATTAGCCCATCGCTGCCACTGTGTCCACGATTCTAAAAGTAATGAGAACTATGCAAACAACTGAAGATTGTTTTGGCCTTAGTAGCTCATCAAAATGCAACTTACCACTTTGTTGGAGCAGAGATTTCACTCCATTTCATTGCATGACTAATGATATAACACAACATCAATGTCAATACATTCATGGAACTTGACTAGCTGGGATGCCTGAAAGTAGGATCAGTGATATGTGCTATAGCATATTTGTCGTTGGAATAAGTCTAAATCACTCCACAATATGCCAAATATCATGGTTCAGTATTTATCTGTGGTGTGGCACATCGATGTAATATTTGTGCCTTAACCCCTCTTTAAATGGCAACGAGCCGATTATCATTTGTTCAACACACATATGTGATGCTCTCTGCTTCAAATGAAACAATTAACAATTAGGGTATTTAGTTCAAAAGATACTCTCTAATATGGACAAGCTCTTAAGTGCGGGAATATCATACGAAGTTATGAATAAATGTCCATACATATAAATTAATTACTAAATGTTTTCCATCCACATCATTTTCAACTTTGTGTAGCATATTCGCAATTGCGGCAATTACGCATGAGTTCGTACTATAGAAATAAATAATTTATGATGGCAAGACATAACACAGGAATTTGCCGATCACGCGGGAGCTGAGGTGTCTTAGAGAATGGGACGGTACGCGTCGCATAAACACAAATTCATTTGCCCTACAGAAAGAATTATAAAAATGGCACCTGCAAGAAAAAGCACACGGCCGCCAGACGGGGTCGGGATCTTCAATGAAACAGTGCCCGACAAGGATTGTGTTAGATTTAGAAATCTGTGGTAAGAATCTATTAATTCAAGCAATTTTGCACTAATATCTCTTGATATAGAGAGATACATTTTAACTTACTCTCCTTTTGTATTCCCATGGGGCATTACACCTGTTTGGAGACACTTATCTGTGATCCAAGAATCTAAGAACTTACAATCGCATGAGTTCCCAATCTGTGATGTTATCTCAGAAGGCTTATCAGCCCAATATAGGGCCCAATATAGGGTGAGGTATCTACCTATAATTTTATACACATTTGAAATGACTAATTTAGCTAAACCTAAGTAATTGGGGAAGTACTGACACAAATATCCACTTATTCATCTCTAGAGCCATTTGGACTTGACTCCTTACAGCTGTTCACACTTCATTTATGCAGTGAAGACCCAAACATATATTTAGGGTAAGTGGATAGTCAGTCTGCTAAATGTATTATCATGTATTTTTCTCAACGCCGGCTGGGTATCCTCCTTCCGCGCCTGCTGGATCTTTCAAGGTGCCAGGAGAAGTCTATTATCTGGTTGGGGAATAGATCAGCTATTGTTGTATGGGTTGCTTAGAACTCTCAGGGTAACCGTGCATCAATAGAATTATGGGTCTTCTTTATGATGAGATTGGGATTGTTTCCTAAATATCCTGTGATCCGACATAGACGGACAATTGTTTTAAAAAGAATATTGAGTCTCAACACATTGTGACATTGTAAAAGCAATGAGGTAATCTAACATGTAACGATGTTATTGATTGGAAACACAAAGAGGCCCAGTGTTAAGACGAGTGTTCAGTCATGCAAGTGATTTTCAGCTAAAGTTTTTATTTTTCTCTTTCTCTTTTTCTTTCTTTTTCCTTCCTAGCACACCCTCTTAATTGCTGTATTCCTATTTTTTGTCTCCTCTTCTATCAACTCAAATTTAACATTGTTAAATGTCTGATATCATCTGATGACCACGATTGGTTACTCTGAGCATGTATATATGTCATTGATTTATTTTGATGTGATTGGTTATTTTAAAAGAACTTGTTTTGCCTTTTAAATGACCTTAGGCTAAACCTTGCATTTGTTCAATAAATCAAGTTGACCAACCAAATGTTTATGTTGGCTTGTACAATGTGACTATAGCACTACATTGACCAATTCGGGACAAGAGCATTTGATACTGGGATGTTTTCTTGTTAACTTGGTGATATATATATTTGAGGTCTGTTGGTTGAACGGTATCAGTATAAGGTAAATCATTCCCCTTTTGGATTTGGTTTGGGGTTCCTGGATCTATAGTCACCCAATAGCACCCTAACATAGTCCTCATCAGGCATCCAATTCAGGAGAACTACACAGGTGCACATAATACACAAATGCAAATACATAAATAAATATGTGTGTGTGTGTGTGACCGAACTGGTGAACAATGAACTGTTTTCAAAATAAATCCCATTGACAAATCCATTGTGCACAATCAAATGCCCAAAATCAAACATTGCCCCCTGACTAACTCATGATATGCCTCGTCTGATATCAATGCCAATTTTGAATTTCTGAGGTGGTTTTCACCTGTGAGAGCTTAAACTCTTTCTGTGGTCCAATTGGGTGAGGGAAACGTATTAGAAAATACTCTACTGAGGAAAATAATGCAAGTTAATAAACAAGCATAGAAACAAGACATATACCCAACCCAGTGCAGATATCCTTTTCATTTTATTCTGGAGTTAAAGTCTTCTTACATTGGGGACATGCACCAAGGTAGGCCACTCTTTCATCTTTACTGCTGAGTTGGCCAAAGGAAGATCTGGAAGAGTTGACGCCAATGTGGAGCTAGTGCTCATTTTCACGATGGATCTTTAACAATACAAATTCCACTGGTTTTATGGAGTGTCAAGGCTCTGTCTGCTCTTCAAGCAAGGCAGCCTTTAGCTGGTTGTAGATAGAACTGACAGAGAGAATTAAGGGCCTCAAATAATCAAGAAATGTTTCATCTTTGATGTGAAGGTTAGTGTCAACAGACTTAACGGTTTGGGATTAAGGGAGAGTCCTAGGGTGTCCATATAAGGTATTGGCCCTCATTACGACCCTGGCGGATTTTTTCCGCCATCGACGGACTTTCCGGCCATGGCGCAAAGTCCCTTTACGCCATGGCGGATGGCGGACTTACCGCCCCATTCCGAGGTCGGCGGGGCGGTAAGTCCCCATTGACCCATTTACCCTTCCCCATTCCCATTTCGGCCCCATAGGGCTCAATGGGAGTGGGGAAGGAGTTAATTACGCCACCGTAAAATACGGTGGCGTAATTAACACCAAGGTCCCAGAGCGCCATGGATTTTTCCGCCCGCAAAAAGCGGGCGGAAAAATGACCATGGCGCTCCAGGAACTCGTAGTTGGCGGTAAGGGGTCCGCGCAGCTAACGCTGGCGCAGACCCCTTAGCGCCAGGGTCGTAATGAGGCCCATTGTGTAGTCTAAGCCCTGCCTTCCTATTTAGGGTGCTTTGAATAGAAAGCAACATCAGGCAAAGGGCATCTGGCCAATTCAGACCTGACTCTTGGCACAACTTTGCAATTTTTTAACTACCCCCTTTCTCCTCTCCACTCCTCCTGCTGATTGCGGATGGTGAGGACAGTGTAGATTGTGTTGATCATTTAAGGCTGTTAAAAGTTTCTTCATCAAGTTCTTTAACAAAATGGGAGCCCTAATCGTTATTAATGCTAACAGGTATCCCAAATCTAGGCAAAACAGTGTTTGTGTCAGCTCTTCTGCAAGGATAAGACCACACCCCAGAGGATACATCCAATACCACCAGACGATGTTGCCAATTAGCAACAAATGGACCATAAGTAGGTGGTTGAGCCCCCTGAGGTCTGAAGACTCTCCTTTCCACATTGTTTTGGAGGCACACAACATACTCTTGTCACATTTTTGCAAACTCTGGTGCTGTGTTGAATTAGTTCTGCCCTACAGGTGTATAAGGATGAGTAGAGGCTGAAGTGCCTATTCTGCCTTCAGAATTGTACAAACCAAGAGCCAACACAATCATAAAGCTAACGCAGGGACGGTTAAGCGATATACATACTTCTCCTTTTGTGGTAACACGGGGGCTGTGGGAAGGCTATCATCTCAAGAGGGGTGAGAGTTTATTTCAGTAGCGACTCACACAGAAGTACAACAGCCCACAATAAAGGGATGTACAATCAAGGTCCTCTAAAAATATATAATTTAATTAAAGACAGTATAGGCAAAAATAACTGAATATAAAACACTATACAAACACCACTCCTGAAGAAAGAACAGAGAATCTTTTCTCTGACAGATAGACAGATGCAGCACTCAGGGTAATGAATTAGGGGTGAAAGGCAAGTTAAGGCCACAGTTCTGTTGAAATGCATATGTAAAAGTGACCTAGCCAGTTTATAAGGCCCAAAAATTGACCGACGGGCAGTTAGCAGTCAATAGAACCTTTACTCAGATGTTGGCAGTTTGGTCTCATGGAACCAGACTTTGAACGTTTGTTCAAACAATTCAAACCCGGTTCATGTCCAGCAAATCGTGGTGATCCAAGTGGAAAGGTGGCATCAAGTTGGGGGTTAATCTGGAGCTTATGGCAGTTTCAAAGGTGGCATTACAGTGAGGAAGGTTGGTTGGACCAGGATCATTTGGGGTTGAGCTAGTTTGAGACATGATGGTAACCCCTGAGTAAGGTCGACGAGTGATACTCCTTGGGTTCGATTGGAGGTTTAGCGATGGTTAGA
The DNA here is from genome assembly GCF_040938575.1 of Ambystoma mexicanum. NCBI lineage: Eukaryota > Metazoa > Chordata > Amphibia > Caudata > Ambystomatidae > Ambystoma > Ambystoma mexicanum. The sequence goes on from NW_027182487.1 coordinate 912,996, forward strand.
AGCAGTGACCCTGATTCTCTGATGTGTGGTGTGATGAAGGGGCAGTTTGAGGTTGAGCCAGGGTGAGTTGTTACTGTAACTTCTGGTTTGAGTCATCGAGTGATACAGCAGCAGTTTGAGCCAGCATCCAGTGTTAATCAGTTGATTCGATCTAAGCAGGTGACCAGCTCCACTGGCTGAGGACTTGTTGGAATGCATGTTCAAATCAACACCCCACCCAAATTAATCAGACTGCAGAAAATATATCGGAACACATGGCAAATGTGTAGAGGATGGTGTAGGGGCGGGGGGTGAACCTTTTGGGTGGAAGAAAATGGCGGGAGACACACATATTTCGGAAGTCTATACAGGGTAAACTAATTATTTGGTTAGCAGTAATGTCACATAGAATACATTGCATGCATGAGACGTTTATAACATGAACTAACTTTGCATTTAAGAGTAGGCCTGAATCCTCACAGGCCATGTTGGTGACACAGAACAGCGAGGACCATTTTTTGCCTGATTATCACATTTAACTTCCCAGGCACGGTAGGGAACATGCACTAACACCCACATATAAGTACTGAGCTAGACCTTTGAACAATTAGGTTGGAATGTGAACAGACAAATGGGAGAAGGGCTGCGGCCCCGTAGGAAGGCCATACTCATGGGAAATGTAGCAAAGGGCTTGGGCTGCCAAAACATGAATTGAGATTTAGGACACTAGTGTCCCTGAGAATAATGGTCATTGTGCAGGAATAAGCACTTAAGTCTTTCATGAGTTGGATTAATTAGTAGGATACCAGGCCTACCTCTTGGAAGGGGTAACTGATACAGGGCGGAGCAAAGCACAACAAGGTCCTTAATTTGTACCAGGGAGAGCAAAGGGTGATGCCAATGCTTATAAGATTGCAGAGAGGAGGCATGATGGGGGCGCCTGCGTGTCTGGGATGAGAAAAGAGTTGCTTTGTTCACAAGGATCAGGCGACCTCAAAATTATCTGCCAAGTTCATGTTGATGACCAGGTGCACATCACTTGGCTAGGAGTAAAGACAGGTTGGTGCCTTTTAAGTTTACCTAATTACTTTGCAGCGCTTCGAGGTGGAGAGGCCGTTACCCACGTTTGGAGAAAATGGAGGAGAAGACAACATGACCAATTGGAAAAGGGCCCATATGTGACTATTAGCATGTAAATTGGCAGTAGCCCATGAGGGTGGATATGAGGGTGGACATGAATATTGTATATCAAATACGTCATGAATGACTATTTTCATGTTTATAAGGTGAAATCCACTTTTATGATCGGAGAGAGCTCTGCATCAGTGGAGCTCTGTCGCCTAATTCCTTTTTGTGTAAAAAATAAATCCCTTTTTCTTCTCAAAAAGGTGTTCATCTAGCCATGGCACCCTTTCCTGCAGTTATTATGGAAGAAGACAGCACTGTGTAACCAAGGTTAAAGCATACAGAAAGAGACCCTGTATATTTAGTGGGTCTGGGATCTCTCTGCCAGTATAACGGGGGTGAGAGAATGAGAAGTCATTGTAGTACAGTCTGCTGTGATCCTGGGAACTACTCACCCGATATAGAGGGGGTATTGGAATGAGAGGTAGAGTTTACTGTGATTTCTGTTGTTTATTTTTTGTCACAACTAGTAGAGGCTGAGAGAGGGCCTATTGTGTTGTTTGAAAAGGGGGTTGTGAGGAGTGAGTGGAGGTGAGTGAGAGGAGGTGAGTGTGAGGGAAGTGTGAAGGGGAGTAAGGAGAGGGGTGGGGCGTTGATAGTGGGAGAGTGCCTAGGGAGGAAGGGGTATGGATTTGTTAGGTTGGGGCAAGGGCATTGACAACAGGGTATAACAGTGGTAAAGGGGCAGCTAGAATGGAGCTGGCAACCGTATTGGAATACATGCAAGTCCTTCCGTTGTATCGACAACAAATTCTCAAACATCACAATAAATGTCTAGCAGAAACAAAAGGAGGGATGCATAATCCATCGCTAGAACAGGGAACAAATAACCGAGACATACTATGTCATATACATTTTTGGCAGCCAAAAATAAGGATTCAACATTGAAAAATAGAAAGGAGGTATTAGAATTATGGAAAATGGTGGAGGATATGGAAGAGGTTGTTACAGACTCCCTTATAAGGAGTCTGTAACAACCTCTTCCATATCCATAGGGGATTTGAAAAGCGTATTTGTTTTGAAACCTGGAGATCAGGCTGATGACATAAGCTTCAAAGCTGGGTATCGGGGTGTGAAGTTAGGTGACGATAGTCATAACTGGGCACCTTTTAATGACATTTAGCCCCAAGTATGGGCAGCACTATGGCGCATCTACCCAGATACGCCTGACCGTCAATCGGTCATGCAGAATTGGGCACCCCTTACACCATGATAACCGATATGCCTACTGTCTCGAGTGCTCCTCCACCCCCACCAAGGTTATTCAGTGTCCTCCATTATAATGTTATCCTGCGCATGCTGCATCAGGATATACAAATCCCACATATGTTTCCTCTGCCACCCATCCTGATTCAATACCACAATCTCCCTAGCCCTACAGCATCTGCCACTATGACTGGCAAAGCACCGGAAGGAGAGAAGGGCAACACGTACCTGTGGGAACTGATGAATGGAGAGCATGATATATTCTGTTTCGAATAGATAGCATGGCTATTAAGGATGTGCATGTAGAGAAGGCTAAGGAGGAGAGGAGGAGGCAATACGAAAGTCTGGATTAAGGTTCGTTACCTTCGGGTGATGAGTATGACCGTACGCAAGAGGGAGTTGAGGAGTGGGACCAGGCATGTCATTTCACCAAAAGGCCAGGGGTAGCGGAAGTGACATCATATGACCCTTGACCTCTGATAACATCACAGGAAGCGATGTTATTGGACCCCACCAGGAAGTGTTATCGCGGGAAGCGATGCAACACAATCTTTCACCCCTTGACGAAACAGAAAGTGGCATCATACACTATTTTTCCGACGTAAACTACGAAAAATATGGTTACGATATCACTGTAATGTAATATACATTTCATACAAGAATGGATCGCCATATGTATCATTAAAGTCAGTGTGTATAGGCCCATATTACCAAATTACTGTGAATCCAAGCAGATGTCCATGGCCAAATGATAATGTGTTATTATATAGCACTTACACTTAAGCGCTTTATATAGAAACAATATACATACAATATCACCCAACCTGTGTAGGAACTCATTTATCGACCTCAGAAGGATGAAAGGCTGAGTTGAGGTGTTTAAGAACAGACTAAATCAGTGACTCACGCCCTGAAGTGTGCCTGAAATACACCTTTTATGAGTCTAGCAATTATTGTATAGAATTCCAGAAAGACACATTATTTGGTATTCCTATTCTTTCTAATTTAGGGTAACTGCTGAAAGTGTTAGATTTGTGGAAACCCTGTTCTTTTTTATTTTTTATTTTTTAAGACGCCTGCTACTTTTTTTGGGGGTTAGCAAGGGAGACCACAGGGGTAGCAATGGAGACCTCAGGGGTCCCAGTTGTAACCCCTGGTGACCCCTAAATGATGTCGCTGAGTGGGACACTGTAGATGAGTTATGGGCGAATGGCGGTGACTAAGAGATTAGAGGCAGGGAAAAAGAAAGTGGTGAAGACAGTAGGAGCACAGTTTCCATTATTACACAAGGGACCTGGTAGAGTGCATTGCATTCCATGGGCCCATACAGAGAAAAATAATCTCATAAAGACACTCCCGCCTCTCACTGCTGGAGCGAGAAGTGGATATATGCCCTTGAGAAGCAAACAGCTGGTACAACTTTGGCTGCAGGGGATTTGAAAAGCGTATTTGTTTTGAAACCTGGAGATCAGGCTGATGACATAAGCTTCAAAGCTGGGTATCGGGGTGTGAAGTTAGGTGACGATAGTCATAACTGGGCACCTTTTAATGACATTTAGCCCCAAGTATGGGCAGCACTACCCAGATACGCCTGACCGTCAATCGGTCATGCAGAGGACAATGTAAGATGATAAGGATCATGCTCTGTATACAGGGCACATACATGAAATGTGGAGGGAAAAAACAGGAGATTCCTGGGATCGAGCAATTCCATTGTTTTATTTTGAGGTAAAAAAGGAGGTACAGAAAGCTCCTGATAAGATTAGTGGGGATTGAGGAAAGGGATGGGTGGAAATTCAGTCTATTATTATTCATCATTTTAAATGGTTAAAGGAGAAGGAAGCAGCGCAAACAAGCAGTGGAAGCTAAACTGGTTCAGAAGAAGTTAGCAAAGGTTGCATTGGAAGGGGCTCTAGCGACAATACAGACAGAAGGACCAGTAGAGCTCAGAGCGGTTCAGGCTGACAGCGAGCAGCACCTGTGTGGGGAGGTAAAAATGATTGGGCAGGTGGGTATCAGCCCCAGTATAATTCTTGGGGATTCCAGGTGAGTTTCAGCGAGGAAGAGGGTTTTTTCGGGCCTCAGGGAGAGCAAGGAGGTTTTGGAGGAATGGGGCAGTGTGCATGAGGTGCAGGTCAGTGTTGCATATGCAGGCAAATGGGTCATTTTTCAAGAGGAGACAGAAGTATGAAATTGTTTGCATAACCCCGTCAACAGATGTATACATACACCCAGGGTGGTCAGGCCCCATATCCCCAATTGTACGGACAGCTACCCCTGACAGGTTCTTACAGTGGATCATTGCACGTTGCCCAACCTGCTCTCTGAACATTGTTTCCACAGTTGTCATCTCCAGGTTCCAGGAATATACCACTGTATGCAGCTCATCAAGGACAACAGCAGGGTCCTCAGATACCGAACAGTTATGCTGTGTCTAACAGCGCTGTGACCCATTATCAGGGGGCCATAGTCGTCAGAGGAAATCCAGTTGTTTTTCCAAGGACAAACACAAATCCAGACTAGGACAGCCCACAGAGAACCTCAGTGTGCCCAGTCTGACACAGAAGAGGAACTATTGGCGGGCATAGAGATAAGCAATAAACCATTCATTTTTATGGTGGACACAGGTGTGACTAAATCATGAATTAGTGATGGAGGATCCCTTTGTCAGGTGGGATAATGATACACAGGGCTTCTCTGGGGCAATTCAATTGGTTCCTTTTATGTAGAAAATTACCCTTAAGGTAGGGGGCAAAGAGGTGTGAGCCCCCTTGTTATACTCTACTGTGACCCCGATCAATTTGTTTGGAAGGGGCATTCTGAGTAAGCTCAACATGCCCATCTCATTCACTGAAAGGGGCGTGGTCTGTTCAACGTCCAGTATTTGTATTGTGAAGGTGATGTTGACCTTAGACGCTTTAAGCATATAATCCACAGTGAGAAGAATACCAGTGGCCCCTCATTTGTTCATATATGGTATCACAATACTCCTTAGTGCAGTGCCACAGGTGGCTATAAAATACTGGTGAGTACCTTCTGAATTTTTGTTCAGGCCAGCCAAACCTCAAGAAGTAGTTGTGGGCATGATATTATGCTTGGCATAGAAGGAGTTCTGGTTACAAATGACAGGATTGTGCTAATAGCAGCTGAGTCTGATAATGGGGAGTGGCACACAGTTGTGTGCATTCATCTTACCATACCAATGAAAGATGTTTCAGATGAGGACCTTTTTGAGAATAAAGATAATGAGGGGGAGATAATATTGGAATTGTGTATCCCTTGCGAGATAATGATATAGCCTTTTCCATGTTACTAGTAGGGAATGCCCCTCCTTTGCTTCAGAAGCTTTGTCTCAGGCACCTAACAAGTTGTGGATGAGTTATCCGCATGACGTAGTGCTTTTTACAGAGTGTTGTGCCAATACGTATTACATTGAAACCTGGCGCTTTGTTGCCAGAGTTAAACAGTACCCCTTATCAAAGGCAAAAGAGAAAGGTATTTATGACACCATAATGACACTTTTGCATCAGGGTATTATAGTACCATCTAATTCACAGTGTAACACAGTTAACTACCCCCTGAAGAGATCAAAGGGGACTAGTTGGAGTATGATTCAGGATTTGCACCCTCTCATTGATGTAGTACTGGCAGAGTTCCCAGTGGTTCCAAACCCTGTTAAAATACTGCATAATATACCTGTTGAGGCAACCCATTTTACTTTGGTGGATTTGAAGAATGCCTTTTTCTCAATACCTTTGCAGCCAGACACACAATACCTCACAGCGTTTACATTTGCTGGGAGTCGATTTCAACCTACTAGGCTTCCTCAAAGGTACTGAGAGTCCACTAGCATCTTTAACAGTGTTCTGTTGGTGTGTAGTACTACCGAACTACAGTGCAGGGAGGACTCCATTGCCTTGTTCCAATTGTTAGCTGACAAAGGATACAAGGTGGACAGAGCAAAGTTGCAATACTGCCAGCAGGAGGCACTGTATTTGGGTCAATTGATTTCAGTGAACGGTAAAAAAGCTACTCCAGAACGTACAGCAGTGGTACGCGCTACCCCTCAGCCAGTGACGGTTAACTGTATACAAACATTTCTTGGTCTGTGTAAGTACTGTAGAGCATGCATCTTTGACTGTATGACATATACTTGACCATTGCTATAGTCCCTTCAAGAAGCACAACTGATGAAAAATGCTATTATTTGGACTGATGAGATGGCTACCAGTTTTCAGGAGCTGAAAAATGTTATCTCCACTGCTCCTGTACTGGCAACTGTGTACTACACTAAAGCGATAAATCTTTTTTCACACTCCAATGGCCAGATGATGACAGCAGTTTTTATGCTACACTAATTATGCAGATGACACCCAGATCTTCATACCCCTTTCGGGCAATTACCTGGAGGACACGGCCCTTGTGAAAAAAAATGTACCTCCTCATTCAGGCATGGATGGCAACCCATGGCCTCTACCTGAATGATGACAAAACCGAGCTCCTGATTCTCGGAACCACTGCCAACCTAAAAAAAACTCAATACTGACTACTCTACCTTCAACATTGATGGAAACCTTATCAAGGTCGTAAATGAAGTAAAAACTCTAGGTTTTATGTTGACTCTTCCCTAACCCTGACCTAACAAGTAACAGTATGGCATCGGCAACATCCTATATATGCAAATTAATCAGAGCTTGCAGGCCGTACCTATCCAACTCCAGTTACATTACTTTAGCAAATGTCCTCATACTCTCGAAATTGGATTACTTCAACACCCTCTACACGCGAGCTAGCAAGTAAATCTTAAATAAAGTCCAAACCCTACACAATAATGCTGTCAGAACGGCATTAAATATTCCTAACAGAGAGCATGTATATGAGATAAGAAGACAAAATCACTGACAGAATCCTGCTCAAAACTGCCTCTTTGACCTTCAAATGCCTGAACAAGGCCGCCACACTATACCTCACTGAACGTATAGTCAGGAAAACTTTGAGTTGCCCCTCTAGGACCGCTAACTCCTTATGCCTTATTATACATAGGTGTAATTTAGCGAAATCAGATGGTAGTAGTTTCCCAGTTAATGCTGCACAAACTTGGAATTCACTCCCTTTCGCACTAAGAGTGGAACAAACATACTGCACCTTCAGACATAATATTGTGAACTGGCTGAGAACTAATGATATTTAATCACAGCAGCCCTCCACTTCTGCATGTTGCAAACTTATTCGGATATTAACTTTACCATTTGTATCCACTTAATAACATGTACCAGACTCTCTTTCTATGAGAACATTATTGTATGTATATGCATTCTCTATATGTATCATTCCCACACCTTTTTGCTGTTTACCGACCACGGTACTCTGCACTTGTAACCTAAGCTTAACGTTTTCTTGTACCTCCTGTGCCCAATTACCTCTGGGTTTGGTGTGCCATACAAAATAAACAAACAAACACAAAGTACTATGGGTCAGAAACCCTTTGCATTTTACAGTGGCATGCTGGACTCTGTTATGCAAGGACAGTTTCCTTGCAAACAAGCATTGGCTGCTGCTGCTTTCACCATCGAGAAGTCTGCTAGTATTGGTATGGGCTGTTCTTTGACGTTGTCCTATTCGAAAGGTCCAAAGCTACATTGACTACACAAAGGCCTTCTGCTTATGAAGTGATTCTTTCAAGCCGTCTATTCATATTATCTGTTGTAAAATAGTAAACCCTGCTACCTTTCTGACTGAACCTATTACTGATGATGACAATGTGCATGACTGCGTTACGTACAAGGGTCCTGAGGATGACAATCCCACAGCATGTGACTATGCTTTAGATGATGGTGAGGTGTTCTTTGTTGAAAGGTCCTCAATTCCTAAGCAGGAAACCGGTCAGCGACATACTGGTGCAGCAGTAGTTTGACTGGTTGACTGAGAGTATAAGGGTCTTGTGCAGCAAAGGGTACCAGACCATTGTTTAGCACAGGCATCAGAATTGATTGCTCATATTGAAGCACTTGAGGGAGCACAATGGTGCTGAGTTACAATTTATTCTGACTCGGCTTATGTTACGATAACTGTTTATTCAGGGTTGTCAAGATGGATGAGAAGAGGATTTCGTAGCAGACGGGTCCCCAGTGCAGCACACAGCCCTTTTTTGGATCAGTTATTCATGCCCTTTCACAATTCACACTTGCCACAGTTGTCAAGTGTGCTGCCCACACAAGTGGTAGAGATTTTGTCTCCCTCAGGAACGAAGCAGCAGACACAGCAGCAAAGCTGGGCATGTACTTGCTAGTACCAGATATTCCTGAGCATCCATCAGTTGAACAAATGCAGTTAGTGGTCCATATATACTGCACTTCCTGTCACTGAAATAATTGAAATACAAGGTCAGGCACTGCAAAGTGAGAAGTTGCTGTGGCAGAGAAGTGGGTGTGCCCAATCCCCACCTGATTTAGTGTGGAGACAGACTAGTACGGGAAAGGTGGTGATGCCCCAAGATTTGGCTTTAGTGATGAGATATGATATGATATTTTGCTTGTATCACGCTTGTAAACGAGCGTTTCAGACTTGGCTTGTGTGGCATTTGACCAACTTCATTATCCTGTCCACGTGTCCAAACAGCATATTGCTGCAGACATACAAGAAGATTGGTTTGTGCCCAATATTCAGGATTTGTTGTCCATGTTTACATCCAATGTTGTTGTCTTTCAGACATATAGCACTGGGCAGACATTAGAAACTTTAAGAGAAACACTGCCTCATCCAATTGGTCCTTTGAGATCTTCATATATATTTTGCAGATATGGGTGAAAGATGTTATACCTTCCGTTACCTCATAGTTGTGGTATATCCTTTCTGCCATTGGATTGAGGCTGGTCCATGTGCACATCCTGATGCCAAGTCAGTTGCCAGGTTTTTGGTGAGAGAAGTGTTCTCCCGATGGGTGAGGTGTGAGGCACTTACAAGTGAAAATGGCACTGACTTGTTTATTCAGCTGTTCAAGGAAATGACTGTTCTTTTGGGAATTAAACACAAGACTTGTTCCATTTATCAACTCCTGGCCAACAGATTTATGGAAAGTATTAATGGGTTGCTGAAGGCTAAGCTCTCTAAGCTCTGTGTTACATAAAAAAAAGAAGTGAGTGCACTGCCTCCCTCTGGCCCTGTTCAGTTTGAGGACTCAACCCTGTAAGGACCATCACCTCTTCCTGCATGAAATAGTTACAGGGAGACATATGCACACACTGTTGTCTCCAGCGCTGAGTGCATCTGATGCTCACAGGGCTGGATAGATTTTGGGGGATGAGTTTCATTCATAATTTACTCAGTTAACAAATTGTATTAAATACCTTTCTTAACAGATTGCTCCACGCCGAATGGAAGAGGGTGAAAACAGCACTCCACCAGAATCTGCGAGCTTGCCACAATTGCAACTGTTTCCTGTTGACAGGGTGTTTGTAAAGAATATTGTCCGCTGGTGGACTGAGCCTAGATATAACAGACCTTACACCGTGGTGTATGCTGCTTTGCTTGCGGTCAAAGTGAAATAATTTTGATATCGGGTGCATTTGGCTGATGTTAGGAAGGCACGTTTTTCATCAGCATGTTTTTAATATGGTGTTCCTTTTCATGAGAAGAGACTATTTGTAGCATTTCTTTTTGAAGAAATATCTTTCGTAATTGCGAATGCTGTATTGGTATTTAGTTTGTGCAAATTTAAAATTACTTTTTCTAATATGTATTTGTGAGTTTCTGCATTTTATATTGCTACTAAGGTTACATGTATTACCTTTTTTTGTAAAAGAATGTTTTTTTCCTCATTTGTGTGGATTCTTTTGGTTTATTTTTCTTATTATCCTGTGAGTTTATATGGTTAGGTTATGAGGGGGGTGGAGGCGTAACATAAGCACATGTAAAAGGATACATTTTACGTTGCTACAACACCAAGTGATGATTATATGACCACAGTAGTGAATGTTAAATGGATGACACCACAAGACAGAATAATATGGCACTTAAAGTTATGGGTTATATGCGGTCTGGATGAGGAAAACGAATATGATCAGTACAAAGGTGTGGTCTTTGATACAATGTCTGATGTGCTCCACCCAGAATTTAGTAACATATGTTTCATTCATATGAACTTGGTTGGAAACAAAGGTATAACAGGAGTTATTATGTCTGTTCCCTCATCGCCCACGTGTCCGGAGCACCCAAAACTCTAGTTCCCGAGGACATGTTGCTCTTTGAAGCCCAGAGTTTGGTGCATTTAGCACTGTGCCAGGTTTTCAGTCCGTTCCAGGGGCGCAAGGTGCAAGTTGTACTAATGGACAGCAATGGAGAAAAGTATGCCAAGACGACAGTGCACTGCAATGCAAGCCACAGCCATGTTAACATTGGATGGAGTGTTGTTTGTGTCGAACAGATGGGAGGAGGCAGTGTTGAGCTGTGCAGCATGGTGTTTGACATGGTTCAGGGAAGAAGTAATATGGAACATAAATAAGAACTATTTTACAACATGGACTGCATACATACCAAAGCTAACATGGATTGAACCATATGAAACCCCAGTAAAAGTTCAATCATTAGAAGAATATCAGTTCAGTTTTTGAGGGCATGGTACTGTTCCTGGGGGCACTAATAGGAAGTGCAACAAGACAATGTTCATTTCAGATCGTGCAAAAGGAACAGCGGCTCTGATGGATCTATACAGGGAGTGTGGTCAACAGCCATACCTGCATCTTCCTTCTTCCTGGAGAGGCACGTGTGCACTAACATTATTGCACTCAGCTATCACTGTGGTGCCTGAAGCTCATCTGACTCTAGCATCTATGCATGGTTTACCACAATCCCTCCCAACTTCCATCCCATCACCCGGGATGAGGAAGTAGAATCGGTCGGTGTATGTGCGAATGAAGAAATCAAATTATCTGTCAGAAGATTCATCCAATTTGCTCAAAGCAATTCCAGACAAATGCAGGATGTACACCAAGACAGAAGTGTTATTTGCATCTCTTTTGATGCCAGGGGTCCAGGCCAAAGCAAACACAAAATCCCTGGAAATAGTTTGATGGGAAGTGATCCTGTTGGCTAATGACACCGAACAAGGCCTACATGCGAATTGAGGGTGATCCGGTTGATGACACTTCAAATATGGTACGTCCTACAACACTGCAAGGAGCATGTGCAAAAAAGATATGGTTATCTTGCTGCACGTAAATCTCCCAAAGGACACATAGAACGGGTCCCAAACGCACATCACAGGGGCCCTGCACAAGTTAAAGACTGGCATGGAAAGTGAAGCAGTGTGCAGGCCGAAGATTGTCTTCGACATGTTGTTCTCATGGGTGCCAAACTTGCTTGGGGCAGTGTGGAAGATATTGGTTACAACCGTGGTGCTACTACTGGTGTTGTTCTGCATAAGCCAGATGATGCTCTGATGCTGTGCAAAGTCTATCCAGAAAAGTGCAATGATGATGGTTACTATCGGGGGAGGAATGGCTCTCCCAGGAACATAAGATTGTCAGGCTCAAACTGAGGACCCAAATAAGCAATGTATGGTCAGGATTAAAAAGCCCGTATACCCCCCAGTGACATTAACCTCACCCATACCCATCCCAGAAAACTAAACTGAACACTGAGTGATGGGGATTGCATCTATCTCATGTGCACCCCAGAGAAATATGCGAGGGAAGGGGGCAGTCTGCATCATGTGTGGAAGGGGGCAGTCTGCATCATGTGTGCAGGGCCTGGTTTCCAAAGGATATGATATGATATGTCATTTATAACGGGAAGACAGAGGGAGGACAGCAAAAATGATCTCACTAGGCCTTGCGTCATTCAGATCGTGCAAGTGCGACAGTGCCAGTGTCGGTGGATGGGAGAGGGGTAGTGCCTGGGAGAGGGAAGGGGGAAGTGCCATCAGGGCAGCATTGCTCTGAGTAGGTGCAACCAGGGCAGCACAGCTCTGGGTAAACACAAGGAGGCAGGGGGCTGTAGAGGATTACAGTGACAGCCCCTAAGTGCGCTGTAGGCATGGAGGCAGTGCAGGGAAGACTGATCATGGAGGCACCAGGTACTCAGTGAGACTATGAGGGTAGTCACACAACCGGTCAGTGAAGCAGGCAGGTAGGTCAGTAGGGGAGGGAGAGAAAGAAATCAGAGGAGAAAAGGAAGGTCTTGAGCTACTTCCGGAACTTCAGGTGGTCCAGCTCAAGTTTGAGAGAGGCAGGGACATCATGTCAGAGGGTGGCACCTGCAGAGGAGATAGATCTACCCCCCACTGTCTGCTTGGAGACACATCTGTCCCCCAGAGAGATGGAGGCAGCTGAGTAAATGGTTTGAGAAGGAAGGTATTTTGGAAGGGCAACTTTGATGTAGTGCGGGCCCCGGTCCCAGAAAGCCTTGCGGCCACTGGGAGCCATTGGAGAGATTTCAGGGCTGGAGAGGTACAGTCCCTGGGCTTGAGGCCAAGGATTAATCTAACAGTTCTGTTATGGAATAGTTGCAGAGGGCAGATAGTAGAGAAAGGAATACTGAGAATAGTAGTCCAGCCTAGAGAGAACCAGGGCTCTGGAGACAGTGAGTTTCTGGGGGAAAGTGAGAAAAGGAAAAATACCTCTGAGGAGGTGCAGCTGGTAGTGGGCCTTCTTGGCAAGGTCTGTGATGTGAGGAAAGAAGGAGAGAGTGGAGTCCAAGATGACACCAATATTTTATGCCTCACAGGAGGGCGAAGGAAGAGGAGGGCAGCCAGAGTGAGGCAGTGAAAGCAGGAGCAGGTGTCCCAATGAGAAGGACCTCCATTTTACAGGCATTAATGCAGAGATCATTGGAGGCGCAGCAATCCTGGATCACGGATAGACAGTCAGGAATGAGCGAGAGAGGATAGGAGGCTGAAGGGACCCTGAAAGAGTGCTGTGTGTAATCCACAAAACTCTGAAGTTAGAGGAGAAGGTAGAGCTCAGATCCAACAAAGGGGCCAAGTAGACATTGAAAAAACAGGGTGGGAGGATAGAGCAGTGGGGAACACCACAAATGGAGAGAGTGGTGGTGGAGAGAAAGGACCCAAGTTGGACCTCGGGGGGGGTCGGTGCAGGAGGAAGGTGGTCAACTACTCCATGGCTTGATAAGTGATGCTCAGGTTCTCACGAATGGTGTGATTTACAGTGTCAAAAGCAGAGGAAAGGTCAAGGATGGTCAAGGAGGATGAGGCCAAATGGAAGGCAGGAGTCAAGATTGGATCTTTACGTGGGTTCAGAAGAGCAGTTTCCGTGCGTCTGGCTGCTCTGAAGCCAGACTACTGGTCATGGAGACAACCAACAGATTTGGAATGGATAGTAAGCTTGGAGATGGCCAGCTTTTCAAGGAGTTTGCCCAGTAAAGGAGTGATAGAGATTGGGTAATAAAATGCGCACATGTAGGATCGGAAGAAGGCTTTTTATGAAGTGGGTGCACACAGGAGTAATTGAGGAGTGAGGGGAAAGAACCAGTGGTGAAAGATTGATTGCAGAATTCGGCCAAGGTTGGAGCGAGAGTGTCAATGTGGTCCTATATGGCTCTGGAGGAGCAGGGGAACACCTGTTTGGATGACACATTCATAGATCAGACTTGTCTAGAAACGTTGTCAGTGTTGTTAGAGAGAAAAAAGAGAAAGGATGAGGAGAGGGAGAGGTGACCAGCCGGGGGTTGAGAGAGATAGAGTGAGATGAAGAGGAGAGTGAGGACAGGATGACCTAAAGTGCGAAGCCAGTGCTGTACATAGGGCCTGGAAGGGAACATGAGAGGCAAAGACTGCAGAAGGATTGGCCAGTTCATTGCAGTTGTTAGAAGCTACAGAGATTTAGGTTTGGACGTGGACTCTCTTCGTCGGCAAGCCTGGGAGTCTGTATTCCCTTTGGAGCCAGTTTGTGAGAGGTTGTACCCGAAAATCTCTACTTCCTCTAAGCCACCCTGCACTTGCGTTTCAGGGTGGCGAGGTCAGAGTCATACCAAGGGTTGCACTTGGAGGTAGGTTTTAGACGGATTCTCAGGATTGGGGCAAGGATGTCAAGAGTGTTGGAGATAGAAAGATGCAGGTTAGAGAGGCCTATATCAGAGTATGAGTCAGCAACCGGGGTCGGAGGAGCAGAAAAGGTAGAGGGAAAGGCATCCACTATCACACGCTTCATGGGCCGAATGACCAAGAAGGTAGGGGCTGTGCTGGGTTGGGCTTTGCCAGGGGGGCAGATAGATTCAGGTGAGAGGAGAGCAGAAAGTGGTCAGTCCAGGAGACAGGAGTGGTGAGAGGGTTACAGAGGGGGATATCTGAGGAGATGAGAATATCCAAAGTGTGTACGGCAGATTGTGTCAGATCCGAGGGTAGAATGGAGAGAGAGAGAGTGTCACAGAGGTTGCCTAAACAGCCAATAGGAGGGATTAGAAGCATCTAGGTGGACGTTGAGGTCTCCGAGGAAGAGAGTTTGAGAGGTAGAGACAGGGGGAGGTCAGTCCACCCTGAGAGGAAGAAGGCAACCTGGCCAGGTGGCCTGTAGATGGTGGCCACAGTCAGAGAGAGGCCAAGAGAGATAGAGAGCCTGCAGAACAGGCATTCAAAGGTGGAGTAGGCCTGCATCGGAATGACAGAAGCAGAGCCCCACTCTGGAAAGATCAGACCTGCTCCACCTCCAGGTCGGTTGGTTCTGGGCTCTGAGAGGATCTTGTAAACCATCAGAGAGGACAGTTTCAAACAGAGCTGGCCGTGAACCATGTCTTGGTGCGAGAGAGCACATCAAGGTCAAGTTCTTCAAGGAGATGTTAGATGCCAGAGGAGTGTTTGACAGCAGAGTGAGAGTCGAGGGTAGCGACGTGGAGCAAGTTGCCACATTTGAAAACCTTCCGGGGTGGAGTACAGGCATGAGGTTCACCCAGCGGAAGCGGCAGAGGGTTCCTGAGAGTGGGCACAGGTGGTGGCAGGAGGTGGCATAATAGCCAGAGAGGATGATGGAGGTGTCAGTGAGTTGGCGGATGTAGGAGGTTGCAGAGGACCCAGGGAGGTGCTAGTAGTAGTAGCGGGAGAAGGCGGGAAGGTGATAAGATGCAGCAGATGCCTATTGAAGAGGAGGAGATTGGGCTGAGGGCCCTGGACCAAGACGGTGCCATTTAGGCAGACAAATAATGATGGCCTTGGAGGAGTGGAACAAGGCCAAGAGCACCTCCCACTGAGTGCCACTATTAATGGGGGAGGAAGAGATAGGAGAGAGAGCTGAGAACATATGGGGGGTCCATAGGGCTAGAGAGGGAACAACAAAGAGGATGTCGGTAAGGGTCTGTCTGTAGGAAGCACTGATGTGGGTATCAGCAATAGGGAGTCCAGGGTTCGAGACTGGGATATCCCTTTTAAACGTTTTCCTACCAGACTTATTGAGAGGGATAGGATAGTGTTAGGGAGAATATTCCAAAATGACTTAGTTCCCTTACCTACTGAGTCCCTCAGCAGCTTTGCTGGATTTGTGGGGTTTATTTATTTCTCCTGGTAAGAGTGTCAGCCTTTTTTCCCATTCTTACATGTGTTTTGCTGTGTGTGTTTAACATTTTTGTATCCATAGACTGTGGAGCCTCACCTACTCCATAGGCATCATCTTTTTACTGTGTGTCACACAGCACCTTCAGTGCAGTGACACAGGGTTGTCTTTTTAGACTTCCCAAACTCAGACTCCATTTTCTGGGAAAGGTTACTACTTATCCCTTTTTGTCTGTCTCTCATGAAACAATGTTTCATTTCCTTTTCATTAAGACTTGGCTGGTGGCAGTGGTATCTACCCTATTTTTCCTACTGTGGTTATCTTAAATAGCCTTGGTATTGTTTTAGGCAATCTTGGTAGCCTACAACTTAAACCTGCTAGACCATGTACATTTTTATATGGTTCCGGCTGGGTTTATGCACCATTTCTTTTGTAAAGGTCGTTCTCGTGTTTTACTCTGTGCGCCAAACCAAGTTTGGTCCCTTTGTTCGCCGACCTTTGGCAGGCTTCTGCACAGAAGCCCTCCTTAGGCACCTGAAAGTCTGGGTAGGCAGGATGTGAGAGAGGGCTTTTAGGACCCCTGCCATGGGCTCCCTTGGTAACCCAAGTTGCACTCCTGTTTGATTGACTAGGTGACTGTCCATCCAGGACAGCCACCCTGCTGTGTGATTGACAGCCAGGCTGTGTGAATGGGGGAAAACTGCATAAAAAGCAGGTCTCTGGGACTGGGAGGGCACAGTTGCCACTGGATCGAGAGAACCAAAGAGAAGCTGACAGAAAAGGACCTCTACCACGACTGAACCTCCTGGTGAAGCCCTGCTGCAGGTCCGAATCTTCAAACTTCGACGACAGGGAACATCTGCAAGGAATCTTCTCCCCTTGAGCTGGTGGGATCAACCAGTTCTCCAAACTGCTAGCCAGGCCTCCCTCCTCTGGTCGAATTTGCTGTGCACAGTTACAGTGAACCGGATAGCCAGGAGGAACAGACTCTGCTTGCAATTTAAGGAGCGCACCTTTTATTCGTCGCTTTGCACCGTTGATGGTTTCTTCCCTGGGCAGCGCAGGACCCTCCAGTCTTTCTCCTTCTTGTCAGTCCGACAGTTGCTTCAGGAACCGTGAGCCTGCAGGACCTGCCAGGAACGTCTGCCGCAGCTACAGCATTCTTCTGAATTTAACGGTGCTGCGCTAACCCAGTTGCTCTTTTCGTCCAGCCGAGTGAAAGTGTGTGAAATCTTTCGCCAATCCGAGGGCTTGTCCTTCTCTATTTTTTAAAGTAACGTTTCATCCAACCAACTTCGTTCTGAACTCTTGGCAAAGACTTAACCGCAAACTACCCTGAACTGTGTGATCTTCTGCAAAGACTTTGCTCCATTGACCTTGGCCCTGGCCTCTTGATTTGATTTCCTCACTGTAGTTCCTTTTTCTAAATTGCCCTGTTTACTTACTTGTTGGTGCTGCTCAAATTCTGTCTAACTTTGTCTTTCCCTCCCTTTTAAATAGCTGGAGTGCCATTTTGCTCACACTTCATTTTGAGCCTAACTTGTCCAGAATCTATTGGGTGTGGTGGAGTGTATTAGAAACGTGATTTTTCAACTGCTTGATATAGTGAAATGTTTAATAACTGATGTGTAAATACATTTATATTCTTTTACTCAGAAACCTTGAGTCAGTGATTGTTTGAATCATAGTAATTGCTGTCCTTTGTGTAACTATTGATACTGCTCACTTTACTCTTGAGATAAGTCTGGCTGCTCAGCCATCACTACCACTTTACTGTGTAGTACAGGCTTGTACCAAAGGTGAATTTGTACTGTCACTTGTAGTCCTAATTGTGAATGGTGTTCCCAAAGGTTACTGCATATAATTCTGCCTAACAGATAGATGATGGAGTAAAAGTTTGAAAAGATAGGAGAGATTGGGAGCACCAGAGAGGGTGCAAGGAGGCAAGAAGGGAGCGTGGCAGAGGAAAGAAGCACAGTCTAAACCTGAGCACCACAGGAGGCAACAGAGGGAAAAGAAGCACATCCCAAAGATGAGTACCACAGGAGGCACAGAGGTGAGGGTTCACACTTAAAGAGGCACACAGGAGGCAACAAGCAGGTGACCACAGGGGAACGAAGGAGCAGTGTGGACAGATAACAGTGGGGAGGGAAATAACTGCAACATCGACATTTCAAAAAGAGTGTAAAAATGCCTAGTTGCAACACAAACAGCAATGAAAGAAAGGAAAGGAAAGCACATTTTCCTAGAGAGATTGGCCAATATTGGCCAATTAAAAAAAATCACTGAGATGCTTAAGGGTGGTGTGAAAATGAGCAATAAAGTGGTTAGAGGGGAGGGACAGTTTTGAGGGGTGCAGTGATTGCTGCACCCCCTGACCCAACACACTTACTTCAGTAGTCGTTGAAGGTTGACGGCTGCAAGCTTCATGCTGTGGGTGGAAGCAAATGCAGGAGAGACATAGAATACATTGCATACACGTGACGTTTATAACATGTCCTAAAATTGCATTTTAGAGTAGGCCTGAATCCTAACATTCTGTATTGGAGACACAGAACAACAAGGCCCGTTTCTTGTCTAATTATCACATTATCATTCCAAGGCCCGGTAGGGAACACACACGTACACCCACATATAAAAGTATCTAGGTAAACCTTTTTAACAATTAGGTAGAGTAATGAGAGAAACCAAATGGGAGAAGGGCTGCAGCCTAGTACGAAGGCCATACTCCTGGGAGTCGGGCAGAGGTCTTGGGCTGCCAAAACATGAATTGAGATTTAGGACACTAGCACCCCTCAGAATAATGGACATTCCATTTGAACTACCAGCTGTGCAGGAATAAGACTCTGAAATCCTTCATGAATAGGATTGATCAGTGCTACACCAGGTCTACCTCTTGGGAGGGGTAACTGATACAGAGGGAGCAGAGAACAGCAAGGTCTGTGATTTGTACCAGGGAGAGCAAGGGAGATCAACGGGTGATGCCAATGCTTATAAGATGCAACAGGGAGGCAGTATGGATGTCTGGGATGAGAAAAGAGTTGCTTTGTTTGCAAGGACCAGGCTGAGTGTGAAGACGGATTTCTGAACTCTGTCCTGGTGGCGCAGAAGTTCAGAAGGCCAACCTAATTACTTGGAACAGGGTAACCTCTGGACAAGCCAGACCAATCAAGGTAGCGATTTCGGCGGTCAAGACTAGGTCTCAAGAGGGGTGAGGGTGACTGAAAGCCCGCAATGAGCACACAAAGCAAGGACACTTACAAACTACTCCAAACAGGTCTTATATTAAAAATATATACACATTTATTCCAAGGCCTTTAAAACAATGACCGTAGCGAGAAATCACAATACAACTCTAGTAAACCAACACATACCATACCAATACAATATATATACAAATACAAACAAGTCTCAAGCGTTAGATGCACGAAATGTGTAGTCCACCTAAAAGGGAAGGAAAACAGGCAGTGCGAAATAATGCTTAGACCCAGTCCGCCTTCAGAGGCACCTAACTAAAAGGAAGTCCGAGCCCTACGAAGAGTGGAGCCTTGTGCTCAAAAGTACCTGCACACACTGGTGCCAACGGGCAAAAGGGGAGTCTCTTCGAGGGAAATCAGGCAGTTCAGTTTAGTGCACAAATGAAGAAGAACAGTGTACCGCGACTCAAGCGCAGCCTCCACTGTGGGCAGAAGCAGAGCGCGAGTACGGAAAGGCGTGCTGTTTTGACACAGCGGGGAAAAGCTATGGGCACCTGCAGGAGGGTGACCAGTTCCTAGCTATGCTACTCACCGGTCCCCGATGCAAGCAGACCCAGGCTTCTCCGCATCAGTTTCAGTCGCTGGCAGGTTCAGAAGAGCAGGAGACGTCTCGTCGTCGTGTTGAGTCTGCAGCAGCAGAGTTGCGTAAAAGACGTCCCAAACGAAGGAACCCGCACAGTTTGTTACCACAGCAGGGCAACGGAGCGGCCGTGTGTATCGGAGCCAAATGTACACTACTCACTTCAGACCTGGGAACGCCAAGTGTACGAATCGTGTGAGAGTGACAAGGACTCGAAATACTACACAACCTGGCGGCGGTTGCAGAGCAAGACTCCTGTGTAGGCTGGTCAGTCTGCTGGATGGCTCAGAGACGCTTCCGAAGGCTTACTAGCAGGAGATGGTGAAGATGCCGAGAATAGCTGTCCCCGCTATTCCAAGGGTCGAAGTACCAGTACAGGCCTTCTGGTTCGATCAAAGGTGAAAAGGGTTTCACAAGGCGACAGCAGTGCAGAGGAGCAGTCCTTCAGCGGGTCACCAGCGATTCCTTGGTTCAGTCTCTTGGTTGCAGGATACTTGGCTCCTGTATTCCTTCGTTCGTGAGAACTCAGGAGATCGACCTGGTAGTGGTGTTTCCAGCCCCCTCTTATCTATGGTTCCCTTTGCGCCAAAACGGAGGGGACCCAATGGGAGATCCACTCATCAACACTCACACCATTCGTGGACCTATCACGGACCACGGTGGTCCCAAGCATTCACACCACCCTAGACTCTCTGGCACCCAGGATGTGTATTGGGACCAGACATCCCAGCCCACATCCTGGAGGCACACACAAGACATGTAGAAGCCCGCAAAAGCATCGGTGTTTCGTGGGAAAGTACATGCCCAAATAAGGAAGGCCCCGGGTCAGCTCGACCCGGGAAAGGTGAAGGGAGCAAGACAGTCAGCGGACAGGACAAAGGAGCCTCGTGGTCTGGCCATTTTGGGAGCCAGGCCACCATTTTGGGCTAAGCGCGAGAAACGCGCCCAAAACGCCAAAATGAGCTCAAAACACAAGAAACAATCGCTGCCACCATTCCCGTCCGTGAATCACTTGCACCGATTAGTTACAATCCTAAAAGAGTATCTAGGGCCTGTAGAAGGCTAGAGACCCAAGAGAGCAGTAACTTAGTTTACAGTGCCCTCTTGTGTCATGTTGCACGAAAGCCGCAACATGATAAAAGAAACTATGGAAAACAGCGTTTCCCGGTACTGACTTTCTTAAGGGCATGTCAGTTTCCCCGTAAGAAAGGAGCGAAAGCCCAGAGGAGTGCGGCAAAAGGCTGCACTTCTCTGGCAAAGTCAAGAACAAGGTGAAAAACAACAGCAAAAAGTTTAGGGGTTGCCACATGGAAGGAAAATTACCTACAATTACGAAATCTTTCCTAACACTCGCCCCTCCCAGACTATGGACAGGGGGAACTAATCCACCCCTGGATGAGTCTCTTGTTCAGGTCGGTTAAACATTCTGGACAACCCATCAGCATTGCTATGTTGGACACCTGGCCTATGCTCAATAGTGAAGTCGAAGCCTTGTAGACTTATGGACCACCTAAGCAACTTTGGATTCTCCCCCTTCATGTTCATTAGCCACTTTAAGGGCTTATGGTCAGTTTGCACAGTGAAGTGGGTCCCATAGAGGTAGGGCCTCAGCTTCCTTAGGGCCCACACAACAGAGAAACATTTTTCTCTACCGTGGACCATCTGGGTTCTCTGTCCTTAAACTGGCGACTAATAAAACCAATAGGGTGTTCCTTACCCTTCTCATCTACTTGTGATAGTACAGCTCCTATCCCAGTGTCAGAGGCGTCCGTCTGCACAATAAAAGGTCTTTGATAAACAGGGGCCCTGAGGACAGGGGCCTGGCACAAGGAGTCTTTTAAGCCATTGAAGGCCTTCTCACACTCGTCGGTCCAAGTTACCTTCTTGGGTTTCTTCGGAGTTGTGAGGGCAGTCAGAGGGGCAGCTATGGTGCCATAGTCTGCCACGAAGTTTCGTTAATACCCTGTGAGTCCTAAGAAGGCTCTCACTTGGGTTTGTGTAGTGGGGGTAGGCCAGTCTTGTACTACTTGTACTTTACTGGGTAGAGGCTGTATCCTCCCTCCACCTACTTCATGTCCAAGGTAAACCACTGAGCCTTGTCCAATCTGGCATTTACTAGCCTTTATGGTCAAGTGTGCTTTCTGAAGAGCCTGGAGCACAATCCCGAGGTGTTTCACATGGTCTTCCCAGGTGGCACTGAAAACTGCTATATCGTCCAGATATGCAAGACAGAATTCGTCCAACCCATTCAACACATGATTCACAAGCCTCTGGAAAGGGGCAGGAGCATTCTTCAACCCGAACGGCATTACCCTGAATTGGTAAAGGCCGTCTGGAGTAGAAAACGCTGTCTTCTCCTTGGCATGTTCTGCTAAAGCTATTTCCCAATAGCCAGCAGTGAGGTCAAACTTGCTGAGGTACTTGGAGGCACCCAAAGTATCCACCAGCTCATCTGTTTGAGGCAAGGTGTGTGCATCTGTCTTGGTGACAGCATTCAGAGCCCTGTAATCCACGCAGAACCTCAATTCAGATGTACCTGCCTTTGGAACCAAAACCACAGGGCTGGACCAAGGACTACTAGAGGGTTCAATCACCCCAAGGTCTAACATCTTGTTGACCTCGGTCTTAATATAAGACCGCACTTTGTCTGACATCCTGTATCCCCTACTTTTGGTAGGTACACTGTCTCTTGTGTCTACGTTATGTTTGCACCAAGGTGTCAAACCAGGCGACTGTGAAAACAGGGGGGGAAACTGCCTAAGCAAACTTTTCACCTCAGCCTGCTGATCAGAAGTCAGGTGAGGGGCCACTCGGACACCCTCAAAGGAGTTATCTGAAGGACCGCTTTGGAACAGGTCGGGGAGAGGTTCAGACTCCTCTTCCTCAACATCTGAAGTCAGTAGCAGGGCTGCAATTTCGACTCTTGGGACAAAAGCCTTCAGCCTATTCACGTGAAACACTTTTGGAGCCTGTCCAGGCCTTCCAAGGTCCACTAAATAGTTAACCTCACCCAGGGGCTCCACCACTGTGTAAGGGCCTGATCATTTGTCCTGTAAAGCTCGAGGCCTTATGGGATTCATGATCAGGACATGCTGACCAGGTGTAAAGTTGATGAGGGAAGCTTTCTGGTCGTACCAATGTTTCACCAGCGCTTGTCCTGCCTTCAATTTATCACAAGCCAAGCCCATCAGAAGTACCATCCGTTTTCTGAGCCCTAGCACATAATCAACTACGTTGGTAGTTACAGGCGGGGTGGGCATCTCCCATCCCTCTTTGACTATGGCTAAGGGTCCCTGTACAGGATGACCAAACAGAAGTTCGAAGGGGCTGAAGCCAACACCCTTCTGTGGTACCTCTTGGTAGGCAAACAGTAAGCATGGTAAAAGAAGATCCCATTTCCTTCTCTGAGGTTCCTCCAGAGCCCCAATCATGCTCTTTAACGTTCTGTTGAAACGTTCCACCAGACCATTGGTCTGTGGGTGGTATGCAGAAGAGAACTTGTAGGTGACCCCACATTCTTTCCACATAGCCTGCATATACTTCGACATAAAGTTGCTGCCACGATCCGACACAACTTCTTTAGGGAAGCCAACCCTAGTAAATATGCCAAGTAAAGCTTTTGCAACTGACTTGGCAGTTACAGTTTTCAATGGGATGGCCTCAGGATATCTGGTTGCATGGTCGACCAGCACCAGGATAAACCTATTGCCCAAGGATGTTTGCGGGTCAAGGGGACCAACGATGTCGGTCCCTACCCTTTGAAATGGTATCCCCACAACTGGGAGCGGTACCAACGGAGCTTGGATTGTCGAGCCAACCTTACCAGATAACTGGCAGGAGGCACAACCCCTGCAGTGACTTTCTACTTGCACCCCCATCTTGGGCCAGTAGAAGTGCATGGATAACCTTTGCTTGGTCCTCTTAATACCAAGGTGACCAGCAAGGGGCACTTCATGCTCCAACTGCAGGAGGAAGGGCCTAACAGCAAGAGGAACCACCAACCTCCTATGGTCTCCTTCTGTAGACTCTGTGGGCTCACTATACAGGAGTCCACCTTCCCAATAAATCCTATGCTTCCCAGAAGGTTCACCCTCAAGCTGGGAGCAGGCCTGTCTCCTTAGGCCTTCCAGAGATGGGCACTCACGTTGGCCTTTACTGAATTCGTCCCTATCAGGACCTCCTTCAACTAACAAGTCTTTTAGTTCAGGATGGTCGTTGGGGTCAAATACTTCAGGCATCGCCACCTCCTCGTCAGGCCCGGGCGATTGACCAACTTCCTCCACCGCAGTGGTAGGGGAGCTCGGGGGAATATTCTCTTTCCCTCGTCTTGACTTGTTGACTCCTTTCGCCTTGGGTTTCCCCTTCGGCTGGTGCGGCGTATTGCTCTTGGCCAATGCTGCCTGTGCTTGAGACCGTGTGTAGGGCCTTCCGGCAGTGTCACCTACGAGCCCTAAAGCTCTGAGAGCATTACCTAACAAGACCTTTCCCGGGACGTTTCTCTGAATGCTCACTGGAATCCTGACGGCTGTACCATTTAAAGTAAGATTTACAGGTATTACTGGGAACATACGGAGTGGGCCGTCAGAGTAGCTCTGGCAACTTCCTCTGAGTCTACCAAGGTAGAATCCACTACAGTTCGACTGCACCCACTATCCCTAAGAGCTGGAGTATCTACTCCATTGATCAGCACACTGTCTTTAAAGTAGTGCTTGGTATTATCTGGAATCCTAGCATAAGCCTCTGCGACTTTAGGCTCCCAGGAACCCAGGGAAACTAAAACTACCTCAGCCTCTATCCCGCTGGGAAATGAGTCTGAGCAGAAGGATGCTCCTGTAATCTCTTCTTCCTCGTAGGAGGAGAAGGCCAGATTAGCGGAGTGGACCCCCAAAGGTCTAACCTTACACCAGGGATCCCCCTTCACGTGGTCAGTTGCTCCACAAGCAAAACAAGATCCATTGGGTCTGTTTACATAGGGAGGCTTATTCTAACCAGAGTTCTGTTTCGGAGGCTGACCTCCACTACCCTGTGAGTTCTCTTGTGTCTTACCCTTATTTTTCTTTGTGTGTACCTTTTGAGAAGAAGATTTATCAGATTCTCCACCCTCCTTATCTTTGGACTTTTCCCCTTCCTCCTGCTTACCAGGATGAGTTTTGTCCTTATGGGACACTCGATGTGACACCCATAAGTCTGCTGCAATGGCCAGCTTCTTAGGATCTATCTCCTTCGAATCGGCCAAATGCTGCTTAAGCTCCGGGGAAGAAGATGCAAAATTGTGTTCCAGCATGACATGATTTATCATGCCTTCGAAGGTAGAAACCTTATAACCTTCGACCCAGCCAGTTAAGTTTTTCAAGGATTCAGTGACATAAGATACCCAAGTACCACCTTCCTTTTTCTTATACTCTCTGAATCGTTTCAAATATTGGGCCGGAGTCTTCCCAAACTTTAAAATGAGAGTTTGCTTTAACATTGCGAAATAAGCTCGCTCAGCCTTCGACATTTCCATAATGGCACTACAGCCAGAATGGGGCAGTCTGCTGAGTAACCAGGCAATCTTATCAGCATTGTCAACTTGTTGAACTTCGCATGCATACTCAAACGCATTCAGCCAGTCCATAATGTCATTCCTTTCCTCATACACACTGAGCAGATCTTTCGAAACCGTGGATGAGAGGAGGCCTCAGACCCATGACCAGGACCCTTGGACCCATTTGCAACCTGAAGCTTGGCCAGTTCCAACTGGTGATCCATGTCTTTCTGTTTTTCTGCCTGTTCGATTTTTAGTTTGGCTATGCTGAATTCAAGCACCTTCTGCCTAAACCGCAGCTCTTGCTTCTTGAATCCAAGCATAGCCTCCCCATCAACACTGGCAGAGGAAACATTAGACATCTCATCATCCCTGTCCTCGTGGTCGCGGTGGATCAGTGCAGTGGCAGAACCGTCGGTTCTACCAGTGAGAGCAGCCCCATCTCCTTCCGCACTGTCCTCAGATATTATAGCGCCAAGCTGCGCTTCTTGCCACACCACGATTCTTTGGATCATATCCAATTTCGTGCCTTGAGAGGAAACACCTCTCTCCGCACACATCTTTTTCAATGTTTCTGATTTGGAAGCATTTAAAGTTAACAAGGTATTTGTTTCCATACTGTTAGATAGGACTATGGCCTTTTAAAGTTATACTACAACAATTCACTACGTGTCCTGTTAGGAATGACTTGAAATGCCTTAGTTCGTGCGCAACACTGGATACCTTCAGTCGTATCCCACCGCTGTACACCAATTTGTTACGACGGATTTCTGAACTCTGTCCTGGTGGCGCAGAAGTTCAGAAGGCCAACCTAATTACTTGGAACAGGGTAACCTCTGGACAAGCCAGACCAATCAAGGTAGCGATCGCGGCGGTCAAGACTAGGTCTCAAGAGGGGTGAGGGTGACTGAAAGCCCGCAATGAGCACACAAAGCAAGGACACTTACAAACATCTCCAAACAGGTGTTATATTAAAAATATATACACATTTATTCCAAGGCCTTTAAAACAATGACCGTAGCGAGAAATCACAATACAACTCTAGTAAACCAACACATACCATACCAATACAATATATATACAAATACAAACAAGTCTCAAGCGTTAGATGCACAAAATGTGTAGTCCACCTAAAAGGGAAGGAAAACAGGCAGTGCAAAATAATGCTTAGACCCAGTGCGCCTTCAGAGGCACCTAACTAAAAGGAAGTCCGAGCCCTACGAAGAGTGGAGCCTTGTGCTCAAAAGTACCTGCACACGCTGGTGCCAACGGGCAAAAGGGGAGTCTTTTCGAGGGAAATGAGGCAGTTCAGTTTAGTGCACAAATGAAGAAGAACAGTGTTCCGCGACTCAAGCGCAGCCTCCACTGTGGGCAGAAGCAGAGCGCGAGTACGGAAAGGCGTGCTGTTTTGACACAGCAGGGAAAAGCTATGGGCTCCTGCAGGAGGGCGACCAGTTTCTAGCTATGCTACTCACCGGTCCCCGATGCAAGCAGACCCAGGCTTCTCCGCGTCAGTTTCAGTCGCTGGCAGGTTCAGAAGAGCAGGGGACGTCTCGTCGTCGTGTTGAGTCTGCAGCAGCAGAGTTGAGTAAAAGACGTCCCAAACGAAGGAACCCGCACAGTTTGTTACCACAGCAGGGCAACGGAGCGGCCGTATGTATCGGAGCCAAATGTACACTATTCACTTCAGACCTGGGAACGCCAAGTGTACGAATCGTGTGAGAGTGACAAGGACTCGAAATACTACACAACCTGGCTGCGGTTACAGAGCAAGACTCCTGTGTAGGCTGGTCAGTCTGCTGGATGGCCCAGAGACGCTTCCGAAGGCTTACTAGCAGGAGATGGTGAAGATACCGAGAATAGCTGTCCCCGCTATTCCAAGGGTCGAAGTACCAGTACAGGCCTTCTGGTTCGATCAAAGGTGAAAAGGGTTTCACAAGGCGACAGCAGTGCAGAGGAGCAGTCCTTCAGCGGGTCACCAGTGATTCCTCGGTTCAGCCTCTTGGTTGCAGGATACTTGGCTCCTGTATTCCTTCATTCGTGAGAACTCAGGAGATCGACCTGGTAGTGGTGTTTCCAGCCCCCTCTTATCTATGGTTCCCTTCGTGCCAAAACGGAGGGGACCCAATGGGAGATCCGCTCATCAACACTCACACCATTCGTGGACCTATCACGGACCACGGTGGTTCCAGGCATTCACACCACCCTAGACTCTCTGGCACCCAGGATGTGTATTGGGACCAGACATCCCAGCCCACATCCTGGAGGCACACACAAGACATGTAGAAGCCCGCAAAAGCATCGGTGTTTCGCGGGAAAGTACATGCCCAAATAAGGAAGGCCCCGGGAAGGTGAAGGGAGCAAGACAGTCAGCGGACAGGACAAAGGAGCCTCGTGGTCTGGCCATTTTGGGAGCCAGGCCACCATTTTGGGCTAAGCGCGAGAAACGCGCTCAAAACGGCAAAAGGAGCTCAAAACACAAGAAACGATCGCTGCCACCATTCCCGTCCGTGAATCACTTGCACCGATCAGTTACAATCCTAAATGAGTATCTAGGGCCTGTAGAGGGCTAGAGACCCGAGAGAGCAGTAACTTAGCTTACAGTGCCCTCTTGTGTCATGTTGCACGAAAGCCGCAACATGATAAAAGAAACTACGGAAAACAGCGTTTCCCGGTACTGACTGTCTTAAGGGCATGTCAGTTTCCCCGTAGGAAAGGAGCGAAAGCCCAGAGGAGTGCAGCAGAAGGCTGCACTTCTCTGGCAAAGTCGAGAACAAGGTGAAAAACAACAGCAAAAAGTTTAGGGGTTGCCACATGCAAGGAAAATTACCTACAATTACGAAATCTTTCCTAACACTGAGCTCAAACTTATCTGCCAAGTTCATGTTGATGACCAGGTGCACATCACGTGGTTAGGAGTAAAGACAGGGTGATGCCTTTTAAGTTTAACCAATTACTTTGCAGCACTTCAAGGTGGAGAGGCTGTTTCCCATGTGTGGAGAAAATGGAGGAGAAGACGACATGACCAATTGTAAAAGGGATCATATGTGACTATTAGCATGTAAATAGGTTGTAGCCAATGAGGGTGGGGGATGAACACTGTTTATCGAATATGTCATGAATAAAGATTTTCATGTTTATAAGTTGAAATCCACATTGATGACAGAAGAGATCTCTGCAGCAGTGGACTTAAAATACCCTGCTCATTTTTTGTTTTTGTATACAATATAAAGCTCTTGTTCTTCTTGGAAAAGGGTGCACCAAGCCTTTTTCCCTAGTGTGTTATTTTCTTGTGTCTGTTTATTGTGGAGTTGCTTTAGGGACTTTGTTAAAATCATCTCACCAAAGATAGGTCCAATGATTTCTCAGGTTTATGTGCAAAAGGGAAATAAGCAAGGAGTGGGGGACCACTTTTTTTTTAAGGCAAAAGCCCACAGGTGATTGGATTAAAGCTAGTCATCTTTAGGCTTCCAATTCTTGTTCTTGAAATAAATGGACTTTGCCTTCTGACATCACAACCAAAGTGCTTTGTGCTACAGGAAGTGGTGAGGCCAGGAAGAAATGGTAGAGGCAGAGAGACACAAGATGGCAGAACCTTTCTACATCTTTAGCAAGCTCTCGTTCTCTATATTAACCCACCTCCTTCCCTTTGTAATAGAGTCAAAGGACTTTAAACATACAGCACCCAAGTTTGAGGGTGCCCCTTTTGTAAATGGGTGGGCCCTTTGATTCCTGATCCTAGTACAGCTTTCTGTGGAGCGGCTGTCTCTCTGATGGAGGGGGTTACCAGCACTCACAAAGCAACAAAGAGAGGCAATCCCCAACGGCTATATTCCTACCAGCAGTGTCAAGTGTCATCCGTGTCTGGGAAGAGTACACATAATTCCTGCAGAGCTGAACTGGGCTGACACATGTATGACATCAAATGCTGTGGAAGTAATACTTATGAGAAATACCATACACCATACATTAATTCATGTATGGCTTATATTTAAAGATTCAAAAATTAGTCAAAGGCTCCCCTCTGCGAGAATGAACATGGCCCATTGACCTGTTCTAGGTACCCACTCGTGAGTCTGCAGCCACACTTTAGCTCACTGTACCTTTCATAGGCGGGAAATATCCATTTGCATATCAGTGCAGCACCGAAATGGTAAGACAATTCCTCTCTGAACAAGAGTACCAACAGCAACTCCAGACACGTGTTTCAGCCTTGTTGGGCCTCATCAGTGAGGTGGAGCTGTGCCTCTCTTAGTACAGTGAGAAAGGGGTCCACATCTGGATGACGCTGGGAAACGTAGGGTGACTAGACCTAAGGCCCTTGAAACAATCAAATATTAGTCATAGGCGCCCCTCTGCGAGAACGAACATGGCCCATTGACCTGTTCTCTGGGAAGGTAACCACTCAAGAGTACTCAGCCGCACTTTAGCTCACTGTACCTTTCACAGATGGGAAATTACCATTTGCATATCAGTCTTTGTCCCGGCCATATGGGCAGTCCAGCACCAAAATGCTATGGCAACTCCCTTCTGAACAAGAGTACCGACTGCAACCCCAGACACATGTTTCAGCCTTGTTGGGCATCATCAGTGAGGTGGAGCTGTGCCTCTCTGAGCACAGTGAGCAATTAGCCCATTAGGTATGGAGCTTCTCCAAATTGATCCTTAAGAGTGGATTCCCTCTACTGTTTTGTACTTGAAATGCTATCCTAATGAGTGGGGTTCCTGCTCAGGCTGGTTTTTTACCCAGGACCGATCCCCTAAGATCCAATAAGGTGCATAGAAACTGAACGTCTTAGACAATGTTACAGCATTGTGTGGGCCGACTAAACCAGTTATGGAGAGCAGTCTTATTAATGGTTTGTCTGGGTCATGATGGAGCGAGAATCTATAGTGTTGAATGAGTTGGAGGCGGCTCTCAAAAAACTTGACATACATTTTATTCCTGAGGTAAGGGTCATATTAGAGAGGTATGATTTTGGGGGAGAGAGCGCAGGTGGCTGGTGAGTGTGTGGAGGATTTTGTAACAAGTTTGAAGAGAGAATTCGGCACTAATTTATGCTTAAGTGCTTGGATGACAAAATAAGGGAGGAGTTGTGGAGCTAAGCATATCTCAGGCTAACAAAGCTTTTTCCGACTGCAAATCAGGCAGAGCACCCCCATCTGTGTGTACGAGAACTTAACTGTAAGGCAGAGGTCTTCAAACTGTGGGGCACGCCCCCCAGTGGGGCACGGCCGCATCCCAGGGGGGGGGGCGCGAGAGCCCAGAATTAAATGTGTAAAAAAAAATGATTTTTTTATTTTTTTATTTGGAGGAAATGGGCACGGGCAGTTCACATGGTGAGAATGGACCCTACAATGGCCTTAGGCACCAATGAAAAGTGTCCAGCAGTTGCAAATTGATATTCAGTCCTTTAGTCGCTGACTGTTTGAATAGTACCCAAGGGGGTGGTTTTTGTTCAAATGTAAACAAATTGTGATATTTAAAGAATGTTTATTCAGCAATAATGGTTGAAACTACTAGCTGTATAGGGAAGTAACTCCTCAAACTGGCCCACATTGGTCAAAAAAGTGGCCCATTTTGACTGTCCTAAACTAGCAATTTGCATTTTTGGTACGTCATCGCCCTATTGCCCTATAGGCCAGTCCAAGCCTGGTGGCTCATCCATAATGGGTGAGGGGGCGTCCACCCACTGGCCTCCTCACCCATTATGGAAGAGCCAAGGAGCCAGCCCAGTGACACACTGAGCACTCCCTCAGCTGCTTTTTCCAGCTGAGGGAGTGCTCCTGTGCTGGCTGAACTGTCAAAGGGAAACACTGTTCGCCTTTGACAGTTCAGTTCCCCAGCCGCACATGATCACTGAGCCATGCGATGCTGGGGGCGTTTTGCTTTGCCAGCCTTGCATAGCTGATTGTAAATGCTGGCAAGGGCACTGCATGCATGTATGTATCTGCGAGAGGGTGCTCCTGAGCCTTCTCGCACATACGGGCAGAGCAAGCTGGAGTGGGGCATTTTAGCAACCACATGCAGGCCGCTGCATATTTTTATTTAAATATGTGTATGGATGCATGTATGATTGTGTTATGGGACTGTGGTGGGAGCAGGATGGGCGGGAGCACTGGGATAGTGGTGGGAGCAGGGTGGGGAGAGGCCAGGGTCTGTACTGGGAGTAGGGTGCGGTGAAGGCGTGCAAAAGTTCATCTGGCACATTTGGGGGGGCCCGGCCTGCCCACATTTTGCTCAGGGGGGGGCCCAGGCCAAAAACGTTTGAAGACCCCTGCTGTAAGGAGAAAGAGGTTAATCCCGACACCCAGGCACAGCAATATAGAAAGTCAGCCTAAGTGCAAAGTTGCATAATATTTGTATTATGGCAAACTTTGCACTAATGCAAAACACATTGAGGTCATATTAAAAAATGCTTCCACCATGACAAGTGCAATTTTAGCACTATGGGCTAAGTTTGCCCTTGGGAAAAATATCTTTTTTTCAATACATTTTTCACCAGGGCAAAGTTTGCCCTAGTGCTAATACCATACAGAATTGCAGTTCACATGGTGCAAAGGTTTTCCAACATGGCCTCAAGATTTCTTGCACTAGGGCAAACATGGCCCTACTGTTATTACCGTGTAACTTTGCAGTGGAACCTGTGCAAAGTTTCTATAATCTGGCCCCAGGTGGTGAGGAAGAAAAAGGTGGTAATAATGAAGTGAGACAACATGGTGGTCAAGATGCTAGGGGTGGTGAGTTTAACCTGGGAAAACCCTTCCTATGTTTGAGATGTGGAACTGCTCGGGGCTGAAGTTAACATGTTTAAAAGTTGTCGTGTTGGTTTTTCGGCAGGTGTTTTTTCAAAGTCATATTCATTGAAAAAATGACTCTGAAAAAAATAATGTAATTACATAGGGAGTAAGAGGTTAAAAGTGTTGGGGAGTGGGTTGGGGTGGGGATAATAGTATAGGGAAGGGAGCATGTGGGGGAACCCTCCTTATATAAAAAAGTAATTGAGTTTTTTCGAAGTAGTTTCTTTCAAAAAAATTACTTCAAAAAAACTTGTCAATAAAACGACATGGAGCCGTTTATTTAAAATGTAAATAAAAGGCTATTTGGGAAGGCACTGCTAGGCAGCATCATTCAATAAAATCAGGGTCAGCCTAGTAAAGGAAGCAGCACTGGGGAGGACAGTGATGAGGCCTTTGGCATGGTTGCAGGCAATTAATCTTCCCAAGTGTGCATTATGGAGGCCAAGAGTGAGTATAGGTGCCCCTGCACCAAAGTGGAGATTAATGGCACACGTGTGTATGTTGTCAACCTCTGGTGCAAAGTGCACTTTGGTATCTTTAAAGACATGGACCGATTCTTTAGGGGCGGGGTGATGTGAGTGCTTTGAACCCTTCTGACATTAGTGCTGGAGGATACAATTCAGAGAAAATACCACTTTAAAGTACTCTATGGCAGAGTTTCCATTTAAAGGATAGACATGCAGAAGCAAGGTTTACTTACCCAACAAATAAGCATCCATGCTAGGATGCAGGGAACAAGGGATGTTAAGGATAACATAGGATCCCAATGCAGATGATCAAGTCTTAATTACAGTGACTATACAAGGGTGTGATGAGATCCTAAGAGAATTTCCTGAGGTTTTTAAAAATATGCTTGAATATCTGAAGGGATACGCTCATAAAATCAAACTTGTGAAGGGTACCTCCCTGCCCCTGTGTGGCCAAAGTGAGAAATGTACCGATAAACCTGAGTGAAGTGAAGAGGGAGATCCAATGGTTGTGCATGAAGAGTGTGATAGATCAGCGGTTTGCGCAGTTCAAATAAATCAACACACACTTTAACAAGAAGTTTAAATATCTCCAATTGTTCTGATTTAAACATGTCAAACCAGAATTGCACAACTGGTATGATATTCAGAATTCTTTTTTTTACAGTTAAAACATGACTGTTCATCATATGAAGACATTCATCATAGCCGTGCAGATTGAACAAATACATGTTTCACATCGAAAATTCACAATAAAATTGAGCTCCCTTTGGAAGGAAAAACAGAAAATCAGAGTATAGAGTGATAATGTCGCCTGGGTAAAGGTTGCCAGAGGGCAACATTTGCTCAGATTTGCTCTTCCACGAAAATCAAGCACTTTCCCCAAATATTCTAGGACTGGAGTTTGAATTGAACATTTTACCCATCCTAGCATATATGAGGGAAGGGCATTTTTTAAATCAGGAGGGTTCCCAGTGGTGACCTTGAGTCCTGGTGAAGTGCTTTAAGAGCTTAAAACATGGGAAAGAATAAAAGTGACAGTGCCCACACTTGCATTACCCGCTCATACTTACCACGTGTAAACACATGTTTTATCATTTCTTTAGAATGTACTACCTGACACTCGTGGTGAGAGCGCCATACATTACTATTATTCCACATTAAAGTATGTCTTATGCATCAGAATACCTTGAAGAGTAGAGGAACGAGATACAAAGAAAGGGTTATGCAAATCATGACAATAAAGCCAGAAAAAAACATTTCCAAGAATAATGTATGAAAAGAGAAGGGTCAACAACAGAACTTTGCTTAAAACTCTCTAGAAATACGGTAGGTGTGGAGCTTCAGTCACTGCACTGTGCACATGGTCCATTGGGAAGAGCAACTCTAATGCAGACAGGAGGCCAAACAGAGGAAATGAATATGGACTTGGCATTGACCTAGTAGTAAGAAAGCGGCATACATGTATTTAGTTGTTTATTTATTTAAAGTGATGTGTATAGATGCCTCACACCATGAAATGATGCATGGTGCATAGATGCCTTATCAGGGAGATATTGGGCATCACAGTTTGCCATTTGCTGCAAAATGTAAAACATTCTGATCAGTTGTCTGCACACAAGTGCTTGAAGCTCTTGTTGAGTTTTAGAGACTGAAACAATCATTGCTAAACCAGTGACATTGCTTTAATCCAGTTAAACAACCCTAGTGGCGATGCCTCACTTTAACCTGACATGTCATGAATGATCTTTTTCCTACTTTCACTCAAACAAACTCTGGATTTCTCTGCTCAGACTTCGGCTCTCCTGGCCTTCAGAAACTCTCTGAAATCCTTGCTGTTCAACTGAGAAAGGCATGAGAACAGCACAGAAAAGCATCAAGCAATGGTTGCCCACTCTCGGTTGACTCAGAAGGAAAGTCCTCTGTCTAAAACGTCATGAACATGTCACCATACTACACAGAGCTTATCAGCCAATCAGTATGTGAACATGGCACTATATTGGGTTGGTCTCACCAGAACCTTTCAATAGAATCACACTGATATTTACATTAACATACAACGTCCCTGCATGTAACATGTTGGCTATAAAGTACAGGAGTTTACATTCAGGGAGTAAGGGAGTCAGGGTTCTTACCAAACATTGTTTACCTCGTCTTTCACTGCACATTTATTGCCGATTTTATTTCCTACAAAATGCAGGCGGATTCCGCCTCGTCGCCCCTTGACCTTACCCCCGCCTCATCCCATATTGCCCCAATAAACCCACCACCTTCATTTTGAAAGACACACATTATAAAAATGTACAGTAAAACAATCAGAGGTGAGATGTCTGTGGTAAAAACACTGGACAGCCCCTTCATCCTTTAAACTGAAGAAAAATAAACTTTGCTTTCAGCGACAATAAGCAAATACAAAGCCACACCAACAGTTTGCTCCCTTTCACTCCAACACTCATCTCTCTCCTCCTTACTCTATTCACACAATCAACCATAACACTGCAGCAACTGACACCACACTAATTGAGCAACAGCACTGCTGACTTTTCTAGCTCTCACACACCCCTGCACGCAAGCGGCTAGCTCAGGCCTCGCAGCACTTACTCCCAAGGATGTATCTTGGGCTCTCCCTTCTGTCTGAACAACACACCCAAGGTTCTCTTGGACACCACTCACCTAGAAGCACTCCCACACACTAGACTAGGGTACTTCCAGCTTGCAAGCAATATCCTCACTGGGTTTCTCTCTCTCTCTCTCTCTCTCTCTCTCTCTCTCTCTCTCTCTCTCTCTCTCTCTCTCTCTCTCTCTCTCTCTCTCTCTCTCTCTCTCTCTCTCTCTCTCTCTCTATCTCTAGCCTGCTACCAAACCCCCTCCCTCTCTTCATGCATGACCATGAGAGTAATAGTTTTCAATTCAATGAACTGCTTATTATGCCACATTAGCACCTTAGAGAGGGATTAGGGCAGCCTCCCAGCCAACCTGGAAGCTTAGAAACCCCCCGATCCAAGCCGCCTCAAAAGTGGGAGGCAGCCATCTTCCCTGCAGGGCAGCAGGTAATAGCTACTGTACTCTGTTGCATCCTACCACAAATATTCACCTCTGTCGCCCACTCCCCACACACCCTATATCCCAGCCCACTTACCTGCAGCTGCCTCATCACACGCCAGCACTTGGAACACATAGTGTATCAACGCTTCACAGCAGTGGCATTGGCCAACATGGAAATGCTAAGGGAATATGTGTAGTTCCCTTCTCTCTTTTCCATGGTGGACATCCTGTTTTGAAGGTTTTTTTTTTTTTTTATTTGAGAAAAAGCAACCACAGTGTATCTCAACTTAAAAATATCATTCTGGTAAAGCATGCCAGGAAGCCGATAGCAATCAACCTCTCCATGCGGGGGAATTACCGATCAGGTACTCCCTGTCACATCATGGGTTTATTGCTCAATACTTGATGTGAATTACTCTTCACTCCTATAGACTATGAGTTATTATTTGTCTTCCTCAGTGCATTTTTAAAGTCTGTGTTCTTCAGACTGTAAATAATGGGGTTACACAGATGACTGATTATGATGTAGGTCAAAGAGGAGATCTTGCAGTCCCCATGGCTGATTTTGGGCAAATATATGTAGCAAAGATAAATGCATAGAAAACAACAACCACAGTCAGGTGGGAGGCACAAGTCGAGAAGGCCTTCCATCTCCCTCTCTTTGCTTTGATTTTCACAATAGAAGAGATAATGTTGACATACGATATGGTGATCAAAATAAAGGACCCCAGTATAAATGAGGGTCCAAAAGCATAGATGAATATCTCAATCATGTGAGTGCTGGTACATGTAATCTTCATCAATGCTGTCACGTCACAGAAGAAGTGATTGATAGTGTGGTGGCCACAGTAGGAGATCCCAGACAAGACTACAGTGAATGGTAAAGCAATCATGAGACCGGCAAGCCAGCTTCCTGCAACCAGGCGTATGCACACAGCTAGATTCTTGATGGAGGAGTAATGTAAAGGATTGCAGATGGCCACATACTGGTCAAAGGCCATCACTGTGAGCAAAACAACCTCTGCAGCTGCATGGCAACAAAATAATTAATCTGCAGGAGGCACTTTGTGAGAGAAACATTTGAGTCCTTAATAAAGAAGTGTGCCAGCATTAGAGGGAGAACAACTGAGGTGTATGTGATGTCAATTAGTGACAACATAGCAACAAAAAGTACATGGGATGTGCAGCTGTGAGCTACAGGAAACTGTTGCCAAAATAAGAAGGTTTCCACTCAGAGTAAGCAGGTACATCATTAAAAACACAGTAAAGAGTGGAGCTTGGAGGTGTGGAAGATCTGTAAAGCCAACAATCCGGATATCACCAGTTGAACTTAGATTACCGGCATCCATTCCATGAACAATGAAGCAACTGCTGGCTTGGATTTGTAGATGTGCTGAAATAAATAAACAAGCAATGTCATTATTATTATTGCTGAAATAGATGACTGGGCTCGGTGCTTATCTCTAAATTTCTTAGTATGTAGTATCAACGGTTGCATCTAGGAACATGAGAAGAGCATGCACAAGCGGGCGTGGGGATGTGACCCAAACTTCAATGGGAAACAATTATTGGTGATATCTCTTGATATCTCTACATAGCCAATATGTGATGTCTCCACAGGAAACATGGCACGTTATAAACTCTCATGTTGCCTGGGTGCAACTTTGCCCTGGAGCCATGGATTTTGAATCTGCCTAGAGGAGTGTCCAGTGGTTATGATTAAGTCAAATATGTTAATTCATTCACATTTTGTATTTCAGTGTCTCCTGTAGTGTGTGTGGGAGTGCAGATGTGAGTCCCACCGTCATCATGCAAAATGTGAGCTTGCTTGACAAACAACAATGTTTTACAATTGCTCACCGAAATATCAAATCAGCAGAAACAAAATTTGACATTTATGCATCAGCTAATTTAATTCAAGCGTTAAATTGTACATCATGAAAGTCTAAACCATGAATACAAACATTCTAATTTTAAACGTATACATGTTGAGTCTTGAAAGGTTAAGATTTTTTTTATCTGTATTTGTTTTTCAAGAAGCATTGAGGGACTTCAGGGTCGTCATTTGGGGATTGCTAAGGGTCGCTAGAGCGACCCTTTGGTCCTCCCTTGTAATGCCTGGCTTGCCCGTGCGACCCTTTGGTCCTCCCTTGTAATCCGTGGCTTGCCCTTGTGACCCCTTCCATATTGGAAAAACAGAGATTCCGTTTTTGCATCTGTTTTTCCTATGTAGGTGATTTCCTTCCTGCACCTCGGCAGCAGCAAGAGGATGCCACTGGGTCACCTGCGCCGCTGCAGCAGGTGCCACTGGGACGCCTGCGCCGCTGCAGGGGGTGCCACTGGGTCTCCTGCCTGCACTGCTGCAGCGGATGCCACTGGGTCGCCTGCGCCGCTGCAGCGGGTGCCACTGGGTCTCCTGCCTGCACTGCTGCAGTGGGTGCCACTGGGCCTCCTGCGTTCAAGAGATCTGTACCTTTTTGCGGTTGCTTAGCTAAACTGTGTTTTAAATATTTGTGGATGGAACAAAAATGAATCCAAGTATTGTGGATGTTAATTTGTTCTAAATTGTACAGATATTGCTTTCAGGAAGCAGTAGGAGCAGGTAAACCAGTTTGACCAGGAATTATTTTGTAATTATGTGCATTGTTTATTAATGAGTTGTGCATTATGCCAGCATAGCCCCAACAACCATAGATAACTTTACCACATGTTAATTATTTAACAACGGAAGTGACGAATGAGAACATGGTGACAATGCATAAGACTGTAGCATGATGTGGGAACAGACTGATCAAAGAGCAGAAGGCAAGTGTCTGTGTGGGGTCCGGCTTTGATGTATATGGAATTACCCCACAGGCACCAGACTCCTGGGATAAACATACATCCTAAGGGCAGTCCAGTTATCAAGGCTCTCAAACTAGCTTGCATGAAAGTCAGCGATCATCATCTAGGTGCTTTAGTTGAGACATGTAGTTTTGAATGATATCAGATGGCTAGTCTGCAATGATAATTTGTCTCTTATCATGGGGAAAATAGGAGGCAATGTGTGCTCTTCACTGGCATGGGAATGAAAAATGGGAAAGTGGTTTGCTATCTGCAGGTACCACCCACATGCTGCCTTGGTGAGTGGGTAGCTGGCCATTTCCTAATTATTTGGGGGTCTGACAGTTCTGCCTATTGGTCACATTACAGATTGTTGAATGTCAGGGGCATACATGATTCAAATATGCTATTCAGATCCTTGAGTACACCATAATGAATTTCTATATTTTGACCTGGTTGATGAGTCTGAGATGACAATGGTGGCGTGGTACCCTTACTCACTATACGATGTAGTATCATGAGGAGGAGGACAGGGGAATACCACATGCTCCCCAGCCCAAAACCAGTCTCAAAAGAAAAACATTATCCAAGAACTGTAGAGTACATCAATTCAGGAAATTACCTGGGAAGTGGGGTATCCGACAGCTGCATCAGAGCCCGGCAGAAGAGTGGCATAGTGAAAGCTTAAAAGAGATACCCAACTTGCCAGAGGGGAAGCCAGGAACAACATATCAGTAAACCTCACCCTACCAATTGGCCTCCTTCACCCCATAGTCACCTGGAAAAGGGGTGTTTCCCTTCAGTTTAGATTCCTGCCAACCTGCTGTTCATGTGTCACTCCCAATCTAACATTCAGTTTCCCCTCCCAAACTCCAGATGGTCCAACCTTACATGGGTCGCCACCCCCACAGTACCTCGGGAATCTATTTCTCGTCAAAGCCTAGGTAGCTCAGATGTTTATGTTTTCTTAATTTGGGCATTTTTAACCCTCCCACTCTTTCACCTAACACTAAATCCATTTTATGCCATCTCTTAAATACTCTCTCAGTGGTGAAACACTCATTTCCCACCACAGAAACAACTGGATATATTTTTTTGGTTACTAAAACTTGCCATTCCACAGATCCAACAGCTGTCTTGCCGGACCCGATCCTACCTGGCTCACCGATCTAATGTGAAAATAGGCTGAAGGGGATAGCCTTGGGGATGGGGGTGGGATGTGCAGTTATCTACAAAACACTCTGATACTCACCCATGCCTGAAGAATGAGATTGTTTGTTTTCCAATTAGATTTCCACTTGTTAATGGCTTTATTAGAAACACCCACTAGGGAATTTGGTTAATTTGCAATTATTTCTAAAAAATTTAGCAATTCTGTCCATCATATATTTCTCTTTTACTTTCAATGGGGATCTTAACCTATGGTTGGAGGTTTTTGCTGACCCCTTTGCCTCAGTCTTCTGTGAAACTCTATCTTCTTTAGGTTTCACATCATTTATCTCATCTAATACACACATGAAACGGTATTCAATAGTGGTATTGTTCTCCACCATCACAGATGTTGCAGAAACTCCTCCTGTCAGAGGAATCAGACTCTGATTTAGAATTTTGGTGATGGTAAAACAAAGGAGATTTATTTGTTTGCTTGCAACACGAGCAGACGGCATCCCACCAGTTACCCCGTTCCCTCATTGCTAATCCCCATCCTACAGACCTGTACCTTTTAAAGGGGATCGGCCACATGACCTTCAAATGTTTAGGAAGCATAGATTAGGCCTGCTGGCATGCTATTGCCGCCTCCCACCTTAGACAAATGGACCATTTATTAAAGGTATAAGTCCTACTTCATTAGTAGTGGCCAAAAAAAAGACATTGTTCATGGTGCTTCTAGTTCAACATGGCCACCTCAGAAGAGTTCCGTCTCATCCCACTCAGGTGAGGGACATAGGGCTTCCACCCCATTACTTCTTCTGCTCTTAATGGATGGTCCATTGTTCAAACCAGTTCATAAACGACAATACTTGTATATCACAAAGAGGGAAAATTGACTTTCGCCTATTAAAAGTCCACTAAAAGAAAAGAAAAATTAACAAACGCAAGGGACTGGGGCAGGGACTGATTTCTTAGTGGAAAGAGAGCAGTGTAGCCCAGAGCGTAATATTCCTGAAACTGAACCCCCCACCACACCTCCAGCTGCCCTGTTGTTAGTTATTATTGTAGTCGGTGGACTGCACACTACCACAGTCCCCCCTTTGTGCTTTTAGTTCAACAGCATAGCTCAGTTAGACACCTGAAAACATAAACAAAGCATCATTTTATCTTTCTTCTTTAATTTATGCTACAAGAGGAAAGGTTTTCGGTAGTCGTGGCAAACGGCCTTCACTGCCCCATAGCAACATCCTCTAATTTTGTAAATGTAATGAATTGTTATTGCCATAAGGTTATGCAGCTCTTGCTGAAGCTCACAGGATTGCTCATATGCATCACAGAGCATGAAGGATGGGAATCAGGGCTGTCAGGCTTCGCTTAGAGTGGGGAATGACTTTGAGTCAATTGCAATTATTAATCTCTACTGGAATCCTGCGTGTTCAAGTTCATCCCTTTTCTTGGAATCCACTCTGATTCGGGAGGTGAATTCTGTGTATGGCCATTGAGGTGAATTACTGGCAGGAGACTTACATTTGCACTGCTTAATGACTCAAAGTACTACGGACACGAATCCCATGAAGAGAAGAAATGGTGAAAGATGGTTGGATTTTTGAACATATTGGAATTTACTGTTTGTGATTGGTAATATCAGTGGGGATTTTAGGCTCCAGCCATTACTTAGAAGAGTGGGCTTGCAGGGTCCATAATTGATTACTTGGCTCTCTCAGATGATTTGTTCATTCAGTGTGAACATTTCACAATAAAAGAGCTAGGGTCCAGCGATCATAATCCACTCACTGTCTCCTTTCAAATGGGAATACAGGTAGCAGAAAGGAGTGCTCACACTGCTCTCACAGTGAATTGTGGGAACAATATAATAATATAATTGATCAGGGGGGGGCTCAATCTGAATAGTAATCTACTGAACGTAATAAACCTAAGTGCAGATTCTGACTTGGAAAGGTACTGTGCTCTGACACATTTTGTGGAATTCTTATGGGTCTTAGATCATCCGATAGTAAAAGATGGCCGAAAAATGTGTGGTCATAAGCATTCCTTTGATGAGGAGACATTCTTACGGAAAAGAGAATTAAGAAAATCTGTTCAGGCTCTAAAGCATCAAATGGTTTCCAGCCTGGATTTTCTCCTCATGAAGAATACATTGTACAATGACTACACAAATTGGTCTAGGAGCCACAAATATCTGTGCAGCACTCGTGATGGTCAGATGATATTAAAGTCTGTCTGTCTAGGGAATTCCAGATACTTCTGGTCTATGATTAACCGAAAACAGTCCTCTAAAGGTTATCTTCAAAGTAATGGAGTGCTAAAGATTGCATGGCCTTATTATTTTGGGAATTTGTTCAAGGAGTACAACCCTGTGTACATAGAGCCATTAACTGATCTATCTTGGCAACTACTTCTAGCTCTCAAGGGCAGCAGGACACAATGGGCTAACTAATCAGACTCTAAAGAGAGATGTTTTGGCCCGGGCTCAAGTCCTGTTGCTAGTATATACAGGCATATTGGCATCCAGGCAATGTCCTGCCTCTTATAAATGGGCAATTATCATCTTCATCTACAAGAAGGGCGATCAGGCAGGTCCGATCAATTACCGCCCCATCGCCCTTCTTGATTCCGATAGTAAAATCTTTTCATATATGATCTTGAGAGAGCTTGAGGACTGGGTTGCTGAAAAGGGTATTCTGTCTAGACATCACACTGGCTTTTGTAAGGGCCTCTCTCTGTCATTGAATGGCCTAGTAATGAGTATTGTAAGCAATAAGTACTGGTCAAACGGTGGCCCCATTTTATATGCAACATGGATTGATCTATAAAAGGCTTTCAATATGATTAATAGAGGCCAATATAAAGTATTGGGGACTCCCAGAAGGTCTAATTGTGATTCTTCTTCTTCACGAAAATACTACTATACAAGTAAGCTTAGTTGCTAAAGGTTATTTGTCCTCACCAGTGTCTACGGGGAGAGGAGTGAGGCAGGGTTGCATATTTGCTCCCTGCCTCTTCATCCTCTATTTAGTAGACCTAGCAAAATCATTGAACGTCCACACATTATGTAGCCCCAAAATTGGTCCCATGTTAATTCATTGGGTGGCTTATGCAGACAATGTAGTTCTGCTAGACTATACGCCTCCATTGTCTGTAATGACAAATATGCTTCATCCAAATATCTACAAATTAATCCTGCCAAATCAAATATCATAGCCTTTTTTAATCCCTTGAGAAGGGTACCAAAGTGTATGTGGATGTAAAGTAACCAAATAGTAACAGTGACACAATACGTTCTATACCTGGGCTTTAGAATAAGATCTAATCCGACAATAAGGGCTATTGAATTGGATGTAGAAGACAAACTAGGACAACTCATGTACCAGATGAAGAAGATTCTACATTCTTTTTGCAGATTCTCTTTCATCCCGATGATCGAGTTTTATAATGGGAAAGTTATACCTGCTACTTTATGCAGCATGAACATTGAGCCTCTAGCTTGGAAGGTCAATTGGTCGAGATTTGAAGGCAAACTATGGAAGAGCATTATAAATCTTCCTCTATCTCTTTGAATTGCCTGTCTACGACATGAGCTGGGTTTTCAATTATTAAGAGCATACCTATACTGAAAGGTAGTCTTACTTTGCAGACTAATACTTGCTCCCCGGACGAACTCACTATATGAGGAAATTGGAGTACTTCTGAAGCAAGGAAACATTAGGCTTCTCTTTAATATTTTGGTTACTTGTGACCAATCTGAGGTGGATTTGATAAAGAACCCGAAAAGTGCAAAATGGTGCTTAACCAGTCTCAATGGTCCCAGCATATGAACCAGGGAGCAGGGCATTCCCTAATCAGTTCCTGGTGGTTTGACATTGCTGCACCAGGCTTCACATCATTGTGAAAGGGGGTGCTACCAGGATCCATGCGGCGAGTCATGGAGGTCCAAGTGGGGAGTAGGTGTTGAGTCACTTCAAAGTGGTACCAAAGCAATTCTAATGTGGGGCTCAAGCAGTGCAGTTATGAGGGGTCACTAGGGTCAGTCCAAAGGTTGAGCAGTTTGAGATGAGTGATGCTTCAGTGATGATGGTTGGAAGCTGTGATCTTGAGGGTCTAAATTGAAGTTTGATGAGACAGATGTTTAATGTTGGGCTGGTTTGAAATATCTGCAACAGCAAGTACAAGTTGATGCATGACATGATATTCCCAGTTGTTCAAAACAAGGTCCTGTGATGAGCTGTTGGTTGAGCCAAACTGGTGATAGGCTTTGTTTGGTATTATGTGGCAACAAGCTGTTTTCCAGATGGAAACACAGTGGTTCGAAGTTCAATTGAGTGCCAACTGCAGCACCAGCAGATGCATTGGTTTGAATGTGGCGAACAAGGTTCAAATGTGGTTTGATTGGTTAAAGGAAATGAAAAATAGGGATGCTGGCTGTTATAGCTCTCAGGCTGCTGTGAGTCTAAAACCAGTGGCTCAGGGACAAGATGAGTCCCTGTTCTCATCTCTCACCTCGGGAGAAGCTTGCTGGGGTTTTCACCTCCAGTGAGGTCATTGGTACTAGTGTTGAAGGCAGAAATGCAGGACTCGCTCGAGAAACAGGTCACCTTCAATCTTCATTTCACAGTCAGAGGACTATGGAAAGATCAACTCTCCAAAAATATGTCCAAATTCATTCTTCTTGATGTGCAGGAATGATTTCCAAAAAGGTAATCAAACAAGGAGGGGGATACCTGCCTTTTAAAGGCTAAAGTCCACAGGGGATTGAGTAAAGGAAAGCCTGCTTGAAAGGTCCCAATCCCTTTACGGTCACAGGAAGTCTTTGCCTTATTTTCTCATACCTGTAGCACTTTGTGCTGTATGAAGTATTGTAGACCGAAAGGAAAGAGAAATCCAGAGAAAAGCAGGATGGTGGGACCCTTCCCAAGTCTGCTGAGCTCCTTCTGATAACACTTAATTTGCACCTTTCCCTTGCTCACAACATCAAAGGGTCTTTCGTATGCACCACCCTTGTTTGAGGCTGGTCGTTTTGTTTAGCGTGTGTTCTTTGAAGGTTTTTTCCCAAGACAGCTTCTGCTGAGAGCTGTCCT
Source organism: Ambystoma mexicanum (assembly GCF_040938575.1). Classification (NCBI taxonomy): domain Eukaryota; kingdom Metazoa; phylum Chordata; class Amphibia; order Caudata; family Ambystomatidae; genus Ambystoma; species Ambystoma mexicanum. The sequence goes on from NW_027182487.1 coordinate 957,610, forward strand.
GATGAAGACAGGTGATACTGGGCCTCACAAAGGTTCATATGAGAGGCACAGTCTTTCAGCCCAATGTTCTGCTGGCTGAGCAGAGACAGGAATTCTGACTTGAATACACAAATCCCTTCGGCAATTGGCCTGGACACGTGGTGTTGACAAGTGTATGATACAGATCAGATGTGACTCTTAATAGTTATGTGAACTCCCCACCACCATACCAGCAGAGGTATGGTGCATATTTCCAGATTACTCTGCCACAAGGTCATGAGTTCATCATAATTACATAGAGCTTGGAACAGCTTTGTTAACTTAAATGTAACATCTGCACTGCGGTGACTTGGCTATCACAGCAGCTGTCGAACAGGGCACCTTTGACCTCTGAACCTGCTCTGTGCCACTGGAGAGCATGAGCAGCAAATTACGAGACTTGTGCAGCAGGGCACATGAGGCACTATGCTTTTGGCATGGAGCTTACTGATAGGGGTTCTGTTCACTCTGACTTACACCTTTCCAGCATCATATATAGGACCAGTAGGTTACATACACCTAGGTCTGGTAGCACTCACATTAATACAGTATAGCAGAGACTTTCAGCACAAACAAATGCACAGGGTGAATGAGGGAGAGTGATGGTAATGTCAATCTATATAGCATACAACAACACAAACGATTGACTGCATGTCTTATAAAAAATAATGAATGAATGAAAAAAAGCCATTCTTTTTCCTGAAAACAATAATGGGAACACCCCAGAAACATTTAGGTAAAAGTGCTAATAGTTCACACCTAAATGGTACTCACTTTCATAAACCCACCGGTTGGAAGGCAGAATCTAACGTATGACTCACATTTCCTCAGTAATACCAGCCTCCCACATAATCTCACCATTTCACATGATTCACTTTTAAAACACCCCTCTGAGGATGTATAAATCTGACGTGAGCACATGTATGTGGCTGACTCTGCCATGTACAACGTGCCTTTCCGAGGCAAACGTCATGCAACCTCGGATGCTAGTGCTACCATTTACATTGCACTCATGTACATACAATGGGCCTTCCACAGATTCCAACCTGTATACTCATTTAAATCCCATCCCACACAATGCTACTCATCTGTGCTCTGAAGGATGAAAGGTTGAGCCCGCACCCATGCCCATGTGCAAGACACAGCTCTGCCAATGTTTTATATTTACCGGGTTTCTGTGAAAAATCCCTTTTTAATACTACCCACCTCATTGCTGCTCATGGTATCTCCTTCAGGAGGATGAAAGTCTAAGTCAGGCACACCTGACATTGGATGACTGCACAAGCCCTACGCCCTGTTCAGAGAAGATATGATGATATTGTCCCGTTTAACGCTGCCCACTTCAGCTATACATATATTATGAACACTAGAATGATAACCAATTGCCAGGAATTGCATCATAGATAATTTACACCTAATTAATTTCCAAGATAGCCCAGAATCTTGATTAACCCACTCAACACATCCCACTAATAGTATCTCTCAATTCCCACTTCCTAAGCACCAGCCACTGACCAATCATTTGCAAACTGTACAGGATCAGAGCTGCTATCCCTGGATAACCATGTGCTCCACCCATCACACTGCCCCACACAGCACTACTTTATCCCACGCCATGGGGCAGAAATGAGCCTAAATGGCTGCTTGGGATAGAAAAATAGGTTGGTGTTCTGTGGTGTGCAGGAAATTGGAGGGGGGCACTGCATTGGAGGAGCTCGGAAGTATGCTTAGAATGTGAGTGCACTCATGCAGGTAAAACAAAAGGGGGTGGCAGTTTTAGTTTGGGTCTGTATGAGGGTGTGAAGAAAGAGAAGAGGAAACACCACTTTGGTGAACATATATATGTTTTTGAGTAGTGGGGAGGTGACATTCCCCAGCCGTGGGAAATGATGACATCATAGTAGTGTAGTAGTGGTAAAAGATAATAATTGATATGGGATATCTCCTCTTAGATGAGGAAAGACAGCGCTGTTATTGAGGTGACGGTCCCATACATAAAGGACCCGGTATCCCTCTGCACTAGAGTGAAAGGGGCGTGAGGAGGGTTGAGTTCCCTCATCTCGAGAGAAAGGAGACAAAGCAAGGGTCTACACCATTGTATAAATAATTGTGTTTCTATTTGATGATTTTGTTAATAATTGTGTTTATAACAGTGGGGTATGTGAGAAACCAGACGGTATCTCACCCACTAGTCCCCAAGGATCTGTCATGCAGGTGGCCAGGACACAGCCATTGCTTTTAGATCCAGTTCCTGGGGTGGACCAGTGTGGGAGGATCACCGAGGGGTCTTCGGGGAGTGGGAGTGGGTCACCGGATAACGAGATGAAGTATCTCCTTCTCTGTAACACCTTTACCCCATCCTACCAGGTAGGAACTTAGGAACTCTACCACCCTTTTAAAACACATAGAAGAAACAGCCCTCTATAGAAGAAAACAGACTACCACTGATAAAAGGTGGAGCTTGAGAGCACACTGGGAGCGAGGCAAAGCACACATGGAAACAGCAGTTTGGAGACGGAAGCTGGATGACAGAAGAAAGATGGCAAAACAGGAGGGGATGGCAAAGAGGGAAACACATTCCTTTCAAGATCCCTCGAAATTTGAAAGCGTAAGACCAGGAAACCAGGCTGAAGAAGCCTACATTGTGTGTCAGAGACACCCGGGGCCCTCCCACATCATTAATCAAGGCAGGGAGAAGCATCAGCCGCCGTGGTACTGTCCTCGGCTCCAAGAACAAAGCAGAATCAGTGAAATCAACAGAGATAGTGAGTTGGGGAGACCGATACAAGACCGGTCTGTGTTGAAGCCAAGGTTGCAAGCAGCAACATTGTATGGTGAGCACTGGAACAAACATTGTTAAAATGCGTTTGATAAAAGACTCAAGTAAAGTTGATCTGCTAATGAGTGTTTGAACCTTTAAAGGAAAAGATACAATATTTTTGATTGGTCCGGCAACGCTGGTGTTCTCAATCGAAGGTCTCTGTAAGTTATCCAGCTGAGAAGTGGCAAAAGTGAAATTGAAAGTGTTATAAAGAATTGCAAATCGAAGTGGTCCTGCAATGGGTCAAGCATAATCATGCGCACAGTCGAAAGTGTTCAAGATAAATTGGGTGGAATCTTAAGGAGAAATGAACTTTTAATGTCTATTTGTTGCATCAGACCCTCTGAAGTAAGAGACTTTGAATGGCAAAGAGTTTTTCACACAATAGGCCCTAATACTGAAATTTTGAACTGCATCATCATGCTAGATAAACCAGATTATGTGCTAAGCACGAGTGTGCCACCTTGTCCCGTGCTGAAAACATGAGGAAGGGTAGCTAACGGCTTAACTATCCTGACATATCATTTATTGAACACTTTTCTTTTGTATAACATTGTTTCACACACCATTTGTATTAAGGAGTAAGGATTGATAATAGGTTTATTAGCATAGGCTCTTTTATTTTGACAAGACACCACTAGGACTGCATTATTATTACTTGATGGTCTTAGCTTGCTCCCATCTTTAGATCTAGGCTTAGATAGGTGTTTTTCAAACCCAGTTGAAGTTAAATAAGCACCCTTGAAATGTGGTCACTTGTGTCTGTCTTACTGTTTGATATCATGCCTTTCTTACAGGTAGTGTGTGGCAGTGGCTGCCCATTTGTGTGGATACGTATTGTGTTGTTGTGAGTGTCAGTCCAGAAAAAACAAACACCCCTTGAGGGCCCGGAAATGAATGATAATTGGTTGGCCGAAGACCAACCGCCTCATTTACAGTGGTAAAAATATATATTCATTAGTTCAACTAGTTCAACTAGAATGAGGCCATTTTAAGATGACCAGAATTACCATTTTGTTTTCTCTCTCTGCTCTCTCTAACGTTGCCACTTTGCTGTAGATATTATTTCGCTTCAATGGTCCAAGGCTAAGAAATATGTTGAAACATTACACTGGAGAGCCAGGCAGAAATGCCTGATTCCCTCCCTCACATATCCTTGAAGACAGGGAGCAAGGCATTTAATCAGTTCACGAATGCCAGCGAGTCTCCTGAAAGAATAGAAATGTACGAAACTAGCATTTAAAGAGTTGAATTATGATCTTCTTTACGCCCCCCCCCCTTTCTGAGCCCAGTGAGGCCCCGGAGAGCGGGCTGACCTCTAGAGCGAGAATCGAAACTAAGAGATAGTGAGGTCTGGTATGTGCCAGTCTCCTACGCGCAGCTTGCCCATGAAAAACAGAAACGCTGTGTTCTCGCAAATAAAGAATGGTGTCTGTAAAATTGAAGATTGCAAACCGTTACTAAATATGGTGGTCTAAGGTGTCATATTTGTCATACTGGTCAATCATCACCTCTAATTCAAATGGAAATTAATTGAGGGCGGCATCAAATGTGTCATACTGTGTCATTGCTGATTGTAAGGTGCTCGGTTTGTATATATGTAACTGATGTATGTTTCACTCTCTCTTGCATCCCCCGAGGTCTGTTAGACACACGTCGCGGGCGTGGGACCATTTCGCCAACTGGGACTTCTTTGTATTGCAATAAACCCTAGATTTTGGGAACGGAACCTCTTGTCTGGCGTATCTATTCGAGTGTGGTGACTGTGCCTTGTTTCCACATCCGAGGGTCCCTCAGGGGCCCCTTTCACGAGTACGTGAGTAGAAATGTTTTGAGGGGGTGGGGTTTGGATTGTGAGAATGGTAAGGGTTTTTTTAAGCATTGGGAGATTTTGGATTATGACGCTGCTGGACCAGTGATTGTTAAAATTAGGGTTTTAAATAAGGTTTAATTTGAAAAGGAGTATGGGTACTCTGTTAGAACATATGTGTGTGCCACTGTCGCCATGAAGTATCATCGCCATGAAGTATCATCGCAAGTGGGTTGAGGGGACTGAAGGATGGATGTTTAAATCTTGGCCCAAGGTAGGCATGTATGATAAAGCGGTCCTTGAACACATGAATATGTATTTGGCATCAAAATATAAAGGAAAACAGTTAGAGCAGGCAGAGCATACTCGAATTGTGGAAAATGTTTGAATATTTAGAGAATGCCCCTGACTATAACAAAGAGAGAACATATCCAGTACAGACACACCACCACCCCACCACTCTGCCTCCTTACGTGTGCTTTCCTTTACAGCCCACCGCGGGATACACCAACCCCCAGCATGCGCCACCCAACAAGCCCTGCCAGGGTGTAACGATACAGCACGGGACCCATTGATTATGAGAATAAAGAATAGTGTGCTAAGAGAATTAGAAACAGCACTGAAGAAAACAGAGGATGAGCTATTGGGAGCGACTCAGGGACAAAGGGAGGGGCAGAGCACGGCAATAGGCGCAGATCAGTAGAGGGCAGGAGAGTTTGTTTGATGAGACAGATGTTTAATGTTGGGCTGGTTTGAAATATCTGCAACAGCAAGTACAAGTTGATGCATGACATGATATTCCCAGTGGTTCAAAACAAGGTCCTGTGATGAGCTGTTGGTTGAGCCAAACTGGTGATAGGCTTTGCTTGGTATGATGTGGCAACAAGCTGTTTTCCAGATGGAAACACAGTGGTTCGAAGTTCAATTGAGTGCCAACTGCAGCACCAGCAGATGCATTGGTTTGAATGTGGCGAACAAGGTTCAAATGTGGTTTGATTGGTTAAAGGAAATGAAAAATAGGGATGCTGGCTGCTGGATGCAGGAAAGAGAAATCCAGAGAAAAGCAGGATGGTGGGACCCTTCCCAAGTCTGCTGAGCTCCTTCTGATAACACTTAATTTGCACCTTTCCCTTGCTCACAACATCAAAGGGTCTTTCGTATGCACCACCCTTGTTTGAGGCTGGTCGTTTTGTTTAGGGTGTGTTCTTTGAAGGTTTTTTCCCAAGACAGCTTCTGCTGAGAGCTGTCCTGATGAAGACAGGTGATACTGGGCCTCACAAAGGTTCATATGAGAGGCACAGTCTTTCAGCCCAATGTTCTGCTGGCTGAGCAGAGACAGGAATTCTGACTTGAATACACAAATCCCTTTGGCAATTGGCCTGGACACGTGGTGTTGACAAGTGTATGATACAGATCAAATGTGACTCTTAATAGTTATGTGAAATCCCCACCACCATACCAGCAGAGGTATGGTGCATATTTCCAGATTACTCTGCCACAAGGTGATGAGTTCATCATAATTACATAGAGCTTGGAACAGCTTTGTTAACTTAAATGTAACATCTGCACTGCAGTGACTTGGCTATCACAGCAGCTGTCGAACAGGGCACCTTTGACCTCTGAACCTGCTCTGTGCCACTGGAGAGCATGAGCAGCAAATCACGAGACTTGTGCAGCAGGGCACATGAGGCACTATGCTTTTGGCATGGAGCTTACTGATAGGGGTTCTGTTCACTCTGACTTACACCTTTCCAGCATCATATATAGGACCAGTAGGTTACATACACCTACTGTCCTATATCCTGTATCCCGCGGTGGGCTGTAAAGGAAAGCACACGTAAGGAGGCAGAGTGGTGGGGTGGTGGTGTGTCTGTACTGGATATGTTCTCTCTTTGTTATAGTCAGGGGCATTCTCTAAATATTCAAACATTTTCCACAATTCGAGTATGCTCTGCCTGCTCTAACTGTTTTCCTTTATATTTTGATGCCAAATACATATTCATGTGTTCAAGGACCGCTTTATCATACATGCCTACCTTGGGCCAAGATTTAAACATCCATCCTTCAGTCCCCTCAACCCACTTGCGATGATACTTGATGGCGATGATACTTCATGGCGACAGTGGCACACACATATGTTCTAACAGAGTACCCATACTCCTTTTCAAATTAAACCTTATTTAAAACCCTAATTTTAACAATCACTGGTCCAGCAGCGTCATAATCCAAAATCTCCCAATGCTTAAAAAAACCCTTACCATTCTCACAATCCAAACCCCACCCCCTCAAAACATATCTACTCACGTACTCGTGAAAGGGGCCCCTGAGGGACCCTCGGATGTGGAAACAAGGCACAGTCACCACACTCGAATAGATACGCCAGACAAGAGGTTCCGTTCCCAAAATCTAGGGTTTATTGCAATACAAAGAAGTCCCAGTTGGCGAAATGGTCCCACGCCCGCAACGTGTGTCTAACAGACCTCGGGGGATGCAAGAGAGAGTGAAACATACATCAGTTACATATATACAAACCGAGCACCTTACAATCAGCAATGACACAGTATGACACATTTGATGCCGCCCTCAATTAATTTCCATTTGAATTAGAGGCGATGATTGACCAGTATGACAAATATGACACCTTAGACCACCATATTTAGTAACGGTTTGCAATCTTCAATTTTACAGACACCATTCTTTATTTGCGAGAACACAGCGTTTCTGTTTTTCATGGGCAAGCTGCGCGTAGGAGACTGGCACATACCAGACCTCACTATCTCTTAGTTTCGATTCTCGCTCTAGAGGTCAGCCCGCTCTCCGGGGCCTCACTGGGCTCAGAAAGGGGGGGCCGTAAAGAAGATCATAATTCAACTCTTTAAATGCTAGTTTCGTACATTGCTATTCTTTCAGGATACTCGCTGGCATTTGTGTACTGATTAAATGCCTTGCTCCCTGTCTTCAAGGATATGTGAGGGAGGGAATCGGGCATTTCTGCCTGGCTCTCCAGTGTAATGTTTCAACATATTTCTTAGCCTTGGACCATTGAAGCGAAATAATATCTACAGCAAAGTGGCAACGTTAGAGAGAGCAGAGAGAGAAAACAAAATGGTGATTCTGGTCATCTTAAAATGGCCTCATTCTAGTTGAACTAGTTGAACTAATGAATATATATTTTTCACACTGTAAATGAGGCGGTTGGTCTTCGGCCAACCAATTATCATTCATTTCCGGGACCCTCAAGGGGTGTTTGTTTTTTCTGGACTGACACTCACAACAACACAATACGTATCCACACAAATGGGCAGCCACTGCCACACACTACCTGTAAGAAAGGCATGATATCAAACAGTAAGACAGACACAAGTGACCACATTTCAAGGGTGCTTATTGAACATCAACTGGGTTTGAAAAACACCTATCTAAGCCTAGATCTAAAGATGGGAGCAAGCTAAGACCATCAAGTAATAATAATGCAGTCCTAGTGGTGTCTTGTCAAAATAAAAGAGCCTATGCTAATAAACCTATTATCAATCCTTACTCCTTAATACAAATGGTGTGTGAAACAATGTTATACAAAAGAAAAGTGTTCAATAAATGATATGTCAGGATAGTTAAGCCGTTAGCTACCCTTCCCCATGTTTTCAGCACGGGACAAGGTGGCACACTCGTGCTTAGCACATAATCTGGTTTATCTAGCATGATGATGCAGTTCAAAATTTCAGTATTAGGGCCTATTGTGTGAAAGACTCTTTGCCATTCAAAGTCTCTTACTTCAGAGGGCCTGATGCAACAAATAGACATTCAAAGTTCATTTCTCCTTAAGATTCCACCCAATTTATCTTGAACACTTTCGACTGTGCGCATGATTATGCTTGACCCATTGCAGGACCACTTCGATTTGCAATTCTTTATAACACTTTCAATTTCACTTTTGCCACTTCTCAGCTGGATAACTTACAGAGACCTTCGATTGAGAACACCAGCGTTGCCGGACCAATCAAAAATATTGTATCTTTTCCTTTAAAGGTTCAAACACTCATTAGCACATCAACTTTACTTGAGTCTTTTATCAAACGCATTTTAACAATGTTTGTTCCAGTGCTCACCATACAATGTTGCTGCTTGAAACCTTGGCTTCAACACAGACCGGTCTTGTATCGGTCTCCCCAACTCACTATCTCTGTTGATTTCACTGATTCTGCTTTGTTCTTGGAGCCGAGGACAGTACCACGGCGGCTGATGCTTCTCCCTGCCTTGATTAATGATGTGGGAGGGCCCCGGGTGTCTCGGACACACAATGTAGGCTTCTTTGCCTGGTTTCCTGGTCTTACGCTTTCAAATTTCGAGGGATCTTGAAAGGAATGTGTTTCCCTCTTTGCCATCCCCTCCTGTTTTGCCATCTTTCTTCTGTCATCCAGCTTCCGTCTCCAAACTGCTGTTTCCATGTGTGCTTTGCCTCGCTCCCAGTGTGCTCTCAAGCTCCACCTTTTATCAGTGGTAGTCTGTTTTCTTCTATAGAGGGCTGTTTCTTCTATGTGTTTTAAAAGGGTGGTAGAGTTCCTAAGTTCCTACCTGGTAGGATGGGGTAAAGGTGTTACAGAGAAGGAGATACTTCATCTCGTTATCCGGTGACCCACTCCCACTCCCCGAAGACCCCTCGGTGATCCTCCCACACTGGTCCACCCCAGGAACTGGATCTAAAAGCAATGGCTGTGTCCTGGCCACCTGCATGACAGATCCTTGGGGACTAGTGGGTGAGATACCGTCTGGTTTCTCACATACCCCACTGTTATAAACACAATAATTAACAAAATCATCAAATAGAAACACAATTATTTATACAATGGTGTAGACCCTTGCTTTGTCTCCTTTCTCTCGAGATGAGGGAACTCAACCCTCCTCACGCCCCTTTCACTCTAGTGCAGAGGGATACCGGGTCCTTTATGTATGGGACCGTCACCTCAATAACAGCGCTGTCTTTCCTCATCTAAGAGGAGATATCCCACATCAATTATTATCTTTTACCACTACTACACTACTATGATGTCATCATTTCCCACGGCTGGGGAATGTCACCTCCCCACTACTCAAAAACATATATATGTTCACCAAAGTGGTGTTTCCTCTTCTCTTTCTTCACACCCTCATACAGACCCAAACTAAAACTGCCACCCCCTTTTGTTTTACCTGCATGAGTGCACTCACATTCTAAGCATTCTTCCGAGCTCCTCCAATGCAGTGCCCCCCTCCAATTTCCTGCACACCACAGAACACCAACCTATTTTCCTATCCCAAGCAGCCATTTAGGCTCATTTCTGCCCCATGGCGTGGGATAAAGTAGTGCTGTGTGGGGCAGTGTGATGGGTGGAGCACATGGTTATCCAGGGATATCAGCTCTGATCCTGTACAGTTTGCAAATGATTGGTCAGTGGCTGGTGCTTAGGAAGTGGGAATTGAGAGATACTATTAGTGGGATGTGTTTAGTGGGTTAATCAAGATGCTGGGCTATCTTGGAAATTAATTAGGTGTAAATTATCTAGGATGCAATTCCTGGCAATTGGTTATCATTCTAGTGTTGATAATATATGTATAGCTGAAGTGGGCAGCGTTAAATGGGACAATATCATCATATCTTCTCTGAACAGGGCGTAGGGCTTGTGCAGTCATCCAATGTCAGGTGTGCCTGACTTAGACTTTCATCCTCCTGAAGGAGATACCATGAGCAGCAATGAGGTGGGTAGTATTAAAAAGGGATTTTTCACAGAAACCCGGTAAATATAAAACATTGGCAGAGCTGTGTCTTGCACATGGGCATGGGTGCGGGCTCAACCTTTCATCCTTCAGAGCACAGATGAGTAGCATTGTGTGGGATGGGATTTAAATGAGTATACAGGTTGGAATCTGTGGAAGGCCCATTATATGTACATGAGTGCAATGTAAATGGTAGCACTAGCATCCGAGGTTGCATGCCATTTGCCTCGGAAAGGCACGTTGTACATGGCAGAGTCAGCCACATACATGTGCTCACGTCAGATTTATACATCCTCAGAGGGGTGTTTTAAAAGTGAATCATGTGAAATGGTGAGATTATATGGGAGGCTGGTATTACTGAGGAAATGTGAGTCATACGTTAGATTCTGCCTTCCAACCGGTGGGTTTATGAAAGTGAGTACCATTTAGGTGTGAACTATTAGCACTTTTACCTAAATGTTTGAATGACAATCATGTTTCTGGGGTGTTCCCATTATTGTTTTCAGGAAAAAGAATGGCTTTTTTTCATTCATTCATTATTTTTTATAAGACATGCAGTCAATCGTTTGTGTTGTTGTATGCTATATAGATTGACATTACCATCACTCTCCCTCATTCACCCTGTGCATTTGTTTGTGCTGAAAGTCTCTGCTATACTGTATTAATGTGAGTGCTACCAGACCTAGTATGTTTTGAGGGGGTGGGGTTTGGATTGTGAGAATGGTAAGGGTTTTTTTAAGCATTGGGAGATTTTGGATTATGACGCTGCTGGACCAGTGATTGTTAAAATTAGGGTTTTAAATAAGGTTTAATTTGAAAAGGAGTATGGGTACTCTGTTAGAACATATGTGTGTGCCACTGTCGCCATGAAGTATCATCGCCATGAAGTATCATCGCAAGTGGGTTGAGGGGACTGAAGGATGGATGTTTAAATCTTGGCCCAAGGTAGGCATGTATGATAAAGCGGTCCTTGAACACATGAATATGTATTTGGCATCAAAATATAAAGGAAAACAGTTAGAGCAGGCAGAGCATACTCGAATTGTGGAAAATGTTTGAATATTTAGAGAATGCCCCTGACTATAACAAAGAGAGAACATATCCAGTACAGACACACCACCACCCCACCACTCTGCCTCCTTACGTGTGCTTTCCTTTACAGCCCACCGCGGGATACACCAACCCCCAGCATGCGCCACCCAACAAGCCCTGCCAGGGTGTAACGATACAGCACGGGACCCATTGATTATGAGAATAAAGAATAGTGTGCTAAGAGAATTAGAAACAGCACTGAAGAAAACAGAGGAAGAGCTATTGGGAGCGACTCAGGGACAAAGGGAGGGGCAGAGCACGGCAATAGGCGCAGATCAGTAGAGGGCAGGAGAGTTTGTTTTCAAAATAAATAGTAGGATCATCAGGAATATCGAGGTAGTGACAAGTGAGGCACACCTCAATTCAGGGGAAGACCCAGAGGGTTTGCTGCAGGGGAGCGTATGTGCAAATAGTGTAGATTATGACTCGGTAGGTACCAACAGGGAAGTGGAGGTTGCAGAAGAGGGGTGGACAAATGATGAGGAACAAAGGGAAAATCAAGGGGCAGGGCAGAGTACAGGGAAACCATAGTTCCAAGGATTACAACATGTCAGGGCCGATTAGCCATAGCACAAGACAAGTGGGGAGGGAGAACACCACAGACTATGAAGGCAGGGGCACAGTTCCCCTTTTGTACCAGGGTCTAGGTTGAGCACACTATGTGCCCTGGCCACATATGGATTGGTATAACTTAATGAAGGCAGTACCCTCTCTCACAGCAGGGGCGGGCAAGTGAATATATGCACTAGAAAAGCAGACAGCAAGGATCATGTTAGCTGTAGGGGACATGAAGAGTTTGTTAACCGCACTGGTGGGGAAAGTGTTGGATGAAATCTGTAGGAAGACGGGGAATTCAGGGGTAAAGAAGAACAGTGACGATCACAATGGAGTGCCATTTAACAACTGTCGAGCACATGTATGTTAGCATACCCAGACACACCTGACATACATTCAATCATGGCATACCATGAAAGCAGATGATGACCCTACACTGTATATTAATCCGATTCAGGAGATGGGGCGGGTGGAGCCAGGGGAAGCATGTGACAAGAATATAGCTATATGTTATCACATGTTACGTAAGGGTCTCCGCAAGGAGGCACAGAATGATTAAGATTAAGATAAGGTGGTTGTATTGAGGCGAAGGGATGGGATGATTTCAGGCACATATAGTACATCACTGTAGATGGAGACAAGAGAAGGAGAAGGAGATAGCAGAGCAAGCACAAAGAGCAGAAGAAAAACTGGTACAGGAGAAGTTAGCTAAATTGATCATGGAAGGAGCTGTGATTACTAGCAATACATCCCAACCCAGGACAGACACAGGAATGGGTTGAGGGGTTGAGGTGTACACAGTCAACATAAAGGAAATGGAAAGTTTCCAGAGGGGAAGATGAGGGTTTCAAAGAGGCATGGGGGTGGCTTTGGAGGGATGAGGCATAGGTTCGGGTGACAGTGTTGTTCCTGCGGGAAGATGGGACATTTTGCATGAGAATACAGAAGCAGACCACCCTATTCTTATGATCCCTTTGTTTACCCTGGAGGACCAGCGTTTGCGCTCACTTATCACCCACCATCGAAGATGCTGCTCCCAGTTACCCATACACCCTAGATCCCATGCCCGCCCCAACTCACAGTGCATTACCACTGCAGCAGTTTCAGTACCCAACACCCACTCAGCCAATTCAGTACCCAGCACCACAAATCACACTGTCATACGTGCATCAACCACCCCAGCAGACCCCTACACAGTCATGGCATAAAAATCCCTTGACACAAGGCACAGTGATGCAGAACACCAGAACAAGTGTTTAAGGGGGCAACCCCTTTCCACTTCCTGGAAAACACACGTATCCACAATAGGAGAGCCCACAGAGAGCTCTGGCCTGGCCAGTTCTGCCATCACTGTTGACCCAAAAGAGTAACCCCAGGTAGGAGTGAGGATAGGAAATACAACATTCACATTTATGGTTGACACAGAAGAAATTGCATCCCAAAAACCGAACAAGAAAAATAATCCAATAGGCCAAATACTTACTGCACTTTTTGCAAGGAAAAACAAGGTTTATTATATGCAAAAGGTCTTAGACGGTCCGTCCCATAGAACCGTACTGGCACAGAGCTCTTCACATCCCACAAGGTTACATCTTTTATAGTGGCAAACACAGAATTTAGTTTTATAGGTTAAAATGTTATACCCCCACCCTCATTGCCTACCACCTACAGAACATGCTAATGCCCTGATAGTCCCTGGACTCATTGGCCACACACACAGCCTCATCATGAGTTGGGCGGTAACCCTTAAATGCGGCAGTAACACTATTACTGCCACATTTAAGGATCCGCCCAATCTTGGGTTGGCAGTATTTACCTCCAGCTCTGATCTGGAGGTAAATGCGCTAGGAAAATTCCCATTTTCGGCTCAATTAGCACGTGCCATTAGCTCGTGCTAATTGTGCTGAAAATTCCCCATTGGGTCCAATGGACTCAATGTTGAAGGGGGAATTACCGTTACCACCCAAACCGTGATCCGGCGGTAATACCGCCAACCGGTTGGGTGGTAACGTTATTACAGTTGGGTGGAATCCCAGTTGGGATTCCGCCCAACTCGTGATGAGGCCCACTATCTAAACCCATTTTTCCAAACACGTGGTCCCCACATCAGCATTTTCAAATCCTGGCAAGGGATTGATTGTTCAACTTCGAACAATCCTAACTAATCCTAACAATCCTAACAATCCTAAATTCGACCTCTCCTAACATTTCATGCTACTAAACTCTTAATCACCACAATTATACTGCGCGACATAAGGCTTACTCAATCTCAAAAGTCTGAGGAAATATTTCATTTTATTAGAGACGTTTGTAATGTGAGCATCCAAGTTTAAAGACGATTCGAATGTAACACCAGGGGGTTTGCTCGATCAAGAAACCTTTGTACTGACAGTCCAGCTTCGCTCTGGCCTGGGCCAAAGAACATAAGCTTGGTTTTGCCAGCATTAGCAAATGCAGAAGCAAGGTTGATTTAAACAACAGAGGAGCATCCATGCTAGGATGGAGGGAAGAAAGGATGTTAAGGATAAAATAGGATCCGAATGGGAATGAACAACTCTTAATGACAGTGACTGTACAAGGCTGCAGTGAGATTCTAAGATAATTTCCTAAAGGTTTTTGAAAACAAGCTTGGGTGTCTGAAGTGATTCGTTCATAAAATCCAACTTTTGAAGTGTGCCTGTGTGAGAAATATATCGATAAAATTGAGGAGTGAAGTGAAGAAGGAGATTCAACTGTTGTGTGATAAGGGTGTGATAGATAAGCGGTTCAGATTATTGTCCGCGCAGTACCGATAAATCAACATACACTTTAACAAGAAAACCTCTGAATAGAATCACCTTGACATTCACATGAACATACAATGTCCCTGCATGTAACATTTTGGCCATAAAGTACAGGAAATTGGGTTCATTTGGGTCGGTTTTACCGAAAGAATTTCACCCTGTGTTTTACTGCAAATTATTTACCAATTTTATTTTCTACAAAATGCGGGGGGATAACGCCTCGTCGCCACTTGGCCTTACCATTGTCCCATATTGCCTCACTAGAACCCAAAACCTTCATTTTGAAAGACACACATGGTAAGATATGTGCAGTGAAATAATCAGAAGTGAAAGGTCTTTGGTAAAAACGGGGGTAAGCCGCTTTATCCTTTAAAGTGAAGAAGAAAACAAAACTTTGCTTTCAGCGACAATAAGCAAATACCCCAAAAAGCCAGATCAACAGTTTGCCCTCTTTCACTCCATCACTCATCTCTCTCCACCTTACAGTATTCACACAATCAACCATCACACAGCAGCAACTGCCTAGAAGGACACCACTCTAACTGAGCAACATCAATGCTGATTTTACCCCTGCACACGAGCGGCTAGCTTGGGCCTCGCAGCACTTACTCCCAGGGATGTATTTTGGGGTCTCCCTTCTGATGGAACAACACACTCAAGGTCCTCCTGGCCACCACTCACCTAGAGACACCCCCACACACTAGACTAGGGTACTTCCAGCTTGCAAGCAATAACACCCCTGTGTTTACATCTCTCTCTCTGTATCTGTCTCTGTCTCTGTCTCTGTCTCTGTCTCTCTCTCTCTCTCTCTCTCTCTCTCCTGCTAACAAACCCCCTCCCTCTTTTCATGGAGGAGCATGCCCAGCGAGACCGCCAAAAATGTCAGAAGGGTTCCATATGTAATCGCTTTAGAATACAGTCAATTTTATTATACAGACTATGGACTTCCCTGGGACTCTAAGTTACTTGTAATTAGAAGACCTCTCGAGTAACTCTTTTGTAAAACCTCTTTTGAAGCTCAAGTAGTCCTGTTGGTCCCACAATTCTTTCAGCAGATTGTTCCAGAGTGACGGCCCTTGAGATGCTAGAAGTTGAGATGAAGCTTTTGATTTCTTCGTCTGAACTGCTGAAGTCTAGTTGCAGTGGATTATCTTAGAATTCTTGGGGTGGATGGTGTATCAGCCTACTGCATGGGAAAATGGGGCCATTTTCCCTTATACCAGAAGTGATACAGAGGAGTTGAACTGTGAAGGATAGTAGCAAAATGATGACACCATTCATGCTGCTATACAAATGACAGGAATACATCCTTGGCATTAGTCATACAGCTTTTGTTACGAATAAAAAATGAATGGATATTGTAATGAAGACATACTTGCATAACCAATTCAAACTCATCAGTTCATTAAAGGCTACAACATCTTAAATACAGAACAAATCCCGTTTGCTACTGTTTGCAATCAAAGTTACATCTTGCAGGCAAAAAGGCAAATATGGAAGAGTACAGCAGAAAGACAGAGCAAGTTCAACAGCGGTAGGAGAGTAACAACTTTCAATGCAATACACTTTTTATTATGCCACATTAGCACCTTGGCCCTACCCCACTTATCTGCAGCTGCCTCATCATACACCAGCACTTGGAACACTTATTTTTTCAATGGTGGACAGCCTGTTATGTCGTTTTAAAAAAAAAAAATGTAATGTATTAGCGAAAATGCAACCACCCCGTATATCAACTTGAAAATTGCACCCTGGTAGAGCATGCCAGGATGCCAATAGCAATAAACCCCTCCGTGCTCAGGGATTATCGATCAGTTAATGCTCAGCATGTCATGGGTTTATTGCTTAATAGTTGTTGTGCATTACTGTTCATTCGTAAAGACTATGAGGCCGCGCACCAAGTACAAGCTAAGTACTGTTTGCTGTGCGCAGCGCGGGGTGTTGCGCCTTAAGGTTCTGTTCCCCTGGGTTTGCAAGTTATCTACAGAAAGCACAGGGGTGAAACGGGCCTCGGTGGGTGGGGGCGAAGGTATCCCTGTGCACCGGATGGATCCCACGAGCACCCGGTTATTGCCTTAGGAGACTGCGGGCTGCATGCCTTTGATCCTTGGGCTCGTGGTGCTCCTGGGCTAATTCCGGAGTATTGGACTTGGTGTAACCCTCAAGGAGATAATGTTCTGAGAGGATAAGAGTGTTGCATCGGGGTTGGGCCTTACTGGGAGCACGATTACTTACCATTGCATACCTCTGCTATGTTATTTGGTATGGGTAATTGTACTCTGTTTGCCTTCAAACCTTAACTCTGCTCATGGTCTAGTCTATAATTACCTCTTTCGTTTTTTTCCTTATCTTATGCTTTTTTGTTTGGATTTGTTTTTTTTTATTTATTTTTTTCCTGTTCCCTTCTGCTTTTTGTACTTTTCCCACAGGCTTTTGCTCCCAAGAGCGGGAGGGAGGGGTGTTGGTACCTTCTTGAACTTAGGCACTGGGCTCCAGTTGAGATTGGCTTTTGTCCCTTTCACATATATATTGATTACAGACTTTCAGCAGCTTTTGCCTGTTGGCTTCCGCTTCAGGTGTAGACTATGAGCCGTGCTTTGAGAAGCAATTCTAAGTCTGGAATAATCTCTAAAGTCCCAGGGAAGTCTGGGGGGTCTAAATTGCCGATTAGCACCCCTTCTCCCATAAAAAATCGCTACTATCGATGCCAACTTCGCCTGATGTGGAGGGGTCAGCGCCAAACCAAGAAGTGGCTCTGGGTGCTCCCAGAATAGAGGACTTAGTCCCGTGTTCGGAGCCCTTGATTCCAATCTGCCCTCTGGCTGTGATGCTCCCCACCTTTTCTGTGCAAGATGCCAACGAAAATGACGAGGTGGTTACTTGCGAAGTTGCTCATGTTCACAACTTCATTTGCACTCCTAGGTATGATCATGAGGGTTTCCCTCATGTTTCGGACACCTCTATGCTAGCTCCGACAATCATGACTGAATTGGGAAAATGGGTGCGGCTCTCATTGGGCCCTTCCTCAACTGCCTCTAGGTCTTTTCCCTTTCGAGAACAAGTCTACTTCCATCTGCCAGACGAATTAAGCTGTAAAAAATCCAGCTTTTTTTATAGGGATTTGCCCTCAACTCCAGCGAGGGGAGAGGGAGGTGGTGCGCCCCCTCGCTACAACAGCACATATGGTGCTTATGTAGACCCACCTGGGAACTTCTTGCCCTGTGTACTCGATGTCCGATTCTGGGAAATGATGATGGCGGTTCTACTGCATCTAAAGAGGAGGTACAGTCCTCTTCAACCCCAGAGGACTCACTTTCTGGTACTTTCCCAAATGATCCTTTCAACTTTCCTGTCATCTCACGAATACTTAACCTCCTGGACAAGGGCAATGAGCTTACTCATTGTTCCCTGAGGGAAATGCAAGGTTCTTTAGCCTTTATGAAAGAAAAGATGGCTAAATTGGAAGCCTTCATTTTTGCGGAGGAACAATCTAAACCATTCTAATTTGCACAATTTGAAAAAAGTTGGCTCATGTTGTAGTGCCAACTCCATCTGCTTCTACCTTGCCTACAGTATGGTCACAAGGCTCTTAGACGGAATGCGTGCATTTGAATGCTTATTTGCCACAAAGATCGTACTCGCAAGTGTTGCAAGGGGACCACACAGCTGGGTCGGAACATCCTGACGTTGAGGCCATAGATTTGTTGGAAGTAGCCAGACTCCAACATGATCGTCTCCTCCAGGTTGAGCATATATTGTTCAAACTGGCTGCGAAGTCTCAACCCTTGGAAGATCTTGCCTACCTATCTAATGGAGACGGCCAATTGGGCTGAGCCCACACCGGATAGCCCTTCTGCATTGACAGCTATCATCGACAGTCAGATTACCTCAGAACCTGTTGGTCCCTTAGTGCCACATGAGATAGTGGTGACTCACTCAGAACAAGAGGGAAAGTATTTCCCGTCTCGCAAGGCAAAGAAGTCATTCCTGAGAGCCCAAAAACGCCTAAATTCCGCGAAGGCCACACAGAAGAAAGTGGCAAAGAAAGTGCTCAGTGCTCCGGGCACTCAGACTGGTAAAGCAATCTCTCCTGAACTAAGTTCCAGGAATAGTCAGGACGACCAGGCTTTAGATCTTCACGAATTGAACGAGGACAGTAAAAAACACCTCCAGATCAATGCCATAAAATGTGGCAATGTGCAGGTGCCTGCCTCCAACCCCCCAAGGACTCCATCTGCCAAGTCTCAACCGCAACTTCACTGCTTTTTTCCTAATATTGAAAGCAAAAAAGTGGTTATGCGTGCTACGGGCGAAACAAAATCTGCAACCAATCCAAAACTGGATATTGAGATGCCGCCCGTGGGACCAAATCTTGTGGACCAGCCCTCCGATCTCGTAGGCCAGGAACAGGCCATCCAGGGGAGTCAAGAGGAAGTTGCCATCACTCTCAGTCGGGAGGACGGGCAGGCATCTTTGGTTCTGCCACAAATTACGCCCTGTGACGAGGAGCTGGCACGCGCGACTCACCTGGGTGAGCCAACTGCAGATATCCTGTCCTTTTTGGAAACCCCCAAGGATATGAAAGTTATACTTGGCTGGGTTAGCAACCCGGACCAAACGGTCTTGCTAAGATTAACAGCTCATTCTTTCAGATTCCATCGTTAAGAAATTTATCATCAAAGGACCTGGATTGGGTAAAGTTTGCCTCCCATAACAACTACAGAGTGTTGTGTAGAGTCCAATCACAGATTATAACGAAATTGATTTTGGACCTCACCGACGACTTTGATTTATTGGGTCTCACCCCTTGCCTGTTTAAGGATATGGAGTGTGCTTGGGCTTTTCTGGACTTTGTCATGCCAGTACCCATTGTAAGAACAGAGGGTGCTGTAGTGGCCTCGTTTGAGTCTAATGCCAATCAACTATCTCTGCAACTTGCCTCGCTTATGCAAGCGCTAAGTGGTTTGTCATGGCTTGAGCCCCTGATCAAAGTGGCAGCATCTCTGAAACCTCCACCATCGGAATCATAACACCAGGGGATTGCAATCGCATAATGGAATTGCTGTGGTGTGACTAACCTCAAGACATGGCATCGGCAGGTAGATTCACAGCAAAGGATCGACATTTTAATGTTACAAGAAACAATGGTGCTAGAGGCTCTCGTGCTGGATGGGTATATATATTTTAGTGCCCCCGCACGACGTTCCTGCTGTGGATGTCCATCTAGAGGTACTGCCATACTTATCAACAATGCCCTTAAGGTGGCCTCATGCATTTTGGAATAAACAGATTCATGCATTCTGGTGGAGTTAACCTTTGAGGACTGTAAAATCCACTCCCTATTCCTGATGTCAATATATTGGAATCCGAGTGTTGCCTCCTTGGACTTGACAATAGAGGAGCTGAATCGAATCATGGGCCACGTAGTGCTTTATTGCCCTAATCACAAAATTATAATTGGGGGTGATTTAAACTCATACTTGGAATTAGAAGGCACCTCTCGACCTTCCGAACACTCCTCCCCTTATGTACTTCAAGCTTTCACTAGAGGCAAGCGATGGGCCAGTTTCTTTGAAGCGTGGGGCATTTATCCCATTCAACTTGCCCCTGATGCCACCAAAATTTCTTGGAAACGTGGGACCTTGTCGTCTCTTATCGACTATGTGCTTGCATCAATGGCATGCTCCGGTCTGCTCGATCCCATTACAGTTTTGAGTGTGGGACTAGGTGATCATCGGATGTTGACCACTTATCTACACTTGAGGTTTGAAGCATACGAAAATTTGGAATCTGCCGTTCTGGTGGAAAGCGACAGGCACACCTTGTCTGTTATATGGAATCCCACTATCTGTCGCAAAATGGTGTTTCGTGTAAATGAGATCTTGTTGTGTCTCACGACAAGCGCCGTGGCACAGGGAAAGAATCATTGAACTAAATCTGAAGATGATTCGCTCGCTTTTGGCGTGCCTATCTAAAGAATGTAGTGAAAATAGCTGCCTAAAAGCTGCACGCCCTTACTTGGCAGAGGTGGCTAATTTAAAAACTCAAAAAAACAGCGAGTTGCGGAACTTAAAAGGTCTTTCTTTGAGCTTAGAAGACTTGAAAAGAGAAAAAAACGTTATTGTTGCTCGTTTCAAGTCAAAGCTGAAGTTCCTGTGCTACGCTGCCTACAACTTTGCCAATCAACAAATGATTGAACTGCTATAAGAAAAATACGAGGGAGCAATGGTCTATTCTACGAAACCCTTTGGGTAAGGCGGACAACCGCATGGTGGCGTCCATTTCGTGCAACTGAATGGCGGTCTTTCTTTCTTAAGCAATATAATCTACCGGAAAAACATCGAAGGCTGGAGTCTTTAAACTTACATTTGGAATTCCCTTCCGTTTGTCCGTGGGAACCCAAGGACATCGTTTGGGCAATTTCAGCCTTGAAGTTTTCTAAAGCGGCTGGGCCCGACGGGCTGCCGCCTTGCGTATATAAGGACGAACCCCAGTTTTGGGCCAGGCATTTGCTCTCTTGGTACCAGTCAATATACCAATCTGGGAAAATTCCTCCCTCCTGGTTTATTGCAATTGTAATCCCAATTCACAAAAAGGGTGCTCTAAATGTCCCGTCAAACTTCAGGCCAATAGCTTTAATTGACACTTCAGCAAAAATCTTTGCACGGTTGGTCCTGTGTGAATTGGAGTCTCACGTTAACACCGCCAAGATTCTTTCAAAAGTCCAGGTCGGTTTTCGCAGAGAAATGGGCACGCAGCTTAATGCATCAATTCTCGCCCACCTATTGTCAGTATCACGCGCTCAGCCAAATGGGACGATTTACATGGCATCTTTAGATTTATCAGCAGCGTTTGATAGTGTTCTGCGAAACATTCTTTGGCAGAAGATGCTGTCCTATGGCATCCCTTCTGAGCTGGTTGCGATCATATGGGCTCTTCACCAAAACACCTCTTATAGGGTGCGCATCAATGCAAAGGGTCTGCTGTCTGACACCATCCCAACAAGAATTGGCGTGAAGCAAGGTTGCAACTTGGCTGCGATTCTTTTTAATCTATATCTGGCCGATATAGAGCAGCTATGGGAGGGAACAAATACATTTCCGGTAAACCTAGGCAAGTTGAGTCTTCACTGGTTGGCATTCGCCGATGATGTCATTCTATTTGACAAAGTCCCCTTCGGGCTACAAAACAAACTCAATATCTTTTATGACTATTGTCATAAACAAACTTAACTATCAACTCAGATAAATCTCATATAATAGCTTTTTCACATAAGAAGAAAAACTTGAGATTTATGTATGTTGTCAATTCCCATCCTATTATGATGAGGGAAGAGATCACGTATCTGGGGTACTATATGTCAAATGGCATGTCTGTCGGCAAGTGGCGTCTTGTGTTGGCGACTAAGCTTGACCAGTCATCTGCACAAATGGGGATCATCTTCTCTAGGTACTGCAGATACTCGTTATTGCCTCTGCTTCACTATTATACCGTGAACGTAGAGCCCATTGTACTTTACTCCTTGGATGCTTGCTTAGTAAATCTGGGCCCTTCACTAAATCTCCTCCAAGGTAGGATTTGGAAAAGGGTAGTAGGCCTTCCTGGCTACTTGCCGAATCCAATTCTTATCCATGAATTGGGACTATATTCTCTAGCAGTTAAACAAGACTGGCGTTTGTTAAATTCCTTTAGTAAAATGACGTCGCCCCCAGTTAACTCCCTGTATGAGGACGTCAGCTCAATGCTAATTGAAGAACATTCTGCCTCTATCCTGGAATTTAAGCTACGCATGCTGGCGATTTTGAGATCTGTGAATATGATGCAACAGGACCTTATTGACTCTCCGCGGAAAGTCAAAGCTAGATTTTTTAGGAATGCATGGAGACGCAATGCAGATTTAATTTCAGGTTATTCATCATTTCACACCTATGCAAAATTCAGGCAGGCTGTCTTGCCCCGTTTTCCCTACATTCTGTGTTTTCCTGACCATCACGCAAGAAGGACATACATGAGATTTCGGATGGATCTTATCCACACAGGTTCTCGTATTGGCAATTGGACAGGATACAAAGAGTTGGGGCAGTGGGACTGTTGTAGGTTTTGCTCTAGGGTTGGGGAATGTGAAACCTTGGAACACCTGTTCATGTATTGTACCCACTTCGATCTTAATAGGCTCTGTTGTTTGGGACCTTTTTTTGTCTCGAATTCTAGTAATGAGCGTCAGCTGGTTTGGTTGCGTTGTATGTGGGGCCAGTCTAATTTCATCATGTTAGCAACAGTGAGACTTGTGAACATGATTGAGAACGTTCTTCTGCCACTAAATAAATCAATGTATATGATGAAGGCCACAGAAGCCCCTCTGGTGCATATATAGAATTTACTTACACCAACAAATGTTCCATAATCGGCTACAATGAGAGCTATTACTAGAAAAGGAGAAGCAATCTGGTCTTGTCTGATGATTCCAATTGACGTACATGGATGTCACCCTTTTGTAATATATATAGGCTTTCCCTCTCATGTTGACGAGTAATCAACATCAAAGGTAATGAGTATTGTGAGTGGTGCTTTAATTTGCAAGGACAATGCGAAAAATTATCTGGAAATAGATACTCTTTTATTGATCCTATTCTACTGTATTCTAATTTTAAATTTGTTGTTTACAAGCTTTGATGGATCTATAGCTTGTGTTGTTTACATTAGTATTTTGTGATTTGTATACAATAGCTTATTGTGATTTTTACATTGTGATTTTTAAATGTGTTTCATGAATTATGTTATGTATTTAGTGACAGACATTTTGTAAAGGTGTAAAATTAATTTTTTGCTACCAAAGAAAAAAAACATTAAAAAAAATAAATAGCTCAAACCCACAAAAGAAAAGACTATGATTTATTATTTTTCTTCCTTAGGGCATTTTTAAAGTCTGTGTTCTTCAGACTGTATATAATGGGGTTACACAGAGGACTTATGATGATGTAGGTCAAAGAGGAGATCTTGCTGTCCCCCATTGCTGATTTTGGGCGAACATATGTAGCACAGAGCGATGCATAGAATACAACAACCACAGTCAGGTGGGAGGCGCAGGTAGAGAAGGCCTTCCCACTCCCTCCCTTTGCCTTGATTTTCAAGATAGAAGAGATAATGTTGACATATGATATGATGATCAAAATAAACGACCCCAGTGTTGTTGAAGCTCCAAAAGCATAGATGAATATTTCAATCATGTGAGTGCTGGTACATGTGATCTTCATCAATGCTGTCATGTCACAGAAGAAATGATTGATAGTGTGGGAGCCACAGTAGGAGAACCCATACACGGCTACAGTAAATGGTAAAGCAACCATGAGACCAATAAGCCAGCTTCCTGTAGCCAGCCGCATGCACACAGCTAGATTCATGATGGAGGAGTAATGTAACGGATTGCAGATGGCCACATACCGATCATAAGCCATCACTGTGAGCAAAACAACCTCTGCAGCTGCCACGGCAACAAACAAAGTCATCTGCAGGAGACACTTTGTGAGAGAAACATGCAGGTCCTTAAGAAAGAAGTGTGTTAGCATTGGAGGGAGAACAACTGAGGTGTATGTGATGTCAATCAGTGACAACATAGCAACAAAGAAATACATGGGGGTGTGCAGCTGCGAGTTACCGGAAACTGTTGCCACAATAAGAAGGTTTCCACTCAGAATAAGCAGGTACAGCACTAAAAACACACTAAAGAGCAGAGCTTGGAGGTGTGGAAGATCTGAAAAGCCAACAATCAGGATATCAGAGGTTGAACTTAGATTTTCTGTTTCCATTCAATGACCAATGCAGCTACTGCAGGGATGGATTTGAAGATGAGCTGAAAATAAACAAACAAGCAAAGTTATTATTATTATCGCTGAAACAGATGACTGGGCTTCGGTGCCTGAAAAATGGTACTTCTTGCAGTGTTGTAAATAAAGGAGTATGATCTTTTGGAAAACTGAACACACTGATGAATAGTTATTTTCTTTATTCTGGCAGTGCTTATCTCTACATTTCCTATGATTCATTGTCTACATTACAGTAAGGCTTTAGTTGCAATGGCTGCATTTAGGAACATGGATCTTTTATGGAAAGCATCTTTTGATCTTCAAAATATCTGGAACTCCCTTCACAATAGGGGCTCACTTCTAAAGGCTAGAATTTCCATTTTGGACTCTGAATTGTGCAAACGTACAAAGTGAAGTTCCACCCCTACATCATTATCTAATTCAAATGCATATCTGACCATGTGACTAGTGTTCATGCCCTTCCTTGCATTTCAGACCTGCACCATGATAAACAAGAAGAGAGTATGCACAAGCAGGGGAGGGCGCACCATCCTTAAGTGAGAAACAATTATTGGTGATAGCTCTTGATATCTCTATGTAGCCGTCTCTTAATGGAACCTAGCACTTTATAATATCTTGTGTTGCTTAGGTGCACCCTTCGTCCTGGAGCCATGGATTTTTGGAATCTGCCTAGAGGTGTGTCGAGTGGTTATGATTAAATCAAATATATTAATGAATTCGCCTTTTGTATTCCAATGTTTCCTGAAGTGTGCGTGGGGGGTGCAAATGTGAGTCCCACATTTGTCATGTAAAATGGTAGCTTGCTTGGCAAACAATAATTTTTTTACATTTCACACCTAAATATCAAATCAGCATAGCCAAATTGTAAAAACTAAACATGCGTGCATCATCTAATTTCATGCAAGGGTTAAATTGTACATCATTAAATTGTGAACCATGAATGCAAACATCCTAATTTTAAATGTACCCTTGTTGAGGCTTGAGAGGTTAAGTTTTGATTTGATCTGTATCTGTTTTTGATTTGGGGGTCACTAGGGGTTGCTAGAGCGACTCATGCAGCCCTCTCTTATGAATCCTGGCTTGCCCTTGCATCCCCTACCAATATAGGTGGCTTCCTGCCTGCGCTGTCGCGGTGCACCACTCAGTCTCCTACTTCCAAGAGATCTGTAACTTTGTGTGGTTACTTAGAAACCACAAAATGTTACAGGTCTCTTGAAAGGACAGGGGGAGGGGAGCTGCCCTGGAGCGTTGCATCGGTCCATATCACAAGCTAGTCTGGCATCACTTTGGGATGGGAGGGAGCGTTGACAGGCTTAGGGTGGAAGGAACCTGTGTTTGTCAGCCATAGCAGCATTGGCCTGCGCCCACCACACAAGGTAAGTGTCCCCACGTCTGAATACTGCCTGCTGCACACACCAGCTAGTGACTTCACAGGCCTGCTGAAGGTTGTTAGTAAAAGGCAGTCCCTGTCCATACATTTCTATAGGGAGTCACTTAAGCTCTGAAGCGTGGCCATTTCTGTGAAAACAATGGCCAGATTGCACCACAGTCGCCTATTCAAGCCTCTGCTTTACAAGTGGCCCATGTTTAAAATTTCTGCACTTTGCTTTTGATAATTGTGGACACTGTAAAGGGTAAAACATGTGAATTCCTCTCCGATCTTCCTCAACAATCATTTATTTGCAGCGGGGAGTGCGCTTTCTGTTGTGAAGTGTGGAAAAAGATCCTTAATTTTGAATATTTTGTTCCCTGATTGCGGCGAACTTGCGCTGCATGTATTTGCCAATGATTCAATTGGGGCAGTGTTCATGCGTCCAGAAGGGTGATTTTTCAACATACTTGCTCTGCTTTGCATGGCCCTCGTGCACCTTGAAGATGGCTGCCGTTTACTGTGCATTCACCTAGGAGGCCCAGAGTCCTCCTCACTCAAAACATCTCCTTTTCAATTGGCCAGTGTGTTCTTTTACTGGCCTATCAGGGACCGGCAGGCTTTAGCCAGCCCCCTCACCAATGGCCCACATCCTAAGGCCCTGTCTGCTCCCTGTTCACTGCCGGGATATTGCGGGTGGACTTCCTGCACCCCTTACAGTGCAATGATTCTGGCGCTTCTTTGCTTCTACACTGTTCTCCCTGGTGATCTGTTACCAACACGACTCCACATCTCCATGGGTTAGTTCTTCCACCTACACCTGCCTCCCACTCTTCTCACTGTCCCACCTTCAACCCTTCTCACCTGGACTCCCTCTCTCACTACCTACAGGAGTCCCCTCTGTCTGCAAGTGTGTTACCTAGTTAGCATAAATTAAACTTTCTGTTTTGCCCTGTGGCTGCAACTGTGTTACCTAGTTTGCCTAAATTTAAAATTCTGTTTTGCCCTACGTCTGCAACTGTGTTAACTAGTGTGCCTAAATTTAAAATTCAGTTTTGCCCTATGGCTGCAACTCTGCTACCTAGTTTGCCTAAATTTTAAATACTGTTTTGCCCTGTGGCTGCAACTGTGTTACCTAGTTTGCCTAAATTTAAAATTCTGTGTTGCACTGTGGCTGCAACTGTGTTTAACCTATTTGCAAATTATTGTGCTATCGGGCCCATTGATACCCTGTCCTGCTGTCAATCTTTTCCACCTCATATGCTTTCACCATCATGCCCCCTTTTCACTCACTCTCCTTTTCTTCCTCTGCCACCTTCCTGCTGCATCACCTATGGCACTCTCCGTTTTCACCTATCTTCTCAAACTGCTTCTCCATTGACTATCCTCACTAAGTCTGGCAGGAAGAAGTTCAAAAAGGTTATCTTCGTCTCTAACCCTGGTCTCCATATCGCTGACACCTACACCAGCGCTTCCTCCAGATAGACCCTCACTGACATCCTCTTTGTTGTTCCTTCGCCAGACCTGTGGACTCTTCACATGGTCTCTGTGCTTGCCCCTTTCTCTTCTTCTCTCAATAATGGTGGCACCAGATGGGAAGCCCTCCTGGCCTCTTTCCACTCCTCTAAGGTCATCATTAATGTCTACCTGAATGGCACAGTCTTGGTCTAAGGCCCTCGGGCCAACCTCCTCATCTTTGAGGGATGGTTCCCGCACCTCATCAACTTCCTTCCTTCTCCTGTTATTCCTTCCCTCCCTACTCTGGCTTCCTTGCCTCCCACCTTCTACTCCTCCCTGGCTACCTTGCCCTTTTCTCCCTCCTTTACTGCCCCCCCATCGCGCTCTATCGACACTTCTGCACGGCGTACCTCTGATTTCTACCCCTCCCCAGAAGTCTTTCAAGGTAGGCTACCTCCTCCATCTTGCCACTCTCAACTCTTGCTCAGCTGTCAAACACTCCTATGACATCTGTCGCCTCCTGTAAGAACTCAACCTTGATGTCCTCGGTCTCACCGAGACATGGTTCACGGCCAACTCTGTCATGAGTTTTGACACTATCCTCCCTGGTGGCTACAAGATCCTCTCCGCGCCCAGATCCAACCATCCCGGTGGGGGTGTAGCCTTGATCTTCCCAGAATGGACTCCTGCTCTATGATTTCTATGCAGGCCTACTCCTCCTTCTTCAAATGCTTTGTCTTAAGGCTTTCTCTCTCTCCCGGCCACTCTCTCACCATTGCTACTATCTATTGGCCACCTGGTCAAACTACTACTTCTTTCCTCTCCGAGTGGGATGACCGCTCCCCCTCCCTTCTGGCATCGACCACTCAACTCCTCCTCCTTGGAGACCTCAACATCCACCTGGATGCTTCCTGTCCTCTGGACTCTTTCACGACCTCTGCGTCTATCTCACTCTCTCTCTCTCCCTATTCTTCCCTCTGGCACAACTCACTCTGCAGGGCACACTCTTGATGTTCTCATCTCATCTGACCTCCCCCTCTCTAACCCTCCCACCACTCATCTCTCCTGGAGCGATCACTTTCTACTTTTCTCCCATTTCTCCCTCTCTACCCCACAGGCCAAGACAGCTCCAGCACTGCCACCTACCTTCTCGGTCATCTGGCCCATGAAGCATGTGTCAGTTGTGGCTTTCGCTGCCACATTCTCTCCCCCTACTCCACCTCTGGCTGACTCCCATCCTGACACTGCCCTTTCCAAGCTCCACTCTCCGATATTCTTGATTTTCTTGCCCTTGTCATGAGGATCCTCTTGAAGCCCAAAGCCAAGTGCAACTCTTGGTACAACTCTGACCTTTCCACCCTTAAATGCAAGTGTAGGGTGGCTGAGAGGAAATGGCAGGCTTCTTTTGCATCCTCTGACAAACTGGCCTGCCACCTGCTTCAAAGGCAATACCGGCTCTCTGCCCACACGAAGAAGAGAGCTCACATCCAAGCCTGTGTCTCTGCAGCATCTACCAACTCGGCCAAACTATTTAAAATCTGCAAGGAGCTGGCCAATCCCACTGCAGTCTCTACTTGTCCTGTCTCCTCCCAGGCCCTCTGCACAGCCCCGGCTTCTCATTTCTTCTCTAAAACTCACTCGTTCTCCCCTCTTCTTCCAGCTCTCTAACTGCTACTTCTGGCCCCCATGCAGCTGCCTCTCCTCCCTCTTTCTCTTCCTTTACTTGGTCCTCCCTTGACGAGATTACTAGACAAGTCTGATCTATGAAAGTCTCATCAAAACAGGTTCTTCCCTGTTCATCCAAAACCATCAAGAACCATATTGACACTCTCGCTCCTGCCCTGACTGACCTCTGCAACCACTCCTTTGCCACTGGAGCATTCTCCTCCCCTCTGGAGCATTCCCTTGTGCACCCTCTTCTCAAGAAATCCACAGCCGACCCCTTCTGCCCGGCTAACTATCACCCGATCTGTATCACTCCTTTCCTGGGCAAACTCCTGGAAAAACTGGCCATCTCCCCGCTTAACCTCCACACTGATTCTGTTGGTTGCCTCCATGACCATCAGTCAGACTTCAGAGTTGCCAGAAGCATGGAAACTGCTCTCCTGAACATCCAGGAAGACCTGCTCTCTCACCTTGATTCTAATCTCCCCACCCAATCTCTCATCTGCATTTGATGCAGTCAACCATGCCATCCTGCTCAACCAGCTCAGTGATAACCTAGGTATCTAGTGATCGGCCACCTGACCATCAAATATTTAGGAAGGCATAGATGAGCCCTGCTGGCATGCTATTACCACCTCCTGTTTTACACAAAGGGACACTTTATGAAATATATTAGTACAACTTCATTATTAGTGGCAGAAAGAGATGTATGATCAAAGTGCTTCCAATTCAACATGACCACTTTCAGAGGAGTTCCGGTCTCATCCCCCCTCTGGAGAGGGACATAGGCATCCGCCCCATCACTTCTTCCACTCTTAGTGAAAGGCCATTGTTCAAAACAGTTCATACACCCAATACTTGCACATCAATAACAGGGACAAAATAAGACGTCACAAAAAGGGCACTCAAAATATCTTCAAACAAGTAAGATTTCAAAACCCTCCAACATCGAATATAGTAACACCTACCATCACTCCAGGAGCAGGATGGGGGGGGAGCTCAAAGGAGGAAGAAGAGCACATAGGAATTCTAACCAGATCTAATGCCAAAAAACAGCAAGGGAGATAACAATGTTACTTTAGTAGTGAATTTATCAGATAAAACTCTGACCAAGACTGAATTATCTGTTCTCAACAGAGGACTTTCCTATGTGCCTAGTTCAGATACTAACTTCGTAGATTTCCAGATAGATTTATTCAAATTTGTCTGAAATTTGAAATGAAAAAAAATATTTTCGAACAAGACAAGACATACACCTCACAACCACTACCAAATCCTTTAAGCTCTATCACCATTCAATATATTGAGGATACTAGAGTTATTTTATCGTTAGATACAGAAAGCTCACCCAAGAGCTCCACAATCTGCAAAGATTTAGGAGTACAAGAGAGAGTTTTAAGATTAGAAGAACTCAAACCCAGATCTAAATTCACACCATACCTTGGTACAGATAATGTAATTGAGACCTTTCAGATGGCAGTAGTTCAAGATGTCCATATTTATATTGATAAGAATTCTTCTAAGTCCAGAAGGAGATTCTCCAATCTGATCAAAGAAGAGCAAATGTCCCTCAATCGATTGGCGGATGACACAAGTATCGTCATTAAAGAAGCGGACAAGGAAGGCAATGTTGTCATTCTCAACACACGGACTATATTGTTATTGGTACCACACATCTTGATACTCCCAATTGTTACAGAATCTTACAGTCAAATCCCACCAAGAGCTTTGTCAAAGATTTGCTGGCAATGATTAATGAATGGTACAGATTTAGTTATCTAACCAATGATGAAAAGAAATATCTGTGCATCACTGAGCCAACCACACCTACTATGTACTTCTTGCCCAAAATTCATAAGCCATTCAACTCTCTTCCTGAAATATGACCAATTATGAGCGGGATCGGCTGGGCAACTGAAGGTATCTGTCAATATCTTGACAATGCTCTTAAGAAATACGTATTAATGATCCCATCATATCTTCGGGACTCGACACATGTCTTACAAATTCTTTCTGAAATACATTGGCAACAACACTTTTTGCTACCATCTCTACATGTCAGCATTATAAACTAGCATCAATCATGATCTGGCGATTGAAACACTTTACCTTTCATCAGGAATCTGCTTCTTATTGCTCACATATTGAAATGCTCAAGATGTTTCTTAGACTCACTCTTCAAAACAGCATCTTTCTATTCAATGGAGTTTACTATGCCAGACCAAGGGTGTGGCCATGCGTGCCAAATATGCCCCAACACTTACCAATTTGTTCATGGCTCATCTTGAGGAGACTCATGTTCTTAGAGACAATGAATTCCACAGCAATATTTTCCTCTGGAAATGCTTCATTAATGATGTTTTAATGATCTGGTCATGCACAGAGGAACAGTTTGAACGATTTGTGACATATATCAATGACAACTGTTTTGGCATAATTTTTGTAGGGCATTGTGATGACACGGAGATAGATATCTTGGACTTAAATATCTTTATTTCAGATGGCGCATTTCACACTAAGACTTACCGCAAGCCCACAGATGCCAACTCAACCCTACATTCCACTAGTTGACATCGTAAATCCACCATACATAACATACTGGGTGGGGAATTCTTTAGAACTCAATGTAACTGCAGTAGGGACTCTGATTTCATAACTGAATGTGAACTACTAACTCAAAGGTTTGGTCAAAGGGGATATACCAAAGACAATATTAATACTAGCTTGCACAGATACAAATCATTAGATACATCCACCACACTACTTCCTTCCACAAAAGCAACTGGTCAGGTCACAACCACAGACATCATTACTACATTTTCACGTGACTCTCATTGTCTTTACAAACTTCTCCAAAGACATTGGAATATCTTACTTTTGGACAAAGATATCAGACCCTTCATTGCGGACAAACCCAAATTTGTTTTCACCAAAGCTCCTACAATTCGAGACAGAGGGAGCCCCTCGTTTATTGACCATAAGAAAGGAACCCACATGGCTTAATCCGGCCACTGGTTTCCATAAATGTGGCAGCTGTTCTATGTGCCATTATGCACACTCGGACACCACAGAATTTATTGATAAAAATTGACACAGATTTTTGATTCAAGACTTTATTAACTGTCGCACAACATTTGTTGTATATGCTTTAATTTGTGTATGCAGCAAGATTTATGTTGGTTATACAATCAGACAACTTTGTGTAAGGATTCGAGAACATATTGCTAGTCTCAATAGTCAGGACCCAAAACGTCTGCTTGCCATGCACTGGCAAGAGACACACCAATTCAATGACAAGATAGAGTTATGCTTCATTGGCTTGATGAGAGAATAAAAGGGTAAAAGGGGTGGTAACACCAAATTTAAACTACAGCAAATGGAAGCCAAGTGTATCTGATTTATGCATTGTACTGAGGTCAGAATCAATTCAGACCATGAAATGTATGTCTTCTTATAAGTTTCATATATTAATATTGTAATGGCTCAACACTGGGTACTCAATTTTGCATTATATTGTACCCAACTACGCCAACTGAATGCAATTTGACTTATCTTCTTCCAAGATAATTAGAATGTTATCTAGGCATAAACCCCACTATGAACTGCTTACCAATAAATATTGTTCGTCAATTTTTCAACAACTGTGACATTGAACTTAATTGTGCTCTGACTGCACAGATTGCTGCCCATCGATCGTGGCCCTTTATATGGCATCCATAGTTCTAATATACCTACATATTTAGAATGGAGTATTCCTCCCACAATAACTTAAATGTGCCATATACATTTATTTTTTAGCATCTAAATTATGCTACCAGATTTCCGCATTTGGAATATGCTATTTATTATTTTAACCATAGCTTTGATCTAGGTTATATCTAATAACAAATGCTTACAGTAACAGTACGAATTTCAATACCATTTATATGTTGCTATATACGATAATGACTTTAGACAGAATTTCACATTATATCACTTTATTTGGAATGTTGTTCTAGCTAACTACCACGCACACTTAATTCATTTGATACTTAATTCATTTGATGCAATAACGCATAACATACATGTTCATGTTATTTATATTTATACTGCAGTAACATACAGTGTGTTATATCTAATGCCAAGTACTTCTTGCAATTAGACTCATGCAATACCCGTACTGGTGTCACTCATGCAAAACCTCTAGCTTCATATGGATTATAATGCGATTCGTAATGGACCTGGTTCTAATTATTCTCATTTTCACTTCTCCATTGTTTATCAACAAAATGTTGGGTGAGGGAGTGCGTGCGGGGACAAAACATTCTAGGGCCTCATTATAACTATGGCGGTACGGTAACAACGGTGCTGGTAAGCTACTGGCACCGTTGTTACCGTACCGTCATAGTATGAGCTGTGCTCGCGGGTGCCTGATTGCCCATGCGGCACCCTCAAGCACAGCTCGTCGGATGCACCGGCACCGTCATTGCCCTATGGGGCTCAAATGGGAATGGGGATCTACCGGTTCCAGCAACCGCAAAAGGGAAATTACTGGGTTCGCCAAACTCGGCATGACCCGGTAATTGCGTTGCGGCAGCCGTGCCGGTTTTACAGGCACGGCTACTGCCGGGGTTGTATTTAGGGCATCTGTCTCAGACAAGCGCGCGTCTCAAAGAATGTGCAATACGTATTCTTGTCACACGTTCCGTTCTAGTATTTACATTTTCCTTTTCAATGTTTCCACGCATCGGATACGCATGCGTTCACAGGGATTAAACCCTCGAAAAGTCCACGGGCTATTATGTAAGCTACATCCATTACCCACACATATCATGAACACTTATTATTCTAGTTTCAATTATAACGTTACATTTGTGTTTTGGTCAGCAGGCTTCATTTATTAATTTACCACGGATTGGATACTGCAATATGCGTTAGAAGACTAACACTTTTCAGAATAACTGGTTTTCGGATTGAACCTTTGAAAAATATCATGTCCATTAGGTAAGCTACATGTGTTGCCTACGCAAAACAGTAAACAATGATTACTCTAGTCTCGACCAAGCTGTTAATTCCATGTTTTTGGCAAAAAGGCTTTATTTATTACATGTATCACGGATTGCCCACTGCAACACGCATTAGGAAACCAAAGCATATTCATATTACCTGGTTTTCGGTTTCACAACTAGAATATTGGTCAGTACTGGGAACTATCCCTTTGATCCACACACTTCAGCTACCATTTTCTAGTTTTGGACTGGCAATAGTGTCATAAATTATGTTGTTCTAACTGTAGATTTTTGGATTGATTTTTTCAGTCGACTTTGAAATCCTAATGCAAGAACACAATTGATCTATGCTGAACTTTGAAATTAGAACGATGGTGAGCTCATTTTTGGCAAACACCCATGACATTATTTTCTAATCACACTTATCAAAGGGCTGGGGGTTTTATACGGTGACACCATTTTGACCACATAAAATATTACTTTAACCAATACACATATTTTCTTGAAGGTTAATGATTCATACATTTTAATTATTTAATACATTTTGAATTTCATTTCACCCTAAGATTCATAGAACTCTCTCCAAAAGGGCTACCATGGGTCACTTCGTTTGATGCATCACTCTGCGCCATCATTTTGTAACATACCTATTTTCTTCATTTCTCATAAAGAATGACTAACTGACATGTGATTTTTGTCGTTGCGTTTTTTCAACAGCCCCTCATACTTCACTATATAATTGTTTCAATCTACTAGCAGGTACACATTTTATTGTAGTTTTTGGTATCAATGTACATGAAAACTTTGGGAAAAAATTGACTCAACAAAATATGTTTTTGTTTATATGTACTGTTCGGTTCACCTCTCACAAATTTTGAATATGGTATTATTGTGAATTCTGGGTGACAATACTAGCCCTGAAAACAATGACTTGTGGAAACACGTGTCAGCTAACATCTTAGTTCATTAAAGTTATTCGATACTCCAATTTCTGGACAATAATTGACTTTCATTATAACATTTTTTATTTTGCAAATCGTAAGGATTTATAACTTTTGGCTGAGCGCGATATACCAGTCACACCAGTCACACAACAGTAAAAATGTATTCTTGTAGCTGCTTTTGGGTGCACCCATTTGACTGAGGCAACGCAGTCGCTGTTATGGAGAATTCTCAAAAATGTACTAATTCCTTTCACCTTAGAGACCCCCAACTTTGGTGGATTTTGAGGACTTGATTTTTTTTACCTAGAGAGAGTGTGACCCTTTTTTCCCATTCTCTCATGTATTTTGATATGTGTTTTACCTCTGTGTTTCTTTTGGTTATGGAGTCTAACCAACTCCATAGGCATCATCTGTTTCATTTGTGTCGCACAGCACCCTCAGTGCAGTGACACAGGGAAGCCTTTCAGGCTTTCCCAAGGTTTAAATACCTTCTCTGGGATAAACTACTGTTTCCCAGGGTCAGTAAAGTGAAATTGACTTTACTAGTCTTTCTAAATTCCTAGACCCAGCACACCCTATCGTACAATAGAGTGGTGGAGGGGTTACTTAGTATTCCCTGTGTCTAGATACTCATGTAACAGTCAAATATTACCCTTTCCTCTCGGAATGGCTGGTGGCTGTGGTTTTACAACAAACTACCCTGATTTTTCCCGACCGCAAACTATTCGTAGCTCTTGTAACGTTAAATCACGGGAGACATGTTTTTCAAGATGGCACTGAAGCATCCTTTGTTAAAACAGTTCATTGTCTTCTTTTTTTGCAATTTCTTTGTGGAAAGGTCCTTCTCGAGTTTTTCTCTGTGCGCCAAAGCAGGTTTGGTCTCTTTGTTCATTTCGCCTTTGGCGGGCTTCTGGAGTGGAACCTGCCTCTGGCTCCAGAGTGTCTGGGGTAGGCAGGAAGTGTTGGAGGTGCCCGAAACTCCCTGTGCTTAGTCTCCTACGAGACCCAAATGCACTCTGTGATGATTGGCTGGCTGACTGTCCGGCAAGGACAGCCACCCTGCTTGGTGAGTGGCAGCTAGGCTGGAATGAATGGGAGAGAACTGAATAAAAGACTTGTCTTTTTGATTGGAAGGCAGAGTCGGTCACTGAATGAAGGAACCGAAGACGAGCTTGAAGAGGACACCTGCTGCAATTCCTGGACCATTAATTTGCCTGGTGAAGCCCTGCTGCGGTGCCTACTTTCGAAGTTCGAATCGGCAGAGAAGCCCCCGCAAGGACGACTTCTCCCTTTCAGTTGGTGGGACCAATCAACCCCAAAGTAAGCCACCTGGACACTCATCTCGAAACTGGTTGTATTTCCTCAGAGTTGCTGCAGGAACCCGTAGAACCAGGGAGTGGGACACCAGATTGTGTGTGTTACTTTTAAGCTGGCCTAAAGCGTTTGGAAGATCCTCCGGACTCCCACGACGTCAGACTGACCGAGCCTGACCCCCCTCAGCGGAGTGCGGGACCTCAAAAGCAAGGACAGTCCACCTTGATAGCCAGGACCGGCGTTGTTACCAGTGCGGTAGCTGAAACGCGAAACAGCCACTGAATTTGAAGTTTGCCAGTTGTGAGTTTTTGACTGTCCCAGTGCAGTGCAGGAGTCGCCTGACGTCCTCCCTCTTGCTCCCACGACTGAGGCCCAGGAACAGCGAGATCTGCAGGAGCTGCCAGGAACAGAAGTCATCAGCTGCCTCTTTTTCTTCATTGTAAGGAATTGTGAAAATAAGCTTCAGAGAACTTAGCTCTCACGGTGAAAGTGCTTCAAACTTTTTGCAACTTGCAGTCGTCATCAGCTTGTGACCCAACATATGATTCTTCTTTTTACAAACTACCTCTAAGAACTTGTGCAGAGACTTTTTTGTTTACTTACCAGAACCGCTTTATCCTATCCAAGACTTTAGCCCATTGACTTTGGCCTAGCCTATTGAATTGAATTGACTCATCTGGTGAACTCAAAGCATTTGCACTGTCTAAGAATAATTGTGATCTTTTATGCTCTGATAACCTTTGCCTTTTACTCATCTTAAAAAGTATTCTGAATGCCAACAGTAAGATATTACTATCCCCAGCACCCTTGTTACTAAAGTAATCTGTGGGTGTAGGTTGTGACTGTGGGCCACCCCAAAAGGGTCTTGTCTGATTCAGAAACTTAGAGTGTACAGTATTGAAGTATATTTGTATGTTACTATATAATTGCTTCCTTCTAATGAATGTTTTATAACTGATAAATAAATTCACAAGCATTTATCCAAGACACCTTGAGTGTAAGAGTTTATTTGAAGACCTGTGATTGTAGACCTCTCTGTAACATCATTACTGCTCACATTCCCCTCTAGAGATAAGCCTGGCTGCTCAACACGCTATCAAAACTGTGTAGTACAGACTTATGCCAAAGGTTGGTTTGCTTACACCTGTAGTCATAGTTGTGTGTGGTGTTCCCAAAGGGTACTGCATACAAACTTTGCCTAACAGCCGCCAGACATTAATTTTCTAGTGGCAATAGCGCATACTCCAGGTTCCATACCCATACGTTTGTCACTTATGACGATGTTTTGCTTTATAAGATTCTGCGTGTACTATTTTTCGTCAGAACGTTCTTACCAGCAGAGTTCTTTGCTGTTGCTCTCATCTGCGTGGGAGATTAAACAGTCATGGTGTACTGCAAAATACCTTTGCCTCAACACCAGTAAGACTGAGATAGTTTGCATTGTGACCCCTGCTCCAGCCTTCCCACTTTCACTCTGGCAGGCCTCCATTCGCCCTGCGCCCGCACCCACCTGCAATGCTAAAAAAACTGGGGTCATCTTCGACTCCACTCTCTCCTTTTCCTCTCACATTTCGGACATGTCTAAAAAGTCTGACTATCAGCTACACCTCCTCAGAATTACTCTACCTTTTCTCACTTTCCCCCAGAGTATCACTGTCTGCAGAGCCCTGGTTCTCTCTAGGCTGGACTACTGCAACAGCCTCTTACTCAACTGTCCTGCTTCTGCCCTGCACCCTCTGCAACTCATCCAGAACAGAACCGCAAGACTTATCCTTGGCCTCAAGCCCAAGGACTGCATCTCTCCAGTGCTGACATCACTGCCTCCCCATGGCTGCAAGGATCAAGTTCAAGGCCTTCTGCATTGTCCACAAGGCTTTCTGGAGCCTGGGACCTACCTATATGCAATGTTGCCTACCTAAATACTGTCCCTCCTGAGCCCTCTGCTCATCTACCTCCAACCTTCTGCGAGTGAGCCGGTTCTCCAAGCAGAGATTTGGAGGGAGATCCTTATCCTCAGCACGGGCCTCCCTCTGCAATAGCCACCCTCCATTTTGAGCCTGATCTCCTTAAGTTCTGGAAACTCCTCATGACCTTCTTCATCTCCCCTTCCTTCTCTCTTCCTCTACCCTACTAACCTAGCTCTCTGCTCTCTCCCTCTCTCCCTCCTTTTTCTTACAGCTTGCTGACTGGCCGCCTGGTGTACTTCAGAGTTTCACAGGTCCCTGGCACCCCTGCCAGTCCTCTCGCATTTGCCTCAGGGCCCTGCACTCGCCTCACCCTCACTGCACTTGAGAAATGACCCAAGAGAGTGGCTATCTCTGCACTTACCCCAGTCTCCACCTACTGGGCGCACTTGGGCCTCCCCCTCCCTGTAACCGTCTGTGCACTTGCACGATCCGAATGCACCTTGCCTGAAGATCGTCTGTCTGTTCTCCCCTCTCTTCACCTCTTAATTGCACTTTCTTGGACCCAATTTCCATTCTCAGCTTTATGTGTCATGCAGAAGAGAATGGTCGAATGTTCTTGGGCCCTGGGGGTAGCCCCCAATCCTATACAGGCAGCCATTGTTTAATGTGGTTAAGGAGGAAAGCAATGGCATTTCAGAGTGTCAAGAAAGGGAGAATGACGAGAGAGAAGGAGAACATGAATCAGAAGAGTTGGGGGAGATGAGCAGGAGAAAAGATAGGAGGGATAGCGAACAGAGTGAAAGCAGAACAAAGAAAATTGGTTGGTGAGAAAGTAGGAAGAGGGGATGGGGCAAGTGGAAATATGCAGAGATATAAGTACAGAGAAGGAAGGGAGATAGTGAAGAAAGTCGAATAATAGTTGTAGCTGAGGAAAGAGAAGAAACAGAAAGACAAGGAACATATTAGAAGGAGAATGTTGGGATAGAAGGAGAGCAGTGAAATATTAAGGAGGAAAACAAAGAACACCTTGTAAAAAGGCAATTTTGAAATAGAAGGAGGAGGAAGAAAGGGACAGACAAGGGTGGATGAAGGAAAAGGGCCAGGAATGAGGAAGTTGGGTGAGAAGGAGTGATGAGTAAAGTAGAAGGAGTGGAAGGAGAAACAGAAAAAGTCGTGAAGAATAAGGGATACATAGTATAATGGAGGATGGAAATTGAGAGAGGAGTACAGAATTGAAGGGAGGATGATGTAGTACTGACGAGGGGAGAGAAAACATAGTTAAGCAGAACAACTACAGTGCACAGTTCACTGGAATTGAGGAAATAATTAGACAATAAAAAGCTTACAAAGATGAAGATGTTTGTGAGCAAACTTATGTGATGTGTCCCGGTGACTGGTAGCCCAGTAGTTTAAAGAACATAACATAACAAAAAACCTCCCATAGTAAACTAGACCATCATTTTCGATTAACTATAAAGTGTTCATTGCACAGTTCCCTGGTACTTTTGATCGCAGATGACATTTTATCAGGAGAAAGGAAGTGGCCAATTTCCAAAAACATGTTTAATATTTAAGCTCTTCAGGGCTCTTTATTTGTATTGTATTTTGATTTAGTTCATAATCCTTTACACACATTTTAATTACATATAAAATCACATAATCATACTACAAATTAGAAGTAATGGCAACTAACTACATCATTCATTAATTCAAAGCTTTCTTAAAAATATAGTATATTTTGTTAATTCAGTACAACTATACAAAGACTCCACAATCACTTAGAATGGGAGACAGCTTACTGTCACAATCAATCTTTTCTCTTTCAATTTACAGACATAAACCTATATGAATTCTTACAGTCCCAGTACTCAAGATCCAGCAATGGTCCTATCCTTAGCCAAAGCTTAAACAAGGCCATGTTCAATCTGTGGTCTGAGGCCATCAGGCACTTTCTCCAGAACTGGTCACTTTTTAATTTCCTCAATCCAATGAGTAAATTCATGCAGGTCATTCATATATAAATGGCCCGATTATTTACAGCGTGTTGCGCTGATTCTGTTAGAAAGGGAACTCTACATAGCATCCATCCTCTATCTTCCTTCTGTAAACCTAACCAAGCTCCCCTCACTTCAATTACTAGGAGCATTTTAAATCTTAGATCCATGATAAATCTTCATAACGCTGGTGATGGTGACTTTAGTAAGTATTCTAGTGGGTCAGAAAATTGTTTGGATGTCTAAATACTCCTTGTATTTATGCATACCTGACAAGTGCATATGATTAAGTCCCCAGTCCCAAATTCTTAGTTTATTATTGAATTTCTTGATCAGGACCCCATTTCCCTGCTCCAAATCTGGCAACCATCTGATTTTCCCAAACAGACCCTCACACAGGTTACTCAGGCACTCCAAATCCCTGCCTCCCTTTCTTGGTAATGGCTATCCCATAAGTACCAGTAATGAGCCACTTGAGTTCTTTCTTATTTTGATGTATAGTGTTCTGCTTCTAATCAGTACTGTGGCCAGTATGGAACTAAGACCCAATTCTAGTCTCATGGCTTGTACCAGGATGCCCTGTGGGAAAGCCAGAATGCCTAGCCAGATTTGTTATTCTACTAAATTTAACCAATCCTGATTTGCTGTTAATTAGGTTTCCATACTATAACGTATTGCAGAAAATATGCATTGTTCATACATGGTTATCATTCCTGCTATACTGAAACCTGCCGACTGGCTGGCAAATCTTTTTGTCATCAGAGCCAGGGCTGTTGCTTGTTGGCTTTTCTCCACATGTGAGAAAGTGTCAGGCAGTTTTTTCATTCAGCATAAACCCCAAGTATTTCTATTCCAACACCTTCTCAATCGGGGTATCCGCAATATAACAATTGCCACGTTTTCCTTTTATCTTTTTATCCAGGATCATAAACTTAGTTTTATCAGTGTTGAGTTTGAACTCATTCTGCTTGGCAACGTTGTGTATGTATTCAGTCGAGCAATTTAGACCCATCAGTGTCTGGTCCAGTAGGACCAGATCATCTGCATAGTAGACCTAACCCATCGCCTGGGTACCGATTCTCAGTGGGAAAGCGTTAACTTTTTCCAAACCAGTCGGGAAGTCTGCTAGATACAGGTTGAAGAGCATGAGTGCCAGCACACACACACCTGTTTTAATCCTTTCCTTATAGGTATAATGTCACTGCAGGTCCCCATGCTGTCCGACCTGACTTGCACAGTGTTTTCATAATGGAAATCCCTCAACACTCACAATAAATCTATCAAGTGACCCCAAGTTTCCAGCTTCCACCACAATATTTCACGGTTGACAGTGTCGAAAGCTGACTTGAAGTCCACAAATAGGGCATAGATGGGGTTCCCTGATCTTAACCTGGTCTTGTTAGCAAGGATGTTCAACATTAGAAGGCCGTGTGATGTACCTGACCCGGTCCTGAACCCAATCTGGTGAAGGCTAAGTATTTGTTGGTCATTTGCCTATATTTTTGACCTGTCCAAAATTACATTTCCAAACATCTTGCCTGTACCATCTAGCATAGACAAGAGTCTATAATTTGCCGGACCGTTGTGCACAAGCTTTTTGTACATTGGAATTAATATATTTTTTCTAGTTGTTTGGCAGCTTTTAATTTCTACAAAGAAATTCAAATTCCCCCTCAACATATGTCCCCACATTTCCGGCCTATGTTTCAGAACCAAGTTTGGTGTACCATCCGGACCGGGGGCCAGAGGCCCCTTCAACTTTTTATTTGTTTGCTTAATTCTTCCTTATCAAATGATATGTTGAAAAGTGTCCCTAATCTTTCTTTTGGTACAGGAGAAGCAAATCCATCATCTCCAAATGTTTTCATCACATGATGTCTTCAGGTTATTTTGTCAATGTGGTTACTCACCCTCTTTGCTACACTCCCCCCGTGCTTCATTGAACA
The DNA here is from genome assembly GCF_040938575.1 of Ambystoma mexicanum. Lineage (NCBI taxonomy): Eukaryota > Metazoa > Chordata > Amphibia > Caudata > Ambystomatidae > Ambystoma > Ambystoma mexicanum. Next base: position 999,849 of record NW_027182487.1, read on the forward strand.
TTTGCCATATTTTTTTGTATCTGAACGTTGTTAGGATCTAGATCATTCTTTGCTAATGGCCATTTCTTATATTCATATGCCACCTCCTGATCCAGTTTCTGTGCACGTTTTTCTTTGATCTGATTTGAGGAATGTTTTCTCCAATGGGTAGGGTGGATCTTTCAATACATCTAATTTTCTGTCTTACGCATCATTTTGCCACTATAATTACGTAATCGTATGGCCTTATCTTGATTTGATCACCTAAGTCAATGTATGGTCTCCCTACAGGGGTATACTTGGTCATGAGTTTAGTTATTAACTTCAGTACATCGCAACGTAGGTCCCCGCTCGTAGTTCTTATTAATGTATTGCACCAAAAACTAATTGAAAGATTTGATATTTGAATCCGACCAAGTTACTCTATTGCTCCCAGTATTTACATTCACATCTTCTATCTTTTTTTGTATGTTTTTAATGTGGACCCCTTGGAGCTTAAGAGAGACCAAGGCACGGTTGCTGTGAGTGTTGAAATTGACTCACTTCTTTTGTTGAGATATCCTCCTCGCGGGTGGTCAGGGAAAGGCCATCGCTACTGGATCCTGTGGCTATGCGAAGGAGCAATGCAAAACTCCCAAGCTGACAGTGAGCAGTGTAGTCCTTTTTGGACCAATTAGGTTTAAAAGCAGCATGAACAGGGAAAATGGGGTCAGTTGGGGAAGCAGATCTACGGACTGCATATCTCTCCTGGGCAGCGTTGCATACGGAGGGCTCGAGAAGCCCAGTTAGATGCAGAGCATATGCAGCGAGAAGCAATGCTGAAGGAAGCTGGAGGTCTATGGAGGACTACAGAGAGGGAGCTGGTGTGACCAGGCAAAGCTTCGGAGTGAGGCCCAAGCTGCGAGAGATGCATCAGTGGCAGGAGCGGGAGCGAAGCCACAGCGAGCCACTGTGGAGATAGAGTGAGGCCCTATACAAGAGAGAGAGCTTTTGTCCGCAGGAAGCCTTGCTGTATCACAGTAAGCACCGACCAGTGTGTCAACCTAGGCAGGGGGACACTGGGATGGCAGGCATGCATGTCAGACCTGTGAGAACTGTAATGAATGCCGATCTGAATGAAAGCAGGTACTTTTGAAAACCTATCTGCAGGAAAGCAAATACTTTTGGATACCCATCTGAATGAAAGCAAGTACTGTTGAATACCGATCTGAAAGAAAGCAGTTTTGTAGAATCTAATGCTCTAGAGGAACTGTGTAACTTGAGAGAGCAAGCATTGGCAAGAGCCATAAGAACATGTAAAATTGCAACAAGTGAATAGTGGCAACACAAGCAATGGTAAATCATCAAAAGGATGTGAAATGAGACTAAACCAAACACCGTTGTAGAGTTGAAACAGTGGCAACGTGCATACAAGGAAGAAGAGGCAAGTAAGCTGTGTGTTATGTGACCTGTAATGTGTCGACTAGACTGAGGACACCTATCTATAGAAAAAACACTTAAAAAACCTGCAAAAAAACGTGTGATTGAATATAAAGGGATTTGTGTGTGACCTGAACTTAGGAACTGTAATTTATGAAATTGGTGAAAGGTAACCAAACCAAAAGAGCTTAGAAATATCACAAAGACTCATGTTTTTAATAAGTCGAAAGACTTGAAACCGTGGGAATGGAACCCATTTGCAAACCAAAAGCTAGAAGAAGCTCTGACCAGCTTTTTGAACACCTATCATTTTAACTGTGACATCCCTACACATTGTATAAAAATAGATGTGACGGCAAGCATAGGAAGAAGAATACTTTATTTCGGCTTTCGCCATTTACAAAAAGAAATCCATTTTATACAGATTACAGAGTTAAAACCATAGTAAAAACATAGTTTCTAAACATATAAAAATGTGCACATTTATAACCATCTACAATGTAAGAATATAATTCAAGTGTCCTTTCCGAACACTTAAAAGCAGTGACAATGTACTCACACAAATCATTATCAAACATGTGTTGTCGCAAAGGCAAAACAAAATTCATTGCCTCCAAAACAATTCTAACACTATAACCAACAAAATGTCTTGTAAGCCATTGGCGTCTTAGATCCATCAATTTTTAACAGAAAAGCACAAAGTTCTGCAACTCCTCAATTGCATCGCTGCCACAGGTATAGAGCTTAGATCTAGACTGCCACGACTTACGGCCCCTGAGTGGTAAAACATTTAATCTCACCATTGCAAAAATAGTTCTATGAATGGGAGACCGAATATTGGTCAGCATGCCGAAATCCTGGTGTGAGCACCTTGCGATTGCCAAATAGCTCAATGAGCGGAGATTTAGCATGCTATGTATTGCAAGATTGAATTTTAACTTCCTTGCTTTCTTTTTCAAATCACACAAGGACACCCGACTCTCGTTTACTGTTTAAAATCGATGTCCACTTTTTACAGAATACACAGCACTTCTTGTACCAGGGGTATTCACCGTAGCTGACAGCTTTTGTCAATTCGCCCAGGACATTGCTAAAATTCGATTTTTGGACAAGCCTATGTTTATTTTACGGAAGTAGTCAAGGAAATCAAATTCGGCACGCACGCCAATATTCAAAACACCAAATACAAAGGCATCTAACTTCCTCAGGTAAATGAGCAGGATATGATCCAGGGCAATACACAATAAGGTGCCCCAGATTTCGCTACACTACAAAACAGATGAAAACACCTTTCCTTCTATCACCTGGATACATTTGTCTAAACGGAGGCTAGCATATTTATAATAAAATCTCAAAAGACCCCCCCAGGCCAGTGCATAGCTGATTTTGCAGCTGCTGAAAATGTGCAGACCCTAGACAGTTGCTAGAAAAAGCGCACCTAGATATGAATATGAGTCTACAGTATTAATATTTGCATTATTCATGGCCCAATTGTATTTCTTTTTTTTGGCACCAAAAGCCACTATCTTAGTTTTATTTAGATTTAAGCTCAAGCTGTTAGCCCCAAAGTATCTGGTTGCATTGCTCAAGCCGGCCTTGATCCTTTTGGTGTTAAATCTAATAAAATGGCATCATATGCATATAACAGAAAAGGGTAGAGAACTCTGCCTAGACCAGGCGAAAACAGACTTTGCTTCAAGTAATTCAGCATAAAGCCTGAAAGAAAAATAATAAAAAGAAGCAGGCCATTGGGCAGTCCTGCCAAACACCCTTTGTTAGGGAGAATTCTCCAGAATGGCTATATATTCCCTTACCTTTCGAGTCCCTCAGCAGCTTTGCTGGATTTCTAGGGTTTAATTTTTTTACCTGGTAAGAGTGTGAGCCTTTTTTCCCACTCTTACATGTGTTTTGCTGTGTGTTATACATGTTTATGCTCATGGACTATGGAGTCTCACCCAACGCATAGGCATCATCTTTTTACTGTGTGTCACACAGCACCTTTAGTGCGGTGACACAGGGTTGTCTTTTCAGACTTCGCACTTTAAACTCCATTTTCTGGGACTGACTACTGTCTCCCAGAACATGTAAAGTTACCATTGACTTTACTAGTCTTTTTAAATTCACAGACACAGACACAGTACACGCTATCTTCCAATAGAGTACTGGAGGGGTTAATAGTTATCCCCTTTTGTCTGATTCTCATGGAACATTAGTATGTTCCCCTTTCTCTAAGATTTGGCTGGTGGCAGTGGGATCTACCATTTTTATTCTACCACAGACCATGAAAATATCCTTTGGTACCATTTGAGGCTATGGTGGTAGCCTTGAACTCAAACCTGGTAATCCACTTTTATTTTAACTTGGTTCAGGTTGAGATTCTTTGCCATATCTTTTTGTAAAGGTCTTTCTAGTGTTTTACTCTGCGCGCCAAACCAGGTTCGGTTCCTTTGTTTGCTGTCCTTTGGTGGGCTTCTGCACAGAAGCCCTCCTTAGGTGCCTGAGTGTCTGGGTGGACAGGATGTGAGGGAGGAGTTTGGGCTCCATTCACAGGGTCTCCTTGGAGACCCAAGTCACACTCTTGTTTGATTGGTTAGGTGGCTGCCCTGCCGGACACCCGGTGAAGCCCTGCTGCAGCTCCGAATCGCCTGAAACTTCAACGACTGAGGAGATCTGCAAGGAATCTTTTCCCTTGAGCTTGGTGGGAACAACCAGCTCGCCAAACACCAGACACCGGTCCTCATCCATGTCGAATTTATTGTGCATTGCTGCAGTAGATCTGATAGCCAGTGGGAAGAGAACCAGTTTGGGTTTTAAGGAGCGCACCTTTTTTTCATCATTTTGCTCCGCTGCTGGCTTCTTCCCTGATCACCCAGGCGGAAGCTTCAGGAACCATGAGCCTGCCAGAACTGCCAGGAAAAACTGCCTCAGCTACAGCATTCATCCTCTTTAAAAGTCTTTAAATTTGGTTGTTCATTCCGTCCGACTGCAGTGAAAGCGCAGGAAATCTTTCGCATCTCCGAAGGCTTGTCCTTCTCGTCTCCTTTAAGTAACTTTTCCTCTGACCAAAATCATTTTAAACTCTTGGCAAATACTTAACCGCAAACTACATTGAACTGTGTGATCCTCTGCAAAGACTCTGAACCATTAACATTGGCCCAGACCTATTGACTTGAATCCTATTTGTAGTAGCCTTTTCTGGATTTCCCTGCCTATAACTTGTTGGTGCTATTGCTTTTAGATAACCTTGTCTTTTCTCCCTTTTAAATTGCTGGAGTGCCATTTTGCTCATACTTCATTTTGAGCTTAACTTGTCCAGAATGGATTGGGTGTCGTTGTAGTATATTATGACTGTGATTTTCTGCTGCTTTATGATTTTGAACTGTTTTATAAATGAAGGTGTAAATAAATATATATCTTTTACTCAGAGACCTTGAATAAGTGTTTGTTTGAAGCATAGTAAATGTTGTCCTTTGTGTAATCTCTTGTACTGCTCACTTTTACTTTGCTCAGCCACCGCTACCAAATACTGTGTAGCAGGGACTTGTACCAAAGGTGAATGTGTACTTGCACTTGTAGTCTTAATTGTGTGTGGTGTTCCCAAAGGGTACTGCATATGATTCTGCCTAACACTGGTGTACAGCGGTTAGGATAAAGTATAGTGATTACTCTTAGAGTGCTATTACCTTGGCTCAACTAATCACAAGGCTAAACACCACTAAAAGCAATTTTAATCATGTCTGATATGGAAAGCTACTGTCAGGAGACCCTCCTTACTTACACTGTTGATCATTTGAAAAATCTGTGTAGAGATAAGGATCACTCTGTTAAAGTGAAAAAGTCTGAATTAATTGAAAAGTTGTTGGAGAACCAACGTCTGGGGAGTGGGTCTAGAATGCCTACCCCTCCAGCAAATGTGGAAAGTGATGAGGAAGATAATGTTTCAAAGGTTATGGATGAGTTAGATGAGGCAGATGAGTCTCACAATATAGGCCCTATTGCTCATCTACCTGCTCAGCAACCTCAACCTTTTTCCACTGGGACCCCTTCAGGTCCTACACTCAGTCCTGAATTCATTGCTCTAGAAAAGATGAGGCTTGAATTGGAATTCAAACGTATTCATGTTCAAACTGAACAAAATCATCAAGAACTTAAGCTCAAAGAAATGGAGTTGAATCATGCACTAGAAGTGAAAAAGATGTCTATTGAGAATGCTTCTCTCCCAGAGTCTTCTAGGTCTTCCGGTCCTAAGAGACCCCATATGCCTAAAGAAATTGTGGGTATGTATGAGGCTAAGCTTGATATTTTGGATTGGTTGGCAATGTTTGAGTATAACCATGGGATTCAAGATATTACAGGGAATCAGTTGCTTCCCTGGCTCTTCTCTAGGCTACCCCCTGTTGCATCTGATGTTATGATGTGTTGGGTGTCTTGACCCACGTTCAAGTTATTATGCTGCAACATTTGGTGCTGTGGGCTTAGAAAATCCAAGATGGCCGAAAAGCCCACATTTGCGCCAGAATCCAGGAAAACAGCACATTTTTGCGCACACCAAAATGGTTGCCTGACCTGCTAACCCACCAGTGGGAGTGTGATGGGCCAGAAGCGCCATGAGTGAAACGTGGTGCCAAAGAAAAAAAATAGCAGTGCCTGTTAGCTCAAAAAAAATTGAAATCACCTTTGTTTCTCTGAAATGCAAGCTAAAAATGCCTATTTTAAACATTGCAAGATATTCAAAAATCTCACTGAACACCAGCAGACATTTGGCAGAATGTAGTCTTGTGTGCATACAAAATCTGGAAAGATGAAGATCCTAAAGCAATGTTTATATCAAAACTGGCTGAGCTGTGGATGTCAGCAGCTTAACTGAAATTGGATTTAAAACCACTAAAATCGAAATGTTTAAAATAAATGAGTGACCTACTTCTGAGTGTCACATAGGTTGCAACTGTTTAAAGGTCATAGTTTTGAACTTAGAATCAGCGTTCTAGCTGCATGTGTAAACATTGTACGTTTGATTTGAATGAAGAATAACTGGGAACAAAAGTGACATTTGGCTGAAACCTGGCTTGAAGAGATTGAATTCTGTCTGGCACCTACCCCCGACAGGAGTTGAAACTTGCCCAGCCACTGCATTCGAAGGCCTGGCTGCCTTCTACTGTTCCCATGATTACACCTCTCTGATTGAATCAGGGGAGGAGCACCTGGAGCAGGGAAACAGAACAATGAGCTTTCCTTGGCTCAGGCAAATGTTAAATTAGGGGGGGTCTTAAATGGCTTCCTCTTGGAAGAAACTGGGAGGAGCAGTGCCTCTGTGAGCAACCTGAGTTGGAGGAAGTGGACAAACCAGAAATTCCACCATGTGCTTTGGGAAACCACACCCCTCTGGGCCAGAGCATAATTTTAAAAAGATGGATAATTCATAGTACGGACTTGTCAAAATTATATAATTAATATCATTCTAGTGATTTTTCTGTGCACATTTTAAGAGGTGTTAGGATTCTGTGGTATGTTCTGGGGGGTAGTAGCGAAAAATGAGGCATTACTCTGAATGTCTGTATGTTAAAAATCTGACACTTTATCATCTGATGCCCATATTCCTTGTGCATGTTTGTGTAAATTCTGGAAAGGTTAGAGTTTGTGTTCTTGATGAAAAGGGCAGAATTCTGTCATAAGTGGACACGACATCTTACAAAGACAGGGATCGGATGGTTTGGTGCTACAGAAAATATGTTAACTGGACATATAATATTAGAAAAATGGTACATAGATAAATATGTATTTGGATCAAAAATAGATTTGTGTGCAAATTGACAAGGGGAGTGTTCTTTCTGTATGCCATAAAATGGATGCCTGATTACGCTCCATTCCTTCCCCTAATCAAGGGAGGGAGGAGAGCTTGGCCAATGATAAGTTGTGAGGGGCAGGCTTAGTTATGCCAATGCACACACCCATTTTCAAAACACATAAAAAAGAGACTGCTTTGGACAGGCAACGCACTCATTTTCTATTTACTTGCAAAGCATTTTGCAGGACGACTTCAAGATCCAGAACTCAACTCCAGATAGATCCAGAACCAAGCCAGAACTTAAAGCAGAGAGGCCTAACCCAAACAGCTGAACTCTTCTCAGCGGGCCTCAGCATCCAGCAAACCTAACCAAACTATTCAACAGCCGGGCGAGCTGTTTGATTCTGGCCTAGAACCCTGTGCCAGTACCCAGAAATCAGTTCTGTATCCAGAATCCACTTGATCCAGACCAGCAGAACCAGAGACCCAGACCAGACCGCAGTGCCGCTAGCAGATCCAGACCAGATCGCTGTGAGCAGCACCAGTACTAAAGACCATCCGTGGCGAGAGAACCGCAGCCAACCTGACCAGATCTTGACGGCCTATTTCAAATTTATAGTGTGAGTACTCAGCTAGAACTGTGCCAGAACCAATCTCTTAGTCTAAAATAATATGATTCAAACCATTTTAACCTGTCCAGAACTGCATCATAGAATTGTGTGTCCCTTCTCCGATTTTAAACCTGTAAAAGTGTCATTTTGCCATTTTGAATCATTATTTCATTTCTGAAAAGCTACCTTCATAAAATCGTCTGTATCTTTCATTTTAAAGCTAAGAATCTAAGCTTTCCAACAAGCCCTAAACCGACTTCCTACTCCTTATAGTTTTTCCGTAATCGCGCTCGACGCATTCGGAATAATTGCCTCGAATTGTCATTTCGCTCAATTTCGTTTTCTGTCAAAATAGCCGCTTTGGCTTGCATTACTGAAATTCGTTTTCAACCTGATAATCCCTTATTAATCATTGTTAGGTTGACCTGAACTAATTCAAAGTAGCTGGCACCTACCCTGAATCTCCTATCGGGAATTAAAATCATTTTTAGCATATTTTTCCCTTCTTTGCATACCACATTTAAAAGTACTTTTGCCTGTGTTTAAAACCATCCCTGTTTCTCTAAGCTTGGTAGGGGGGAACTGAAATTTGTATTGTATTGTGATTGTGACCCTGAAAAATGTGTGATTTACTATCATCTCCTTATATTGCGTAGGGGGGGGAGTGAATTGCCACAAGGGGAAAAGTGAACATATTATCTCTTGTGAAACCCTTAAAAGCATTCTCAGTTACCTTTTCATTCCTATACCAACTCCTAAGTAATTAAATAAGCGTACAATTGTAATATTATCCATTGTTGATCACTGTCATATTTTTAAGTGTGATATCAAATATTAATTTATTATAAAAGTGTGATATATATATATATATTGTTTAATTTTTCCAATAAATCTTTTGAATTGCAAAACAAACCTACTTCTTGGCTCAGTGAGGTCAGGGGGATTCAAAGAGAGGGGCGTTATATAAGGGTTTATCATCCAGAGTATAACTTGTCATAAAAATATATAAATAAGGGCTTCCCTTGGGCGTCCCAGACGAGGCACTGACTTAGTGGTTTTGCTGAATTGAAGACACTTAACAGATGGAGTTGGGGGAGGTGAATAGTATTGATTATGAGTGTGTGAAACTAGCTTTAATTGCCAGATTTGGAAAGACCCCTTCCCAGTACCTTAAGAGGTTTAGGACCCTCAAAAAGCATGATGGTACCCCTTAGGCTACCTGGGTGTGTGAATGTTTGAAGAATTTAGATGGTTGAGTTAAGCGTTACAGAGTTAACACTTATGAAGGTATGAGAAATCTTGTTATGTTGGAGTCAATATATGATGCCTGCTCTCCTGAGCTCAGACAGCACTTGGCTGATTCTAAGGAGATAGATCCAAAGAAGTTAGCTAAGGCTGCTGACTTGTGGGTTGCCAACAGGGCTACTCACAAGGATTCTGGGGCAATTCAGAAGAAGAATGAGGGAAAGCAGCCAAGGAAAGATAACAAGGATAATTCCAATACCTCCAATCCAAAAGAGGGCCACAAACATAACAAGGGTAAGCCCCAAGGAAAACCGAATCAGGCTAGTGTACCTCCTGGCGCAAAACCAGAGGTGGGTCAGAACAAACCCCCATTCATCAAAACATTTGGTAAATGTTATGTTTGTGGGTCAACTGACCATGTGAAAGGGGATCCCAGATGCAAGGGCAAACCTTTAGGGGTCCACAATGTCTCCTTAGCCTTCTCCCCAGAGGAAGGAGTACCTATGCCAGTGGAAACTTTCACTTACTGGCTGATGAACCCATGAGAGTCTCAGCTAGTGTTTATTTAGTGTCCCTGGGTTTGTGGGACAGACAGAATTTAGATGTCTATAATTCCATCCCAGATAATACTAAAGAGTATTATAAAGATAGTGTCCTTGTAAATAACCAGGAGACTCCTGCCACCAGAGGCAATGGAGCCAGCATAACTGTGGTTGATGAATCATTTTTCAAGGTAGAGGATGTTGCTGAGGCACCCAAATACCTAACCAAGTTAGCTGGAGGCCCTGTGCAAATGCTTCCCCAGTTACCAGCTCTCATCCTGTGCAATGACATGACTATCCAAATGCATGTTAGTGTGCAGAGTAAATTGCCTGGGAGAGTCCTGTTGGGTAATGACCTGAAAACTCTTGGAATTGTATCTAGTACCCCCAGGTCTCCCAGTAAAAGGAAACAGGAGCTCACTAGGCCTGCCAGGGAGAGGACCTTGAGGGGCTCTCCAGGGGACTTGATAGAGGAAACTATCACTCCACAGGACTTACTAACTGCTATTTCAAAAAAGAAAGAGGCAAAGGGGAAACCGAAGAAGAAGAAGCAGCTAGCACCCCTGTGCTATCAACCACGACATGTCCAAAGTCACACCTGTTACTCCTCCACCAGCTGAGGCCGAGTGTGAGGTACAGCCCTGTGTGGTTGATCCAGCTACTGAAGAATCAGAACTGGAAGAGGACTTTACTCTAGTTGGAGATCTGGATCCTGATGACCATCCTGAGCTGCAGTCTTTACTGGCAGAAGGTGGACCCAACAGGGCTGTCATGGCCAAGGAACCCAGAACACTAAAACCACACCATCTAGTGATGAGGGCAATGGGTCACTTGACTCACTTATGTCCCTTTGGGACTCATAAACACAGGGGCTCCGGCTGGACTCAGTCCTGGCGCAGTTGGCGTCAGGCTCATATAGAGATGTGAGCATGAACACTTTATTTTTTGTGAAAGAGTGCTTTTATTTTACTTCAGTACACACTTTATTTCAGTGCTGGAGTGCTTTTATTTTACTTCAGTGCTGGAGTGCTTTTATTTTACAAGAACTTTCCAGGTGCTGAAAGCCTTTATTCCAGAGAACATCCCCATGTGCTGACTCATCAGGCGTGGCTCCCTAGGCCAGGTCTTAATGTGCTGACTCATCGGGTGTGGCTGGGAGTGACAGCAGGCAGGCCAGAGCTACTGGGCGTGGCCGGGAACAAGACTATATAAACCCGCTGACCCCTCAAGCAAACGCTTTGTGTTACTTTGCACCTCCGTGCAACGTGACACTCACTGCCACCTGGACCAGCTACTTACCTCGTGATCCTGCAACAACAGAATCCTTACCTGGACCCTGGCTCGCATCTCACAGCAACACTCCATCTTCTTGGCAGATCCCGAATTGACGCCGTAGCACCTGCGCTCTCTGGCCCACGAAGCTGAAGTCCTGAAATGAGAAAAGAAGACAAGACAAGGTTAGAACTTCCGAAAACACCTAACCCAGGGCCGCATTTAAAACCCAACGCGCACCCTAAGATACCATTAAAGGCTACTTACCAGCTGTTGGACCATCCCAGCCCCGCTCCTACATACCGCCGACTCCGCTTCTTCCACCGCAGCTACCGCCGGGACCACTACACCACCTGCAAGGCAAGGGGAAAGAGCAGAGAAAAGAGACATTACATACAAGACAGAGAACAAACTTTACAAATACAATTACAACAGTCGGAAGACATGCAGGCAAGTGGAAACAAGGGAAACACTTACCTTCAAGAGAAGTGGACTAGTTGCAGCTAGCCTGGACTTCCACGACAATGGTTCCCTTCAACAAGCGCCCCTGCCAGAAACATAAGGACGGAGAGGTCATCATCATCATTCAGCAGGTGAGCCTCAAGAGTAGTGCAACCCCAGGGAAGCCACATCCAGGGAGAAGAGATCTGGAGAAGGGGTCAGGGACCACAGGCTGCATACTCATACGACCCCCCTTATATTCACGCAGGAACCGCACTGCTCATCACTGCAGTTCCCCACACAGATGCAGAGGGAGGAACAGACAAGAGGAGTTTCATCCCTGGGAGGGCTGCGACTGTGCCCCAATGCCTCTGCAGAGACAAGGCGAGCGTAACAGGGCAGACTTCAGCAGAGGACAAAGACAGTGTCCTACTCTTGAAGGTCTTCACCGATATGCAGCTTCTCAGCTTGATGGACAAGAGCCAAAGAAGCACAGGTTGCATTGGGAAAATGGCCTCTTCTACAGTGAACGACTGAGTCTATCCCTGGAGACTGCAAAAGACTTGTAGTGCCCAGAGAAAACAGACTCCAGTTCCTACAGTTGGCCCATGAGATACCTTTGGCTGGTCACTTGAGTTTCAAAAAGACCAAGGAAAGGCTCTCTTTATACTTCTACTGGCCTAAAATGGGTTCAGAAGTTGACCATTTCTGTAGGAGCTGTCTCACTTGCCAAACCTCTGGCAAGAGTGGAGCCAAGAATGTGGCACCATTGGTGCCTCTCCCGGTGGTGGGAGTTCCTTTTGAGAGGGTGGGAAACGACATTGTTGGTCTCCTTGACCCTCCCACATCTTCAGGAAACAGGTTTATCCTGGGTGTAGTAGGCCATGCTACTAGATATCCTGAGGTGATACCTATGAGAACTGTTATGGTTCAGGCTGTGGCTAAGGCTCTAGTTGGTATTTTTACCAGAGTATTTTTAGTAGAGTATTTTTACCTAGGGTTTCCTAAGGAAGTGATATCTGACAGGGGGTCCAATTTTATGTCCCACTACATGTAAGCCATGTGGAAAAACTGTGGTGTCACTTACAGGTTCTCTAACGCCTACCATCCACAAACCAATGGACTGGTTGAAAGGTTTAACCACACTGTGAAGAGCATGATAGGTGCTTTAGAAGAACCCCTTCTTCAAGAAAGTGGGACCTTCTACTGCCATGCCTTCTCTTTGCGTATAGAGAAATCCCTCAGGAGCGAGTTGGATATAGTCCCTTTGAACGTCTTTATGACCAACCAGTCAGAGGTCCTTTGGCCCTGATTAAGGAGGGGTTGGAGAGTGCTCCTTCCCCCAAGCCAGTCAGAGTGACTGACTATGTGATAGGTCTACGAAGGAGAATGTCACACATGATGGCAGAAGCTAGCGATAACTTGAAAGCAGGTCAGGCTCTGGTCAAACATTGGCATGACCAGAAGGTCAACATGGTTGAGTTCACTCAAGACCAGCTTGTGCTAGTTATCGTGCCAACAAGGCAGCGGGCCTTACAGGACAAGTGGATAGGACCCTTCAAGGTTGTGGGGAAACTTGGAGAGGTGAACGATCTGGTGGACTTAGGCAATCCTAAGGAGGCTCCCAGAGTGTTTAACACCAACCGCTTGAAGGCCTATGTCTCGAGACCAGAAGTGGGAACTTTGCTTCTAGCTTAAGCTCAAGAGGAGGAGGAGAGTGAACCTCTGCCTGACCTACTCAGAGGACAGCCTTTTCATGAGAAAATAGAAGGAGTTAATCTCTCTTCTAATCTGACATCTGAACAACAGGAGGAGTGCAAGTTTCTGTTAAATCACTTTGCCTCCCTGTTTTCACTATCTCCAGGCTTGACCCTTTGGGGCCAGAACGATATTCTAAATGGTGACTGTTTACCTGTGAAAAGCTGAGGTTACAGAATGTCAGACCATATAAGGACCCACATAAAGGAGGAGGTCAACAAGATGCTTGATCTCTGGGTTATTGAGCCATCTACAAGTCCATGGTCTTGTCCTGTTGTTCTAGTACCAAAGGCTAGATCCAAGGAGTTGAGATTATGTGTGGACTATAGAGCTCTAAATGCAGTCACAAAGACTGATGCCTATCCTTTACCAAGGACAGATGAACTGGTGGATAAACTTGGTGCAGCCAAGTACCTTAGTACATTTGATCTAACTTCAGGCTATTGGCAAATAGCCCTGACAGACCATGCCAAGGAGAAAACTGCATTCGCGACCCCAGCAGGCCTCTACCAGTTTAAGATGATGCCTTTTGGATTAAAGAATGCACCTGCTACATTCCAAAGGATGGTTAATCAAGTTCTGAATGGGTTGGAGGACTTCTGCAAGTCATACTTGGATGACATTGCAGTGTTCAGCCCTACTTGGAAAGAACATGTTGAACACGTAGGATATGTATTGCAGGCTCTTGAGCAGGCCCATCGGACCATAAAGGCAAGTAAATGTCAAATTTTTCAGAGCAAAGTGGTCTACCTTGGTTATGAGGTAGGAGTAGGTGAAATAAGGCCATTGCCTAGCAAAGTACAAGCTGTACAAAACTGGGCCACCCCTACTACTCAAACCCAGGTGATAACTTTCCCAGGTCTCACTGGGTACTACAGGAACTTCATAGAGAACTATGGGACCAAAGCTTCTCCCTTGAATGTGGTCTCCTCTCCAAAATCCCCTAAGAGGGTCAGATGGAATGAGGAGTGCACTCAAGCCTTTGAAAACCTGAAGAAAGCCTTTTGTCAAGCTCCAGTCCTAAGAGCTCCTGATTATCACCAACCCTTCATTGTGCAGACAGATATAGGTGCAGTCCTTAGTCAACTGGATGAGAAAGGTAGGGAGCACCCCATATGCTTCATCAGCAGGAAGCTGAAGGAACCAGAAAAAAGGTGGGCAACCATTGAGCGTGAGTGCTTTGCTATTGTGTGGTCTCTGAAGAAGTTTAGACCATACTTGTATGGATCTACTTTTCTGATTCAAACAGACCACCAACCCTTGAGATGGTTCATGCAAATGAAAGGGGAAAACCCAAAACTACTAAGATGGTCAATCTTCCTGCAATGGTTTGATTTCACCATTGAGCACAGGCCAGGATGTCACCACCAAAATACTGATGGTCTCTCTAGCATGTTTGACCGACTAGAGTGAAGAGATTCATCCAGGAGTGTTTTAAATCTTCCTGTACCTTAGTCTGGGAAGGGTGAGTGTTAGGGAGAATTCTCCAGAATGGCTAATTTCCCTTACCTTTTGAGTCCCTCAGCAGCCGGTTGCTGGATTTCTAGGGTTTAAATGTTTTACCTGGTAAGAGTGTGAGCCTTTTTTTCCACTCTTACATGTGTTTTGCTGTGTGTTTATGCTCATGGACTATGGAGTCTCACCCACCTCATAGGCATCATCTTTTTACTGTGTGTCACCCAGAACCTTTAGTGCAGGGACACAGGGTTGTCTTTTCAGACTTCCCACTTTAAACTCCATTTTCTGGGACTGACTACTGTCTCCCCAACATATAAAGTTACCATTGACGTTACTTGTCTTTTTAAATTCACAGACCCAGTACACTGTTACGCTCACCTGATCTCTGCAGAGGCGTTGGGGCACGGTTGCAGCCTCCCTGAACTTCAATCACCAAAGGCGCCAGGACAATGTCCACCCAGGTCTCCTGTGCATGCGACCCCTGTATGCCTGTGCCCCTGACTTCATGACCATGACAGCACTCCCCCTCAAGGCCCCTCTCAAGGGTGGTTCTCCTCCCGGTCCTGGTTTGGTGGGATTATTGCGATGGAACTGTCTGATTAAATGCGGAGCATGGACGTGTTCACTGGGTTCCCAAGTTCGGTCTTGAGGTCCGTAACCTTTCCAGTCAATTAGGTAATACAATATTGATCGAACCACCTTGGAGTCCAGGATGGATTTGACTTCATATTCTGGTTCTCCATCTATTATTTCGGGCTGTGGCGGAGAACTAAGCTGTGTATTGGATTTCATGGGTTTGAGGAGAGAGACATGAAATACGGGGTGAATTTTCATGTGAGATGGTAACTCCAATTTCATGGCAACAGGATTGATTATGGACTTTATAGTATAGGGGCCCAGGTATATCTTGGGTGGAAAGCTCTTGGCCCCTTCAGGGGAATACATATGGATGCTAACCACACCTTTTCTCCAATCTGGTAGGCGGGAGCTTCCATCTGATGTCGATCAGCAAACAGTTTTTGTCTTTCCTTAGCCTTGATCAGATGCTCTGTTGGCTCCTTAAGAACCTGAGTGATGGTTTTATGCAAGTTTGTTATGGCTGGCATTTCCAGGCTATCGGGTGGATCAAATACTGATGTCCTCGGATGTCTTCCGTGCAAAGTGTAGCATGGAGTTTGCCCTGTGCTTGTGTGAACTGAGTTGTTGTATGCATACTCAGATATCCAGAGTATAATTTTCCAAGAATCCTCGGACTGTTGCAACATACAACTGAGATATTGTTCTAAAGTTTGGTTGGTTTGTTCAGTTTGCCCATCAGTTTGAGGGTGATGGCTTGTGGACAACCGGAGATCAATTTTGGCAATCGTACAACACTTTCTCCAAAAGGCAGAAACAAATTGAGTTCCGCGATCAGATACTAATATTGATGGAAATCCATGCAATCGAACAATTCGCTCTTGGAACACAGAAGCGAGAGTTGACACAGTTGGGAGTCCCTTCAGAGGGATGAAATGGCCATTTTGGAGAATAAACCCAAAGCGACTAATATGGTGTTGTAGTCATTGCAGGGTGGAAGATCCGTGATGAAGTCCATCAACAGGGTATGCCAAGGTGCTGGTGGTACTGTTAGGGAATATAGTAAGTCAGCGGGGTTCTGTTTCTGAGACGTGTGTTGTGCACAGACACCACAGGTTTCAATAAATTGGGCAATGTCATTTCGCCAGGTTGGCCACCAGTAGTTTTGTTTTACCTTAGCCTGAGTTTTGGCTATTCCTGGGTGTCCTTCCACTAATGAATCGTGGTAATTTGTGATGATTTGCTTTTGCAGTTCTTGGCCTTAGACATATAATCGTCCTTGGAAATACGGTAGATTGTCTTCGATGGTGTACTGGTCACCTTTTAACAGCCATTCCTGTTGTGTTGATTGATCCATCAGGGATTGCAAACTGGTTCTTTGGTCATCCACACACGTGGTGGAAGCTATTCTGGTTTGAATCCTTTCCTCAGGAATTATGGCCACAGGGTTGGATGATGTAAAAGCCTCTTTTTCTTTACTCATGCGTGATAGAGTGTCTGCTTTCCCATTGCGTACTCCTGGTCTGTAAGTGATAATAAAATCATATTCTGCGAAAAAGAAAAACGAAGTTGACGCAAGGATTGTGCTTTGGCGGTTTTCAAGTATTGCAAGTTACAGTGGTCCGTGATGACAGTGACCGTATGTCTCGCTCCAAGAAGGTAATGTCTCCCGGCCTTGAATGCTGCTTTAATCGCCAGTAATTCCTTATCTGTGATTGCGTAGTTCAACTCGGGGGCTGAAAATTTGCGGGACCAGAATGCAACGGGGTGTAGTTGTCCTGTTTCAGGGTCTCGTTGTGACAATACTGCTCCCATTGCTATTTTTGAAGCATCTGTCTCAACTATGTAAGGTAGGTCTGGTTGTGGGTGTCGAAGGACTGCTGCTGTAGTGAATGCTAGTTTCAACTTCTGGAAGGCTTCTTCAGCTTCTGTCGACCAATGGAACTTTTGATTTTTCTTTAATAAGGAGGTAATTGGATGTACAATTTGTGAAAACCCAGGTATAAACCGAGGATAAAAGTTGGCGAATCCGAGCACGCTTTGCACTCCTTTCGTGCATGTTGGTGAGGGCCATTGGAGGATGGCATCCACCTTGTTTGTATCCATATGTATGCCTTGTGGTGTGAGCATGAAACCGAGAAACTCGACCTCGGTTACATAGAAAAAATCTTTTTCCAACTTGCCATACAATTGGTGTTGTCGAAGCTTCTCTAAGACTGCCCAGACATGGCCTACATGTTATTCCATGGAATTTGAGTAGATAAGAATGTTGCCAATGTAAACAAGAGCGCAAACGACCAGTAGTTCACAGAGTACATCATTTATAAAGAATTGGAATGCTGCGGGGGCCTTGCATAGCCCGAAGGGCATAACCTAGTATTCAAAGAGGCCATACTTCGTGCCGAAGGCCGTTTTCCACTCCTCTCCCTCTTTTACTCTTACAAGATGGTATGCTCCTCTCAAATTAGATTTGAGCATGTTTCAATTGGTCCAGGAGCTCTGCTGTAAGTGGTAAAGGATATTGATTTTTTACTGTGATCTGATTGATGGCTCTATAGACGATGCACGTTCTTAAGTGCCCCTCTTTTTTAGGCATGGAGAATAAGGGCGAGGAGGAAGGTGACTTGGATGGGCGAATGAAACCGTTCACCAGGTACTGATCCAGGTAAATTATAATATGCTAATTTTCCTGTTCTGTCAGAGCGTAAATTCGGCTGCAAGGGATCTGGGCTCCGGGTACAATGTCTATTTGACAATCATAGGGTCTGTGCAGGGGCAGAATGTTGGCTTGCTCTTTTTTGAAGACATCCTGGTAATCTTGGTATTCAAGCAGTAAGGAGCTCATGATGCCCGACACGATTGCTTTCTTCGGTTTCAGATTGGTGTCATATTTTTTGTAACATGTGTCGGCACTATCATGAGGAAATGTCAGAACTCGTTTTCGCCAGTCGATCCTAGGATTCTGGGTCTCCTGCCAGGGCATTCCCAATATAATCTGGAACTGAGGAGCACCGATGAGATCGAAAGTAATGTCCTCTTGATGCCCGTCCTGAATTTCTCTATGTATTGTGTCACCGGGCCGGATGATAGCTGAGAACCATCCACAGCAGTGACGTTTTCCAATTTCTGCTTCTATCGGAGAGGAAGGCCTATTCGGAGCGCCAAATCTTGGTCAATGTAGTTACCCACAGCTCCACAATCAATATATGCCTCCAAGGCATGTATTTGTGATGGTTGCTTGTGATTCACCAAAAGCACTGGAAGGACTAGATGTGAGGTCTGTACAGATTCCTTTTTCATGCTCGACAAGCAGACCCCTACACTTGCCAGGCATTGGCATTTCCCCAGTTCTGTTCTTCTTCTTCATCAGTTTTGTCTGTTGCCCCAACCGTTTTCTTGGGTGGTTTTACCGGTCAGTCATGGAGGAAGTGACCTGCTTGTCTACAATATAAGCAAAGCGGTTGTTGTCTTCTTTTTCGCCTTTCTGCTTTGGTAAGGGGACTTCGTAATCCACCAATTTGCATTGGCTCAGACTGTTCATGTGGTTTAGTCTGATTCTCACAAGGGTGTACGTAAACTGACCATCCCTCTGATCTAGCTCGATCCATTTTCCGATACTGCAACCTATGATTGAGTTGCACCGTCAGGTCTATGTAGTCTGCACACCTCTCAGGGGGATTCACCACTTGCGCCAACACATCCTTAAGTTCTCCACGTAACCCTTGGTAAAAGAATGTAGTCCTCTTCTCTTCTGGCCAGTTGGTCCGGGCTATGAGACGATTGAAGGTTGCAACATAGGTTATTAGATCTTGACTCCCTTGTCTGAGTGACAACAACTCGTTGTCCAGAGCTTGTCCTTGAGTATGACGGGCAAACAATTTCTCCATCTCATGTTGGAAATTCCCAAAGTTCCGGAGTAAAGGGTCATCTTGATTTACCAAAGGAATAGACCAGTCTGCTGCACTACCTCCTAAATACGAGAGTACAAACGCCATTTTGGCTTGGTCATTAGGAAAGGCTCCTGGTCTGCACAAGAAATTAAGGCGACATTGGTTCATAAATACAGCAACCTTGGTTGGGTCGCCGATGAAGCATTCGGGGGGGCTAGAGGCACTGCTCCTGGAAGAACCACCTGAACTGGTGTTGATTGTTGTGGTGTGGAAGAATTAGGAGAATGGGTCACTCCAGGCAGTGGAACCTGTCCTGCTTGTGCTTGTAGCATTTGTCTTGCCAATTCGTCAGTTCTTTCTCGAGTTACAATAAGATCCCTCCGTAATGCATTGGTTTCCTGTCTTGAAGCATGTTCTTCAGCCCGTAATTCCCCTAGTAAGAGGGCTAACTGATCTGTTTCTGCAGTTTCCATAACGCCCAGGCAGAGAGTATTAGAGGCGTTGCGTTCTGTTACGCTCACCTGGTCTCTGGGGAGGTGTTGTGGCACGGTTGCAGCCCTGGCTGAACTTGAATCACCCCCTTCAGGCCTCTCCCTCAAGCTGTGAGTGGTGGTATGTGGTGATACTGCTCCTGCGTGGAGATAACAGTGTGTGATTGCGCCAATCTGTGATTGTTGTACCTCTCAAACCTTTCACCCCAAAGTATGGTTTCTGTGAGCATACGCCGGCCCATAAAGCTCACCTGTGAATTATGGAAGATATGCTCTCCGTCCTGCTACTTCTGGCAGAGGCATGTTGAATGGGATCTAGTTCCTTCACTGATCCCTGATAAGGATTAGTCCAGTCCAGTTGCGACTATGCTTCTCCTCATCCTCATGATTGGTAAGTCTTTCTTGAGCTCTTGTGATGCTGTTTGTTCTGTTTAATGTCTTTATATGTTGCTCCTATTTATGCCCGCAATAATGTGTCTCTTCTGTTTTCTTCCCTTAGATGGAAATGTGGCCTCAATGCAGCTGTGAGACGCGAGACGCAGTCGGATGGAAGATGGATGCTACCACAATGTTCAACAGCGGTAAGTGATGGTTTAAGGAAAAGCACGAAGTATGGCAAAGCGCAACCTTAAACTGACTGTTTTTTCGATGTCTAACCTTGTCTTTGTTTTTCCTTACAGGCGCTTCTGTCGACGATGGAGCGTGTCCTGCAGCGGTGCCAAGATGAAGATTTCAGCGTTCCGGAAAGTGTAAAGATGAATACTTGGTTTGCTGAAGAGATGTACAGGTAAGAACAGCTTCCCCCAGTTGGTAAGTATGCTGGCAGGAAGCAGGATGCCCAGGAAGCAGGATAAGTAATAGGTAAGTAAAGGTAAGTCTGACCTCAGGTGACGGTGAGCATTACACTGCTTGCAAGTGCAGAATAATGCGAATCGTCTGTCTTGAGGATCGGGGCAGCTTATATAGTTGAGATCGTGGGCAAGTCCATTAGGGCTGGCTTACCAGCCACACCCTGCCACTCCTAGAGAGTGAGCACGTGCAAAGGCAATCCATTAGCAGCCACACCCAAGAATACACTTGGGGCTGCTTAATGGATGGAATGTTCAAGGTTAATGCATCCTGCTTAATGGATGGAATGTTCAAGGTTGATGCATCTGAAGTGCTATGTCCATAATAAAAGCTTTTTGGTGTTAAATGGATGTTCTTGTTTACTTTTGTTCATGAGCCTGGTGCCAAAGACGCCCCAGGACAGTGTCCACCCAGGTCTCCTGTGCATGAGACCCCTGCATGCCTGTGGCCCTGACTTCTCGATCTTTTGAACAAACTAGGAGTGCAATATACAAACTACGCCGATGACACTCAGGTTGTTATTCAGTTGAGTGGCTCATACAGTAGTGACTCTGTAACCATTAACCAAATATATAAAGCCATACAAGATTGGATGGCTTGTAATTCCCTGGCCCTTAATGATAAAAAGACCAAACTCCTTATTGTGGCATCTAAAAACACCCGGGCTAAACTGGATCCTAACTACGCCTCTTTTCATATTGCCAACAACACCATCATAGTTCAAAAGAAAGTCAAGACCTTGGGAGTAGTTCTTGATGAGGTACTCTCCATGAAACCTCATATTTCCAGCATAAAATCTTGTTGTAGTATTATAAACAAGAGAATCAGATATATTCGACCGTTCATATCGGAAGAGAACTGTGCTCTATTGTCCACTGCATTGATAAATTCAAGATTGGACTATTGTAACAGCCTCCTGGCGGGCACCACAGCCTACAATATTCAATCGTTACAAGTGGCACAGAACAATGCCGTGCGTAACATCTTCAATCAGTCACGTCACACACACATCTCTACTTTTAGGAAAAGACTCCACTGGCTACCCGTTAAATACCGAATAACGCATAAGATGCTTACTATGACACATAAATGCCTCCGTTTTAGCAGCCCAACCTATCTGTCATCCCGTATAGGCATCAAACCCAACGTGAGGAACCTTCATTCTTCTTTGGCGGTCACTCTCAATTATCCCAAATTCAGGACAGCCAAATTTGGAGGCACAACACTGGATGCTCAGGGTCCCCTTTTGTGGAACACACTTCCAGCAGGTATACGGTAGATCCAGAGTTACACCGCGTTCAAACGTGCCGTTAAGACTCACTTATTCAACTTGGAATAATGTCCTGACCCATTTCTCCTTTTCCACTTTCTTGTTTGTCCTCGTCTTGTGTTGTTCTATGCGCGCCCTGAGGCCCACGGGCATGTTGGCGCGTTCCAAAAATTAAAATAAATAAATCATGACCATGACATACACCCTATCTTCCAATAGAGTACTGGAGGGGTTAATAGTTATCCCCTTTTGTCTGATTCTCATGGAACATTAGTATGCTCCCCTTTCTCTAAGATTTGGCTGGTGGCAGTGGTATTTGTATTCTACCGCTGACTATGAAAATAGCCTTTGGTACCATTTGAGGCTATGGTGGTAGCCTCAAACCTAAACCGGGTAATCCACTTTTATTTTAACTTGGTTCCGGTCAAGTTTCTTTGCCATATCTTTTTGTAAAGTTCTTTCTAGTGTTTTACTGTGCGTGCCAAATCAGGTTCGTTTCCTTTGATCGCCGTCCTTTGGCAGGCTTCTGCACAGAAGCCCTCCTTAGGCGCCTGAGTGTGTGGGTGGACAGGATGTGAGGGAGGGTTTTGAGGCTCCCTGCACAGGGTCTCCTAGGAGACCCAAGTCGCACTCTTGTTTGACTGGCTAGGTGGCTGCCCTGCCAGGACAGCCACCCTGCTATGTGAATGACAGCCATGGTCTTCGAATGGGGGATTTGGTGCATAAAAAGCTAGTCTCCGGGACTTTAAGGCATAGTCGCCACTTGAACGAGAGAACCAAAGAGAAGCTGAAGGAAGACGACTGCTGCAACTACTGGACACCCGGTGAAGCCCTGCTGCAGGTCCGAATCTTCTGAAACGTCAACGACAGAGGAGATCTGCAAGGAATCTTCTTTCATTGAGCTTGGTGGGAACAACCAGCTCGCCAAACACCAGACACCGGTCCTCATCCTGGTCAAATTTACTGTGTATCGCTGCAGTAGATCGGATAGCCAGTGTGAAGAGAATCAGTTTGGGTTTTAAGGAGCGGACCCTTTATTCGTCGTTTTGCTCCAGTGCTGGCTTCTTCCCTGGGCAGTGCAGGACCCTCCAGCTGTCCTCCTTCTTGTCACCCCGATGGAAGCTTCAGGAACCTCGAGCCTGCCGGAATTGCCAGGAACAACTGCCTCAGCTACAGCATTTTTCCTCTTTAAAGGTACTTTGCAAATTTGGTTGTTTGTTCCGTCCGACCCCGGTGAAAGCACAGGAAATCTTTTGCCTCTCCGAAGGCTTGTCCTTCTCTTCTCCTTTAAGTAACTTTTCCTCTGACCAACTTCGTTTTGAACTCTTGGCAAAGACTTAACAGCAAACTACGTTGAACTGTGTGATCCTCTGCAAAGACTCTGAACCATTAACATTGGCCCAGGCCTATTGACTTGAATCCTAGTTGTAGTAGCCTTTTCTAGATTGCCCTTCCTATAACTTGTTGGTGCTATTGATTTTAGATAACCTTGTCTATTCTGTCTTTTAAATTGCTTGAGTGCCATTTTGCTCACACTTCATTTTGAGCTCAACTTGTCCAGAATTGATTGGGTGGTGTTGTAGTATATTAAGACTGTGATTTTCTGCTGCTTTATGATAGTGAACTGTTTTATACATGATAGTGTAAATAAATGTATATTCTTTTACTCAGAAACCTTGAATCACTGTTTTTTTGAACCATAGTAATTGTTGTCCTTTGTGTAATCTCTTGTACTGCTCACTTTTACTCTTGAGATAGGTCTGGCTGCTCAGCCACCGCTACCAAATACTGTGTAGTACGGACTTGTACCAAAGGTGAATTTGTACTTGCCCCTGTAGTCTTAATCGTGTGTGGTGTTCCCAAAGGGTACTGCATATGATTCTGCCCAACACCCTTATTCATCACAAAGCATAGGTTTTGGGCACAGACCGACCTTTACTTTGGACTTCCTGATGTAGACTATTCTTAGTTTTAGTTTTCATTTAGGTGGGGAAATCCCACCTTAGCATAGGGCAAGTTAGGCCTTTTTCCAGCCTTTTTTCTGTTTCTAACCAAAACCTCAGTTCAGTTGTCTGTGTCTACTTCATGATGCCTTCACAATACACTGTGATTCAAAAAGTCAGCACTCCACCTGGAAGCAAATACCTAGTTGGCATGACACCTGACAATACCTCACCATGCAACCAGAAAATCATATTTATTTAGGCTTTGGGGCATTTCAGTCTATCAGTGTGTGTTTAAGAAATATTTGGGCAGCCTTGAGATACATTATATGTCACATGATTTCATGTTTGGAGACCTTGATGCACTGGGTGATCACTACTTTTCTGGCAGGTTTTATGCATATGCTTTGACACACCACCAAATGCAGATGACCAAGGTGTTCCACCATGAAGGCCATGTCCCTGACATTACATGGCCAAATCCTTTCCACCAACTCCTATTCATCTCCTAGGATGCTTTAGAAATATGTTGCTGCCCATGAACCATTCAACCACCCGCCTGCCTTAGGAAATGCTGAGCTTGTGGAAGACTAAGGAGGAGCCACCAGGAACAGTGTGTGCAATGGCAGGAGATCGGAGCGTTGATGGCTAGGAGCAGGTTGGTGTCATAGAATGTGTGTGTATTTGAGATTGCATGAATGGATTATGTGCATGATAACAAGGGAGTGCACATATGCATGTGAAAGCAAAGTGTAATGTGTTTGTGCATGCATGCCAGGGGCGTTATTCCCAAAGTGCCTGTGTGTGTATGGGTTCCAATGTGAATGAGTGCACATTTGAATGACTGAGCATGTACGTTCCAGTTAGTGCAAATTGTAATATGTGAACAGGATATGGCCAAGGAGCACACTGATTTGGTTTGGCCTCCATTACAGAAGGACAATGATTGGGGAAGGTTGTGAGGTCAATGGGGAGAGAACATGGGGTACAGGCACCATGGAAATGACCTCTTACAGGTATATTAATACATTATGGGCATAGCCAACATGAGTATTTTCCTATGTGGAAATACTAAAATATATTGAAGGAGTCAGCAAGGAAATCTTTTCTGGCAGTGACATTTCATGCCAAGCCAATAATATTGTGTGTTTAGGTTGCCAAATTGGCATCTACTGGTACTGCCAACATTGGTATGACTTCTTATAGTGGCATTACTGGAGGGCATTATGTGCAAAGGTTCCAGTTATGCGTTCTTTGGTGGGAAAACTGGCATATATTGGCACAGCCAGCATGGACAGTAGAAGCATATGATTTTAAATTCCTACAATGATGCTCTCTGTAGATCAGTATGATGCCCCTCTGTGACACTATTTGCCTCTCTCTCCTCGCTATTTCTATCTCCTTACATGCTCACTCTATGGGCCTGATTTACAAACATGTTTTAATATCAGAAAGTCCCATCGAAAATGTTTTTGTAAATCAGACCCGATTCTGTTTCCTTTTATGGAAACTCTTTGTCCACTTTCCTCACTCTCTCTCTCACCTTGTCTATGTAACCCCTGTGCTCTCTTAGTTTCTCTGACTCTGAGTGGAGTGGTGTAAAATGAGAACTAGGAAGACGCCTTCCAGGACAGCACAATAGTAAACTCAGGAAAAAAATTATTCAGCCAACACATTTGGTAACAAAGAAAGATAGAAAAGGGAGAACCCGATAGAAATTATAAATATGAAAGTGGCAGACACAAGCCTTGAGCACAGAAGGAAATAAACATTTTGAAGATGACACCTAGATTTTTGGCAGAGGATGAGACAGTAAGAGGAGTAGGAGGAAAGAGGAGAGTTGGTGGAGAAAGAGGGGGTGCTTGAGTATGAGCTGCAGCTAAGAAACAGTCAGTTTTAATAGAGTTAAGAAGAAAGTCAGCGGTCACCCATGATTGGATAGAAGAGGGGCAGCTGGAAACATCAGAATTAAGAGAGAGTCAGAAAAAGAAGAAAATGGGAAGAAGATTTGGGTGTCAGCGTAGAAGTGACAAGATAAATTGAATGAAGTAATGCGATCAGAGAGTGGAATAGTGTGTAGGGAAAAAAGAAGGGAACCTGGGTTGGAGCCTTGAGGGACTCTGATGGTGCAGTGAATGGGGAAGAAGTGGAGTCAGACCAGGATACAGAGGAGAACCGGTTCAACAAGTAAGAATCAAACCATTTCAGAACTAAGCCTGAAACCCCAAGAGAAGAGAGAGAGGACAGAAGAAGGAAGTCATTGACAGTCAAAAGTCATCACATCCGACAGCAGAACACGCCTCTCCCTCTTGCCCCACTAACCCTTGCCATCTATGTTGTTGCAGGACCTGGGGACAAGATGTCACCAAAAAATGGGTTGGTCTTTAAAAGACTCATTGGTTTTTCATTACCTACATTAGACTGTGTGTGCCTCAGTGGCTTGTCACATTCTCTGCCCCAGCCATCAACCTTCTAATAATGTCTCATACTTACATGTTATCCACGATGGTAGCAGGTGTGTTATCATCCTCAGAAGGAGGTCATTGTACTGATTCCACCCCAGCTCTAATGACCACTCAAATCTTTGTTTCAGCTTTTTTAGCTTTTGACCTGCACTAACATGATATTAAGTCATCCCGTTTTGCAATATCTATTTTTAATTTAATAGAGACCGTGGGATTCTTACTCTTCTGCGCAAACACTAATTGCTAGGACCGACACTTATTTCAGTCAGGGTACAATTACTTCAAATGGCTGTGGTATATCAGCATGGACAGAGACCCAAAGGCTCAACATACCAAGTGGCCTTGCAAAAGAAAATTGTAGAGGAGTAACAATCTATCCAATGCGCCTACCACTCAAATTATGATAACATGAATTTACACAATCAAAATGCACACCCACTAATAAAATGTCTTTTCAACAAAACTGTTGTGATCATAATATACTGAACTTGTGAGAGTTGTGATGAGATATTACTGTTCAAAAATATTATTGTATTTTTCTGTCTTTTTTCTTTTCATTAATGTTGTGCCCCCCCTCCCCCCTGCTGTGTTAAATGTCACTGATCCACTGGCGGGTCAATCATATTTTTATCTCATAATCTGTACAATTCATGTGATGTAATGTTTGCTGCAACCATTTATGACCGTATATTATTTTATGATATGTACCAGCCCTGATGAAGACCTGAATTTGTTGAGGTCGAAACACGTGTTGGCAAGACCAAACACATTATGAATAGAATATACTATATAAAAATATTAAGACTGATAAACTAAGGACTTACTACCAATGTTTGTATCAGAATTTGAGTGTTTGGCGCTTTGGATAGACCCTTACTCCTCTACAGTTTTATTTTTATTTTTAATTTAAATCGTTCATTCCATTGGATGAATGAAAGGATGCATAAAGTACTCCTGAAATGTGACTGGCAATTCACCCACTCCTCTGGACTATCTGAGGTCAGAACATTTCTCTATGTAATGCTTGATTGACCTCCACAAGATGCACTGATGAGCACGGCACCGCAAAATGGGAGGCATTCTGAGCCTGCTCTACCAGAGTGCCATAGGTGCGGCCTAGTAGCACTTACCCTTTGCATGCAAAATGACCCACTGAAAGTTGTCCTCATCTTACTGTCCTCAGATAATGAGCTCAGTCAGAACCCCAGGCCTAAGACTGTCTCTGCCCACAGCTTAGTCCTTGCACTGTATTAATCTGGTACATGATCCCAGCATGTTAACTTGATGTAAAACTGCCTTGCTTATCTGCGTTCAGCCTGTCCCTCCCCCTGTTGTCCTGCACTCTCTGCCTCCTATGTGGGTGTTTTTTCCACCATGTCTCCAACCCCGCTGCTTACATCTGTCTGGGTGTTTTACAAAGAAGACCCCTTTTTTAACGTTACACGAAAGCAAACACTATTGGCTTTGCCACTGCTTGTTTATCTCTCCTTGAACATCTCCTGCGTCTGGGAAACTAAACAGCTCTGCAGCTGAGTACAATCACATTAGAGCTGGCAGAGTGAATTGCTGTAACTAATTACGTGTTTCTTTTTTTCCAACACGCTCTTTGCTCATAACACAAGGCAGCCTGCAATATCTGTATAAAAGCCTGGATACAATGTTCTTAATATGGGCTATTTGTGACATCACAAGTGACCTGTAATAGGAAAATGACAACACACCTGGTTAGTAATCAGTTATTACGCTTCAGATGTGATGTCACAATTCCTGCTGCTTGTGCCAGCACAGAGCAGAACTCCAGCTGTCACTGCAGCAGTTAAAGGCATGACACACCTTTCAAATTGCTTGCTTGTTGAATATTTTTCTGTGACACTTTACAGCGATACATTGGCAAGGACCAGTGTATGGTAAAATGTTTAATGTGTGCACTGCTGAGGTTTAACACATGTGAGCAAGAAGCTGCAAGTTATTACTTATCCTAAAGCTCAACATGAAAACTCTTTTGCAATGCATTTTATTACAATGGTTAAGCTATATTTCTGCAACACATTCAAAGCTCCATATTTGCATTTTTAGTTCCAAATTCTACATTGATAATATGGATCAGCAAATGGAAGCTCTCTTACATTAGATTAAGCATGAGGCCAGGTATTAAAGGGGATCACAGTGTGTGGCCCCCTACGGTACGTGAAACAGATATTGCAAGTCACCCAAGATTTCTGTGACCCTATAAAGGAACTCGGCCTTCAACCTCGTTCCTCTATTTTTCATGGAAGCCCTCAGTGACTGGAAATAACCTTAGAACGCATGCCAGGGTGTACTTTATCTCATTTATCACAACCATTTTGTGATAGCACCACTCACCGTTTATATGTGGCACAGAGTAATACTGCTGTAGAGTTAAAAGGCATTGAAAGTCATCCGGGCATACACTGATCACTTGGAGGGATGGGGACATGGACTGTGGTCTTGTGTCAGGTCAAGGGGCTCTGAGGTTGCATGCATTATCCTGTTGAACAATGCGGCCATCAAATCCCATTTGTCATTTCAGCCCCTTTCCCTGTCATTTTCTTTTACTCTCCTGTGCTTTGCCTTTCTCATGTCTCTAATGCAATTTACCCCAGAAATATACTCAGCTGAGCACAGTCTGTCAATCAGTCAGTGAGCGATGACTGGACCAAACAGCGACATGAGGCCTCAAGCTGCTGGCATTGTTATGGCTTGCTATTTCCTTGTGTAACATTGGGGTTATTTTATCCCCTATATTTCAAGTCATCTGTGCTGTCACAGCACCATGTTAGTACCAGACTGATGTGCAGACAGTTATAAAGAGGTGACAGTCTCCTATGTGTTATAAGAGCGACATTGGCCCCAGATGTTATGTTATGTTACTTTGCATTTATATAGCGCCTTATGTACCATTGGTATGATCTCAAGGCGCTGGTATGTTGAACGCACTTGGGAACCGTAGTTCAAGTCAGTAGAGAGAGAGAGTCATAAGGTGCGTGTGTGCACCGGTTATGTGTGCAGCAGGTGTGGCAATCGTATGATAGCTGCTTCTTAAAGGTAGGTGTGGTGGTTGGGAGATCAGGAGTATGTGTTCGTTCTGGCAGGGTGATACCAGACTGATTCTGGCTGCGTTAGGCTGGCGGGTGTGCAGCCAGCTGTGTTTAGTTAGGATGATGGGGAGTATGCGGCCGGTGTTGGTATGAGGACAGCTATACCGAATGTGTCATAGTATCGCTGTGTTCTAGTTGAGTGGTGGTGTATAGAAGAGAGTAAGCGTGGTGATGTGATATGGTGGTTTTCAGTAGGTGCTTGAGATCGAGCGCCTTCATGCTCCATGCATTCCATGTACTCCAACCATTCCATGCACTCTAACCGTTCCTTACTCACCAACTGTTCCATGCACTTCAACCATTCCATGTACTTCAACTATTCCATGCACTCCAACCGTTCCATGCTCTCCAACCGTTCCATGCATTCCAACCAGTCCATGCACTCCAACCGTTCCATGCACTTCAACCGTTCCATGCACTCTAACCGTTGCATACACTCCAACCGTTCCATGCACTCCAACCGTTCCATGCACTCCAACCATTCCATGCACTCCAACCATTCTTGCACAATGTCCCTTCCATGCCCTCTATCTGTTCCATGCATTCCACCCGCCGCATGTACTCCCTCAGTTCTATGCACTCCATCAGTTCAATCAGTTCCATGCATTCCTTCTTATCCATGCACTTCGTCCGATCAATGCATTCTGTCCGTTCCACTTACTTCATCTGTTACACCCTCTTCATCCGTTCCACCCACTTCATCCATGCCACGCACATCATCCGTTCAACCCACTCCATCCACTCCACTCACTTCATCCGCTCCACACACTTCATCTGCTCCGCACACTTCATCCGCTCTGCACACTCCATCCTTTCCACACACTTCTTCCTTTCCACACACTTCATCCTTTCCACACACTTCATTCTTTGCGTACACTTCATCCTTTCCACATACTTCATCCTTTCCACACACTTCATTCTTTCTGCATACTTCATCCGCTCCGCACACTTCATCCGCTCTGCACACCTCATCCGTTCCGCACACTTCATCTGCTCTACACATTTCATCCTTTCCACACACTTCATCCTTTCCACACACTTCATCCTTTCCACACACGTTATCTGCTCCACACACGTCATCCGTTCCACACAGGTCATCCGCTCCACGCACTTCATCCGCTCCGCACACCTCATCCGTTCCGCACACTTCATCTGCTCCACACATTTCATCCTTTCCACACACTTCATCCTTTCCACACACTTCATCCTTTCCACACACTTCATCCATTCCACACACGTTATCTGCTCCACACACGTCATCCGTTCCACACAGGTCATCCGCTCCACGCACTTCATCCGCTCCACGCTCTTCATCCGCTCCACGCTCTTCATCCTATCCACACACTTCATCCTTTCCACACCCTTCATCCTTTCCATGCCCTTCATCCTTTTCACGCACTTCAGCCCTTCCATGCACTTCATCCTTTACACGCACTTCATCCTTTACACGCACTTCACCCTTTACACGCGCTTCATCCTTTACACACACTTCATCCTTTCCATACACTTCATCTTTTCCACACACGTCATCCGCTCCACAGACTTCATCCACACTCTTCATCTGCACCACAGTCTTCATACGCTCCACACTCTTCATCCACTCCACACTCTTCATCTGCTCCACACTCTTCATCCACTCCACACTCTTCATCCGCTCCACACTCTTCATCCGCTCTACACTCTTCATCCGCTCCACACTCTTCATCCGCTCCACACTCTTTATCCGTTTCACCCACTTCATCCATTCCACCCACTTCATCCGTTCTACCCACGTCATCCGTCGCACGCACTCCATCCGTCCCATGCACTCCATCCGTCCCATGCACTCCATCCATGTCATGCACTTGATTCATCTATTCCATTTGTTCCGTTCATTCCATGCACTCTGTCATTATTTATTTTATTTATTTATTTATTCAGATTTGTAAAGCGTGCAACAGCTCAAGAGCATCGTGGCACTGGTTACATAAGGGGGTGAACAACTTAGTTACATAGGTAGCAGTAAAAAGAGGTCACAACTTAGTTACAAGGAACAGAAAACAAAACTGAGTTACAAAGTCGAAAGCAGCTAGGACTATTTATGGAGGAAACATGCAGTTCGTATCTTTAATTAAACAGAGCAGTTTTTAAATTTTTGCGAAAAGCAAGGAGGGACGTTTCGGCTCTGAGTTCAGAAGGGAGCGTATTCCATAGCTTGGGGGCTATGTATGGGAAGCCTATTCCTCCAGCTTTGGCTCTGTGGATGCGTGGGATGGTCAGTTTGGTTGTATAGTAGGTTCTAGTGGGCCTATTTGAGATGGGTCTAGATATTGTGTCTGAGAGGTAGGATGGTGCGGTGAGGTTGATGCATTTGTGTGCAGAAGTGAGAATTTGAAATGTGATGCCGTCTTTGACTGGGAGCCAGTGTGCATCTTTTCTAGCTTACGCAATGTGATCTCTTTTTGGTATGCTAAGGGCTGCTCTTAGTGCATTATTCTGAGTGGTGTGGAGCCTGTTTATGTTTTTTGTGGAAGAACTAGCGTTGCAGTAGTCAAGCTTGGCTCCTATAGTAGCTCTGGCTGTAGAGAGACAGTTGCCCTTGGTTAGGAAGGGTTTGATGGCATTGATGAGTTTGGTGCTGTGGGCGGAGGCAGAAACTATATCGCTAACTTGCTTGTTCATGGACAGCGTGGCATCTAGATGCACTCCTAATGTCTTAGATGTTAGCACTAGAATGGTACAGTTGTCGATGTTGAAATTAGTGTAGAGACGATCTATGTTGGCTAGGGTGGATTTTTGGCCAAGGATGAGGATCTCAGTCTTATCCCCATTAAGGCAGAGGCCATTGGTGGCCATCCACGCTTGTATGGTGGCGTAGATTTGTTGAAGGGTGTTGGCATCTTGGGTGTATGAACTGATTAGTGGGAGGAGCTTTTGGGTGTCATCAGCATAGTTGGTGTATGCAATCCCAAGTGCATCCAGTCTGTCAAAGAGAGGCTTAGTGAAGAGATTGTACAGCGTGGGGGCAGTACATGATCCCTGCGGTATGCCACAGTGGATGATGGTGGGCATCACATGAGCCGTGTTGCAGAAGACTTTCATCGCTCTCCCCTCTAGGAAGGAGGTGATCCAGGCAGCAGCATGCTCAGAGAAGTGAGCATCATGGGTGAGATGTGATGTGAGAGTTTTGTGGTCCACGAGATCGAACGCTGCGAGAGGTCAACAAGGAGGAGGAGGGCAGGCTTGCCGTTGTCTAGGATTTGAGTTATTTGATTTTTTAGATCTAACAGTGCGGTTTCTGTGCCATGCCCCTTGCGGAAACCTGACTGCCTTTTGCCTAGGATGGAGTTGGTTTCTAGATAGAGTTGGATCTGGGTGTGAGCGGCTTTGTCTAGTAGTTTGAGTAGGAATGGGACGGTTGTTATAGGCCAGCAATTGTTACGTTGGGAAGGGTCTAGTGTAGGTTTTTTTTTAAGAGGGGGCGCACCCATGCCTCCTTAAGGCTGTTAGGGACGACGCCTGATTTAAATGAGGCGTTAATGAAAGCGGTAAGGCGAGGGGCCATTGGCTCGGCACAATCCTTAACAATATTGGGGGGGGCATACATCGCCCTTACATTGCGATGCTTTGAGATGTTTAAGCATGTCAATGACTTCTGTTTCCGTAATGTCTTTAAATTCCAATTTAGGAAAATTGGTATCTTTGCTGCTGTGTGGGGACCGAGTTGGCTGGCCTTTATTCTGATTGAGAAGGGTTTGGTAATGTGATAGACTTTTGTTCTGTAGTGTTTCAATTTCTTTTAGCATATCAGTTTCTATAGTGTTGCACCATGCTTCATCCTTAATAATTTCATCCGTAGAGATCGAGGGGTCAATGAGTTCCTTAAAGATAGTGAATAGTTCTTTAGATTGGAAGTTGGCTTGGGCTATTCGGCTATTGTAGACTTCTGATTTGGCTCTAAAGATGGGTTCTTTGTACTTCTTAGCACTATTTTTGAAGCTTTCTTTGGCTGAGACACAGGGGTTAGTCTGCCAGTTTTTTAAGGCCTGGCGTTTGACGTTACGTATGTGTTTAAGCTCTTCTGTGAACCACGAGTTAGAGTGTAGAGATTTATTTTCCTTCTTCTCTTCAAGAGGGGCAACCAAGTTGACTGCTTGGGTGATAGTGTCCTTGAATATATCAGCTAAGACATTAGGGTCTGGCGAGAAGGGAGGGGCAAGGCAAGGGATGTCGAGATGGGGGTGAAGGTTGTCTGCAGTGAGCTTTATAGTACTTCTAACTAAAGTGGCAGGGGCAGAAGTGATGATTTTGGTCTTTGGAGCTGTGGGTACAGTGAAGTCTATACAGGTGTGGTCTGTCCAGGGAAGGGCTGTGTTGGAAGTAATATTAGAGCCACGGTTGTGGTCAACCACACAGTCATGGGTGTGGCCTTTGATGTGGGTGGGGGTAGTGATTTTCTGGGAGAAGCCTAGATCTATCAAGTCTTTGACCACAGAGGTGGCGGATTTATCAAGAGGGTCACTATATCCTACGTTGAGGTCTCCTATGAGTAAGGTTTTTGTGGATTTCTTAAAATTTTCAATGAGTAAGTGCATGATGTGTCCTTGGAAATCAGCCATGGGGCCTGGTGGTCTATAGATAACGTGCAAATATATGGTACTTTTGGGTGATAGGGATAGTTTATCTGATAGTATGTCAGCATTACCCTCCCAATTGTGGGGTGTGATCCTGAAGGCAAGTGCCTCTTTGAAAATCAAGGCGACCCCGCCTCCTACTTTGGTGAGTCTATCCTGTCTGAGGATATTGTTCCGGGAGGTAAGGTTAATGCTATAGTTGGGCCAGAAGCCTCGTGAAGCCAAGTTTCAGTAATTACTAATATATCCAGATCCTGGCTTAAGATGAGGTTGTTAACTTCAGTGGCGTGAGCAGTGAGAGAGCAGACATTAAGCAGGCCACATTTATAATGTGTGGTATCGTTATTTTTGTTAAATTGGGAGTGTTTTTTGGTTTTAGGTGTAGACTTCTGATGTTTGCTGGGATGACGTTTGGTGTTAGGATTAAGGTGTGGCCTGGTACTGTGAGTGGGGTTGTGTGCATTTGACTGGACAAGGTATTGTTTGCCATTGGTGCGAGATCCTAGTCTGAGGTTCCTCCAGGATATATGCATTGGGCAGGAGTTGATGTGCACGGTAGGGGTGCAAGATCTGAGTCTGAGGAGTCTGGAATGGAAATTAGGCATATGCAAGAGGGAGTAAGTGGTGTAGTGCATGGGACTGTCTGGCTCGAGGATGTTGGTCATGGTGGTGTCGTTGCAGCTGAAGGGGTTGTCTTGGTTGAGGTGCTCAAGCAGGGCAGGGAACAGTAGTGTGTTGGAAATGATCAGAGTACATAACATACTATGGTAGAGGAGTGTGGTGTACATGCTAAGCCTAGAGTATACCATGGGTATTACTGGGTTAGTGGTGGGTGAGTTGGCAGGGCACTTATGGGCAGAAAGCCGTTGTTAAATGGCAGGGCACATAGGGCAAAATGCAGCTAGCAATTGGCAGGCATATATGGGCATAATGTAGCTATCAAACGGCCAGGCACATAGGGAAAAATGCAGCTATCAAATGACAGGGCACATAGGGCAAAATGCAGCTATCAAATGGCAAGGCATATAGGGCGAA
The DNA here is from genome assembly GCF_040938575.1 of Ambystoma mexicanum. Taxonomy (NCBI): domain Eukaryota; kingdom Metazoa; phylum Chordata; class Amphibia; order Caudata; family Ambystomatidae; genus Ambystoma; species Ambystoma mexicanum. The sequence continues at coordinate 1,034,610 of NW_027182487.1, forward strand.
ATGCAGCTTTCAAATGGCAGGTCACATAGGGCAAAATGCAGCTATCAAATGACAGGGCACATAGGGCAAAATGGAGCTATCAAATGACAGGGCACTGTTGGGTATTTTGTGGATATTTGGGGCTTTGCGGTATTTTCTTACCGCCAAAATACCTTTAGCAATAATCACTCTCTGTATTCATATTGGGTCACACATGACAATAATACATTGCATTATTTCAGAATTCAGACCTATTTAGATGGTATGCGCGGTAGTTTGCGTGGTTGGTTGGTATAGTGTTTGGTTTATTTGTGGCCCCAATATCCAACATTCCTTGTTTTTTATCTAGATTGTTCTTGATCACTAGAGAGACCTCATGCCTACATTTTAGGGATACCACATTTTCAGTGTTAGTGTTGTGTGCCACCATGGGCAATTGTGGTATTTTTGTGGTAATTTACACTACCTCATATACGGTAGGGAACTATGTCCAGAGAGTCTCTCTTCCCGTTGACTCATGTACCTCCAACAGGCTATGCTACAAACATTCACTCACAACTGTCCATACTGAATAGAATCATGTACACATCTGCTTTAAAATGACAATTGCACTGTTTAAAAATCTACCCACGTTTAAACCTTTCCCCATGCAAAATGAAAGAGAAAGATAATACACACTAGCTATCTGTTTTCAAATATTTTTGTATTATAGAAATTTCATTTAAACACAGTTTAACTTTTTTTTACAGAAATAAATAAAATGGTACAACATTATTTGTGATAAAATGAACAGAGAGCTGCGAGAATATATTCAATTGGTAACATTAAATATGCTGATAAGAGACTGAGACTCCCGCTAATACACTGACTGAACAGCTTTGCGCACTTTCGCCCAGCTCCCACTCGCTTCTGTAATTACCTTATCTGTTCAACATGAGTTTTCTCCGGCTATTCTCTTTCTGAATTTGGCTCCCTTGAAGATCAACCCCAGTGAGAACAAGCATCTGCCGTTCTCAAACCGGGGTTATTGCCTGGCGCTCTCAGCTTTTGCAGCAGGAATGCCCCAGCCAGGAAAGATGTGTGCTTTTAACTGTAAAAATGGATTTGCATCTTATATGTAAAAATCGTTTTTGACTGAATAGCCTGTCTTTACTTATATGTCCATGTTACTCTGGCACCACACCCATGTAGTGGTGCTGCATAAAAAAATGCTACCTGTGCAGTAGTGCTGTACTCTGTGCTGTAACACGCCAAATATCCTTACATACCCTCCTTTTGTTATTAGAACTTGGCTACGATCGAAGCCAATTCCTAAAAACAACTTCTTTTTCTTCTTTTCACAATGTAGCAATCCAACAAAATGAATAGTCATGTGTATCAATGAAAAAGTTGCAATCAACACAGTATTCATCTGAGTTCATTAGTTTACAAAATGTTCTACATTTGCCTTCCCAATGGAAGTGGCATTAGTCCAAAGTTTCGATTTTATAAGTCAATTAAAAACAATAAAATAAAACAACTAACTAAAACAAATAATTAACATAACAGATTAAAATAAATAATTAAAATAATAAATACGTGGAACTCCATATGTCAGGACTCTTGTCTGCCTCTGATATGTCCCGACCAGCGATGTCACATCATTTGGTTCATTCGAGTACTCTTTCATCTTGGCAATCTTGGATCCATAGGAGTCATCTTTTTTGGCATTTTGGTTATCTTGTCTTCACCTCCACCTGGAGGCAGGCATCTTTTGGTCTTCATCCAGGGGACTCCAGGACTCCATTGTCTCCCGTGACCTCCGGTATAAATAGTTAATGTTCTAAACCAAAATAGAAAAGAAACAGATTAAGTATATTGCACAATACTAACCACCCTTTTGCCAAAAATAAAACATGCTTGGTAAAAACATTTCGTTTTTTTTTTTTCCTTCTGAAATTAAACACAAGTTAAAAAAAACAAGCATATATAAAACAGCATTCAATATTTAATACATCTTCTCTCTGCACACCAACCATGAGCTTCCATTATATATATATATTTTTATTTATTTATTTATTTACTTATTTTATATTATATATATTTACATATATTACAGTGTTTATGTGCCATTATAACAATCAACTTTTTAACTTCTCTGTCACTGCCTCCTGATTGTACCCATTTATTTTCTCTTTTTGTGTTCAAGGGACTTTATCTGTTTCTACATGCTCAAGCTGCATGATCTCATGTCTGGGATGGCATGGTTTGATTTGATTTACATGGACGAACTGCTCTATTGCCGTTTCACCTTCATTTTTCAAAACTTTATAAACTACAGGAGAGACCTTATCTATGATTCGAAATGGCCCCTGCCAGGCTGCTAGAAATTTAGAATTTTTTTGGTTACTTTTTCCAAAATGAAATTTATACACCTGATCCCCTACACTGTATTCCTTTACTGATCTCTTTTTTTATCATAGTAAGACTTTGCACTGTCAGCAGCTCTTTCCAGATTTCTCTGCACAAAAGCAAATGCATGTTGCAAATCCCTCCTCAGTTCATCAATATATTCATGAACTGTGGATACACTCACAAGTGTTTGCTCATGTGTTCTGTATAGCAGGTGTTGTGGTAACACCATTTTCCTACCTGTCAAGACCTCATGGGGGCTAACACCTGTTGCTTTGGCAGGAGTTGATCTGATTGCCATTAAAACCAAAGGTAATCGTAAATCCCAGCTGGAACCTGCTTCTGCCACACATTTCTTTAAAATGTCCTCAACAGACCTATTGCACCGTTCAACTCCACCTGAAGAAGCCGCCCGATATGCAATATGTAGTTTTCTTTTCACACCCAGTATTTGCCATACCTTACTCATTAGAGTACTTGTGAAATGACTTCCTCTGTCTGACTCAATTCTTTGTGGCAACCCAAACCTTGAGAACACATGGTTCACCAGCAATGTGGCTGCTGTTTGCGCACTACAATCTGGTGCAGGAATGCATTCAATCCACGTTGACATCAAACATACCACACTTAAAATATAACGGTTTCCTCTGCTCGCCCTTTTTAAAGGCCCTACATAGTCTATTTGCAAATCTGACCATGGAAGAGTTAGGCCTCTTTTCATTAATGGGGCTCTATGCATTGGTGAAGCAGGTTTAAATTGGGCACATACTAGACATCCTCTAGTATATAATTCCACATCTTGGGACATATGTGGCCAGTAAGCATAATCTTTCAGTATTTCCAATGTTTTTTGTGAACCTCTGTGGCCTGCAGTTATTGCATCATGTGCATGTTGTAGCATTAGCCCTCTGAATGAAAGGGGTACCACCCACTGTATCTGTCCTGTTATGGACTCTCTAATCATGAGTCCATCCTGTAATCTAATTTAATAGCACCCTCAACTCGTCTTTTCCCATACAATCATTTTCTGTTAAAGGATTTTGTTCAGGATCTATCATATGATTATAATAGATTCCCAAATTCGATCATTCTTTTGTGCCTCAATCAAATCTTGGCCTGGCGTGTCACCAGTTCATCTACCTCCTTTGGTGCTTTAGAACGTGTTACTGAATCAATCTGTATTTCACCCAGTAAATCATCAATAGGTAGCAATTCTCCCATCACAGCCCCAATTTTAGCCAGGTGGTCTGCCTTATCATTTCCCTCGTTATCCTTTCCTGGTGTTTTTAAATGACCACAAATTTTTCTCCAGTATATTGTTAGATCATTCTCTGACACCAATTTGTCTATGGCTTGTATCATTTTTCCATGTTTAAGTGGCTTTTTGTTGTATGTAACCATGCCATTTGCTTTCCAACCAGGCAAATACTACACAAAGCTATTCTGTGCATAGTCAGAATCAGTCACCAGGACAATTTCACTGAACTTTTTATCATCTGCAGTAGCAATTTCTTTATAAATGGCAGCCAATTCCGCCACCTGACTGCTCCTAGCTCCAATCCTCATCCCTATACTGGGGACGCCTTCACATTTCAACCAGACATTTCCTATTCCTGCCACTAATTGTTTATTACTGTCATTTTCAATGTGAAAAGCACAACCATCTACATATACAGTTGGCAAATCCTTGCATGTTTTGTCATCAAAAGCTTTGTGTGGTGATTGTTCAAATTCCTGCAAACTAGTTTCCACTTCCATTTCATTTGGTATTTGTTCAGTTGCGCAGTCATGTAAGTCAGCTAACCCTTGACCAATTGGGTTCTTTTTATTTTGTCCATATCTCACTTCTACAGGAAAACCTTGTAATGCCAGCGTCCATGAAGTGATTCTGGACTACGCTAGATTACCTGATCTAATTCTTTTACTCTCTAAAAATTTGCAAAGGTTGATGATTTGTTTCAATAATCACCTTTTCTCCCTGAACAATGGGGCGGAAATGTTGTAGCGCCCACACAGTGGCTAATAGGGCCTGGTCACATTCATTAAATTTCATTTCAACTTGGGAAAATGCCTTACTTGCATAGGCAATGGTTTTGTGATTCAAATCGTGTTTTTGTGATAACACCACTGAAATACAATGTTCAGAAAAACCTATTTCTATAAAGAAATCCCTGTCCTTTATGGGATATGCTAAACATGGTGCCTTTACAAGACATTCCTTTAATTTTGCCACTGCATCAGACTGCTCTTTTTCCCATTTCCAGGGAGTATTCAGTTTAAGCAGTTTAATCAATGGTTGAGTGATTTCTGCATAATTTTCAATGAACTTTCTGTTATAGCCTGTCATCCCTAATAAACTGTTTACTCCTTTCACATTTTTAGGATCTTTTAATCTTTGCATGGCCTCTATTTTCTTCTTTTGTGGATTTAGCCCATGTTCAGTCACTTCATGCCCTAGAAAGTTCACTTTTTTCTTGCACCATTGTGCTTTTTGTAAAGATACTTTGGCGCCTGCTTTCTGCAATTGGCCAAGCACATGTCTTATTTCATCAAAATGGCTTTTCAGGCTTTCATTTTTTATCAGGACATCATCCACATAAACTATGGTTCCTCTTTCCGCTGCATCTGGCATTGCCTTTCTGAAAAATATGACAAATTCACTCCCACTATTGATGTACCCGAACGGCGTTCTAAGCCAGGCGTATTGAGTCCTGTCAAATGTAAAGGAAAATAAATTCTGTATCTCCTCTGCCAATGGCACGCACCAATATCCAGAGGTGAGATCTAATGTGGTAAACACTTTTGAACCATGTACCTGAGCTAAGCCCTGATCAATGAATGGCAATGGCCATCTAGATACTGGTACTCTTTTATTTAACTCTCTCAAGTCCGCACATAGCCGCCATTGACCATTTGGCTTTAACACACCTAAAATAGGTGTATTGGATGTGCTATGAATGGGCCTGATGATTCCCTGCGATTCCAAATTTTCAATAATCTCTGCCAATGATTCTAAACATGCCAGTGGTAGTCTATACTGGCGTACAAACACTGGACTTCTGCTACACCCTTCTGGTAGTGTGGCCACATGTAAATCAGTTAAACCACAATCATAAGCATCTTTTGCAAATACATCCTTAAACTCCATAAATATCTCCCTCAGATTGTTCCTATCCTCATTGCTGTCAATCGCATCTGCTAAGGAGATCTGCTCTTCTACCATTTTGGAAAATTCTGGAAAATCTTCTGGTAAGGGAATCTCAGCGCTTTCCTCTAACTGTGTGGCTGTGTCTTTTTTTAAAGCTGCCACTTTTAAATATGTTGGCATATCAGCTTCCACTTCAATGGGCTGATTTTCTGTTTCATTTTCATTTAAATTAAATATTATGCAATCCTCTTGATGGCAGCACACTGTCTCATTTGAATCATAAGGATACACAGAATTAATTTTAAATATTCCTTTGGGCTGAGAGTCCAGGTGTTCTGGCAACTCACCCTTGGCATCTACATACATTTCAGGGATATTTCCAATCACCATGTTATTTAAATCTGCCGTATAATGTGATTTTTGTATGGCCATTCCTAATGGGGAGTTTTCCTCTAAATTAATATCCTGACAACCTTTATTATTTACCATAATTTTTACAGATCCTTCACCAATATCTACCAATGGAATGTATTCATAATCCAGGCCTTGCTGTTTTATGGATTCATTCAGGCATACAAATGCATCAGAGTCTTTCATCTGCTGTCCATTTTTGCATTTCAGTGTTATTGCAAACTGTTTTGTAAATGCAGGAATAATAGTATCTTTCCTCATTTGTAATTCGATTGCATAAGGAACCAGTTGTGCACAATGATAAGCCCTTCTTTTGTCTTCAAATTCAGGTGCCGGACCACCTAGGCGCGACCATATTTTTTGATTAAGGAAATCTAACACCATACACATTCTGTGCATGATGTCATTGCCCATGTAAAGTTCATTTTGTGCTCCACTCACTATCCATACATTATGGTAAATTGTTTTCTGCCCAATGCTAATTTTAAGCATGCATCTGCCTGCAATTCGGTTTTCAAAGTCTGGACTGTCCAACCCAGAAACATATTGGGTTTTAATCCTAAATTTCAGGATTTCTTCCCTCTCCATTATTTTTTGCAACAATTTCTCATTAATAAAACTCCTTTCATGTCCAAGCGCTAAAGTGGCTTTTATTGTTTTAAAATAGTCATTTATACCAACATGAACCCATGGTTGCTCATCTTCCATGTGTATTTCTGCCAGAGTGGTAATGTGTTTTTCTGAATCTGTTTTAGGAGCAATATTCTGTTTGCATGTTTTCTCTTTTAAATAAAAACGTAATGTGTGCTCATCTATGGCAGTCTGCCAATTTTTCCTTGGGTCCAAGTATATTTGTACAGGTAGTTTTGCATTGTCGCTCTGCATTTTGTCTTGACACATTAATATAACAGTGACACTAGGTATGCAACTATTCTGGAGATATACCTCCACAGCATCATTTGTTTTGGCAACGGTGTGACATTCATTTATGTTGCGGTTTTGTGATTTTAGTTTCTTAGGCCTCAATGGTTTTTTGGTTAAGGACCACAGCACTCCATTCACCCCATCTATGAGAGGAGACAATCTTTTCAGGCAATCTGTCCCCATCAGAAATGGAATTTCACAAATAGATGTGATCAATACCTCTTGTTTCATTCTGTGCTTTCCTATTTTTATGTCAACCTCAGTTACACCTATGATGGGCACCTCCTCCCCATTAAAGTTATGCACTTGACGTTGATTTTCCTTCACTGTGATCTGACTCTGTGGGGGTCTCCCTTCATTGATACTCTTTACCAGCTCCTTGGACATAATTGTGGCCTGTGCGCCAGTGTCAATCATAGCAAAGGTGTGGCATTTTTCTTCTACAGTGATGGGTGCATAATATCTGTCCTCAACTTCCTCTAATACACATAAGAAGTGTGAATTCTTAATGATCTCTTTTTTTAATCATAGTAAGATTTACGCGCACAGCGTATTCATGGATTTTAGGCTTCCAAACCAGCTGTGGCGCAGAGAATCGCAGTGACCCTGCAGCAGCGCCAGTAACGCCCACAAGAACGCCCTCGCACAAGGAAAAGCCATCAAAATCCCTAAATCGTCGCAAAGGGCTGCGCTAACCCTGGACCAGTTCACCAGGCTGGCAAACAGCAAACGCCAAGCGGGGAACGTGTATTGCAGGGGTGCGCGGGAAGTTCCACACGCGATTTCAGCAGGGTACGTGTATTTCAGGGGTGCGCGGGAAGTTCCACACGCGATTTCAGCAGGGTACATGTATTTCAGGGGTGCGCGGGAAGTTCCACACGCGATTTCAGCAGGGTACGTGCATGTCAGGGGTGCGCGGGAAGTTCCACACGCGAATGGGCCAGTGCGAGCAGGGTACATGTATTCCATGGGTGCGCGGGAAGTTCCACATGCGATTTCATCAGGGTACGTGTATTTCAGGGGTGCGCGGGAAGTTCCACACGCGATTGTCCCAGTGCGAGCAGGGTACGTGTATTTCAGGGGTGCGCGGGAAGTTCCACACGCGATTGTCCCAGTGCGAGCAGGGTACGTGTATTTCAGGGGTGTGCGGGAAGTTGCACACGCGATTTCAGCAGGGAATGTGTATTTCATGGGTTCTGGGGAGTATTACACGTGAATTGGCCGTGTGGGTCCTCCCAGGTGTACGCTCCACAACCTCCACGGCCCCTGCAGGCAGCCCACACCACGGGGGACTACCCTGCACCCATGCTCATGTCCCGCAGGCAGCCCATCCACCATGGGCATGCCCTCCAGCCAACCCACATGTCACCTTGCACTACTGATCAACAATGCATGTCTCCCACCACCCCCACCCCCCAGCAGTGCAGGGGCACCCTCCACCATGCCCCTACTCATGTCTCCCACCACCCCCACCCCCCAGCAGTGCAGGGGCAGCCTCCACCAGGCACCCACTCATGTCTCCCACCACCCCCACCCCCCAGCAGTGCAGGGGCAGCCTCCACCAGGCCCCCACTCATGCCTACCACCACCCCCACCCCCCAGCCACCAGGGGCAGCCTCCACCAGGCCCCCACTCATGTCTCCCACCACCCCCACCCCCAGCAGTGCAGGGGCAGCCTCCACCAGGCCCCCACTCATGTCTCCCACCACCCCCACCCCCCAGCAGTGCAGGGGCACCCTCCACCATGCCCCCACTCATGTCTCCCACCACCCACACCCCCCAGCAGTGCAGGGGCATCCTCCACCAGGCCCCCACTCATGTCTACCACCACCCCCACCCCCCTGCCACCATGGCCACCCTCCACCAGGCCCCCACTCATGTCCCCCTGCACCCCCACCCCCCAGCATCCAGGGTCTCCCTCCACCAGGCCCCCACTCATGTCTCCCACCACCCCCACCCCCCTGCCACCATGGGCAGCCTCCACCAGGCCCCCACTCATGTCTCCCACCACCCCCACCCCCCAGCCACCAGGGGCAGCCTCCACCAGGCCCCCACCCATGTCTCCCACCACCCCCACCCCCCAGCCACCAGGGGCAGCCTCCACCAGGCCCCCACCCATGTCTACCACCACCCCCACCCCCCTGCCACCATGGGCAGCCTCCACCAGGCCCCCACTCATGTCTACCACGACCCCCACCCCCCTGCCACCATGGCCACCCTCCACCAGGCCCCCACTCATGTCCCCCTGCACCCCCACCCCCCAGCACCCAGGGTCACCCTCCACCAGGCCCCCACTCATGTCTCCCACCACCCCCACCCCCCTGCCACCATGGGCAGCCTCCACCAGGCCCCCACTCATATCTCCCACCACCCCCACCCCCCAGCCACCAGGGGCAGCCTCCACCAGGCCCCCACCCATGTCTCCCACCACCCCCACCCCCCAGCCACCAGGGGCAGCCTCCACCAGGCCCCCACTCATGTCTCCCACCACCCCCACCCCCCAGCAGTGCAGGGGCAGCCTCCACCAGGCCCCCACCCATGTCTCCCACCACCCCCACCCCCCAGCTACCAGGGGCAGCCTCCACCAGGCCCCCACTAATGTCTACCACCACCCCCACCCCCCTGCCACCATGGGCAGCCTCCACCAGGCCCCCACTCATGTCTACCACCACCCCCACCCCCCTGCCACCATGGCCACCCTCCACCAGGCCCCCACTCATGTCCCCCTGCACCCCCACCCCCCAGCATCCAGGGTCACCCTCCACCAGGCCCCCACTCATGTCTCCCACCAACCCCACCCCCCTGCCACCATGGGCAGCCTCCACCAGGCCCCCACTCATGTCTCCCACCACCCCCCAGCCACCAGGGGCAGACTCCACCAGGCCCCCACCCATGTCTCCCACCACCCCCACCCCCCAGCCACCAGGGGCAGCCTCCACCAGGCCCCCACTCATGTCTCCCACCACCCCCACCCCCCAGCAGTGCAGGGGCAGCCTCCACCAGGCCCCCACTCATGTCTACCACCACCCCCACCCCCCTGCCACCATGGCCACCCTCCACCAGGCCCCCACTCATGTCCCCCTGCACCCCCACCCCCCAGCATCCAGGGTCACCCTCCACCAGGCCCCCACTCATGTCTCCCACCACCCCCCCCCTGCCACCATGGGCAGCCTCTACCAGGCCCCCACCCATGTCTCCCACCACCCCACCCCCCTGCCACCATGGGCAGCCTCCACCAGGCCCCCACTCATGTCTCCCACCACCCCCACCCCCCAGCAGTGCAGGGGCAGCCTCCACCAGGCCCCCACTCATGTCTCCCACCACCACCACCCCCCAGCAGTGCAGGGGCACCCTCCACCAGGCCCCCACTCATGTCTCCCACCACCCCCACCCCCCAGCAGTGCAGGGGCAGCCTACACCAGGCCCCCACCCATGGCTCCCACCACCCCCACCCCCCAGCCACCAGGGGCAGCCTCCACCAGGCCCCCACTCATGTCTACCACCACCCCCACCCCCCTGCCACCATGGGCAGCCTCCACCAGGCCCCCACTCATGTCTACCACCACCCCCACCCCCCTGCCACCATGGGCAGCCTCCACCAGGCCCCCACTCATGTCTCCCACCACCCCCACCCCCCAGCAGTGCAGGGGCAGCCTCCACCAGGCCCCCACTCATGTCTCCCACCACCACCACCTCCCAGCAGTGCAGGGGCACCCTCCACTAGGCCCCCACTCATGTCTCCCACCAACCCCACCCCCCAGCAGTGCAGGGGCAGGCTCCACCAGGCCCCACTCATGTCTACCACCACCCCCACCCCCCAGCAGTGCAGGGGCATCCTCCACCAGGCCCCCACTCATGTCTCCCACCACCCCCACCCCCCAGCAGTGCAGGGGCAGCCTCCACCAGGCCCCCACTCATGTCTACCACCACCCCCACCCCCCAGCCACCAGGAGCAGCCTCCATCAGGCCCCCACTCATGTCTCCCACCACCCCCACCGCCCTGCCACCATGGGCAGCCTCTACCAGGCCCCCACCCATGTCTCCCACCACCCCCACCCCCCTGCCACCATGGGCAGCCTCCACCAGGCCCCCACTCATGTCTCCAACCACCCCCACCCCCCAGCAGTGCAGGGGCAGCCTCCACCAGGCCCCCACTCATGTCTCCCACCACCCCCACCCCCCAGCAGTGCAGGGGCAGCCTCCACCAGGCCCCCACTCATGTCTCCCACAACCCCCACCCCCCAGCAGTGCAGGGGCACCCTCCACCAGGCCCCCACTCATGTCTCCCACCACCCCCACCCCCCAGTAGTGCAGGGGCAGCCTCCACCAGGCCCCCACTCATGTCTACCACCACCCCCACCCCCCTGCCACCATGGCCACCCTCCACCAGGCCCCCACTCATGTCCCCCTGCACCCCCACCCCCCAGCATCCAGGGTCACCCTCCACCAGGCTCCCACTCATGTCTCCCACCACCCCCACCCCCCTGATACCATGGGCAGCCTCCACCAGGCCCCCACTCATGTCTCCCACCACCCCCACCCCCCAGCAGTGCAGGGGCAGCCTCCACCAGGCCCCCACTCATGTCTCCCACCACCCCCACCCCCCAGCAGTGCAGGGGCAGCCTCCACCAGCCCCCCACTCATGTCTCCCACCACCTCCACCCCCCAGCAGTGCAGGGGCAGCCTCCACCAGGCCCCCACTCATGTCTACCACCACCCCCACCCCCCTGCCACCATGGCCACCTTCCACCAGGCCCCCACTCATGTCCCCCTGCACCCCCACCCCCCAGCATCCAGGGTCACCCTCCACCAGGCCCCCACTCAAGTCTCCCACCACCCCCACCCCCCTGCCACCATGGGCAGCCTCCACCAGACCCCCACTCATGTCTCCCACCACCCCCACCCCCCAGCAGTGCAGGGGCAGCCTCCACCAGGCCCCCACTCATGTCTCCCACCACCCCCCAGCAGTGCAGGGGCAGCCTCCACCAGGCCCCCACTCATGTCTCCCACCACCCCCACCCCCCAGCAGTGCAGGGGCAGCCTCCACCAGCCCCCCACTCATGTCTCCCACCACCTCCACCCCCCAGCAGTGCAGGGGCAGCCTCCACCAGGCCCCCACTCATGTCTACCACCACCCCCACCCCCCTGCCACCATGGCCACCTTCCACCAGGCCCCCACTCATGTCCCCCTGCACCCCCACCCCCCAGCATCCAGGGTCACCCTCCACCAGGCCCCCACTCAAGTCTCCCACCACCCCCACCCCCCTGCCACCATGGGCAGCCTCCACCAGGCCCCCACTCATGTCTCCCACCACCCCCACCCCCCAGCAGTGCAGGGGCAGCCTCCACTCATGTCTCCCACCACCCCCCAGCAGTGCAGGGGCAGCCTCCACCAGGCCCCCACTCATGTCTCCCACCACCCCCACCCCCCAGCAGTGCAGGGGCACCCTCCACCAGGCCCCCACTCATGTCTCCCACCACCCCCACCCCCCAGCAGTGCAGGGGCAGCCTCCACCAGGCCCCCACTCATGCCTACCACCACCCCCACCCCCCAGCCACCAGGGGCAGCCTCCACCAGGCCCCCACTCATGTCTCCCACCACCCCCACCCCCCAGCAGTGCAGGGGCAGCCTCCACCAGGCCCCCACTCATGTCTCCCACCACCCCCACCCCCCAGCAGTACAGGGGCACCCTCCACCAGGCCCCCACTCATATCTCCCACCACCCCCACCCCCCAGCAGTGCAGGGGCAGCCTCCACCAGGCCCCCACTCATGTCTACCACCACCCCCACCCCCCTGCCACCATGGCCACACTCCACCAGGCCCCCACTCATGTCCCCCTGCACCCCCACCCCCCAGCATCCAGGGTCAGCCTCCACCAGGCCCCCACTCATGTCTCCCACCACTCCCACCCCCCAGCCACCAGGGGCAGCCTCCACCAGGCCCCCACCCATGTCTCCCACCACCCCCACCCCCCAGCCACCAGGGGCAGCCTCCACCAGGCCCCCACTCATGTCTCCCACCACCCTCACCCCCCTGCCACCATGGGCAGCCTCCACCAGGCCCCCACTCATGTCTCCCACCACCCCCACCCCCCAGCAGTGCAGGGGCAGCCTCCACCAGGCCCCCACTCATGTCTCCCACCACCCCCACCCCCCAGCAGTGCAGGGGCACCCTCCACCAGGCCCCCACTCATGTCTCCCACCACCCCCACCCCCCAGCAGTGCAGGGGCAGCCTCCACCAGGCCCCCACTCATGTCTACCACCACCCCCACCCCCCTGCCACCATGGCCACCCTCCACCAGGCCCCCACTCATGTCCCCCTGCACCCCCACCCCCCAGCATCCAGGGTCACCCTCCACCAGGCCGCCACTCATGTCTCCCACCACCCCCACCCCCCTGCCACCATGGGCAGCCTCCACCAGGCCCCCACTCATGTCTCCCACCACCGCCACCCCCCAGCAGTGCAGGGGCAGCCTCCACCAGGCCCCCACTCATGTCTCCCACCACCCCCACCCCCAGCAGTGCAGGGGCAGCCTCCACCAGCCCCCCACTCATGTCTCCCACCACCCCCACCCCCCAGCAGTGCAGGGGCAGCCTCCACCAGGCCCCCACTCATGTCTACCACCACCCCACCCCCCTGCCACCATGGCCACCCTCCACCAGGCCCTCACTCGTGTCCCCCTGCACCCCCACCCCCCAGCATCCAGGGTCACCCTCCACCAGGCCCCCACTCATGTCTCCCACCACCCCCACCCCCTGCCACCATGGGCAGCCTCCACCAGGCCCCCACTCATGTCTCCCACCACCCCCACCCCCCAGCAGTGCAGGGGCAGCCTCCACCAGGCCCCCACTCATGTCTCCCACCACCCCCACCCCCCAGCAGTGCAGGGGCACCCTCCACCAGGCACCCACTCATGTCTCCCACAACCCCCACCCCCCAGCAGTGCAGGGGCAGCCTCCACCAGGCCCCCACTCATGTCTACCACCACCCCCACCCCCCAGCCACCAGGGTCACCCTCCACCAGGCCGCCACTCATGTCTCCCACCACCCCCACCCCCCTGCCACCATGGGCAGCCTCCACCAGGCCCCCACTCATGTCTCCCACCACCGCCACCCCCCAGCAGTGCAGGGGCAGCCTCCACCAGGCCCCCACTCATGTCTCCCACCACCCCCACCCCCAGCAGTGCAGGGGCAGCCTCCACCAGGCCCCCACTCATGTCTCCCACCACCCCCACCCCCCAGCAGTGCAGGGGCAGCCTCCACCAGGCCCCCACTCATGTCTACCACCACCCCACCCCCCTGCCACCATGGCCACCCTCCACCAGGCCCTCACTCATGTCCCCCTGCACCCCCACCCCCCAGCATCCAGGGTCACCCTCCACCAGGCCCCCACTCATGTCTCCCACCACCCCCACCCCCTGCCACCATGGGCAGCCTCCACCAGGCCCCCACTCATGTCTCCCACCACCCCCACCCCCCAGCAGTGCAGGGGCAGCCTCCACCAGGCCCCCACTCATGTCTCCCACCACCCCCACCCCCCAGCAGTGCAGGGGCACCCTCCACCAGGCACCCACTCATGTCTCCCACAACCCCCACCCCCCAGCAGTGCAGGGGCAGCCTCCACCAGGCCCCCACTCATGTCTACCACCACCCCCACCCCCCAGCCACCAGGGGCAGCCTCCACCAGGCCCCCACTCACGTCTCCCACCACCCCCACCCCCCAGCAGTGCAGGGGCAGCCTCCACCAGGCCCCCACTCATGTCCCCCTGCACCCCCACCCCCCTGCCACCATGGCCACCCTCCACCAGGCCCCCACTCATGTCCCCCTGCACCCCCACCCCCCAGCCACCAGGGGCAGCCTCCACCAGGCCCCCACTCATGTCTACCACCACCCCCACCCCCCTGCCACCATGGGCAGCCCCCACCAGGTCCTCACAACCCCCAATCATGTGCGTAATGGTCAGCCTCCACAGCCAAAAAGCCCTACCAAGTAACCCATTCACCCACATGGAAATGGAAATCACATGTTACACACCCAATGTTCATGAAGCTAATGAACCCATGTCCGTCACACACAATGGTTGCAATTGAATGGGAAAACACCCAACATGACATGCATGAAACCAATGAGATGATACCACACAGTGAAGTATGGAAACAAAATTGTATTGAAAAAAATAAAGAATGCTAAAGAAAGGAAACAAACTACAATGTGAATGAGAAAAAAAAGCTGCATGTCCGTATAAAAACACAAAACTGCAAATCAGAATCCAAAAAAATTTTGTCCAAAGTCAAATGTAAAAAAATCTCCATGCAATAAAGAACTATGTAAAAAACTACCAAGGGTCCATGAGCCCAACTGAACAAAAGGAAACCTACTAAAATACCTACCTAAAAATCAACTATATACAAAAAATGGAGCAGTGTCCGTCGACTCCAAAAACTAAAGAACTATATACAAAGGCGGCGGGCAAGTCCAGCGGCTCACTCCGTGGTGTCCCGGGCCAGGGCATCATCGAACTCCTGTTCGATGTCCCGGAGGCATTCCAGTTCCATGGCCCTGAGGGTCCGCAGGGACGACGCCGTGTCCTCCTCCAACCCCCTGCGGATTGCCTCGAGGCACTCGGCCCGCCTCAGGGCCCTCCGCATGGAGTTCTCCGCCCGGACCATTGTGAGCCGCGCCTCTTCCACCCGCCGCCGCTCCGCACCTATGGCGTGGCCCAACCTCTGCCACACGGGAGACACTCTCTGTCCTGGGTCCCCCTACCCTCCGGCCGATGCCTGCCCCTCCGATGTCGAAAGCCCCGAGCCTTCATGTCTCCCACCATGTTGCTGCTGCTGCTGCTCTGCCTCTGCCCGTGCACTGCCTCCTGCTGCCTGCACATCCTCCGCCGGCTGGGGTGCAGTTGTTGATGTGGCCACCCCTGCTGGACCTCCGACTCCCGACTGTGGCAGGGATGCCTCCTCCACCAGCCTGGCTGCACCGTCAGAGGCAGCTCCACAGGGCACCCAGGTGACTGATGGGTGGGAAGATGGCACAGAGGACGACTAGCGCATAGGGGGTCCAGTTGAGGAGGGGGTCGGAGCAAGCCCCATCCGGCCTGGGTGACCTGTCCCAGCAGGCTGACGTGGTCAACGAGCCATTCGAGATGACGTGCAGTCTCTCCATGAAAAGACTGCAGGTCACCTTGCATGGCCCGTTGACGCAACGCCACACCAGCCAGGACAGGCTCAACCCGGACCTGGATGGCCACGTCCGCAGGCAGAGGAAGGCCAGTTGACGTCAGCTCATCCCCTGCCTGAAAACGGGTCTGGACGTAGGCATCCCTGCTGGTGCAAGATGATGCAGGGACAGGATCGGGGACAGGATTGCACACAGGCACCTCCGCGGCGGCCTGTGCTGCCTCCTGTCCCTGGTCCTGCACTGCACCACTAGCACCAGTGGGATCCCCGCCTCCAGATCCCGTCTCTGGTGCTTGCACGGCCTCCTCCTCCACCAAACCCCCCACCAACCTGGATGACTCAGTGCCATCTTCCCCTGTTGGGCCCTGTGGGGTCCCAGCTGCCCCTTCTGCTGCCGAGGAGTCCAACTGCAACCTCCGCCTCTTGGACCTCCCCCCGGCAGCTGCGGCCTGGGACGTGGCACCGGACTCCTCACTCCCCGACGAGATGACAACACGGGAGGGGAGTCGGGCCTTGCATCTCCGGCTGGCGGTCGGATCCCCGCCGCTGTGCTCCACAGCATCTTCTCCGCACTCTTCATCAGTTGACGCTGCAGACAGGGAGAAACAAAACACAGGCATCAGGGCACTGTACAATGGACACATACACACATGACAGTTGCACATGAGTGGCATTGGCAAACCTCAGACATGTCATCACAATCCCCAACACACATGTCATTGCAACTCGCACACATGAGCCATACCACAGCCATATCGCAACTGCCACCACCATCCCTACACATACAACAGCATCAGCAGCCAAAGGGGAGCCAGACATCACATGCAACACAGGAAGTGCACCACACATGTACACACACCACCACACTTGCATGCATGTCTACACCTCTGCCAAGTGTCGCACTGTTCAGACGGGCAGAGGCAGCTCCACAGGGCACCCAGGTGACTGATGGGTGGGAAGATGGCACAGAGGACGACTAGCGCATAGGGGGTCCAGTTGAGGAGGGGGTCGGAGCAAGCCCCATCCGGCCTGGGTGACCTGTCCCAGCAGGCTGACGTGGTCAACGAGCCATTCGAGATGACGTGCAGTCTCTCCATGAAAAGACTGCAGGTCACCTTGCATGGCCCGTTGACGCAACGCCACACCAGCCAGGACAGGCTCAACCCGGACCTGGATGGCCACGTCCGCAGGCAGAGGAAGGCCAGTTGACGTCAGCTCATCCCCTGCCTGAAAACGGGTCTGGACGTAGGCATCCCTGCTGGTGCAAGATGATGCAGGGACAGGATCGGGGACAGGATTGCACACAGGCACCTCCGCGGCGGCCTGTGCCATGTTCCATGTTTTGACAGATTCCATGTCAAATCTGCCAATCAGGCTTCCACATACCGCTGTCACATGCATCCATGTTGCATCAGTGTTGCACCCTTGTCAAATACACACACATGCACATGTACACAGTGCTCATACATGCAGCCGAAAACAACATACATGCCTGACATCACGGACATGTCTACTTACATACACATTCATCCAAACATGTGTGCATGCACAACTGCATTTGCCATGCAAGCCCACACACACAAGCACCATCCATGTCTCACACATTACAGCCCTCGCATTTGTCAGCCCCACGGCCCTGTACACCCCCACCCATACTCGACCCCATACAAACAGATGTGCAACCTGCACAATACCGAATAATCACCACACGCACTGCTCACAATCAGGATGCATGTACACTCACCGCTCGACTCCAGACGGGTCTGCTTCTCTAGGACCTGGACGTGGAGCACTGGGGATATGCGTTCCAGGACCCCATCTGTTCTTCTGACAAGTGGCCCCGGCGCCCCTTGGCATCCGCTGCCTTCAAGGGGCGCCGGGCCTTGTTTAGGGTCCTGGACCTGAAGTCCTCCCAGCGCTTCCTAACATGTTGTAAGTCCCGGACTGCCACCCCCTCCGCGTTGATGGCAGTCACGATGTCAGTCCAGATCCGAGTCCGTCCTTCCTTGTCGGCGCGGGAACTTCCGAAGAGGGCATCATACTGCCCCAGGACTTGCTCCACCAGGACACCAACTTCGGTGGCACTGAAGCTGGTGCCCCTCTGCCTCTCTGGCCGGGGGTTGTCAGTGGTCACAGATGGTGTTTGCCCCGACATGACAACCCCAGAGGCAGGAGTGGGTGGGCAACTGGGTCCTGGGGCTGGGCTGTGGAGCGATGGAATTCCAGTCGGGAGTCTTCGGTTCCAGCAGGGGTGGTCACAGCAACAGCACCCCTGGCTGATGTGCAGGCAGAAAATGGCAGTGCACGTGGGCAGCAGGCAGTCAGGCAGCAGCAGATGGCGATTCTATTGGACCAAAGGCCCTCAGCGCGTAAGCGCATCTGTGACGTGACCCGCACAGGTGTTTCCCACACAGCACGTGATGACAGAGCACACGTGGAAAGACTGCACGTCAGAGTGTCATCGCGTGTAATTGGACAGCACGTCAGAGTCTCATCGCGTGTAATTGGTGGAAATGGCCCTACACGCAGAAGTGACAAAGCATGTAATTGGTGGAAATGGGCCTACACGCATAAGTGACAAAGCGTGTAATTGGTGGAAATGGCCCTAGCGCGTACACGCCACGTAAGTGACGCTGGACGTGTGGGCCTGTATAAAAGGTACGTGTAGAACACCATTTCCTTGTACGTGCTTTTCGTGGAGAGCGAGTGGGTGAATTCTGTACTTCTGGTCACAGCAACAGCACCCCTGGCTGATGTGCAGGCAGAAAATGGCAGTGCACGTGGGCAGCAGGCAGTCAGGCAGCAGCAGATGGCGATTCTATTGGACCAAAGGCCCTCAGCGCGTAAGCGCATCTGTGACGTGACCCGCACAGGTGTTTCCCACACAGCACGTGATGACAGAGCACACGTGGAAAGACTGCACGTCAGAGTGTCATCGTGTGTAATTGGACAGCACGTCAGAGTCTCATCGCGTGTAATTGGTGGAAATGGCCCTACACGCAGAAGTGACAAAGCATGTAATTGGTGGAAATGGGCCTACACGCATAAGTGACAAAGCGTGTAATTGGTGGAAATGGCCCTAGCGCGTACACGCCACGTAAGTGACGCTGGACGTGTGGGCCTGTATAAAAGGTACGTGTAGAACACCATTTCCTTGTACGTGCTTTTCGTGGAGAGCGAGTGGGTGAATTCTGTACTTCTTGTCGTTTCACACGCGATTTAATTCACAGCGTTTCAAGTTCGTATTCCCTGTTACCTCTGACAGCTTTTTCTCTTTTTTCTCTTATACTGGTTTACCTGGGCCTGTTCCCTCAAACAGTGTTCCCTTCTACTGTTGTCCTGTCTCCTCAGACAACGTACAAATCTTCTTTTGGCGGGTTGTTGCCAACCAAACGCGCTCCTTTTTCACGCTCTTTTACCTCGCAGACGGTGAGTCACGCACGTATCGAACATCTGTGCTTGCCCCGTGTGTAGCCTACCCCTTCAGAGGTCATTCTAGGCTGCGTGTGACACGCATACTTTCATTCTTGTGTTACTGGGTGCCACAGCGTAGTGCAGGTTTTTCTTTCTGCACACGTGGTCTAGGAGGGGTTGCGTGCACGTCATCTCCCTTTTTTGGGGCTCCTGTGCGTAGCGTGACCCGTCATATTTCCCCAGGGGTTACAATCAGCCTTGCAAGAGCACTAGGGTACAATTACCATCTGGTACCCAACCCCTTTGACCCCCACTTGCCCAGGACAATAGTTTACAGCCACTCCCATACGCACATTTACATCAGTGCCATGGCTGGGAGGCGAGGATTCCGTAAGGGTGGCAAAGGTGGAAGAGCCACAAGTGGTGGCTGTGGTGGATCCGGTAGGGGATGTGGTCGTTACTTGCAGGGTGAGCCTGTCCCCCCATGTGTGGAGGACCACTCAAGGGCACCCATAATCCCCCCCCTCCCGTTGAGGCTGATGTGGCTGACACCATCCATGCTCAGCCCTTGTTGGACCAGCCCATTGTGGCACCAGACCTGGCTGACTCCATGGCTGACTTCCAGGTCAGCAGGCCTATGACACGTGCGCTGGTGCACGTTGATGTCACCATGCCACGTGCATCTGGGGCAGCAAGGTCATCTGCTGCACCAAGTAGGCAGGGAGGAGAGGCTGCAGGGGCAGCTGCGGCTCCATCCATCCCAGCCCTCACACACCCAGCCAGGACAGTGTCGGTCCTAGTCCATGCTGCTGACATTCCCCCTTACACCATCACACTAGAGCCAATGCCTGCACCAACTCCCATGCTGAGTGTGCAATCCACACTCCTGATACAGAGTCCACCAGGGCTCCTGCCCCTAGTGTCCAGAGTGGCGCAGGACACTCAGGATCACCACCACCTTCCAAGCGGAAGAGGAAGAGTGCTCGTCCGGCACAGGCTGATGTCCCAGACACGGCTACACAGTCCGGCCCATCCAGGAAGCCCAGCTTCACGGATGACGAACTGAATGCACTTGTCGAGTATGTGTCCGCACATGACAACGAGATGGTCATTGTTGCAGGATCCAAGACCACACCTGCACAACGCCAGGCACACTGGCAGACCGTTGCGGACATCGTAAGTGCCCTTGGAATCGTGAGGCGCACAGCCAATGATTGCTATAAGCGCTGGAATGACCTAAAGCGCAGGGCAAAGAGTAAGCTGGCCTCAAGTCATGCCGCAACTCTAGTGACTGGAGGTGGGTCTCCAGTAGTAGACATGGAACTCACTCCACATGAGTCAGTCGCTGGGACCTACGTCACGGAGGAACAGATCCAAGGCGTGGGAGATCTGGCTGATTACGAGGCATTGTCTGGTGAGTGCACATGCATGTGTGTGTCATCCATGTGCATGGTGTGTGTGTGAGGGCTTCTGTTTGTGTGCCAGGTAAGAGTGTGTGCGCCTGAGTCGTATGGGTCAGCCATGTGCTTCATGCAATACATCCTGCGCAGCTGCATTTGGCCATAGCAGTATCCCTTCTGCCAACAGTAGACATCTAGCCCAACTGCACGCCAGTTGCCCTTGAAGTGTCACCTTGCCACAGCATTGTTGCTTATTTTTCACTGTTCATTCAGTCAGATTGTTTGCATTCCACCACCTTTACTAGGCATGTTGCAGTCCACTAGTCACATGTCTGGCATGGCTATGGTAAAGTGGAGTGACTTTGTTACCTGGATATCATTTGTTCACACATGTCCCTGTGCAATTGGACCATTTCAGACTGGCAGCTCCAGGTGAAAAATCTGACCTGTTAGAATTAGAAAAGCTATTACATGCGGGAACTGGACTGAATGAATAGGTGCTGCCCTCCTCTACATCTTCACTCAATAGCAATGGTACATGCCATCTGTGTGATGGCATGTGTGTTTCACCTGGCAATCACAGGCCAATGTGTGATGCCACTGCCAGGCAGCATGCAGAAAATGTGTTCATCTTTCATCTTGGTGTCATCAGTGTGTGCCATTTGCCTGCCCTTCATATGCAGTGAGGGTGCATGCATGGGAGGGTTTTAGTCATGTGGGACATGTGTCAATCAAGTACTGGTTCTCTTGCTTCTCAGCCCTCATTGTGTGCCATGGTGCTAATGCCTGTTTCTATTTCTTTGTTTTTATGTCTTTGCAGGGGAAGACGCACCTGATACTGCTGGGGTTGTGGAGATGGTGCAGACCCAGGAGGGGTCCGAGGGCCGACCAACCTCCAGTGAGGGACGTGGTGTGGTGATGGGTGAGAACCCACAAGTGCTGCAGGTCGTGCTCTCAAGGGGTGTCTCTGGCTGCACCTCCCCCGAGCTGTACTCAGGTGTTGATTCGGATGAGACCTACTTGCCGTCGCAGGTGAGTGTTCCAGGGAGGGATTCTGTTCTGTCCCACCCACCTGCACCAGGGTCAGAACCCTCAATGGGGATGTCAGTGTTGGCAGCTACGCCTTTGGTGGTTACGGATGCAGGGTCACACTCCGCGACATCTGATCCTGTTCCTGGGCCAGCAGATCAGAGGGGGAATGCAGTCCTGCAGCCTCAGGCAGTGCCGGCACAGCAAGGCGCAGTTCGCCTTGCCCCAGACAGGTGTGGTGCCCGCCGACGTGGTGGCCGTACGCCACCTGGCAATACCGCATGGGAGCAATCCATTTACGGTATGGCAACACAACAGGCAGCATCATCCGAGATGATGGCTCAGGCCATGGATAGGGTGGCCACTTCCATTGTCCCCCCTGAAAGGCTGATGGAGCGACTAGAGCAGGCAACCGACTCCATCTGCCAGTCACACAGGGAGGACATGTTGGGGTCCAACAGGGACAGGCGGGCGGCACTGGCGACTCTGCAGGAGGCCATCTCCATTGAGTCCCAGGCCCACAGGGAAGCCCTGAGGCAGGAGCTCCTTCACCTCAGGACGACTCTTGTTGAGCTTGAGGCTTCAACACACCAAAGGACAGAACAGCAGCTGGAGCGTCTCACCCGTACGCTCTCAGCTGAGATGCAGGCAATGAGGGCGGAGGTCCGGGCATCCCGTGAGTTGTTGCATGGGGACCTCCGCACACTCATCCTCCAGAACCAGACCTACCACACCTGCATGCTTGCAGCCATGGAGGAGCAGACTAGGGCCTTGCGTGGGCTGCCTCCCATAGTGCAACCACCTCCGGATGCAGCTGCACAGGGTGATAATAGCGACAGCAGTGATACTCCCACAATAGGGTAGCCGTGTGGGCCATGAGCCCATGGAGGTGTTTTTTTTTCCCAGGACCCACACAGGTGGGTTTTGGTGTGCACCCTGTCCTCGGACCTCCTGGGTGGCCTCCCAAACCCCCCGGGCCCATCAATGGCCATTTTTGATTTTTATTTTTGTTTTTAATTTTTATTTTTGATTTTTATTTTTGATTTTTATTTTTATTTTTGATTTTTATTTTTATTTTCTAAATATTTTTCCCCAATTTTTTTGGGACAATTTGTTGGCTTCCGTGGTTCCTGTGGGCATACGCAGCATTGTGGCTGGGCACATGCAGGCTTGTCATGTATTTGGTTCAGATGCTTGGGTTTGAGTCACACACACCCCTCCTGCTTCCCGTTTCCATGGGCTTGCAAAGGGTGTGCCCAAGTGACATTGACGTACATGGTGACATTGGACTCCCACTACATGTGTGGGTAGTCTAGTCAATACTGTGTATACATTCCTAGTGCATATTGCTGTTGTGTTGTACACTGCATGTTACATTGATGTGTAACTCATCATCTGTGTCTACCTCCCAATTTGCAGGTCCCTTCCTCATGTCTACACAAGGCCCTCTAGTCTGGAGATGGGGTCCATGTTGGCAGCAGTGCACCTACAACTCTACATGGTGCCAACACTGCACAGTTGGTAGTGGTGGGAGTGCAGGCATTTCCAGGTGGTGAGACTACTAATATATAACATTTGTGATGTCATGTTAATGGTAGTACCTGCTCAAGTTTGTTGTTGGTCCTGCATTACTGTGAGCATTTCAGGTGTTGCAAGTTTCAATTAGGGACACTCTACATTGTGACATTAGTGTCATGTTGTGGGGATGACTTTGTTTACCTGCAAATGGCATGACATGGCACGGTGTGTCGTGTGGCGGTGCTGGGGATGGGTTGGCTGACATGGCACTGTCCTCTTGTTGCATTTTGCAAGTGGGTATTCATTTTAGCTGCTTGAATGTGTTACTTCACAAAACTGCATTGGTGGTGTCTGTGTGGGTAGGGATGCACACATTGTGACACTTCCAGGTGAACAATCTCAGGCTGATATGGTTTTCACGGTTCATTCTCCAGACATTCAGGATCAGTGTCAGGTTGAGTCATCATTGATTGTCAGATGGAATGTGCCAGGGCAGTGTGCACTCCACAGGGGTGGGATTCCTATGTGAAGTAATTAGCCACTAGCTGTGTACGGGCTGCCTCCCCCCGTGCCCTTTCCCCTCCCATGCGCAGCGGCTGTGCATGTGGTTGGGGATGTGGGGCCACCATCATGTCCACGGCCAGGTCCCGGCGTGTTGCAACGTTGTGCAGGACACATGCTGCCACTATGATCCTGCACACTACTGGGGGAGCGTACAACAGCTGCCCGCCAGAACGGTCAAGGGAGCGAAAGCGTGACTTCAGCACTCCGGATGTGCGCTCCACTATGCCCCGGGTTGTAATGTGGGCTGTGTTATATCTTACCTGGGGTGGCGTGGTGGGGTTCCGAATTGGTGTCATCATGTGGGGGCTGAGAGGGTAGGCACTGTCCCCTGTGGAGGTGGTGATTGGTATCATTGGTGGGGTTGTGACCTTGCTCAGTATCTGACATGCATGCATGTGCAGTGGCATTCATACTCACCAAGCAGCCATGTATCGCCATGCCGCCCAGCTTCTAGGTCCCGGCTTAGGGTGGACATTCGGTAAATGAAGCTGTCGTGGGTTGACCCGGGATAGTTGGCATATACTGAGGTGATGATTCCCTTGGCATTACATGCTACCTGCACGTGGATGGAATGCCAGTGCTTGCGGTTCCTATAGATGTGCTCAGATGCCCTGGGGGGACATAGAGCCACATGGGTGCAGTCAATGGCACCTAGCACTTTGGGGAATCGTGCCACAGCATAAAAATCCAGGGCGGCAGCATGCCTTTCTGCAGGGGTTCTGGGCAGGTATATGTGCCTGCGGACTGATGGGCGTGCAGTGATGATGTTCAAGACCTGGTGTAGGCAGCGTGACTGGGTGGCCTGTGATACACCACCCACAATGGCACTTGTCCGCTGAAATGATCCAGTGTCTAAGAAGTGCAGTACATTGAGGACCTTCTCCAGGGAGCTGAGTGCTTGGGAGCACAGGGTGGGTGATGTGAGGTCATCCTCCCACTCACTCACCAGGTCCAGTATGATGTGTGGTGGAAACCTGTACCTCCCATGCACCTGGTCATCAGGCATCCCGAAAAGGCTGGTTCTGGGTGTGAATATTCTGGCCATGACTATCCTCCTCCTCCTCCTTTGATAGGCCACGCCCACTGCTGCTAGGAACGGTATGTTCATCCTGGGCCTGAGCTTGTTATTGTGTTAGCGCGCAAATTAATGCGTTGCGCGTGTTGTAGGCGAGCGTGTGACCCGTGCACCCCTGAAATCCAGTACCCAGTCCAATAGCGTGTGGAAATTCCCGCGCACCCCGGGATACAGGTGCGCTGACGTACTTGCGTGTGTAAGTGTCTGCGCACCCCTGATATACACGTACATAGGCCAATCACGTGTACGCGCACTTTTGTCCAATTACACACGATGACACCCTGACGTGCTGTCCAATTACACGCGATGAGACTCTGACGTGCTGTCCAATTACACGCGATGACACTCTGACGTGCAGTCTTTCCACGTGTGCTCTGTCATCACGTGCTGTGTGGGAAACACCCGTGCGGGTCACGTCACAGACGCGCTTACGCGCTGAGGGCCTTTGGTCCAATAGAATCGCGTATGCGTGCTGACACGCTTATGCACTAAGGGCCTTTCCTCGATTTTCACGCTGACGTGCAGGATTTTCACGTGCCAAATCACTCCGTACCAAGCTGGCCACGCGTAAGCACACGGAAGACCACGCTCCTGCCCAGAAGGCCGAACTACTGCCCCCCAGAGCCCCGAGCATGCTCCCACCTGCCATCTGCTGCTGCCTGACTGCCTGCTGCCCACGTGCACTGCCATTTGCTGCCTGCACATCAGCCAGGGGTGCTGGTGCTGTGACCACCCCTGCTGGAACCGAAGACTCCCGACTGGAATTCCATCGCTCCACAGCCCAGCCCCGGACCCAGTTGCCCACCCACTCCTGACTCTGGGGTTGTCATGTCGGGGCAAACACCATCTGTGACCACTGACAACCTCCGGCCAGAGAGGCAGAGGGGCACCAGCTTCAGTGCCACCGAAGTTGGTGTCCTGGTGGAGCAAGTCCTGGGGCAGTATGATGCCCTCTTCGGAAGTTCCCACGCCGACAAGGAAGGACGGACTCGGATCTGGACTAACATCGTGACTGCCATCAACGCGGAGGGGGTGGCAGTCCGGGACTTACAACATGTCAGGAAGCGCTGGGAGGACTTCAGGTCCAGGACCCTGAACAAGGCCCGGCACCTCTTGAAGGCAGCGGATGCCAAGGGGCGCCGGGGCCACTTGTCGGAAGAACAGATGGGGGTCCTGGAACGCATATCCCCAGCGCTCCACGTCCAGGTCCTAGAGAAGCAGACCCGTCTGGAGTCGAGCGGTGAGTGTACATGCATCCTGATTGTGAGCAGTGCGTGTGGTGATTATTCGGCATTGTGCCGGTTGCACATCTGTTTGTATGGGGTCGAGTATGGGTGGGGGTGTACAGGGCCGTGGGGCTGACACATGCGAGGGCTGTAATGTGTGAGACATGGATGGTGCTTGTGTGTGTGGGCTTGCATGGCAAATGCAGTTGTGCGTGCACACATGTTTGGATGAATGTGTATGTAAGTAGACATGTCCGTCATGTCAGGCATGTATGTTGTTTTCGGCTGCATGTATGAGCACTGTGTACATGTGCATGTGTGTGTATTTGACAAGGGTGCAACAGTCATGCAACATGGTATGTGGAAGCCTGATTGGCAGATGTGACATGGATGCCCGTCTGAACAGTGCGACACTTGGCAGAGGTGTAGACATGCATGCAAGTGTGGTGGTGTGTGTACATGTGTGGTGCACTTCCTGTGTTGCATGTGATGTCTGGCTCCCCTTTGGCTGCTGATGCTGTTGTATGTGTAGGGATGGTGGTGGAAGTTGCGATATGGCTGTGGTATGGCTCATGTGTGCGAGTTGCAATGACATGTGTGTTGGGGATTGTGATGACATGTCTGAGGTTTGCCAATGCCACTCATGTGCAACTGTCATGTGTGTATGTGTCCATTGTACAGTGCCCTGATGCCTGTGTTTTATTTCTCCCTGTCTGCAGCGTCAACTGATGAAGAGGGCGGAGAAGGTGCTGTGGAGCACAGCGGCGGGGATCCGACCGCCAGCCGGAGACGCAAGGCCGGCTCCCCTCCCGTGTTGTCATCTCGTCGGGGAGTGAGGAGTCCGGTGCCGCGTCCCAGGCCGCAGCTGCCGGGGGGAGGTCCAAGAGGTGGAGGTTGCAGTTGGACTCCTCGGCAGCAGAAGGGGCAGCTGGGACCCCACAGGGCCCAACAGGGGAAGATGGCACTGAGTCATCCAGGTTGGTGGGGGGTTTGGTGGAGGAGGAGGCCGTGCAAGCACCAGAGACGGGGTCTGGAGGTGGGGATCCCACTGGTGCTAGTGGTGCAGTGCAGGACCAGGGACAGGAGGCAGCACAGGCCGCCGCGGAGGTGCCTGTGTGCAATCCTGTCCCCGATCCTGTCCCTGCATCATCTTGCACCAGCAGGGATGCCTACGTCCAGACCCGTTTTCAGGCAGGGGATGAGCTGACGTCAACTGGCCTTCCACTGCCTGCGGACGTGGCCATCCAGGTCCGGGTTGAGCCTGTCCTGGCTGGTGTGGCGTTGCGTCAACGGGCCATGCGAGGTGACCTGCAGTCTTTTCATGGAGAGACTGCACGTCATCTCGAATGGCTCGTTGACCACGTCAGCCTGCTGGGACAGGTCACCCAGGCCGGATTCCTCTGTCTGATGGGGCTTGCTCCGACCCCCTCCTCAACTGGACCCCCTACGCGCCAGTCGTCCTCTGTGCCATCTTCCCACCCATCAGTCACCTGGGTGCCCTGTGGAGCTGCCTCTGACGGTGCGGCCAGGCTGGTGGAGGAGGCATCCCTGCCACAGTCGGGAGTCGGAGGTCCAGCAGGGGTGGCCACATCAACAACTGCACCCCAGCCGGCGGAGGATGTGCAGGCAGCAGGAGGCAGTGCACGGGCAGAGGCAGAGCAGCAGCAGCAACATTGTGGGAGACATGAAGGCTCGGGGCTTTCGACATCGGAGGGGCAGGCATCGGCCGGAGGGCAGGGGGACCCAGGACAGAGAGTGTCTTCCGTGTGGCAGCGGTTGGGCCACGCCATAGGTGCGGAGCGGCGGCGGGCGGAAGAGGCGCGGCTCACAATGGTCAGGGCGGAGAACTCCATGCGGAGGGTCCTGAGGCGGGCCGAGTGCCTCGAGGCAATCTGCAGGGGGTTGGAGGAGGACACGGCGTCGTCCCTGCGGACCCTTGGGGCCATGGAACTGGACCGCCTCCGGGACATCGAACAGGAGTTCAATGATGCCCTGGCCCGGGACACCACGGAGTGAGCCGCTGGACTTGCCCGCCACCTTTGTATATAGTTCTTTAGTTTTAGGTTTCCTTTGTTTCTTATTATGATTTGGAGTCGACGGACACTGCTCCACTTTTTGTATATAGTTGATTTTTAGGTAGGTTTTTTAGTAGGTTTCCTTTGTTCAGTTGGGCTCATGGACCCTTGGTAGTTTTTTACATAGTTCTTTATTGCATAGAGATTTTTTTACATTTGACTTTGGACGACATTTTTTTGGATTTTGATTTGCATTTTGTTTTTTTTTTTTATACGGACATGCAGCTTTTTTTTTCTCATCCCCATTGTAGTTTGTTTCCTTTCTTTAGCATTCTTTATTTGTTTCAATACAATTTTGGTTTCCATACTTCACTGTGTGGTATCATCTCATTGGTTTCATGCATGTCATGTTGGGTGTTTTCCCATTCAATTGTAACCATTGTATGTGACGGACATGGGTTCATTAGCTTCATGAACATGTGGGTGAATGGGTTACTTGGTAGGGCTTTTTGGCTGTGGAGGCTGACCATTACGCACATGATTGTGGATTGTGAGGACCTGGTGGAGGCTGATCATGGTGGCAGGGGGGTGGGGGTGGTGGGAGACATGAGTGGGGGCCTGGTGGAGGCTGCCCATGGTGGCAGGGGGGTGGGGTGGTGGGAGATATGAGTGGGGGCCTGGTGGAGGCTGCCCCTGCACTGCTGGGGGGTGGGGGTGGTGGGAGACATGAGTAGGGGCCTGGTGGAGGCTGCCGCTGCACTGCTGGGGGGTGGGGGTGGTGGGAGACATGAGTGGGGGCCTGGTGGAGGCTGCCCATGGTGGCAGGGGGGTGGGGGTGGTGGGAGACATGAGTGGGGGCCTGGTGGAGGGTGCCCCTGCACTGCTGGGGGGTGGGGTGGTGGGAGACATGGGTGGGGGCCTGGTGGAGGCTGCCCCTGCACTGCAGGGGGCTGGGGGTGGTGGGAGACATGAGTGGGGGCCTGGTGGAGGGTGCCCCTGCACTGCTGGGGGGTGGGGTGGTGGGGGACATGGGTGGGGGCCTGGTGGAGGCTGCCCCTGCACTGCTGGGGGGTGGGGGTGGTGGGAGACATGAGTGGGGGCCTGGTTTAGGGTGCCGCTGCACTGCTGGGGGGTGGGGGTGGTGGGAGACATGAGTGGGGGCCTGGTGGGGGCTGCCCATGGTGGCAGGGGGGTGG
The DNA here is from genome assembly GCF_040938575.1 of Ambystoma mexicanum. Taxonomy (NCBI): domain Eukaryota; kingdom Metazoa; phylum Chordata; class Amphibia; order Caudata; family Ambystomatidae; genus Ambystoma; species Ambystoma mexicanum. Next base: position 1,064,086 of record NW_027182487.1, read on the forward strand.
GGGTGGTGGAAGACATGGGTGGGGGCCTGGTGGATGCTGCCCCTGGTGGCTGGGGGGTGGGGGTGGTGGGAGACATGAGTGGGGGCCTGATGGAGGCTGCCCCTGCACTGCTGGGGGGATGGGGTGGTGGGAGACATGTGTGGGGGCCTGGTGGAGGCTGCCCCTGCACTGCTGGGGGGTGGGGGTGGTGGGAGACATGAGTGGGGGCCTGGTGGAGGCTGCCCATGGTGGCAGGGGGGTGGGGGTGGTGGGAGACATGAGTGGCGGCCTGGTGGAGGGTGATCCTGGATGCTGGGGGGTGGGGGTGCAGGGGGACATGAGTGGGGGCCTGGTGGAGGGTGGCCATGGTGGCAGGGGGGTGGGGGTGGTGGTAGACATGAGTGGGGGCCTGGTGGAGGCTGCCCCTGCACTGCTGGGGGGTGGAGGTGGTGGGAGACATGAGTGGGGGCCTGGTGGAGGCTGCCCATGGTGGCAGGGGGGTGGGGGTGGTGGGAGACATGGGTGGGGGCCTGGTGGAGGCTGCCCATGGTGGCAGGGGGGTGGGGGTGGTGGGAGACATGAGTGGGGGCCTGGTGGAGGCTGCCCATGGTGGCAGGGGGGTGGGGTGGTGGGAGACATGAGTGGGGGCCTGGTGGAGGCTGCCCCTGCACTGCTGGGGGGTGGGGGTGGTGGGAGACATGGGTGGGGGCCTGGTGGGGGCTGCCCATGGTGGCAGGGGGGTGGGGGTGGTGGGAGACATGAGTGGGGGCCTGGTGGAGGCTGCCCCTGGTGGCTGGGGGGTGGGGGTGGTGGGAGACATGAGTGGGGGCCTGGTGGAGGCTGCCCATGGTGGCAGGGGGGTGGGGGTGGTGGGAGACATGGGTGGGGGCCTGGTGGGGGCTGCTCATGGTGGCAGAGGGGTGGGGGTGGTGGGAGACATGAGTGGGGGCCTGGTGGAGGCTGCCCCTGGTGGCTGGGGGGTGGGGGTGGTGGGAGACATGAGTGGGGGCCTGGTGGAGGCTGCCCATGGTGGCAGGGGGGTGGGGGTGGTGGGAGACATGGGTGGGGGCCTGGTGGGGGCTGCCCATGGTGGCAGGGGGGTGGGGGTGGTGGGAGACATGAGTGGGGGCCTGGTGGGGGCTGCCCATGGTGGCAGGGGGTGGGGGTGGTGGGAGACATGGGTGGGGGCCTGGTGGGGGCTGCCCATGGTGGCAGGGGGGTGGGGGTGCTGGGAGACATGAGTGGGGGCCTAGTGGGGGCTGCCCATGGTGGCAGGGGGGTGGGGGTGGTGGGTGACATGAGTGGGGGCCTGGTGGAGGCTGCCCCTGGTGGCTGGGGGGTGGGGGTGGTGGGAGACATGAGTGGGGGCCTGGTGGAGGCTGCCCCTGCACTGTTGGGGGGTGGGGGGTGGGAGACATGAGTGGGGGCCTGGTGGAGGCTGCCCATGGTGGCAGGGGGGTGGGGGTGGTGGGAGACATGGGTGGGGGCCTGGTGGAGGCTGCCCACAGTGGCAGAGGGGTGGGGGTGGTGGGAGACATGAGTGGGGGCCTGGTGGAGGCTGCCCATGGTGGCAGGGGGGTGGGGTGGTGGGAGACATGATTGGGGGCCTGGTGGAGGCTGCCCCTGCACTGCTGGGGGTGGGGGTGGTGGGAGACATGAGTGGGGGCCTGGTGGAGGCTGCCCCTGCACTGCTGGGGGTTGGGGGTGGTGGGAGACATGAGTGGGGGCCTGGTGGAGGCTGCCCATGGTGGCAGGGGGGTGGGGGTGGTGGGAGACATGAGTGTGGGCCTGGTGGAGGGTGCCCCTGCACTGCTGGGGGGTGGGGTGGTGGGAGACATGGGTGGGGGCCTGGTGGAGGCTGCCCCTACACTGCTGGGGGGTGGGGGTGGTGGGAGACATGAGTGGGGGCCTGGTGGAGGCTGCCCATGGTGGCAGGGGGTTGGGGGTGGTGGGAGACATGAGTGGGGGCCTGGTGGAGGGTGCCCCTGCACTGCTGGGGGGTAGGGTGGTGGGAGACATGGGTGGGGGCCTGGTGGAGTCTGCCCATGGTGGCAGGGGGGTGGGGGTGGTGGAAGACATGAGTGGGGGCCTGGTGGAAGGTGCCCCTGCACTGCTGGTGGGTGGGGTGGTGGGAGACATGGGTGGGGGCCTGGTGGAGGCTGCCCCTGCACTGCTGGGGGGTGGGGGTGGTGGGAGACATGAGTGGGGGCCTGGTGGAGGGTGCCCCTGCACTGCTGGGGGGTGGGGTGGTGGGAGACATGAGTGGGGGCCTGGTGGGGGCTGACCATGGTGGCAGGGGGATGGGGGTGGTGGGAGACATGAGTGGGGGCCTGGTGGAGGCTGCCCCTGGTGGCTGGGGGGTGGGGGTGGTGGGAGACATGAGTGGGGGCCTGGTGGAGGCTGACCCTGCACTGCTGGGGGGTGGGGGTGGTGGGAGACATGAGTGGGGGCCTGGTGGAGGCTGCCCCTGCACTGCTGGGGGGTGGGGGTGGTGGGAGACATGAGTGGGGGCCTGGTGGAGGCTGCCCCTGCACTGCTGGGGGGTGGGGGTGGTGGGAGACATGAGTGGGGGCCTGGTGGAGGCTGCTCCTGGTGGCTGGGGGTTGGGAGACATGGGTGGGGGCCTGGTGGGGGCTGCCCCTGGTGGCAGGGGGTGGGGGTGGTGGGAGACATGAGAGGGGGCCTGGTGGAGGCTGCCCATGGTGGCAGGGGGGTGGGGGTGGTGGGAGACATGAGTGGGGGCCTGGTGGAGGGTGACACTGGATGCTGGGGGGTGGGGGTGGTGGGAGACATGGGTGGGGGCCTGGTGGGGGCTGTCCATGGTGGCAGGGGGGTGGGGGTGGTGGGAGACATGAGTGGGGGCCTGGTGGAGGCTGCCCCTGGTGGCTGGGGGGTGGGGGTGGTGGGAGACATGGGTGGGGGCCTGGTGGGGGCTGCCCATGGTGGCAGGGTGGTGGGGGTGGTGGGAGACATGAGTGGGGGCCTGGTGGTGGGTGCCCCTGGTGGCTGGGGGGTGGGGGTGGTGGGAGACATGCATTGTTGATCAGTAGTGCAAGGTGACATGTGGGTTGGCTGGGGGGCATGCCCATGGTGGATGGGCTGCCTGCGGGACATGAGCAGGGGTGCAGGGTAGTCCCCCGTGGTGTGGGCTGCCTGCAGGGTCCGTGGAGGTTGTGGAGCGTACACCTGGGAGGACCCACACGGCCAATTCACGTGTGGTACTCCCCAGAACCCCTGAAATACACATACCCTGCTGAAATCGTGTGTGGAACTTCCCGCGCACCCCTGAAATACACGTACCCTGCTCGCACTGGGCCAATCGCGTGTGGAACTTCCCGCGCACCCCTGCAATACACGTACCCTGATGAAATCGCATGTGGGACTTCCCGCGCACCCCTGAAATACACATACCTTGCTGAAATCGCGTGTGGAACTTCCCGCGCACCCCTGAAATACACATACCCTGCTCGCACTGGGCCAATCGCGTGTGGAACTTCTCGCGCACCCCTGCAATACACGTACCCTGATGAAATCGCGTGTGGAACTTCCCGCGCACCCCTGAAATTCACATACCTTGCTGAAATCGCGTGTGGAAATTCCCGCGCACCCCTGAAATACACGTACCCTGCTCGCACTGGGCCAATCGCGTGTGGAACTTTCCGCGCACCCCTGAAATACACGTACCCTGATGAAATCGCGTGTGGAACTTCCTGCGCACCCCTGAAATACACATACCTTGCTGAAATCACGTGTGGAACTTCCCGCGACACCCCTGCAATACACTTACCCTGATGAAATCGCGTGTGGAACTTCCCGCGCACCCCTGAAATACACATACCTTGCTGACATCGCGTGTGGAACTTCCCGCGCACCCCTGAAATACACGTACCTTGCTCGCACTGGGCCAATCGCGTTTGCAACTTCCCGCGCACCCCTGCAATACACGTACCCTGATGAAATCGCGTGTGGAACTTCCCGCGCACCCCTGAGATACACATACCTTGCTGAAATCGCGTGTGGAAATTCCAGCGCACCCCTGAAATACACGTACCCTGCTCGCACTGGGCCAATCGCGTGTGGAACTTCCCGCGCACCCCTGAAATACACGTACACTGATGAAATCGCGTGTGCAACTTCCCGCGCACCCCTGAAATACACATACCCTGCTGAAATCGCGTGTGGAACTTCCTGCGCACCCCTGAAATCCACATACCCGGCCAAATCGCGTGTGAGACTTCCCGCGCACCCCGGTATACACAAACACGTATTTTTTGTCAGCGGGTGTCCGTGTTTGTGGATACCCCTTTGCACGTCATTTGTCCTGGAGGGCCACAGTATAGGACATTCATCATGGCAGTATATAGGTGCTATTTGTTGGCGCACCTTTTGGCGCACATTTCTTACAGCCGCAGAGACGCTACCGCCTGCTTTCTTGTGGCGGTCATGTTTGTGCCTGTGCGCTGGTTTGACCGTGCGCTTTTTTGCCCTATTCTATTCCATGAATACGTGTTGTAGGCGAGCGTGTGGGCGTTCCGCGCAATTGTGCCCTGTACTTCCCCCGTGACGCCCACGTTTTGGCAAGTTGTTCCCCATTCCGAGTGTTACGCCCCGTGTTCCGCCTACTTTTGTTGCGTGCGCCGCGCTATGTGCGATTTTCACTGTGGCCTGTGCAATATTCGCTGTGACCTGGCGCACGCAGTTAGATGGCCTGTGCGCCAAAGTGCGCCGCACACTTTTTTATCGCACATCCGCTGGTTTTCTCGCGCACGGCCTTCCATGAATCGATGTGCGCTGCTTTTCGTGCGATTTTCGCACTTGCACTGCGATTTTCGCTATTCCACTGCGATTCGCACGTTTTTGCCCACTTGCGCTGCGCTAATTATTCCATGAATCGGCCTCTGAATGTGGTACCCTGCCGCCTCTCCTGGGACGTGGGAATGCACATTTGCTGTTCTAAGTCCTTGCACTTTTTAAGGAGTCTGTTTGCTTCATTTTGCAAATAGTTGTTTTCATCACTCATCTTATTAATCACCTCCTGCATGTCGCACATTTGCATTCGGCATTCATTGAACTCTTTATTTCTCTTGTCTCTTTCTTGAGTCATTTTAATCATTTCTTGTTCTGCACTCTGGAGATCACATTCTTTTTCACAATGTTCTTTTTGTAAAATCTGCATTTCTGAAACAACCTCATCTTTATCCTGTCTAATGTGGTCCACTAAGGCTTTTAAGTGTATCAATTCTTGCTCACTATCCTCAAATTGTTACTTGCTTTTGGATAACTGAGCATCAAAGTCTCTGCATTTTAATTGCATGTCTTTTTGGCATACATCCAATTCTGCTCTTAACATTTCCTGATTTTTACTTGCCCCATCTAATTCAGTCTTTAACCTGTTAATTAGCTGGGTATCATTTTCCTGCATTCGCAGGGATTTATTAAAAATAAACCATATTTTGCCGCATAGCCGTATTAAACAGTCTTTCTCTGCACTTTTATCGGCTGCATTCAATAATCTTGTAAGGCAGACCTGAATTATGCTGCCTTCTGCAAAAATATTGTCTAGTTTTTCTTTCTGCACCTCACCCTGAATGCGGTCACGCCATTCTAAGGTGCTGTTCGACGACCACGTCCCATGTGCAAACAACTTTGCCTCTAAATATTGCACTAGGTCTGAAAATGTGGTTTCCCTTTGTGACATTCTGAAATTCGTTTTTAATGGCACACTGCTATTATAAAATGGGTTCCCTTTAATGTGCAAATGGCAGTGTGAGACACGCTTGCCACGCCCAGTAGGTACTCTATGATCACTTTCCCGGCCTGCAACGCACCATAAATATGTTGGGTATTTTGTGGATATTTGGGGCTTTGCAGTATTTTCTTACCGCCAAAATACCTTTAGCAATAATCACTCTCTGTATTCATATTGGGTCACACATGACAATAATACATTGTATTATTTCAGAATTCAGACCTATTTAGATGGTATGCGCGGTAGTTTGCGTGGTTGGTTGGTATAGTGGTTGGTTTATTTGTGGCCCCAATATCCAACATCCCTTGTTTTTTATCTAGATTGTTCTTGATCACTAGAGAGACCTCAGGCCTACATTTTAGGGATACCACATTTTCAGTGTTAGTGTTGTGTGCCACCATGTGCAATTGTGGTATTTTTGTGGTAATTTCCACTACCTCATATACGGTAGGGAACTATGTCCAGAGAGTCTCTCTTTCCGTTGACTCATGTACCTCCAACAGGCTATGCTACAAACAGTCACTCACAACTGTCCATACTGAATAGAGTCATGCACACATCTGCTTTAAAATGACAATTGCACTGTTTAAAAATCTACCCACGTTTAAACCTTTCCCCATGCAAAATTAAAGAGAAAGATAATACACACTAGCTATCTGTTTTCAAATATTTTTGTATTATAGAAATTTCATTTAAACAGTTTAACTTTTTTTTACAGAAATAAATAAAATGGTACAACATTATTTGTGATAAAATGAACAGAGAGCTGCGAGAATATATTCAATTGGTAACATTAAATATGCTGATAAGAGACTGAGGCTCCCTCTAATACACTGACTGAACAGCTTCGCGCACTTTCGCACAGCTCCCACTCGCTTCTGTAATTACCTTATCTGTTCAGCATGAGTTTTCTCCGGCTATTCTCTTTCTGAATTTGGCTCCCTTGAAGATCAACCCCAGTGAGACCAAGCGTCTGCTGTTCTCAAACCGGGGTTATTGCCTGGCGCTCTCAGCTTTTGCAGCAGGAATGCCCCAGCCAGGAAAGAGATCCTTCTCCCAGCTCTGCAAGATGTCGACTGTCCTCCCCCTCTTCTCAAGCTTCTCCAGCAAAGTTCTAATCACAGCCTCTAGCATGATGCTTGCTATGACGCTGCTCCAATCAGAATCAATCATGTCATCTCCTCCTTCACTACACAATGGCTCACTTCTACAGTGGCAATTGTAACAAACTGATTTCCTGCTCCTTCAAGCTCTTTGCTTCCTGTAGTTATGTGGACAGAGCAGCAGAGAAAAAAAATGAATGTGCGTTTAAAAGTTCACTTTCAGAGTAGGCCTAATTCTGCAGTGGAGACACATTTTTATTAGTGGGTTATGTTAAATGAAGTTTTATTAGTCAGGTTAGTTGTTAATAAGGTTAGTTATTAATTTTCAAATGTGTCTCTTGCAACATAGGCATTTCAGGTGAAAAATATTGTGCATTTTGAATGTGCAGATGTGTGCTTTTAACTGTAAAAATGGATGTACATCTTATATGTAAAAATCGTTTTTGACTGAATAGCCTGTGTTTACTTATATGTCCATGTTACTCTGGCAACACATATAGCAATGCACCACACCCATGTAGTGCTGCTGCATAAAAAAATGCTACCTGTGCAGTAGTGCTGTACTCTGTGCTGTAACACGCCAAATATCCTTACAGCACATAGGGAAAAATGCAGCTATCAAATGACAAGGCACAATGCATCTATCAATTGGCAGGCATATGGGCAAAATGCAGCTATAAAATGGCATGGCACATATATACATAGTACACAGTGGGTACATCAGGTCCAATGGGCTGGAGCGCATATCCAGGTCAGGGCAGAGTTGGTATGAGTTATTCCTCTCGTCCACTTTGTTCCTCTCTTCCATTTCATTGATTTCATCCAGTTCCTTAAGTTCATCCACTTCACTACTTTCATCCATTTTAGGCAGAATCCTGTGCAGTTCCCTTAGGGAGCACTACAGAAGATTAAGACTACAGGTGTATGCAACAAAATCCCCTTTGGTAATCGTCTGTACTACAAAGATTTAGTTGGTAGCTGTGGCTAAGCAGTCAGACTTATCTCAAGAGGGATATGAGCAGTATTCAGGATTTACACATAAGAACTACAGCACTATGGAACAAGGAAACACTGACCAAAGCTTTGTATATTTATTTTACACACTCTAATGTTCACACACAAATCCATATTTATAAAAGCAAGTTAAATCAGTCAAGAAAAGTATATACAGCTCCCTATTTAAATTGTAGACAAGTTTGAGCAAGAGTGAAAACTGAGCAAAACGGCACAGTGAAAACAAAGCAAAAATGGCACTCTATCAATTTCTCAAAAGGGAGGGAAAGGACAAGTTATACAGGAATACACTCTTTAATACACCAGCAACACTTCCCAGGAAGACTGTGAACAAGTTAAGCAAGGCAGTACTTTAGCATATGCAATACTGAGGTGAAGACCGAGCAAAATGGCACTCCCTCCACAAGTTTAAAAAGAGGGAAGAAAAAGGGGTTATAAGAGTTAGGTGCACCAACACATTTCTAGGTGAGAAGAAATCTAGAGAAGGCAGTTGTTACAGATTTAGCCAGAGTCAATAGGCCTGTGCCAGAGTCAGTGATATAGGGCAATGTGCCCAGGAGCCAAATGTTCTTGTCGCTGAAGTCAAGTCTTTGTTTAACGATTTCGAAAAGGTGGTTGCAGAAGGTGAAAGACAAAGTTACATGATAGGGGTGGCCAACCCAGTAGGTAAGACAAGGATTTAAAACACCTTTAACAATACCCAATGAAAAGGGCGGCTTGGCGGAACAATGTACCTTAGTAGTGGAAGAGGCTCCTGCGGTGGCAGTAGTTCCTGGCAGTTCCTGCAGTTCGGGAGATCCAGCAGAGGAAGAGAGGCTCTCATCATGGAGGAAGGTTCAAGTTACTGCACTGCCCAGGGATGAAACCAGCCGTGGTGCTGCTGGACGAATAAAAGGTACGCTCCTTTAAATCGCAGTCGTGGTGGGCGGGTGCCTGGCTATCCGTACTCCCAGTGCTTGGCACTGGCAAATCGACCAAGGCAGGTCCTGGAAGGTGATTGGCGAACTGGTTGGCCCCACCAGCTCAAAAGAAGAAGACTCTTGCAGGTGAAGATCTTCTTGAGTCGTTGAAGAAAAGTCGTGAGGATCTGCAGCAGGAATTCCCTGGTGGTTCAATTGTTGCACATGTCTTTGGCTCCTCTCCTCTTCGGCTTCTTAGTTCTCAGGACCCTGCTTTTATGCAGCAAGACCCCCATTCATACAGCCTAGCTGTCACTCACACAGTGGGGTGGCTCTCCTGGCGGGAGAACCCCCCAGCCTATCAGGGCAGAGTGCGACTTGGTCCAGGGTGCCTATTCCCCTTCCCACACATCCTGTCTACCCCAGACTCAGTGGCGCCTAGAGGAGGGCTTCTGTGCCGAAGCCCGCCAAAAGGACGAACAAAGGATCGCCGACCTGGGTTAGGCTTACAGAGGAAGACACGAGAAAGAAATATTATTAAAGTTCTGGCAATAAAAACCTACCAGAGTAAATTTAATATAAAAATATACCGGCGGTATGTTAGAGGCTGTCAGTAAAAGTGGTAGCCTCGAACAATGGGAAAATCCCATAGGAAAATATTCTCTGTCGAATATTTTCGGTAGTAACCACTGCCACCAGCCAGAAACTTTTGAGAGAGGAACTGTACGGTACCCCCTCGAAAATGAACACTAGTGAAAAACTATTAACCCTTCCCAGTACTTCCATAGTAAGAGGGTTTGTACTGGTTTGGTTCATAACTATTGACTAGTAAAGTCAATGGCAACTTTACCTGCCCAGGGAGACAGTAGTCAGTCCCAGGGTATGGAGTCTATGTTTGGGGGTCGCTAGGACACCCCTTTGGTACGGCACGGAAGGTGCTGTGTACCACACATGTAAAAAAGATGAGTCCTATGAGGGTGAGAAAACCCCATAGACCACAAGCACACACCATAGCCTAAAACACACACTAGCAAACTGTCTAAGAGTGGGAAAAAAATAAACCCTTTGAACCCAGCAAAGCTGCTGGGGACTCTATAGGTAAGGGAAATTAGCCTTGAAAGAGAATTCTCCCTAACAATCCAGTTTATTCCTTTCATCCACTTCACTACTTTCATCCACTTCACTCGTTCTATTCAGTTTATCCGTTTTAATTTACATTGGCGGTTATTAGTTTTCGATTTCTAGCTCGGATCATGATGCTGGAATGTTATTTATGATAGAGCAGCTTTGGGCTAAGTTCATTGATTGCTGTCATCCAGATTGAGTTAGGAGTCGATTTTAGGGGAAGAGCCATGTTTTCAGTGATTTGCAGAAAGACATGAGGTCCTCGGTGAGTCGGATGTGGGGTGGAAGTGCGTTCCACGGAGTGGGGGCCAGGGCTGAGAATGATGATCCAGCAAACCTGAATGAGTTGGTTTTTGGTATGACTAGGAGGCCGGCAGAGCTTGATCTTAGAGTGCGTGGAGGATGGTAGTTTGTCTTGAAGATATTGAGGTCCGGTTTTATGCATTGCTCGGTGAGATATGCATAAGGATTTGAAGGTCACCCTTCGGGCAACCGGAAGCCCGTACAGAGTTTTGAGGGCTGGGGAGATGTGATCTCTTGGGCCAAGTGCTAGTAGCAGTTTGGCTGCGGCGTTTGTGCTCTTTGTAGTTTAGTCAGTTGGTACGCGTGGACTCCGAGGTAGAGTGGGTTAGCATAGTCCAGTCTTGACATAACAATTGATTGGACCGCAGCGAGTCTGTTGGGAAAGGAGAGGTATGGAAAAATGCACCTGAGAGTTTTAAGGTGGTAGTGGCAGGACTTAGAGATGTTGTTGACTTGGAGTGAGAGGGTTAGGTCTGAGTCTAGGGTGCATCCAAGGTTTTTTGCTGAATTTGAGGGTGTCAGGGAATTGCCCATGGCAGTTGGCCAGGGTAGCGGGTGCGGAATAAGTTTGGTGTTGCCACATACCATGATTTCAGTTTTGGAGGGGTTTAGCAAGAGGTGGTTTGTGGTCATCCAGTGATCTATGTCGAGGAGGTAGGAAGCGAGGTCGGGTTGGCAGTTGGGTTGTGAATTCAGGAGTTTTAGGATTAGTTGTGTGTCATCGGCGTAGTTATAGCACAGGATATTGTGGGAGTGGATTATTCCGGGGAGGGTGGACATATAGAGGTTAAACAGGAGGGCTGATAGGCATGCTCCTTGTGGAACTCCAGTGTTGACTGGTCGGGCGTGGGAAGCATAGGTGGAGAGTAAGGTTATTTGGTTCCTATTGTCGAGGAAGGATGCTATCCATTTGAGAGCGTTTCCACGGATTCCCAGGGAGTGGAGGCGGTCAAGGAGGATTGAGTGTTTGATTGTGTCGAAGGCGGCGGATAGGTCAAGAAGGATTAGGGCGGCGCATCCCGCAGAATCAGCAGTATTTTTAAGGTCATCCCAGATTGAGGTTAGGGTGTTTTCGGTTCTGTGTCGGGCTCTGAAACCTGATTGAGCGGGGTTCAGGAGATTGTTGGCTTCGACAAAGTCATTTAGTTGATAGTAGGCGGTTCGGTAAATGAGTTTGGCAAGTAACCTGGTGTTTGAGATGGGGCGGTAGTTTTTGGGCTTGATAGGGTCGAAGGAAGGTTTTTTTAGAAGATGCTTGACATGAGCAGTTTTGAACGCGTCGGGAAAAATTCCTGAAGAGAGAGAGTCGTTTATGATGGTTCTTGCGTGTTCTCCTGCGCAGGTAGATGCAAACATTTCATTGAGGGTTGTGGCTGGGCAGGGGTCGAGCGGGGAGCTGGATGGTTTGCGGGCAGAGAGAAGTTTGAGAAATTGGTCAGTTGATATTGGAGTGAAGGAGTCAAAAGTCGGTTGGGTAGCGGTCGCAGGCGGTGGGGTGGCAGGTAGGGTGGGTGGATTGTGTGATGGGTGTAAGAGAGCTAGTTTGTTGGTTAGAGAGTTTGTTCTTTTGAGAGCTGTGGTGTTAAAGTGTAGAGAGAGTGAGTCGCACAGTGATTGTGACGGGGGAAAGGTGGTGGTACATGATGGTTTGGTGAATTTGGCGATGATTTTGTGAAGTTCTTTGCTGGGGTTTTTACAGTTTAGGATTCGGGAGTTGTAATGGGCTTTTTTAGCTTTCCGGATTTCGGCCTTGTTGTGTAGTAGTGCCAAGGAGGATCTGCTCAGGGCTGTTTTGTCTTTCCGCCATTTGCGTTCTAGGGGATTATATAGCTGTTTAGTGGTCTTCAGTTCTGGTGTGAACCATTTAGGAAAAAGGCCATGGCGAGCTGATGGTTTGCAAGAGGGGGTGAGCGGGATTAGTGAGGTGTTGAGCCATGAGTCAAAGGTGTTGGAGGTTAGGGGTTCATTGGGTAGGCGGGTAGGTGGAGGAGACTGAAGGAGTGCATCGGCTAGGTTGGGAAGGATTTTTAGTTTCTTCAAGCATTTGCGTAGATTCGGAGGTTCTGGTTTAGGTAATGGGAGCAGGTTGGGTGAGCGAATGGCGAAAGAAACAATGCAGTGATCGGACCAGATGATAGGCGTGGGGTGGTTTAGGTGTATCAGGTTGTGGGAGCTGAAGATGGCATCAAGTGTGTGTCCTTTATAGTGAGTCAGCCCGTTATGTGGGTATGGAGGTTAATCGCGTCTAGGCCGTCAACTAGAGAGTGGGTCATAGGGTTGGTGGGGATGTCAAGGCATATGTTGAAGTCTCCTAGAAGGGTGAGGGTGGGATGGTTTAGTTGGAGGGTGGAAATAGAGGCGCATAGGTTGTTTGAGAATTGTCTATCGTAGCCAGGGGTTCTGTAGATGATTAGGAAGCTGTGGTAGAACGAAGGGGGGTGGGATAGTTTTACGAGGAGTGATTCGCAGGGAGGAATGGATAGCTGGTTGTCGATGATTGAGGCATAGAAGTGAGACTTGAAGACGATTACTATTCCTCCTCCTATAGAGGGACGGTTCAGTGGGATGAGGAAGTAGTCTGGGGGGAAGGCTATGTTGGCGATAGGGGCGAAGTCGTCAGAGAACCAGGTTTCTGTGATAAAGAGGTGAGGAGGTCAAAGATGCTGTGTCTGTTTTTTGCTACAGGTCGGGTATTAAAAAGGATGCAATTTACAGGAGGGTGATGAGGGATTTGCAGAGGTGGGAGGGGAGAGGGTGGAAAATGGGGAGCTCGAGGGGGGGTGCTTGGTGGACGATGGGAAGAGTAGGCGGGCGGTTCAGTTGTTGGGTTTGGGGGGGAGGGGTTGGCATGGTGTGACGGGTAGATTGGATTTGGGTCAGAGGATTTGAAGGTGGGGTGTGAGGGGTTAGGAGTTTCAGTTGTGGTCGGTGAGAATTCGAGGGAGAGGGGTTTCAGGTAGGGTGGGGCAGGGGGGAGGGTGGTGATGATCGAGGTTGGGAGGATGAGGAGGTGGGTCGAGACAGGAGTGGCGATGAGTACTGAGAGATTGCGGGAGACCAAGTACGTTTTCTCTTCAGTGTTTTTGTTGCGGTTGGTGTGTGAGAGAGGGTAGGGGGGTCGGAGGAGGAAAGGGAAGCGGCTACTGTTCTTGCCAGTGCGAGGCATGCAATTTTTGGGGAGGGGAAGGAGTGGGCTTGGGGGGGATGATGGTGGGAGTTGATAAGGGGACTGGGGGTGGATGGTAGCGGGGATGGGTGTGCTTGGGAGGTTAGGCTGGCCGTTGGTCAGTGGAGTGGGGGGAGCGGGTATGATGATAGTAGGCAGGTAGGAGGGGGGATGGGAGGAGGAGTGGTCTTAGGATGGTTGGCTCGCCATTGTGCCCCTCTGGCTTGGTGTTTGGATAGGGGATGGGTAGGGGATGTGGTGGAGGGCAGGATGGTTTGGGGAAGGGGGGGATTGGAGGTAGGGCGGGCGGAGGGGAGGCGGGCGCGAGGGGGTCATTTTCGGCAGACTTTGGTGGGTTGGGAGGACTCATGGTTTGGGTTAGTTTGAGCTGTGTTATAGTTGACGTTGGATGATTTTGTTCACAGCTTCCCACTTCAACTATACCACCGGATGTTAGTTGTACACTCTCTATGATTAACTGTACTACCGCTGTACCACATCGATAATTTGCACTTTCTAAGTTCAGCTATACCACCGGGTGAGATTATTCACAGTTTCTAAATTCAACTATACCACAGGGTCAGATTATTCACAGTTTCTCAATTCACCTATACCACTGTTAGGGAGAATTCTCATTCTATGCCTAATTTCCCTTACATATAGAGTCCCCCAGCAGCTTTGCTGGATTAGAAGGGTTTGTTTCTTTTTACCTGCTAATGGTGAGACTCTTTTTCCCACTCTTAGGCATTTTTGCTATGTGTGTTCTAGGCTATTTTTGTGTTTAATGCCTATGGGATTTTCTCAACCCCATAGGAACCATCATTTTCACATATGTTACACAGCAGCCTCCATGCAGTGACACAGGGGTGTCGTAGCGACCCCCAAACATATACTCCATACCCTGGGACTGACTACTGTCTCCCAGGGCATGTAAAGCCCCAATTGGCTTTACTAGTCAATTCTTATGAACGTAACCCGTAAAACCCATCTTACTATGGAAGTACTGGAAAGGGTTAATAGTTTTTCTCTTATGTTCATTTTCGAGGGGGTACCGTAAAGTCCCTCTCTCTAAAGTTTCTGGCTGGTGGCAGTGGTTACTACCTTAAATATTCGACCGCAAATATTTTCCTATGGGATTTTCCCATTGTTCGAGGCTACGACATTTACTGACAGCCTCTAATGTACCGCCGGTTCATTTTATTATTAATTTTACTCCGGTAGGTTTTATTTGCCAGAACTTTAATTTAACTTCTTTCTCGTGTCTTTCTCGAAACTCCTAACCCAGGTCGGGATCCTTTGTTCGTCCTTTTGGCGGGCTTCTTCCAAGAAGCCCTCCTTTCAGCGCCACTGAGTCTGGGGTGGGTCTATTGTGTGGGAGGGGGAGTAGGACCCCTGGACAGAGTTGCCGAAGCAACTCAAGTCGCACTCTAGCCTGATAGTCTGGAGGGTCTCCCGCCAAAGTGACCACTCCACTGTGTGAGTGACAGCTAGGTTGTATGAATGGGGGGTCTTTCTGCATAAAAGCAGGGTCCTGAGGACTGGAAGAGCAAGACGTCGCCACTGGAACTACGGAACCGAAGGGGAGAGAAGCCACGGACATCTTCAGCACCTGCATCACAGGTGAACCCCTGCTGCAGCATCTCACCACTTTACTTCCACACAACAAGAGGAGATCTTCTTCGAAAGAGCCTTCTGCCCTTGAGCTGGTGGGACCAACCAGTTCACCAATCACTTCCTCGGACCTGCCTTGGTCGAATCGCCAGTGACCAGCACTTGGAGGCCAGATAGCCAGGCAGCCATCCACCCGGACTGCGATTTAAAGGTGCGTACCTTTTTTTCATTTGGCAGCACCGCGGCTGGTTTCATCCCTGGGTAGTACAGTAACTTGGACCTTCCTCCACGTCGATAGCCTCTCTTCCCCTGCTGGATCCCCCGAACTGCAGGAACTACCAGGAACAACCGCCACCGCAGGAGCCACTTCTTCATTTAAAAGGTACATTGTTCCGCCAGGCCTCCCTTTCTGTGTGGTAGCCCTAAAGATGTTTTAAATCCTTTACCTACCTGTTGGGTTGGCCGCCCTTTCGTCTAACATTGTCTTTCGCCTTACAGCCACCTTTTCAAACGTCGTTAACCAAAGACTTGACTGCAGCTACAAGAACATTTTTGCTCCTAAGCCCTTGGTCCTGTACCACTGACTCTGGCTCAGGCCTATTGACTCTGGCTGATTTGTTAGATCTGCTCTCACTAGATTGATTCTCAACTAGAAATGTGTTGATGCTCCAAAATCTTCTAAACCTCTCTTCCTTCCTACTGTTTTAATTTGTGAAGTGCCATTTTGCTCAGTTTTCATTTACTTATCTTTTTGATAAAGTATCACTGTGCATTACTTCACCAAACTTCCAGGAAGTGTTGCTAGGGTGCCTATGAAGATATTTCGGTTTAACTTGCGCTTTCCCTCCCTTTCACTAACTTGCTAGAGTGCCATTTGTAGTTGGTTTTCACTGTGCCGTTTTGCTCAGTTTTCACTCTACCACAAACTTGTCTACAAGTAACTAGATAGTTGTGTATACTTTTCCTTGACTAAATTTAACTTGCTTTATTAACTGTGATTTATGTGTTAAACTAGATGTGTATACATTAAATCTATGTATTCTTTTTAATACAAAGCTTTGGCCAGTGTTTCCTTGTGCCATAGTGCTGTGATACCTATTGTGTAAACCCTGAATACTGCTCATCTCCTTCTTGAGATAAGTCTGACTGCTTAGCCACAGCCACAAACTAAATCTTTGTGGTACGGAATGATACCAAAGGGGATTTTTCTTGCTCATACCTGTAGTCTTAATCTTCTGTAGTTCTCCCTAAGGGAACTGCACAGGATTCTGCCTAACAACCACAGGGTGAGATTATTCACAGTTTCTAACTTCAACTATATAACAGGGTTAATTCAACTATACCACAGGGTGAGAGTGTTCACAGTGTCTAAGTTCAACTATATCACAGGGTTATATTATTCACAGTTTCTAGGTACAACTATATGACAGGGTGAGATTATTCACTGTTTCTAAGTACAACTATATCACAGTTTCTATTTAGACTTTAACTAGACCACATATATGTTAATAGGCCGACTTACTAAATGCAACTAAACCACAGATATGCTATTAGGCAGACTTTCTAAATGGAACTAAACCACAAATATGCTGATAAGGAAGATTTTCTGAGTGCAACTAAACCACCGATATGCTATTAGCAGATTTTCTAAATGCAACTAAACCACTGATGTGCTTTTAGGCAGACTTTCTAAATGCAACTATCCACTGATGTGCTTTTAGGCAGACTTTCTAAATGCAACTACACCATTGATGTGCTTTTAGGCAGACTTTCTAAATGCAACTAACCACTGATGTGCTTTTAGGCAGACTTTCTAAATGCAACTAAACCATTGATGTGCTTTTAGGCAGACTTTCTAAATGCAACTAAACCATTGACGTGCTTTTAGGCAGACTTTCTAAATGTAACTAACCACTGATTTGCTACTGGGTGGAGTTTTAGAATTCTGCTAGGCGACAGTTACTTATTAGGTTGACTTTCAAATGCAACTGCACCACAGAAATGTTATTAGGCAGATTTTATTAATGCAACTAGACCACAGATATGCTATTAGGTGGACTTTCTAAATGCAGTTACACCATGGATATGCTATTAGGCAGACTTTCAAACACAACTACACCACAGATATGTTATTAGGTGGACTTTCTAAATGCAAGCTAGACCACAGAAAAGCTATTAGGCAGACTTTCAAACGCAACTACACCACAGAAATGCTATTGAGTGGAGTTTCTGAATTCTACTAGGCGACAGTTATGTATTAGGTGGACTTTCAAAATGCAACTACACCACAGATAAGTTATTAGGCAGATTTTATGAATGAAACTAGACCACAGATATGCTATTACGCAGACCGTCTAAATGCAATCATACCACAGATATGTTATTAGGTGGACATTCTAAATGCAACTACACCAAAGATATGCTATTCGGCACACTTTCTAAATGCAATTATACCACAGATATGCTATTAGGTGGACATTCTAAATGCAACTACACCAAAGATATGATATTCGGCACACTTTCTAAATGCAATTATACCACAGATATGCTATTAGGTGGACATTCTAAATGCAACTACACCAAAGATATGCTATTCGGCACACTTTCTAAATGCAATTATACCACAGATATGCTATTAGGTGGACATTCTAAATGTAAACTAGACCACTGATATGCTATTAGGCAGACCTTCTAAATGCAACTACACCACAGATATGCTATTCGGTGGACATTCTAAATGCAACTACACCATAGATATGCTATTCGGCACACTTTCTAAATGCAATTATACCACAGATATGCTATTAGGTGGACATTCTAAATGCAACTACACCAAAGATATGCTATTCGGCACACTTTCTAAATGCAATTATACCACAGATATGCTATTAGGTGGACATTCTAAATGTAAACTAGACCACTGATATGCTATTAGGCAGACCTTCTAAATGCAACTACACCACAGATATGCTATTAGGTGGACATTCTAAATGTAAACTACACCAAAGATATGCTATTCGGCACACTTTCTAAATGCAATTATACCACAGATATGCTATTAGGTGGACATTCTAAATGCAACTACACCAAAGATATGCTATTCGGCACACTTTCTAAATGCAATTATACCACAGATATGCTATTAGGTGGACATTCTAAATGTAAACTACACCAAAGATATGCTATTCGGCACACTTTCTAAATGCAATTATACCACAGATATGCTATTAGGTGGACATTCTAAATGTAAACTACACCAAAGTTATGCTATTCGGCACACTTTCTAAATGCAATTATACCACAGATATGCTATTAGGTGGACATTCTAAATGCAACTATACCAAAGATATGCTATTCGGCACACTTTCTAAATGCAATTATACCACAGATATGCTATTAGGTGGACATTCTAAATGCAACTACACCAAAGAGATGCTATTTGGCACACTTTCTAAATGCAATTATACCACAGATATGCTATTAGGTGGACATTCTAAATGTAAACTAGACCACTGATATGCTAATAGGCAGACCTTCTAAATGCAACTACACCACAGATATGCTATTAGGTAGACATTTTAAATGTAAACTACACCAAAGATATGCTATTCGGCACACTTTCTAAATGCAATTATACCACAGATATGCTATTAGGTGGACTTTCTAAATGCAACTAAACCATTGATGTGCTTTTAGGCAGACTTTCTAAATGCAACTAAACCATTGACGTGCTTTTAGGCAGACTTTCTAAATGTAACTAACCACTGATTTGCTACTGGGTGGAGTTTTAGAATTCTGCTAGGCGACAGTTACTTATTAGGTTGACTTTCAAATGCAACTGCACCACAGAAATGTTATTAGGCAGATTTTATTAATGCAACTAGACCACAGATATGCTATTAGGTGGACTTTCTAAATGCAGTTACACCATGGATATGCTATTAGGCAGACTTTCAAACACAACTACACCACAGATATGTTATTAGGTGGACTTTCTAAATGCAAGCTAGACCACAGAAAAGCTATTAGGCAGACTTTCAAACGCAACTACACCACAGAAATGCTATTGAGTGGAGTTTCTGAATTCTACTAGGCGACAGTTATGTATTAGGTGGACTTTCAAAATGCAACTACACCACAGATAAGTTATTAGGCAGATTTTATGAATGAAACTAGACCACAGATATGCTATTACGCAGACCGTCTAAATGCAATCATACCACAGATATGTTATTAGGTGGACATTCTAAATGCAACTACACCAAAGATATGCTATTCGGCACACTTTCTAAATGCAATTATACCACAGATATGCTATTAGGTGGACATTCTAAATGCAACTACACCAAAGATATGATATTCGGCACACTTTCTAAATGCAATTATACCACAGATATGCTATTAGGTGGACATTCTAAATGCAACTACACCAAAGATATGCTATTCGGCACACTTTCTAAATGCAATTATACCACAGATATGCTATTAGGTGGACATTCTAAATGTAAACTAGACCACTGATATGCTATTAGGCAGACCTTCTAAATGCAACTACACCACAGATATGCTATTCGGTGGACATTCTAAATGCAACTACACCATAGATATGCTATTCGGCACACTTTCTAAATGCAATTATACCACAGATATGCTATTAGGTGGACATTCTAAATGCAACTACACCAAAGATATGCTATTCGGCACACTTTCTAAATGCAATTATACCACAGATATGCTATTAGGTGGACATTCTAAATGTAAACTAGACCACTGATATGCTATTAGGCAGACCTTCTAAATGCAACTACACCACAGATATGCTATTAGGTGGACATTCTAAATGTAAACTACACCAAAGATATGCTATTCGGCACACTTTCTAAATGCAATTATACCACAGATATGCTATTAGGTGGACGTTCTAAATGCAACTACACCAAAGATATGCTATTCGGCACACTTTCTAAATGCAATTATACCACAGATATGCTATTAGGTGGACATTCTAAATGTAAACTACACCAAAGATATGCTATTCGGCACACTTTCTAAATGCAATTATACCACAGATATGCTATTAGGTGGACATTCTAAATGTAAACTACACCAAAGTTATGCTATTCGGCACACTTTCTAAATGCAATTATACCACAGATATGCTATTAGGTGGACATTCTAAATGCAACTATACCAAAGATATGCTATTCGGCACACTTTCTAAATGCAATTATACCACAGATATGCTATTAGGTGGACATTCTAAATGCAACTACACCAAAGAGATGCTATTTGGCACACTTTCTAAATGCAATTATACCACAGATATGCTATTAGGTGGACATTCTAAATGTAAACTAGACCACTGATATGCTATTAGGCAGACCTTCTAAATGCAACTACACCACAGATATGCTATTAGGTAGACATTTTAAATGTAAACTACACCAAAGATATGCTATTCGGCACACTTTCTAAATGCAATTATACCACAGATATGCTATTAGGTGGACATTCTAAATGCAACTACACCAAAGATATGCTATTCGGCACACTTTCTAAATGCAATTATACCACAGATATGCTATTAGGTGGACATTCTAAATGTAAACTACACCAAAGATATGCTATTCGGCACACTTTCTAAATGCAATTATACCACAGATATGCTATTAGGTGGACATTCTAAATGTAAACTACACCAAAGATATGCTATTCGGCACACTTTCTAAATGCAATTATACCACAGATATGCTATTAGGTGGACATTCTAAATGCAACTATACCAAAGATATGCTATTCGGCACACTTTCTAAATGCAATTATACCACAGATATGCTATTAGGTGGACATTCTAAATGCAACTACACCAAAGATATGCTATTCGGCACACTTTCTAAATGCAATTATACCACAGATATGCTATTAGGTGGACATTCTAAATGTAAACTAGACCACTGATATGCTATTAGGCAGACCTTCTGAATGCAACTACACCACAGATATGCTATTAGGTGGACATTCTAAATGTAAACTACACCAAAGATATGCTATTCGGCACACTTTCTAAATGCAATTATACCACAGTTATGCTATTAGGTGGACATTCTAAATGCAACTACACCAAAGATATGCTATTCGGCACACTTTCTAAATGCAATTATACCACAGATATGCTATTAGGTGGACATTCTAAATGTAAACTACACCAAAGATATGCTATTCGGCACACTTTCTAAATGCAATTATACCACAGATATGCTATTAGGTGGACATTCTAAATGTAAACTACACCAAAGATATGCTATTCGGCACACTTTCTAAATGCAATTATACCACAGATATGCTATTAGGTGGACATTCTAAATGCAACTATACCAAAGATATGCTATTCGGCACACTTTCTAAATGCAATTATACCACAGATATGCTATTAGGTGGACATTCTAAATGCAACTACACCAAAGATATGCTATTCGGCACACTTTCTAAATGCAATTGTACCACAGATATGCTATTAGGTGGACATTCTAAATGTAAACTAGACCACTGATATGCTATTAGGCAGACCTTCTAAATGCAACTACACCACAGATATGCTATTAGGTGGACATTCTAAATGTAAACTACACCAAAGATATGCTATTCGGCACACTTTCTAAATGTAATTATACCACAGATATGCTATTAGGTGGACATTCTAAATGCAACTACACCAAAGATATGCTATCCGGCACACTTTCTAAATGCAATTATACCACAGATATGCTATTAGTGGACATTCTAAATGTAAACTAGACCACTGATATGCTATTAGGCAGACCTTCTAAATGCAACTACACCACAGATATGCTATTCGGTGGACATTCTAAATGTAAACTACACCAAAGATATGCTATTCGGCAGACTTTCTAAATGCAACTACACCACAGATATGCTATTAGGTGGACATTCTAAATGCAACTACACCATAGATATGCTATTCGGCACACTTTCTAAATGCAATTATACCACAGATATGCTGTTAGCTGGACATTCTAAATGTAAACTAGACCACTGATATGCTATTAGGCAGACCTACTAAATGCAACTACACCACAGATATGCTATTAGGTGGACATTCTAAATGCAACTACACCATAGATATGCTATTCGGCACACTTTCTAAATGCAATTATACCACAGATATGCTATTAGGTGGACATTCTAAATGTAAACTAGACCACTGATATGCTATTAGGCAGACCTTCTAAATGCAACTACACAACAGATATGCTATTAGGTGGACATTCTAAATGCAAACTATACCACAAATATGCTATTAGGTGGACATTCTAAATGCAACTACACCATAGATATGCTATTCGGCAGACTTTCTAAATGCAATTATACCACAGATATGCTATTAGGTTGACATTCTAAATGTAAACTATACCACTGATATGCTATTAGGCAGACCTTCTAAATGCAACTACACCACAGATATGCTATTAGGTGGACATTCTAAATGCAACTACACCATAGATATGCTATTCGGCACACTTTCTAAATGCAATTATACCACAGATATGCTATTAGGTGGACATTCTAAATGCAACTACACCACAGATATGCTATTAGGTGGACATTCTAAATGCAACTACACCACAGATATGCTATTAGGTGGACATTCTAAATGCAACTACACCATAGATATGCGATTCGGCACACTTTCTAAATGCAATTATACCACAGATATGCTATTAGGCAGACCTTCTAAATGCAACTACACCACAGATATGCTATTAGGTGGACATTCTAAATGCAAACTATACCACAAATATGCTATTAGGTGGGCATTCTAAATGCAACTACACCATAGATATGCTATTCGGCAGACTTTCTAAATGCAACTACACCACAGATATGCTATTAGGTGGACATTCTTAATGCAACTACACCATAGATATGCTATTCGGCAGACTTTCTAAATGCAATTATACCACAGATATGCTATTAGGTGGACATTCTAAATGTAAACTAGACCACTGATATGCTATTAGGCAGACCTTCTAAATTCAACGACACCACAGATATGCTATTCGGCACACTTTCTAAATGCAATTATACCACAGATATGCTATTAGGTGGACATTCTAAATGTAAACTAGACCACTGATATGCTATTAGGCACACTTTCTAAATGCAATTGTACCACAGATATGCTATTAGGTGGAGATTCTAAATGTAAACTAGACCACTGATATGCTATTAGGCAGACCTTCTAAATGCAACTACACCACAGAATTGCTATTGAGTGGAGTTTCTGAATTCTACTAAGCGACAGTTATGTATTAGGTGGACTTTCAAAATGCAACTACACCACAGATAAGTTATTAGGCAGATTTTATGAATGAAACTAGACCACAGATATGCTATTACGCAGACCTTCTAAATGGAATCATACCACAGATATGTTATTAGGTGGACATTCTAAATGCAACTACACCAAAGATATGCTATTCGGCACACTTTCTAAATGCAATTATACCACAGATATGCTATTAGGTGGACATTCTAAATGCAACTACACCAAAGATATGCTATTCGGCACACTTTCTAAATGCAATTATACCACAGATATGCTATTAGGTGGACATTCTAAATGTAAACTAGACCACTGATATGCTATTAGGCAGACCTTCTAAATGCAACTACACCACAGATATGCTATTAGGTGGACATTCTAAATGCAACTACACCATAGATATGCTATTCGGCACACTTTCTAAATGCAATTATACCACAGATATGCTATTAGGTGGACATTCTAAATGCAAACTAGACCACTGATATGGTGTTAGGCAGACCTTCTAAATGCAACTACACCACAGATATGCTATTAGGTGGACATTCTAAATGCAAACTATACCACAAATATGCTATTAGGTGGACATTCTAAATGCAACTACACCATAGATATGCTATTCGGCAGACTTTCTAAATGCAATTATACCACAGATATGCTATTAGGTGGACATTCTAAATGCAACTACACCATAGATATGCTATTCGGCACACTTTCTAAATGCAATTATACCACAGATCTGCTATTAGGTGGACATTCTAAATGTAAACTAGACCACTGATATGCTATTAGGCAGACCTTCTAAATGCAACTACACCACAGATATGCTATTAGGTGGACATTCTAAATGCAAACTATACCACAAATATGCTATTAGGTGGACATTCTAAATGCAACTACACCATAGATATGCTATTCGGCAGACTTTCTAAATGCAATTATACCACAGATATGCTATTAGGTTGACATTCTAAATGTAAACTATACCACTGATATGCTATTAGGCAGACCTTCTAAATGCAACTACACCACAGATATGCTATTAGGTGGACATTCTAAATGCAACTACACCATAGATATGCTATTCGGCACACTTTCTAAATGCAATTATACCACAGATATGCTATTAGGTGGACATTCTAAATGCAACTACACCAAAGATATGCTATTCGGCACACTTTCTAAATGCAATTATACCACAGATATGCTATTAGGTGGACATTCTAAATGTAAACTAGACCACTGATATGCTATTAGGCAGACCTTCTAAATGCAACTACACCACAGATATGCTATTAGGTGGACATTCTAAATGTAAACTACACCAAAGATATGCTATTCGGCACACTTTCTAAATGCAATTATACCACAGATATGCTATTAGGTGGACATTCTAAATGCAACTACACCAAAGATATGCTATTCGGCACACTTTCTAAATGCAATTATACCACAGATATGCTATTAGGTGGACATTCTAAATGTAAACTACACCAAAGATATGCTATTCGGCACACTTTCTAAATGCAATTATACCACAGATATGCTATTAGGTGGACATTCTAAATGTAAACTACACCAAAGATATGCTATTCGGCACACTTTCTAAATGCAATTATACCACAGATATGCTATTAGGTGGACATTCTAAATGCAACTATACCAAAGATATGCTATTCGGCACACTTTCTAAATGCAATTATACCACAGATATGCTATTAGGTGGACATTCTAAATGCAACTACACCAAAGATATGCTATTCGGCACACTTTCTAAATGCAATTATACCACAGATATGCTATTAGGTGGACATTCTAAATGTAAACTAGACCACTGATATGCTATTAGGCAGACCTTCTAAATGCAACTACACCACAGATATGCTATTAGGTGGACATTCTAAATGTAAACTACACCAAAGATATGCTATTCGGCACACTTTCTAAATGCAATTATACCACAGATATGCTATTAGGTGGACATTCTAAATGCAACTACACCAAAGATATGCTATTCGGCACACTTTCTAAATGCAATTATACCACAGATATGCTATTAGGTGGACATTCTAAATGTAAACTACACCAAAGATATGCTATTCGGCACACTTTCTAAATGCAATTATACCACAGATATGCTATTAGGTGGACATTCTAAATGTAAACTACACCAAAGATATGCTATTCGGCACACTTTCTAAATGCAATTATACCACAGATATGCTATTAGGTGGACATTCTAAATGCAACTATACCAAAGATATGCTATTCGGCACACTTTCTAAATGCAATTATACCACAGATATGCTATTAGGTGGACATTCTAAATGCAACTACACCAAAGATATGCTATTCGGCACACTTTCTAAATGCAATTATACCACAGATATGCTATTAGGTGGACATTCTAAATGTAAACTAGACCACTGATATGCTATTAGGCAGACCTTCTAAATGCAACTACACCACAGATATGCTATTAGGTGGACATTCTAAATGTAAACTACACCAAAGATATGCTATTCGGCACACTTTCTAAATGCAATTATACCACAGATATGCTATTAGGTGGACATTCTAAATGCAACTACACCAAAGATATGCTATTCGGCACACTTTCTAAATGCAATTATACCACAGATATGCTATTAGGTGGACATTCTAAATGTAAACTACACCAAAGATATGCTATTCGGCACACTTTCTAAATGCAATTATACCACAGATATGCTATTAGGTGGACATTCTAAATGTAAACTACACCAAAGATATGCTATTCGGCACACTTTCTAAATGCAATTATACCACAGATATGCTATTAGGTGGACATTCTAAATGCAACTACACCAAAGATATGCTATTCGGCACACTTTCTAAATGCAATTATACCACAGATATGCTATTAGGTGGACATTCTAAATGCAACTATACCAAAGATATGCTATTCGGCACACTTTCTAAATGCAATTATACCACAGATATGCTATTAGGTGGACATTCTAAATGCAACTACACCAAAGAGATGCTATTTGGCACACTTTCTAAATGCAATTATACCACAGATATGCTATTAGGTGGACATTCTAAATGTAAACTAGACCACTGATATGCTATTAGGCAGACCTTCTAAATGCAACTACACCACAGATATGCTATTAGGTAGACATTTTAAATGTAAACTACACCAAAGATATGCTATTCGGCACACTTTCTAAATGCAATTATACCACAGATATGCTATTAGGTGGACATTCTAAATGCAACTACACCAAAGATATGCTATTCGGCACACTTTCTAAATGCAATTATACCACAGATATGCTATTAGGTGGACATTCTAAATGTAAACTACACCAAAGATATGCTATTCGGCACACTTTCTAAATGCAATTATACCACAGATATGCTATTAGGTGGACATTCTAAATGTAAACTACACCAAAGATATGCTATTCGGCACACTTTCTAAATGCAATTATACCACAGATATGCTATTAGGTGGACATTCTAAATGCAACTATACCAAAGATATGCTATTCGGCACACTTTCTAAATGCAATTATACCACAGATATGCTATTAGGTGGACATTCTAAATGCAACTACACCAAAGATATGCTATTCGGCACACTTTCTAAATGCAATTATACCACAGATATGCTATTAGGTGGACATTCTAAATGTAAACTAGACCACTGATATGCTATTAGGCAGACCTTCTGAATGCAACTACACCACAGATATGCTATTAGGTGGACATTCTAAATGTAAACTACACCAAAGATATGCTATTCGGCACACTTTCTAAATGCAATTATACCACAGTTATGCTATTAGGTGGACATTCTAAATGCAACTACACCAAAGATAT
This sequence comes from Ambystoma mexicanum, assembly GCF_040938575.1. Lineage (NCBI taxonomy): Eukaryota > Metazoa > Chordata > Amphibia > Caudata > Ambystomatidae > Ambystoma > Ambystoma mexicanum. The sequence goes on from NW_027182487.1 coordinate 1,091,249, forward strand.
GCTATTCGGCACACTTTCTAAATGCAATTATACCACAGATATGCTATTAGGTGGACATTCTAAATGTAAACTACACCAAAGATATGCTATTCGGCACACTTTCTAAATGCAATTATACCACAGATATGCTATTAGGTGGACATTCTAAATGTAAACTACACCAAAGATATGCTATTCGGCACACTTTCTAAATGCAATTATACCACAGATATGCTATTAGGTGGACATTCTAAATGCAACTATACCAAAGATATGCTATTCGGCACACTTTCTAAATGCAATTATACCACAGATATGCTATTAGGTGGACATTCTAAATGCAACTACACCAAAGATATGCTATTCGGCACACTTTCTAAATGCAATTGTACCACAGATATGCTATTAGGTGGACATTCTAAATGTAAACTAGACCACTGATATGCTATTAGGCAGACCTTCTAAATGCAACTACACCACAGATATGCTATTAGGTGGACATTCTAAATGTAAACTACACCAAAGATATGCTATTCGGCACACTTTCTAAATGTAATTATACCACAGATATGCTATTAGGTGGACATTCTAAATGCAACTACACCAAAGATATGCTATCCGGCACACTTTCTAAATGCAATTATACCACAGATATGCTATTAGGTGGACATTCTAAATGTAAACTAGACCACTGATATGCTATTAGGCAGACCTTCTAAATGCAACTACACCACAGATATGCTATTCGGTGGACATTCTAAATGTAAACTACACCAAAGATATGCTATTCGGCAGACTTTCTAAATGCAACTACACCACAGATATGCTATTAGGTGGACATTCTAAATGCAACTACACCATAGATATGCTATTCGGCACACTTTCTAAATGCAATTATACCACAGATATGCTGTTAGCTGGACATTCTAAATGTAAACTAGACCACTGATATGCTATTAGGCAGACCTACTAAATGCAACTACACCACAGATATGCTATTAGGTGGACATTCTAAATGCAACTACACCATAGATATGCTATTCGGCACACTTTCTAAATGCAATTATACCACAGATATGCTATTAGGTGGACATTCTAAATGTAAACTAGACCACTGATATGCTATTAGGCAGACCTTCTAAATGCAACTACACAACAGATATGCTATTAGGTGGACATTCTAAATGCAAACTATACCACAAATATGCTATTAGGTGGACATTCTAAATGCAACTACACCATAGATATGCTATTCGGCAGACTTTCTAAATGCAATTATACCACAGATATGCTATTAGGTTGACATTCTAAATGTAAACTATACCACTGATATGCTATTAGGCAGACCTTCTAAATGCAACTACACCACAGATATGCTATTAGGTGGACATTCTAAATGCAACTACACCATAGATATGCTATTCGGCACACTTTCTAAATGCAATTATACCACAGATATGCTATTAGGTGGACATTCTAAATGCAACTACACCACAGATATGCTATTAGGTGGACATTCTAAATGCAACTACACCACAGATATGCTATTAGGTGGACATTCTAAATGCAACTACACCATAGATATGCGATTCGGCACACTTTCTAAATGCAATTATACCACAGATATGCTATTAGGCAGACCTTCTAAATGCAACTACACCACAGATATGCTATTAGGTGGACATTCTAAATGCAAACTATACCACAAATATGCTATTAGGTGGGCATTCTAAATGCAACTACACCATAGATATGCTATTCGGCAGACTTTCTAAATGCAACTACACCACAGATATGCTATTAGGTGGACATTCTTAATGCAACTACACCATAGATATGCTATTCGGCAGACTTTCTAAATGCAATTATACCACAGATATGCTATTAGGTGGACATTCTAAATGTAAACTAGACCACTGATATGCTATTAGGCAGACCTTCTAAATTCAACGACACCACAGATATGCTATTCGGCACACTTTCTAAATGCAATTATACCACAGATATGCTATTAGGTGGACATTCTAAATGTAAACTAGACCACTGATATGCTATTAGGCACACTTTCTAAATGCAATTGTACCACAGATATGCTATTAGGTGGAGATTCTAAATGTAAACTAGACCACTGATATGCTATTAGGCAGACCTTCTAAATGCAACTACACCACAGAATTGCTATTGAGTGGAGTTTCTGAATTCTACTAAGCGACAGTTATGTATTAGGTGGACTTTCAAAATGCAACTACACCACAGATAAGTTATTAGGCAGATTTTATGAATGAAACTAGACCACAGATATGCTATTACGCAGACCTTCTAAATGGAATCATACCACAGATATGTTATTAGGTGGACATTCTAAATGCAACTACACCAAAGATATGCTATTCGGCACACTTTCTAAATGCAATTATACCACAGATATGCTATTAGGTGGACATTCTAAATGCAACTACACCAAAGATATGCTATTCGGCACACTTTCTAAATGCAATTATACCACAGATATGCTATTAGGTGGACATTCTAAATGTAAACTAGACCACTGATATGCTATTAGGCAGACCTTCTAAATGCAACTACACCACAGATATGCTATTAGGTGGACATTCTAAATGCAACTACACCATAGATATGCTATTCGGCACACTTTCTAAATGCAATTATACCACAGATATGCTATTAGGTGGACATTCTAAATGTAAACTAGACCACTGATATGGTGTTAGGCAGACCTTCTAAATGCAACTACACCACAGATATGCTATTAGGTGGACATTCTAAATGCAAACTATACCACAAATATGCTATTAGGTGGACATTCTAAATGCAACTACACCATAGATATGCTATTCGGCAGACTTTCTAAATGCAATTATACCACAGATATGCTATTAGGTGGACATTCTAAATGCAACTACACCATAGATATGCTATTCGGCACACTTTCTAAATGCAATTATACCACAGATATGCTATTAGGTGGACATTCTAAATGTAAACTAGACCACTGATATGCTATTAGGCAGACCTTCTAAATGCAACTACACCACAGATATGCTATTAGGTGGACATTCTAAATGCAAACTATACCACAAATATGCTATTAGGTGGACATTCTAAATGCAACTACACCATAGATATGCTATTCGGCAGACTTTCTAAATGCAATTATACCACAGATATGCTATTAGGTTGACATTCTAAATGTAAACTATACCACTGATATGCTATTAGGCAGACCTTCTAAATGCAACTACACCACAGATATGCTATTAGGTGGACATTCTAAATGCAACTACACCATAGATATGCTATTCGGCACACTTTCTAAATGCAATTATACCACAGATATGCTATTAGGTGGACATTCTAAATGCAACTACACCAAAGATATGCTATTCGGCACACTTTCTAAATGCAATTATACCACAGATATGCTATTAGGTGGACATTCTAAATGTAAACTAGACCACTGATATGCTATTAGGCAGACCTTCTAAATGCAACTACACCACAGATATGCTATTAGGTGGACATTCTAAATGTAAACTACACCAAAGATATGCTATTCGGCACACTTTCTAAATGCAATTATACCACAGATATGCTATTAGGTGGACATTCTAAATGCAACTACACCAAAGATATGCTATTCGGCACACTTTCTAAATGCAATTATACCACAGATATGCTATTAGGTGGACATTCTAAATGTAAACTACACCAAAGATATGCTATTCGGCACACTTTCTAAATGCAATTATACCACAGATATGCTATTAGGTGGACATTCTAAATGTAAACTACACCAAAGATATGCTATTCGGCACACTTTCTAAATGCAATTATACCACAGATATGCTATTAGGTGGACATTCTAAATGCAACTATACCAAAGATATGCTATTCGGCACACTTTCTAAATGCAATTATACCACAGATATGCTATTAGGTGGACATTCTAAATGCAACTACACCAAAGATATGCTATTCGGCACACTTTCTAAATGCAATTATACCACAGATATGCTATTAGGTGGACATTCTAAATGTAAACTAGACCACTGATATGCTATTAGGCAGACCTTCTAAATGCAACTACACCACAGATATGCTATTAGGTGGACATTCTAAATGTAAACTACACCAAAGATATGCTATTCGGCACACTTTCTAAATGCAATTATACCACAGATATGCTATTAGGTGGACATTCTAAATGTAAACTACACCAAAGATATGCTATTCGGCACACTTTCTAAATGCAATTATACCACAGATATGCTATTAGGTGGACATTCTAAATGCAACTATACCAAAGATATGCTATTCGGCACACTTTCTAAATGCAATTATACCACAGATATGCTATTAGGTGGACATTCTAAATGCAACTACACCAAAGATATGCTATTCGGCACACTTTCTAAATGCAATTATACCACAGATATGCTATTAGGTGGACATTCTAAATGTAAACTAGACCACTAATATGCTATTAGGCAGACCTTCTAAATGCAACTACACCACAGATATGCTATTAGGTGGACATTCTAAATGTAAACTACACCAAAGATATGCTATTCGGCACACTTTCTAAATGCAATTATACCACAGATATGCTATTAGGTGGACATTCTAAATGCAACTACACCAAAGATATGCTATTCGGCACACTTTCTAAATGCAATTATACCACAGATATGCTATTAGGTGGACATTCTAAATGTAAACTACACCAAAGATATGCTATTCGGCACACTTTCTAAATGCAATTATACCACAGATATGCTATTAGGTGGACATTCTAAATGTAAACTACACCAAAGATATGCTATTCGGCACACTTTCTAAATGCAATTATACCACAGATATGCTATTAGGTGGACATTCTAAATGCAACTACACCAAAGATATGCTATTCGGCACACTTTCTAAATGCAATTATACCACAGATATGCTATTAGGTGGACATTCTAAATGTAAACTAGACCACTGATATGCTATTAGGCAGACCTTCTAAATGCAACTACACCACAGATATGCTATTAGGTGGACATTCTAAATGTAAACTACACCAAAGATATGCTATTCGGCACACTTTCTAAATGTAATTATACCACAGATATGCTATTAGGTGGACATTCTAAATGCAACTACACCAAAGATATGCTATCCGGCACACTTTCTAAATGCAATTATACCACAGATATGCTATTAGGTGGACATTCTAAATGTAAACTAGACCACTGATATGCTATTAGGCAGACCTTCTAAATGCAACTACACCACAGATATGCTATTCGGTGGACATTCTAAATGTAAACTACACCAAAGATATGCTATTCGGCAGACTTTCTAAATGCAACTACACCACAGATATGCTATTAGGTGGACATTCTAAATGCAACTACACCATAGATATGCTATTCGGCACACTTTCTAAATGCAATTATACCACAGATATGCTGTTAGCTGGACATTCTAAATGTAAACTAGACCACTGATATGCTATTAGGCAGACCTACTAAATCCAACTACACCACAGATATGCTATTAGGTGGACATTCTAAATGCAACTACACCATAGATATGCTATTCGGCACACTTTCTAAATGCAATTATACCACAGATATGCTATTAGGTGGACATTCTAAATGTAAACTAGACCACTTATATGCTATTAGGCAGACCTTCTAAATGCAACTACACCACAGATATGCTATTAGGTGGACATTCTAAATGCAAACTATACCACAAATATGCTATTAGGTGGACATTCTAAATGCAACTACACCATAGATATGCTATTCGGCAGACTTTCTAAATGCAATTATACCACAGATATGCTATTAGGTTGACATTCTAAATGTAAACTATACCACTGATATGCTATTAGGCAGACCTTCTAAATGCAACTACACCACAGATATGCTATTAGGTGGACATTCTAAATGCAACTACACCATAGATATGCTATTCGGCACACTTTCTAAATGCAATTATACCACAGATATGCTATTAGGTGGACATTCTAAATGCAACTACACCACAGATATGCTATTAGGTGGACATTCTAAATGCAACTACACCATAGATATGCGATTTGGCACACTTTCTAAATGCAATTATACCACAGATATGCTATTAGGCAGACCTTCTAAATGCAACTACACCACAGATATGCTATTAGGTGGACATTCTAAATGCAACTACACCATAGATATGCTATTCGGCACACTTTCTAAATGCAATTATACCACAGATATGCTATTAGGTGGACATTCTAAATGCAACTACACCAAAGATATGCTATTCGGCACACTTTCTAAATGCAATTATACCACAGATATGCTATTAGGTGGACATTCTAAATGCAAACTATACCACAAATATGCTATTAGGTGGACATTCTAAATGCAACTACACCATAGATATGCTATTCGGCAGACTTTCTAAATGCAATTATACCACAGATATGCTATTAGGTTGACATTCTAAATGTAAACTATACCACTGATATGCTATTAGGCAGACCTTCTAAATGCAACTACACCACAGATATGCTATTAGGTGGACATTCTAAATGCAACTACACCATAGATATGCTATTCGGCACACTTTCTAAATGCAATTATACCACAGATATGCTATTAGGTGGACATTCTAAATGCAACTACACCAAAGATATGCTATTCGGCACACTTTCTAAATGCAATTATACCACAGATATGCTATTAGGTGGACATTCTAAATGTAAACTAGACCACTGATATGCTATTAGGCAGACCTTCTAAATGCAACTACACCACAGATATGCTATTAGGTGGACATTCTAAATGTAAACTACACCAAAGATATGCTATTCGGCACACTTTCTAAATGCAATTATACCACAGATATGCTATTAGGTGGACATTCTAAATGCAACTACACCAAAGATATGCTATTCGGCACACTTTCTAAATGCAATTATACCACAGATATGCTATTAGGTGGACATTCTAAATGTAAACTACACCAAAGATATGCTATTCGGCACACTTTCTAAATGCAATTATACCACAGATATGCTATTAGGTGGACATTCTAAATGTAAACTAGACCACTGATATGCTATTAGGCAGACCTTCTAAATGCAACTACACCACAGATATGCTATTAGGTGGACATTCTAAATGTAAACTACACCAAAGATATGCTATTCGGCACACTTTCTAAATGCAATTATACCACAGATATGCTATTAGGTGGACATTCTAAATGTAAACTACACCAAAGATATGCTATTCGGCACACTTTCTAAATGCAATTATACCACAGATATGCTATTAGGTGGACATTCTAAATGCAACTATACCAAAGATATGCTATTCGGCACACTTTCTAAATGCAATTATACCACAGATATGCTATTAGGTGGACATTCTAAATGTAAACTACACCAAAGATATGCTATTCGGCACACTTTCTAAATGCAATTATACCACAGATATGCTATTAGGTGGACATTCTAAATGTAAACTACACCAAAGATATGCTATTCGGCACACTTTCTAAATGCAATTATACCACAGATATGCTATTAGGTGGACATTCTAAATGCAACTATACCAAAGATATGCTATTCGGCACACTTTCTAAATGCAATTATACCACAGATATGCTATTAGGTGGACATTCTAAATGCAACTACACCAAAGATATGCTATTCGGCACACTTTCTAAATGCAATTATACCACAGATATGCTATTAGGTGGACATTCTAAATGTAAACTAGACCACTGATATGCTATTAGGCAGACCTTCTAAATGCAACTACACCACAGATATGCTATTAGGTGGACATTCTAAATGTAAACTACACCAAAGATATGCTATTCGGCACACTTTCTAAATGCAATTATACCACAGATATGCTATTAGGTGGACATTCTAAATGCAACTACACCAAAGATATGCTATTCGGCACACTTTCTAAATGCAATTATACCACAGATATGCTATTAGGTGGACATTCTAAATGTAAACTACACCAAAGATATGCTATTCGGCACACTTTCTAAATGCAATTATACCACAGATATGCTATTAGGTGGACATTCTAAATGTAAACTACACCAAAGATATGCTATTCGGCACACTTTCTAAATGCAATTATACCACAGATATGCTATTAGGTGGACATTCTAAATGCAACTACACCAAAGATATGCTATTCGGCACACTTTCTAAATGCAATTATACCACAGATATGCTATTAGGTGGACATTCTAAATGTAAACTAGACCACTGATATGCTATTAGGCAGACCTTCTAAATGCAACTACACCACAGATATGCTATTAGGTGGACATTCTAAATGTAAACTACACCAAAGATATGCTATTCGGCACACTTTCTAAATGTAATTATACCACAGATATGCTATTAGGTGGACATTCTAAATGCAACTACACCAAAGATATGCTATCCGGCACACTTTCTAAATGCAATTATACCACAGATATGCTATTAGGTGGACATTCTAAATGTAAACTAGACCACTGATATGCTATTAGGCAGACCTTCTAAATGCAACTACACCACAGATATGCTATTCGGTGGACATTCTAAATGTAAACTACACCAAAGATATGCTATTCGGCAGACTTTCTAAATGCAACTACACCACAGATATGCTATTAGGTGGACATTCTAAATGCAACTACACCATAGATATGCTATTCGGCACACTTTCTAAATGCAATTATACCACAGATATGCTGTTAGCTGGACATTCTAAATGTAAACTAGACCACTGATATGCTATTAGGCAGACCTACTAAATCCAACTACACCACAGATATGCTATTAGGTGGACATTCTAAATGCAACTACACCATAGATATGCTATTCGGCACACTTTCTAAATGCAATTATACCACAGATATGCTATTAGGTGGACATTCTAAATGTAAACTAGACCACTTATATGCTATTAGGCAGACCTTCTAAATGCAACTACACCACAGATATGCTATTAGGTGGACATTCTAAATGCAAACTATACCACAAATATGCTATTAGGTGGACATTCTAAATGCAACTACACCATAGATATGCTATTCGGCAGACTTTCTAAATGCAATTATACCACAGATATGCTATTAGGTTGACATTCTAAATGTAAACTATACCACTGATATGCTATTAGGCAGACCTTCTAAATGCAACTACACCACAGATATGCTATTAGGTGGACATTCTAAATGCAACTACACCATAGATATGCTATTCGGCACACTTTCTAAATGCAATTATACCACAGATATGCTATTAGGTGGACATTCTAAATGCAACTACACCACAGATATGCTATTAGGTGGACATTCTAAATGCAACTACACCATAGATATGCGATTTGGCACACTTTCTAAATGCAATTATACCACAGATATGCTATTAGGCAGACCTTCTAAATGCAACTACACCACAGATATGCTATTAGGTGGACATTCTAAATGCAACTACACCATAGATATGCTATTCGGCACACTTTCTAAATGCAATTATACCACAGATATGCTATTAGGTGGACATTCTAAATGCAACTACACCAAAGATATGCTATTCGGCACACTTTCTAAATGCAATTATACCACAGATATGCTATTAGGTGGACATTCTAAATGTAAACTAGACCACTGATATGCTATTAGGCAGACCTTCTAAATGCAACTACACCACAGATATGCTATTAGGTGGACATTCTAAATGTAAACTACACCAAAGATATGCTATTCGGCACACTTTCTAAATGCAATTATACCACAGATATGCTATTAGGTGGACATTCTAAATGCAACTACACCAAAGATATGCTATTCGGCACACTTTCTAAATGCAATTATACCACAGATATGCTATTAGGTGGACATTCTAAATGTAAACTACACCAAAGATATGCTATTCGGCACACTTTCTAAATGCAATTATACCACAGATATGCTATTAGGTGGACATTCTAAATGTAAACTACACCAAAGATATGCTATTCGGCACACTTTCTAAATGCAATTATACCACAGATATGCTATTAGGTGGACATTCTAAATGCAACTATACCAAAGATATGCTATTCGGCACACTTTCTAAATGCAATTATACCACAGATATGCTATTAGGTGGACATTCTAAATCCAACTACACCAAAGATATGCTATTCGGCACACTTTCTAAATGCAATTATACCACAGATATGCTATTAGGTGGACATTCTAAATGTAAACTAGACCACTGATATGCTATTAGGCAGACCTTCTAAATGCAACTACACCACAGATATGCTATTAGGTGGACATTCTAAATGTAAACTACACCAAAGATATGCTATTCGGCACACTTTCTAAATGCAATTATACCACAGATATGCTATTAGGTGGACATTCTAAATGCAACTACACCAAAGATATGCTATTCGGCACACTTTCTAAATGCAATTATACCACAGATATGCTATTAGGTGGACATTCTAAATGTAAACTACACCAAAGATATGCTATTCGGCACACTTTCTAAATGCAATTATACCACAGATATGCTATTAGGTGGACATTCTAAATGTAAACTACACCAAAGATATGCTATTCGGCACACTTTCTAAATGCAATTATACCACAGATATGCTATTAGGTGGACATTCTAAATGCAACTATACCAAAGATATGCTATTCGGCACACTTTCTAAATGCAATTATACCACAGATATGCTATTAGGTGGACATTCTAAATGCAACTACACCAAAGATATGCTATTCGGCACACTTTCTAAATGCAATTAAACCACAGATATGCTATTAGGTGGACATTCTAAATGTAAACTAGACCACTGATATGCTATTAGGCAGACCTTCTAAATGCAACTACACCACAGATATGCTATTAGGTGGACATTCTAAATGTAAACTACACCAAAGATATGCTATTCGGCACACTTTCTAAATGCAATTATACCACATATATGCTATTAGGTGGACATTCTAAATGCAACTACACCAAAGATATGCTATTCGGCACACTTTCTAAATGCAATTATACCACAGATATGCTATTAGGTGGACATTCTAAATGTAAACTACACCAAAGATATGCTATTCGGCACACTTTCTAAATGCAATTATACCACAGATATGCTATTAGGTGGACATTCTAAATGTAAACTACACCAAAGATATGCTATTCGGCACACTTTCTAAATGCAATTATACCACAGATATGCTATTAGGTGGACATTCTAAATGCAACTACGCCAAAGATATGCTATTCGGCACACTTTCTAAATGCAATTATACCACAGATATGCTATTAGGTGGACATTCTAAATGTAAACTAGACCACTGATATGCTATTAGGCAGACCTTCTAAATGCAACTACACCACAGATATGCTATTAGGTGGACATTCTAAATGTAAACTACACCAAAGATATGCTATTCGGCACCCTTTCTAAATGTAATTATACCACAGATATGCTATTAGGTGGACATTCTAAATGCAACTACACCAAAGATATGCTATCCGGCACACTTTCTAAATGCAATTATACCACAGATATGCTATTAGGTGGACATTCTAAATGTAAACTAGACCACTGATATGCTATTAGGCAGACCTTCTAAATGCAACTACACCACAGATATGCTATTCGGTGGACATTCTAAATGTAAACTACACCAAAGATATGCTATTCGGCAGACTTTCTAAATGCAACTACACCACAGATATGCTATTAGGTGGACATTCTAAATGCAACTACACCATAGATATGCTATTCGGCACACTTTCTAAATGCAATTATACCACAGATATGCTGTTAGCTGGACATTCTAAATGTAAACTAGACCACTGATATGCTATTAGGCAGACCTACTAAATGCAACTACACCACAGATATGCTATTAGGTGGACATTCTAAATGCAACTACACCATAGATATGCTATTCGGCACACTTTCTAAATGCAATTATACCACAGATATGCTATTAGGTGGACATTCTAAATGTAAACTAGACCACTTATATGCTATTAGGCAGACCTTCTAAATGCAACTACACCACAGATATGCTATTAGGTGGACATTCTAAATGCAAACTATACCACAAATATGCTATTAGGTGGACATTCTAAATGCAACTACACCATAGATATGCTATTCGGCAGACTTTCTAAATGCAATTATACCACAGATATGCTATTAGGTTGACATTCTAAATGTAAACTATACCACTGATATGCTATTAGGCAGACCTTCTAAATGCAACTACACCACAGATATGCTAATAGGTGGACATTCTAAATGCAACTACACCATAGATATGCTATTCGGCACACTTTCTAAATGCAATTATACCACAGATATGCTATTAGGTGGACATTCTAAATGCAACTACACCACAGATATGCTATTAGGTGGATATTCTAAATGCAACTACACCACAGATATGCTATTAGGTGGACATTCTAAATGCAACTACACCATAGATATGCGATTTGGCACACTTTCTAAATGCAATTATACCACAGATATGCTATTAGGCAGACCTTCTAAATGCAACTACACCACAGATATGCTATTAGGTGGACATTCTAAATGCAAACTATACCACAAATATGCTATTAGGTGGGCATTCTAAATGCAACTACACCATAGATATGCTATTCGGCAGACTTTCTAAATGCAACTACACCACAGATATGCTATTAGGTGGACATTCTAAATGCAACTACACCATAGATATGCTATTCTGCAGACTTTCTAAATGCAATTATACCACAGATATGCTATTAGGTGGACATTCTAAATGTAAACTAGACCACTGATATGCTATTAGGCAGACCTTCTAAATGCAACTACACCACAGAATTGCTATTGAGTGGAGTTTCTGAATTCTACTAGGCGACAGTTATGTATTAGGTGGACTTTCAAAATGCAACTACACCACAGATAAGTTATTAGGCAGATTTTATGAATGAAACTAGACCACAGATATGCTATTACGCAGACCTTCTAAATGGAATCATACCACAGATATGTTATTAGGTGGACATTCTAAATGCAACTACACCAAAGATATGCTATTCGGCACACTTTCTAAATGCAATTATACCACAGATATGCTATTAGGTGGACATTCTAAATGCAACTACACCAAAGATATGCTATTCGGCACACTTTCTAAATGCAATTATACCACAGATATGCTATTAGGTGGACATTCTAAATGTAAACTAGACCACTGATATGCTATTAGGCAGACCTTCTAAATGCAACTACACCACAGATATGCTATTAGGTGGACATTCTAAATGCAACTACACCATAGATATGCTATTCGGCACACTTTCTAAATGCAATTATACCACAGATATGCTATTAGGTGGACATTCTAAATGTAAACTAGACCACTGATATGCTATTAGGCAGACCTTCTAAATGCAACTACACCACAGATATGCTATTAGGTGGACATTCTAAATGCAAACTATACCACAAATATGCTATTAGGTGGACATTCTAAATGCAACTACACCATAGATATGCTATTCGGCAGACTTTCTAAATGCAATTATACCACAGATATGCTATTAGGTGGACATTCTAAATGTAAACTAGACCACTGATATGCTATTAGGCAGACCTTCTAAATGCAATCATACCACAGATATGCTATTAGGAGGACTTTCTAAATGCAATTATAACACAGATATGCTATTAGGTGGACATTCTAAATGTAAACTAGACCCCTGATATGCTATTAGGCACACTTTCTAAATGCAATTATACCACAGATATGCTATTAGGTGGACATTCTAAATGTAAACTAGACCACTGATATGCTATTAGGCTGACCATCTAAATGCAACTACACCACAGAAATGCTATTGAGTGGGGTTTCTGAATTCTGCTAGGCGACAGTTATGTATTAGGTGGACTTTCAAAATGCAACTACACCACAGATAAGTTATTAGGCAGATTTTATGAATGAAACTAGACCACAGATATGCTATTACGCAGACCTTCTAAATGCAATCATTCCACAGATATGTTATTAGGTGGACATTCTAAATGCAACTACACCAAAGATATGCTATTCGGCACACTTTCTAAATGCAATTATTCCACAGATATGCTATTAGGTGGACATTCTAAATGCAACTACACCAAAGATATGCTATTCGGCACACTTTCTAAATGCAATTATACCACAGATATGCTATTAGGTGGACATTCTAAATGTAAACTAGACCACTGATATGCTATTAGGCAGACCTTCTAAATGCAACTACACCACAGATATGCTATTAGGTGGACATTCTAAATGCAACTACACCATAGATATGCTATTCGGCACACTTTCTAAATGCAATTATACCACAGATATGCTATTAGGTGGACATTCTAAATGTAAACTAGACCACTGATATGGTGTTAGGCAGACCTTCTAAATGCAACTACACCACAGATATGCTATTAGGTGGACATTCTAAATGCAAACTATACCACAAATATGCTATTAGGTGGACATTCTAAATGCAACTACACCATAGATATGCTATTCGGCAGACTTTCTAAATGCAATTATACCACATATATGCTATTAGTTGGACATTCTAAATGCAACTACACCATAGATATGCTATTCGGCACACTTTCTAAATGCAATTATACCACAGATATGCTATTAGGTGAACATTCTAAATGTAAACTAGACCACTGATATGCTATTAGGCAGACCTTCTAAATGCAACTACACCACAGATATGCTATTAGGTGGACATTCTAAATGCAAACTATACCACAAATATGCTATTAGGTGGACATTCTAAATGCAACTACACCATAGATATGCTATTCGGCAGACTTTCTAAATGCAATTATACCACAGATATGCTATTAGGTGGACATTCTAAATGTAAACTAGACCACTGATATGCTATTAGGCAGACCTTCTAAATACAATCATACCACAGATATGCTATTAGGAGGACTTTCTAAATGCAATTATAACACAGATATGCTATTAGGTGGACATTCTAAATGTAAACTAGACCCCTGATATGCTATTAGGCACACTTTCTAAATGCAATTATACCACAGATATGCTATTAGGTGGGCATTCTAAATGTAAACTAGACCACTGATATGCTATTAGGCTGACCTTCTAAATGTAACTACACCACAGAAATGCTATTGAGTGGGGTTTCTGAATTCTACTAGGCGACAGTTATGTATTAGGTGGACTTTCAAAATGCAACTACACCACAGATAAGTTATTAGGCAGATTTTATGAATGAAACTAGACCACAGATATGCTATTACGCAGACCTTCTAAATGCAATCATACCACAGATATGTTATTAGGTGGACATTCTAAATGCAACTACACCAAAGATATGCTATTCGGCACACTTTCTAAATGCAATTATTCCACAGATATGCTATTAGGTGGACATTCTAAATGCAACTACACCAAAGATATGCTATTCGGCACACTTTCTAAATGCAATTATACCACAGATATGCTATTAGGTGGACATTCTAAATGTAAACTAGACCACTGATATGCTATTAGGCAGACCTTCTAAATGCAACTACACCACAGATATGCTATTAGGTGGACATTCTAAATGCAACTACACCATAGATATGCTATTCGGCACACTTTCTAAATGCAATTATACCACAGATATGCTATTAGGTGGACATTCTAAATGTAAACTAGACCACTGATATGGTATTAGGCAGACCTTCTAAATGCAACTACACCACAGATATGCTATTAGGTGGACATTCTAAATGCAAACTATACCACAAATATGCTATTAGGTGGACATTCTAAATGCAACTACACCATAGATATGCTATTCGGCAGACTTTCTAAATGCAATTATACCACAGATATGCTATTAGGTGGACATTCTAAATGCAACTACACCATAGATATGCTATTCGGCACACTTTCTAAATGTAATTATACCACAGATATGCTATTAGGTGGACATTCTAAATGTAAACTAGACCACTGATATGCTATTAGGCAGACCTTCTAAATGCAACTACACCACAGATATGCTATTCGGCACACTTTCTAAATGCAATTATACCACAGATATGCTATTAGGTGGACATTCTAAATGTAAACTAGACCACTGATATGCTATTAGGCAGACCTTCTAAATGCAACTACACCACATATATGCTATTAGGTGGACATTCTAAATGTAAACTAGACCACTGATATGCTATTAGGCAGACCTTCTAAATGCAACTACACCACAGAAATGCTATTGAGTGGAGTTTCTGAATTCTACTAGGCGACAGTTATGTATTAGGTGGACTTTCAAAATGCAACTACACCACAGATAAGTTATTAGGCAGATTTTATAAATGAAACTAGACCACAGATATGCTATTACGCAGACCTTCTAAATGCAATCATACCACAGATATGTTATTAGGTGGACATTCTAAATGCAACTACACCACTGATATGCTATTAGGCACACTTTCTAAATGCAATTATACCACAGATATGCTATTAGGTGGACATTCTAAATGTAAACTAGACCACTGATATGCTATTAGGCAGACCTTCTAAATGCAACTACACCACAGAAATGCTATTGAGTTGAGTTTCTGAATTCTACTAGGCAACAGTTATGTATTAGGTGGACTTTCAAAATGCAACTACACCACAGATAAGTTATTAGGCAGATTTTATGAATGAAACTAGACAACAGATATGCTATTACGCAGACCTTCTAAATGCAATCATACCACAGATATGTTATTAGGTGGACATTCTAAATGCAACTACACCAAAGATATGCTATTCGGCACACTTTCTAAATGCAATTATACCACAGATATGCTATTAGGTGGACATTCTAAATGCAACTACACCAAAGATATGCTATTCGGCACACTTTCTAAATGCAATTATACCACAGATATGCTGTTAGGTGGACATTCTAAATGTAAACTAGACCACTGATATGCTATTAGGCAGACCTTCTAAATGCAACTACACCACAGATATGCTATTAGGTGGACATTTTAAATGCAACTACACCATAGATATGCTATTCGGCACACTTTCTAAATGCAATTATACCACAGATATGCTATTAGGTGGACATTCTAAATGTAAACTAGACCACTGATATGCTATTAGGCAGACCTTCTAAATGCAACTACACCACAGAAATGCTATTAGGTGGACATTCTAAATGCAACTACACCATAGATATGCTATTCGGCAGACTTTCTAAATGCAATTATACCACAGATATGCTATTAGGTGGACATTCTAAATGCAACTACACCATAGATATGCTATTCGGCACACTTTCTAAATGCAATTATACCACAGATATGCTATTAGGTGGACATTCTAAATGTAAACTAGACCACTGATATGCTATTAGGCAGACCTTCTAAATGCAACTACACCACAGATATGCTATTCGGCACACTTTCTAAATGCAATTATACCACAGATATGCTATTAGGTGGACATTCTAAATGTAAACTAGACCACTGATATGCTATTAGGCAGACCTTCTAAATGCAACTACACCACATATATGCTATTAGGTGGACATTCTAAATGTAAACTAGACCACTGATATGCTATTAGGCAGACCTTCTAAATGCAACTACACCACAGAAATGCTATTGAGTGGAGTTTCTGAATTCTACTAGGCGACAGTTATGTATTAGGTGGACTTTCAAAATGCAACTACACCACAGATAAGTTATTAGGCAGATTTTATGAATGAAACTAGACCACAGATATGCTATTACGTAGACCTTCTAAATGCAATCATACCACAGATATGTTATTAGTTGGACATT
The DNA here is from genome assembly GCF_040938575.1 of Ambystoma mexicanum. NCBI lineage: Eukaryota > Metazoa > Chordata > Amphibia > Caudata > Ambystomatidae > Ambystoma > Ambystoma mexicanum. The sequence continues at coordinate 1,109,134 of NW_027182487.1, forward strand.
CTAAATGCAACTACACCAAAGATATGCTATTCGGCACACTTTCTAAATGCAATTATACCACAGATATGCTATTAGGTGGACATTCTAAATGCAACTACACCAAATATATGCTATTCGGCACACTTTCTAAATGCAATTATACCACAGATATGCTATTAGGTGGACATTCTAAATGTAAACTAGACCACTGATATGCTATTAGGCAGACCTTATAAATGCAACTACACCACAGATATGCTATTAGGTGGACATTCTAAATGCAACTACACCATAGATATGCTATTCGGCACACTTTCTAAATGCAATTATACCACAGATATGCTATTAGGTGGACATTCTAAATGTAAACTAGACCACTGATATGCTATTAGGGAGACCTTCTAAATGCAACTACACCACAGATATGCTATTAGGTGGACATTCTAAATGCAAACTATACCACAAATATGCTATTAGGTGGACATTCTAAATGCAACTACACCATAGATATGCTATTCGGCAGACTTTCTAAATGCAATTATACCACAGATATGCTATTAGGTGGACATTCTAAATGTAAACTAGACCACTGATATGCTATTAGGAAGACCTTCTAAATGCAACTACACCACAGATATGCTATTCGGCACACTTTCTAAATGCAATTATACCACAGATATGCTATTAGGTGGACATTCTAAATGGAAACTAGACCACTGATATGCTATTAGGCAGACCTTCTAAATGCAACTACACCACAGAAATGCTATTGAGTGGAGTTTCTGAATTCTACTAGGCGACAGTTATGTATTAGGTGGACTTTCAAAATGCAACTACACCACAGATAAGTTATTAGGCAGATTTTATGAATGAAACTAGACCACAGATATGCTATTACGCAGACCTTCTAAATGCAATCATACCACAGATATGTTATTAGGTGGACCTTCTAAATGCAACTACACCAAAGATATGCTATTCGGCACACTTTCTAAATGCAATTATACCACAGATATGCTATTAGGTGGACATTCTAAATGCAACTGCACCAACGATATGCTATTCGGCACACTTTCTAAATGCAATTATACCACAGATATGCTATTAGGTGGACATTCTAAATGTAAACTAGACCACTGATATGCTATTAGGCAGACCTTCTAAATGCAACTACACCACAGATATGCTATTCGGCACACTTTCTAAATGCAATTATACCACAGATATGCTATTAGGTGGACATTCTAAATGTAAACTAGACCACTGATATGCTATTAGGCAGACCTTCTAAATGCAACTACACCACAGATATGCTATTAGGTGGACATTCTAAATGCAAACTATACCACAAATATGCTATTAGGTGGACATTCTAAATGCAACTACACCATAGATATGCTATTCGGCAGACTTTCTAAATGCAATTATACCACAGATATGCTATTAAGTGGACATTCTAAATGCAATTATACCACAGATATGCTATTAGGAGGACTTTCGAAATGCAATTATAACACAGATATGCTATTAGGAGGACTTTCTAAATGCAACTACACCACGGATATGCTATTAGGTGGACATTCTAAATGCAATTATACCACAGATAGAAGAGTTTACAACAGTTTAGCTTCAGGGGTTGAGTGGTAGGGTCGTATGGTCTGAAGTCATTGCTTCTGTCCCTGCCCTGCCACACTTACTTATTGTTGGCTTCTTGCTTCTACCTGCAGATACGATCTGGAGCATCTAGTTGGAGCCGTCCTTTGCCTTGAGGTTCTTAGCCACTGGGGCTGCACGGGCAGAGGTCTGCCCTGGGAGGGTCGGTAATGGCTTGGGTAAGATGGTCAATGGACCAATCGGGGCACGGAGGGCGGGTCGGGAGGCGGGAGGTGGGGAATCAGGAAGCGGGGAGGCAGCGAGGGAGCAGGGATGCTAGGGCGATTTCAGGGCCTGGGGAAAGGGCTTGGCACGACACAAAAAACAAATTTCAGGTGGCACAAAGGAGGATTACTAACTGAAGGGTTCACACGAAGTAAGGGCTTTGGTGAGAGCAACGGGCACTAGACCCAAACACAGAGCGGTCTTCTGGGCCAATCAGAGCACGGTGGCCGGGTCGGGAGGTGGGGAATCAGGAAGCGGGGAAGCAGCGAGAGAGCAGGGACTCTAGGGCGATCTCAGGGCCTGGGGAAAGGGCTTGGCACGACACAAAAAACAAATTTCAGGCGGCACAAAGGAGGATTACTCACTGAAGGGTCCACACGAAGTGAGGGCTTTGGTGAGAGCAACTAGACCCAAACACAGAGCGGTACTCTGGGCCAATCAGGGCATGCTGGGTGGGTCGGGAGGCAGGAGGTGGGGAATTAGGAAGTGGGGAGGCAGCGAGGGAGTGGGGACTCTAGGGCGATCTCAGGGCCTGGGGAAAAGGGCTTGGCACGACACAAAAAACTAATTTCAGGCGGCACAAAGGAGGATTACTCACTGAAGGGTCCACACGAAGTGAGGACTTCGGTGAGAGCAACGGGCACTAGACCCAAACACAGAGCAGTCCTCTGGGCCAATCAGGGCACGGTGGCCGGGGTGGGAGGCGGGAGGTGGGGAATCAGGAAGCGGGGAGGCAGCGAGGGACAGGGGACTACAGGGGGATCTCAGGGCTTGGGGAAAGGGCTTGGCATGACACAAAAAACAAATTTCAGTCGGCACAAAGGAGGATTACTCACTGAAGTGTCCACACGAAGATGTGCATGATACAGGGTGTAGGAGCAAGCTATGATATGCCCATGCATTATTGCTGCTATAACCAAGATTCCTCTGGGGCGCGTCTATAACACTGCCGGAAGACCAATATTCATAATGAGAGACACATGCACTTGCCTCTTCGCTGCAGCTTTCCGTGGTGTTACTAAAACTCTGCAAAGGTGCAAGTGCCATTAGCACAACAGAAAAAACTGTCCTAGTGGGAAAACATATTTCAATGCATGTTTGCACCTGGGCAAAGGACTATGACTGGGGCAATTATTGCCATGTTGCAAAAATGCATTGAAAGATGAACACCCTCATTTTAAATGGGGAGATTATACACATGGCAATGTAAATGCGAGGCGTAATGCATTCACACTTCCACTTCTATGATCAACTATATACTTCCTGAAAGTCCAATATTCACAGTCAGTGACACATGCAATTGCTACTTACATGCAGAGTGCAGTGTTGTTAGTGAAACTTTGCAAAGGTTCAAATGCAGTTAGCCCTAGGGCAAACATTGTCCTGGTGGAAACACATATTTCAATGCATGTTTTCACAAGGGTAAAGCCTCATTACGGGTGAGTGGGTCTGGTAAAAATGCGGAATGATGTACTACCTGCTCTGGCTTTTTTACCGGACCGGCTCAATCTGTGTCTGCCAGTAGTGTATATATATATATATATATGATAGGTAAGTGGCAGTGAACTACCAGCAGACCTGAGCTGCCAGGAGTTCAGGCGCTACCGGCTGAGAAATTACTGAATCACCGGCACCGTACAACTGTTGCTGGCACCTGTAATATCCCAGTAACACTGGCATATCGGGCGCTGGTAACGGTAATGGTGAGTTTACTGATAACCCGCCGTTAGTACATGTGGGTTACCAGCAAACTCGTAATGAGGGCCCATGACTGGGTCAAATATTGCACTGGCACAAACATGCATTGAAAGATTAACACCCTAACTTTAAATGGGGCGGATTGGGACATGGCAATGTAAGTGCCAGGCGTAATGCATTCACGCTCCACTTCACTCTCTTCCCCAATTTCATGCTGGCGCAAGGCGGAGGAGGGGTTTGAAGCAGAGGTAAGCTCTCTGCCGTGCTCACCTTCACAGGCCTGGAGTGGCATGAAGCAGAGGTAAGCTCTCTGCCATGCTCCCCTACACAGGCCTGGAGAGGCATGAAGCAGAGGTAAGCTCTCTGCCGTGCTCACCGTCACAGGCCTGGAGGGGCATGAAGCAGAGGTAAGCTCTCTGCCGTGCTCCCCTACACAGGCCTGGAGAGGCATGAAGCAGAGGTAAGCTCTCTGCCATGCTCACCTTAACAGGCCTGGAGAGTCATGAAGCAGAGGTAAGCTCTCTGCCGTGCTCACCGTCACAGGCCTGGAGGGGCATGAAGCAGAGGTAAGCTCTCTGCCGTGCTCCCCTACACAGGCCTGGAGAGGCATGAAGCAGAGGTAAGCTCTCTGCCATGCTCCCCTTCACAGGCCTGGAGGGGCATGAAGCAGAGGTAAGCTCTCTGCCATGCTCACCTTAACAGGCCTGGAGGGGCATGAAGCAGAGGTAAGCTCTCTGCCGTGCTCCCCTACACAGGCCTGGAGAGGCATGAAGCAGAGGTAAGCTCTCTGCCGTGCTCCCCTACACAGGCCTGGAGAGGCATGAAGCAGAGGTAAGCTCTCTGCCATGCTCCCCTTCACAGGCCTGGACAGGGGTAAAATGAATGGATTCCTATCGAATCCTCCTCCGTTTTGCACCGGTCCAGCCCAGGCAGAGTCCTTAGCAATCCATCGGTAAACCTGCAAATTGTATTTACAGGCAGTGTTTACTTTTTCAAATGAAAGAGTAACAGCAAGTTGGCCTCGCTTTTATTAATTCCTTCTCCCCTCCACCTCGTGATGGTTAAAACCATATGCAGGGGACGCCACAGCAGGCAAGTGCTAACGTGTGTACTCCCCTGCATGCAATTTACATTTCATGTAAAAAGACCCTCCATGAGTTTTGCATTCAGCCAATTTTTCCCCTGTTACTAAATGCACTTCCAACACTGCAAAGTGTTTGTAATGCAGCCCTTTGTCTTTTAAAATGACGACATGGAACTGGGAAACGTGAACCTGAAAATGTGCCCTAAGATAGCTCAGCATATCAACAACTTGCTTAAAAAATCGTTCTGCAATTTGTAGCTGCACATTCATGTACTAAACTGGTCAAAAGGCCCCTTCAGCTCCATTAACAACAGCAACAATTGTTGCAGTGCCAAGAAGTGTACCCAATCCAGAATAAAGCACTATACAAAAATGTCATCTGGTCATTCTTATGAAGTGCACATGGTTAGTCAGGGTAATCTAGAGGGTAAGAGGGCTCTTTGCAAGATTCTGAGTGACTCTGAGGCACTAGGCGAATAAAACAACTGAATTCACATTGTCAAACAATTGCACACACTTTCCTGACCTGAGATTATACAGACTGAGACAGCAGTGGCTGAGCATAAGCACTTTGCTGTGATTAAAATAAACATTATTTCAGCCATATCACACCTTACAGTATAGCATTAGAACTCATGTGGGAAACTGCACCAATGCCCTAAATTACACAACCGTCAAATAACTCAACAAATGCCCACGTGTGTCAACATCCCACCCTATCATTGTTTGCTCCTCAGTAGACCTAATTAAATGCTTGACTTTAGTGGTTCTACTTAATTTTAAAGTACTAGCAAAGCCGCCCATCCTATAAACATATGTTAACATTTTCATCTTAGAGTGACCGAGAAAAAGCAAAGAAAGGGCGACCTGAAAACACATAGAATTCTAAACAGACCATCTAACATGCCAGGAGGGGGGCTTTATAAAGGTTCCATAGGTGAGATGTTTGGTAATTTACCAATCCACCATCTATATGTACCTGACATCCTTACTATCTTCTGCCCCTCTTCCGATCACAGACCAAATACACCTCAGGTTTAGTTCTCTCCATTTCGCTTGAGCAAATGAGCATTTGTAACTATCACTTACCATTTCAACACTTACACAACATGAGCCTGTTGTACATACCTCAGAGAAAAGGAACCACACATTTGAATGAGGGGGGCTCAAGCCCACATTCTGGGTGCAGAATGACAGAAATGCATGGAACTTAACAACTCTTAACAACTTCAAAATAGTTTACTTCTTGCACAGCTGGGCAGACGAGTTCGGCAGAGGAGGTGCAGTGCTGTTCCAGAAGACAGGAGTGCTCAATGTTGCTACTGGTATATGAATACAATGGCTGCAACAGGGGCAGAGTCAAACACATGAAGAAAGTCACACAGATGCAATAGAGAAGCAGACATGCACCCTCTGAACAGCCTTCCCTCAGTTCCTCTTCCTCTCTTAAATATACTGATGAAGCCAATCAGAAGTTCAGAATCACTCATGGCCAACTAAAGCCAATTAGAAGTTCAGAATCGCCAATGGCCAACCAAAGCCAATCAGAAGTTCATAATCATCGCCAGCCAACCAAAGCCAATCAGAAGTTCAGAATTATCCCTGGCCAACCATGGCGATGATTCCCAAAGCTCAAAAAAGTGACACCGGTTACAAGAGGCGCAGCTGCTCACGCCAACTTTTCCAGCATTAATGCTTCATTAAAAGTTGTGCTTATTGCCCAAATATCCAACACGTTTTTGACTCAGTTGTCTTTGCAAACGTTTTCAGTAAGTATAATGAAGAAGAAACTCTGGTGGCTGTTATCTCCTGATGTGAATTTTTTGCCTAAATATAACTCTCTCACTGTTTCTGCAATTATACACGTGTCTGTGCACCTGAGGCATGACAGGGATTTTACATTTCTAAATATTACTTTTCACCGCTGGCTTTCCCATTGAAAACAGTCAGACAAAGACTGGCATATAATGCACTATGGCTGCGCTAAATAACATTAAAGGACAGAACAATATTAACTAACCACTGCTGTGGAGCACATACAAATAGTGTATGTACTTTAACAATAAAAATGTTGAATTACAAGTCCATCTCACTTAGGGTTCTACTCAAACAAGCTGGAAAGATATCCCAAAGTTTACAGCAGTAATGTAAAAAGATCACAGATTAGGAAATAGAGGAAGAGGCAGCCCAAAGCACTCTAGAAAGTGAGGATCCATTCACACCAGGGAGACAATGAGCACATTGTGGCAGCCATGATGAATGTAAGCTTAGACATGCGTGTACACACTTCATGAACACAGTGTTGGCATTGGTAGTGTAGAGGCTTGAAAACTGGAAATGAAAATGAGAGCAGAGTGAATCACATGATGCAGCAAAGCCAGAGGGGCATGTTCTCCACCAACTGCCACCCCCTAAATAACAAAAAACATTAAACACCTAATAACAATGGTAAACAGCTGGTGGGTGGTAAAACCTTGACTGTGTCACAGCACCAAACATGGGTGAAGGCCAACCCAAGGAAAAAGCAAAGGAGAATTGAAGAATGTGTGTCCCTAATGCTGGCACATGATGGCAGGAAAGTGTCAGCAGCACCACATCCATGGGCAGGTGCTAGAGAGGTGAGAGGTTCTGAGCCTGTCCTGACTGGGTGAAGTGCTGCAGGAGAGACAAAAGGGATACCCCAATAACCAAAGGGGACAATGGTGACCTAAATATCAACCTTTTGTATCCACAAGCAGATGGCATAGCAGTGACGGTAAAATGACTGAGAAGTGAATCAGTAACAGGGAGGGTCACGTGATGCATATGGTAGAGGCAAACCACTCCCTCATGGCTTAAGGAGCATCAATTCCAGAGTGTAGGAGCATGGAGGATGAATGTCCTTGGGTCCTTTAAGGTAAATGCACAAGGTCCAATGTGGTAATTGATGGATATAATAGTGAGCAATATTGTACCTGAGCCAAAGGTGTTTAAGCTATTTCTGTTGGCGATGGCACACCTGACATTGGATCCCCAAACCCTCCTTGGGAAGCAGTCCCGATCAATCATTGCCAGTATCTTGAATAATAACGGTAGAGATGCCATCCTCCCAGGAACAATCAAACATTGGAGACTGCAAAGAGAGCCAAGACCCCTCTGAGAGGGTATAAACAGACTATTTGTTTAGCAAAAAAAAGAGTTCCTTGGGAAAAAGTTAAAGGCAGCCGATAATCTCCCAAGGGAACTATTCTCCATTATATCAAAATTTTGCAATCCAGCCTGTAAATCCACGCCGATTTAATCTTCTTTTATTCAGGCAAATCTGTTTAATTCCTTTTTTATAGACAAGATTGAAGGTATCGAGGCTGATATTGCCAAAAAGATTCAGCCCACAAGGGACGGATTTGTGGAATCCCTTAATAATCTAAGACCTTAATTGAGCAGAAGACAATCTTTGACTTTCACCGAGTCAGTGAAGCAGAGATGCATCACCTGTTGGATATGCTCAAGCCCACAAATGACTCACTTTTTGCTCTTCCTGCCTATGTGGTCAAACGGTTGGCTTCTGATCTGACACCATTTGTTACCAAGTTTGTTAATAAATCTCTTTCATGGGGGAAGATTCCATTTAGTCTGAAACACGCAATAGTTATTCCTTTGCTGATGAAGCCCACAGTGGACTAAAAAATTCTTCAGAATTTCCAGCAAATAGCAGGACTTCCCTGGCCAGCAAAAATACTAGAAAAGATAGTCAGCAGTCAACTTCAGGGCTTTGTAGAAAGGGAACTGATATTGGACAAATTCCAATCTGGTTTTAGACCCAAGTTTGAAACTGAAACGGCCCTTCTGGCCGTTCAGGATGACCTGTTGAGGGCTGCGGATCCCTTTTAGTGATGCTCGATCTATCCGTGGCTTTTGACACGGTCGATCATACCATCCTCTTGGGTCGACTACAAAACGTGGGAAAGGTATCTGAATATGTTCTGCGCTGGTTCAGATCGTTTCTGACTGATCGATACCAACATGTAGGATTGGAAGGTTTCCTGTCAGATGCTATTAGATTGATCTGTGGGGTTCCACAGGAGTCCTCTCTGTCATCTTTGCTATTTAATCTATATGTTCACCCTCTTCTAGAGATCCTGAGACGTCATGGACTGAATTTCAATTCGTACACAGAGGATATTCAGATCTTTCTAAGAGTCTCTAATTTTGATGATGCATTTGGAAAATTGGCATAATGTTTGGATGAGGTTAGTACCTGGATGGCCCATAATCAGCTACAGCTGAATGCTGCCAAAACTGAGCTGATTTTATTTGGACGTAAACATCTTCTAGTGGTTGCTAGGAAGCAACCCATACCAACCTTAAATGTGTTTCTAAGGTTACAAATCTTGCCTGCTTTTGGCAGGATGACCTAGGGAGTGAGGCCCAAGTTGGAGCAAAGGTTAAGGCGGTACATTTCATCCTTAGGCTCCTTAGGCAGGCACTACCTTTCATCCCCAGGAAGGGGTATGCCATGGTAGTTGGCACTCTATTCAATGGACACTTGGACTATTGCAACAGCCAACTGCTTGGCATTCCTCACAAACAAATTTTAAGACTGCAGAAAGCTCAAAATGCTGCAGTAAGAATCATTTTTAGCCTAGATCGATGTGGACATGTCTCAACAACGCAGCAAGCACTACATTGGTTGGCCGTGGAAGACTGGATCAGATTTAAAGTGGCATGTCTGGTACATAAATGTATTAATGGTCCTGCCTCAAAGTATCTAAGAGATCTGATTCAAGCATATCAGCCATCAAGATCCCTACTCTCTACCGATCAACATATTCTGATATCCCTCATTCTGTTTACAACTCAAGGGGAGACAGAAGATTTGCTGTATTTGGCCCAACATTATGGACTTCACTTCAACTGGAAATAAGAACCGTACAGTCACTTCCACAATTTCAGAGAGCACTAAAGACCTTTTTATTTAGATAGTTCATTTATTATCCCTCTATGGTTAAAGCTGGACTACTGTAACAGCCTATATCTAAATCTGCCTGCCTCTACTCTCCGCCCTCTGCAATTCATCCAGAACAGGACTGCGAGACTTGTCCTTGGCCTCAAGCCCAGGGACCGTATCTCTCCAGGACTGAAATCTCTGCACTGGCTCTCAGTGGCTGCGAGGATTAAGTTCAAAACCCTCTGCATCGTCCACAAGGCCTTCTGGGGCCTGGGGCAGAAATACCTTCAACTCTCTTTTCCTAAATATCTTCCTTCTCGAGCTCTTCGCTCATCCGCCTCCAACTCCCTCAGGGTCAGCCGCTTCTCCAACCAACGAGTTGGGGGTATATCTCTCTCCACGGTGAGGGCATCCCTCTGGAACACCCTTCCTGCCTCCCTGAAACTTGAGGAGAACCATCTCCGGTTCCAGAAGCACCTAAAAACCTTCCTTTTTGCTTCTGCTTTCTCTCCCCCTCTCCCCTGCTAAATTCCTGATTGAAACTGCACTGAATCTGCACTGGGCCACTCTCACTGATCTTGGTCCCTGGCCCAGCCACTTGCCCCCTGCACTGACTCCCTGGCAACCCCTGCACTGCGGGACTGTCTCTGCATCCCTACAGCCACCCGGTCAGCACTTGTCTGAACTTACCTTGCACTTGCCACCAGCTGGCCCTTTATTATTTATCTGTTATTCTACTACCCCTGTACTGCACTTTCCCCTCTCCCTTTCCCCTTGCACTTTCTCTTCCCATGCACATGTGCGATCTGAATGACACCTGTCTTCCCTTTGTCCCCCCTCCCTGCCTCGTCGCGCCTTGAAACGCTTGTGTATAGGCGCGTTACAAATGCCATATCATGTCCTATCATCATATCATATGGTCTACTTGTCTGCTGGACTCTAGCCCATCCTTTGTATAACTTTTGGTTTCCATATGCTCCTCTATACGGCTTCGGCTGTCATGTGCGTGGTACAAATACAAAAAATCAAATCAAATAAATTGAAGACATTCAATGCAATAGCAACTGGGTCAGCTTTTACCCTGACTTAATGTTGGTGGTATGGTGAGCCAGGTAGTAGTTTGGAACAGTCAGGAAGACTTTCAGAGAATATGGGCTCTATTATTCCATGCTGCAATCCAGTAGGCTGTGGTCAGCATCGAAGGACACATTTCATTTTTTGCAGGCCCAGATGCAGTGCTACAAATTTGGTGAAGTTTACCCCATCATCATGAAGTCTGACCATGTCTAGTTGAAAATGTGCATCTTCCCAGGCTGGACTACGCCATTTTATCATATATGTAAATAAGTGTGTATACTCAGCATATAATACAGCATCTAGTGTTCTCCCACATTACCTCTTTCTCTCATGCTCTTTGGCTTTCTCTAACTTTGTCTCACATTTCCTTTGCAGTCTACATAACGCAGACCCGGAAGCCAGAGGCACAAAAGGATGCGCACAAAAGTGTCACATGCTGTACGTTCAGCTTCCAGGGCCACAGTATTAAGACAGTGAGGGGGAGGCAGCCAGAGGCCACAGCAGACAAGTAGATGGGGGGTTCGGGAGCAGGTGGAGTGAGGCAGAGGTGTGCGTGCAGCAGAGAGGGATTTGGGAAAGAGACCGGGAGAGGGCTCCTTATAAAATGCCAATACTGGTGAATGTGGCCTTTAGGTTTGGAAATTCTCAAGGTTGGCATTTCTCTAGCTGACCGTCGGACATGGATATAGCACATGTATGTTTCATTCCTTCTTTCTCTTTCTCTCTGTCCCTCTCTCTCTTACCTTCCCTCTCTGTCTCTCTCTCATTCTCTATCTCTCTATGTGGGCAAGAGTCAGGCTGTCATGTGTGCATTTGCTAGACCCACACATGCCATAGGTGAAAACTGCATGACCAGTGAAAAAACACAAACATATTGAGAGAGAGGAAAGAAGAGGCTGCTGATTTTTTGTGCTTCAAAGTACAATGCAAGTATCAGTAACAAAGGTACTCCCCCTGATGGCTAGGCCTGGTATTATTCCCCCTGTTGGCTGGACCTGAGATTATTCCCCCTGATGGCTGGGCCTGGTATTATTCCCCCTGAGGGCTGTGCCTGGTATTATTCCCCCTGATCGCTGGTCTTGGTATTATTCCCCCTTATGTTTGGGCCTGGTATTATTTCCCCTGATGGCTGGGCCTGGTATTATTCCCTCTGATGGCTGGGCCTGGTATTATTCCCCCTGATGGCTGGGCCTGGTATTATTCCCCCTGATGGCAGGGACTGGTATTATTCACTCTGATGGCTGCACCTGGTATTATTTCCCCTGTTGGTTGGGCCTGGTATTATTCCCCCTGATGGCTGGGCCTGGTATTATTCCCCCTGATGGCTGGGCTTAGTATTATTCCCCCTGATGGCTGGGCCTGGTATTATTCCCCCTGATGGCTGGTCCTGGTATTATTCCACCTTATGTTTGGGCCTGATATTATTCCCCCTGATGGCTGGGCCTGATATTATTCCCCCTAATGGCTGGGCCTGGTATTAGTCCCCCTGATGGCTGGGCCTTGTGTTATTCTACCTGATGGCTGGACCTGTATTATTCAACCTGATGGCTGGGCATGTTATTATTCCCCCTAATGGCTGGGCCTGTTATTATTCCCCCTGATCGCTGGGCCTGGTATTATTCCCCCTGATGGCTGGGCCTGGTATTATTCTACCTGATGGATGGGCCCGGTATAATTCCCCCTGATGGCTGGGCCTGGTATTATTCTACCTGATGGCTGGGCCTGGTATTTGGAGACATAAATTCACATCACAAGTGTTCTGCAGAAATGTCATCATCACAATGAGGACACATGGCCCATAAAAGGGAAGTCAAGGGGGATGAAGACATGCTGTACAGAAAGTGCTGGGGTGCTGACATATACATTAATATTACTGTCATACTATGAATATTAAACATGTCTTGCAGAGCAATGCTCATTATAAAATACCTAGAAAAGCCATACATTTATTTTCTGATAGCAGTTTATCATTACAAGTTAGACAGTCTGGTACATTACTATTTCATTTTTCTGAAACAGGCAATAGTAGACTTAAAAGACAATGGGCCTCATTACGACCCAGGCGGTAAGTTACCGCCTGGTCGTACCTTTACCACCATGGCGTAAACTATGACTTACCGCCCCATTCCGAGGTTGGCGGGGCGGTAAGTCCCCATTAACCCATTTACCCTTCCCCATTCCCATTTTTGCCCCATAGGGCTTAATGGGAGTGGGGAAGGCATTAATTACGCCACCGTAAATTACGGTGGCGTAATTAACAACAAGGTCCCTTAGCGCCATGGATTTTAACACCTGCTAAAAGCAGGTGTTAAATCCTCCATGGCGCTAAGGGACCTCGGAATCAGGCGGTAAGGGTCGGCGCTGTTTACGCCGCCGTAAACCCCTTACCGCCTGGGTCCTAATGAGGCCCAATGCAGAGAAATATAAAATAAGACGGTTCCTGTCTGCTTTCCATAAAATCAGCGATGTTAGACAGAATTATATGCAGTACCCTTTGGGAACGCTGCACACAAATAGGACTACAAGTGGCAGCACAAATTTACCTTTGGTACAAGCCTGTACTACACAGTAAAAGTGGTAGCAATGGCTGAGCAGCCAGAACTATCTCAAGAGCAAGTGAGCAGTATCAATAGTTACACAAAGGACAGCAATTACTATGATTCAGGCAAACACTGACTCAGGGTTTCTGAGTAAAAGAATATATATTTATTTACACATCATTTGTATAACATTTCACTAAAGTAAAGCAGTTCAAAAATCACACTCTTAATACACTACACCACACCCAATAGTTTCCAGACAAGTTAAGCTGACAAAATGGCACTCTAGTAATTAAAAAGGGAGGGAAAGACAAAGTTAGGTAGAAATTGAGCAGCACCAACAGGTAAGTCAGCAGGGCAATCTAGAAAGAGGAACTACAGTGATAGGATCAAGTCAGATAGGCTTTGGGCCAAAGTCAATAGGACAAAAGTATTTTGCTCAAGATCACACAGTTAAGGGTAGTTTGTGGTTAAGTCTTTGCCAAGAGTTCCGAACGAAGTTGGACAGCAGAAAAGTTTGTTTAAAGAGAAGAGAAGGACAAGCCCTCGGATTGGAGAAAGATTTCACACACTTTCACCGCGGCTGAACGAAACGAACAACCAGATTTGCACAGTACCTTTAAATGGAGAAGAAGCTGTAGCTGAGGCGGACGTTCCTGGTAGTTCCTGCAGGCTCACGGTTCCTGAAGCGACTGTCGGAAGACTGGAGGGTCCTGCGCTACCCAGGGAAGAAACCAGCAGCAGAGCAAAACAACAACTAAAAGGTGCGCTCCTTAAAACCCAAGCAGGGTCCGACCTTCCTGGCTATCCGGCTCACTGTAGCTCTGTAAAGCGAATTCGACGAGAGGAGGGAGTCCTGGCTTGCAGTTTGGGCAAACTGGTTGGTCCCACCAGCTCAAGGGAAGAATATTCCTGGAGGATCTTCTCTGTCGTTGGAGTCCGAGGATTCGGACCTGCAGCAGGGCTTCACCGGGCAGTTCAGTTGTTGTAGGGGTGGTCCTCTTCCATCAGCTCCTCGTTGGTTCTTTCGTTCCAGTGGCGACTCTGCCTTTCCAGACCCAGAGACCTGCTTTTTATGCAGTTTTCTCCCATTCACACAGCCCGCCTGTCAATCACACAGCAGGGTGGCCGTCCTGCCGGGACAGTCACCACAGCCAATCATGTCAGAGTGCGACATGGGTATCCAAGGAGACCCTGTGCATGGAGTCCTAAACCCCTCCCTCACAACCTGTCCCCCCAGACATATAGGCGCCTAAGGAGGGCTTCTGCGTAGAAGCCCGCGAAAAGACGGTGAACAAAGGAACCAAACCTGGTTTGGCATGCAGAGAAAAACACGAGAAAGACATTTTCAAAAAGAAATGGCGAATAAACCCAGCCGGAAAACAATATTAAAACCAATATGGTCAAGCGGGTTTAAGGTCGAGGCTACCAAGATAGCCTAAAACAATACCAAGGTTATTTGAGATAACCGGGGCAGGAAACATAGGGTAGTTCCCACTGCCACCAGCCAATTCTTGATGAAAAGGGAGCAAAACAGGGCCCCAAGAGAAACAGACAAAACGATAAGTATTAACCCTTTCCAGTACTCCATGGAAGATGGTTTGTACTGGGTCTGTGGTTTTAAAAGACTAATAAAGTCAATGGCAACTTTAGATGTTCTGGGAGACAGTAGTCAGTCCCAGAAAATAGAGTCTGAGTTGAGAAGTCTAAAAGACAACCCTGTGTCACTGCACTGAAGGTGTTGTGTAACACACAAGAAAAAGATGATGCCTGTGGAGTAGGTGAGGCTCCACAGTCTATGGTCACACAATGTTAAACACACACAGCAAAACACATGTAAGAGTAGGAAAAAGGGGCTCACACTCTTACCAGGTGAAAAAATAAATCCTAGAAATCTAGCAAATCTGCTGAGGGACATTAGCCATTCTTGAGAATTCTCCCTAACAAGGGAAAATAATAATGACCACAGATATTTATATTGGATAAATATGTCTGTGATTCAATGCATTTTTTGTTTGACCAATATGCTTGGTGCTCATTTTATTTTTCACAACGCTCACCCTAATACTAAAGTGCTTTAACAGTTAACTATGTATATTCTTTTGGACAGCCTTAGTATTCAGATGTAGTTGTAACATTTGTCCTTCAGATATGTCTCAGGACTGTCCTGTTTCTTGTTTGCAAAGATGTTTCCTCTCCCGTATGGTGACACTCCACACTACTGGTGGTTTCCAGGTTGCAGGATTCTGCATATGCCCTGCATTCCCCAAAGCACAACAAATCAAAGATTTAGTTAAAGGTATTTCTAGGTGATGAGTTCACGATTAATGATTACTAATGGGGCAGGAGTAATGTAAAGGGGATGCTGTGATAATGTGATTGGTTACTAGTTGTGTATCTGGAATGAGGAAGAGTGAGGCAGTAATAATGGTAATATATTACTAATAGGCTATCTCCCTATTCCTATCTCCAAGGAATAGGGAGATAGCGTTAATGTAATGGTTTACACATGGGGTACCAGGATGAGGAATTCGTAGGCCGTGGAAATATAATGGATTATTAATGGGGTATTGGGAAGAAGAAGAGGGGCAATGTAAAGGATTACTATAGGGATAAGGAGGAGGGAGGCAGAGGTAATGTAATAGATTTCTAATGATGCTCCATGAAGAGGAGGAGGAAGGGATGGGTAATGTAATGTGTAACTAATGGTGTACCAGGACAATATAGGAGGAAGTGGGGGTGATGTAATGTATTAGAAATGGAGTACTGGGCTGAGGAATCAAGAATCATGGGCAATGTAATGGGTTATTACAGGGGTACTGAGGCGAGGAAGAGGGAGGGTGGCTAAAATAATGCTTTACTAATGGGATATCAGATGAGGACGTTGGGAAGCGTGAATAATGCAATGGATTACTAATGGGCTATTGGGATGAAGAAGAAGGTGGAGGGGATAATGGAATGGATTACCTATGTGGTACCGAGATGAGAAAGAGATTGGCCAGTTTAATATAATAGATTACTACCGGATACCCGGACGAGAAAGGAGAAGGCAAGGGTAATGTATTGCATTACTCACAGGATTCTGGACGAAGGAAGAGGTGCAAGGGGAAATGCAATGAATTACTAAAGGGATACCACAATGGGGAAAAGAGAGGCACAAGTTATGTAATGGATGACTAATAGGGCACAGGCGCAAGGAAGAGGCAGGCTGGAGTTGTGCTATGGATTATTAAAGACGTACCTAATGAGGAAGAGGGAGGCGGGTGTAAAGTAATTAATTACCAATGAAATACCAGGATAAGGAAGAGGAGCGGGGTAAAGTAATGTATTAATAACATGTATACAGTTTGATATATGATATGATATGGTATTTGTATACACAAGTGTTTCAAGGCGTGACGAGGCAAGGAAGGGGGGACAGAGGGAGGACATGTACAACAATCTTACTAGGCCAAGTGACATTGAGCTTGCGCAAGTGCAGGAGAAGCGGGAGGGAAAAAGCGCCAGGTGAAAGGGGAGTGGGCAGTGCTGTATATGGGATCAAATCAGTAACAAGAAGTGTGGCCAGCAGGTGGCAGGCGCAAGGCTAAGTGCAGACAGCAGGTGTCAAAAAGTGCAGGTAGGGGAACTGTAGGGTTACAGATACGGACCCAAGTACAAGTGTTGCCGCGAGGCAGTGTGGGTGTGCAACTGGGTGAGTAGGGACCTGGGGTCCGAAATCAGAGGGTAGCCAGGTGACCAGTGCAGTATCAGACAGGAAATTAGCAGGGGAGAGGAAGAGAGAAGGCAGAATCAAAGTGGAAGGTCTTGAGGTGCTTACGGAACCAGAGATGGTTCTCCTCGAGTTTCAGAGAGGCAGGAAGTCTGTTCCAGATGGTGGCCCCAGCCAAAGAAAGAGATCTACCACCAACTTGTTGCTTTGAGAAGCGACTGACCCTGAGGAAGTTGAAGCCGGAGGAGCAAAGAGCTTGATTAGGAAGGTATTTTACGAAGAGAGAGTTGGAGGTATTGAGGACCCAGGTCCCAGAAGGCCTTGTGGACAATGCAGAGGGTCTTAAACTTAATCCTTGCAGCCACTGGGAGCCAATGCAGAGATCTGAGTGATGGAGAGATACGATCGCTGGGCATGAGACCAAGGACAAGTCTTGCAGTACTGTTCTGGATGAGTTGCAGAGGACAGAGAGTTGAAGCATGCAGATTTAGAAAGAGGCTGTTGCAGTAGTCTAGCCTAGAGAGAACCGGAGCTCTAGAGACATTGAGCTTCTGGGGGAAGAAGAGGAAAGGAGGAATACCTCTTAAGATGTGCAATTGGTAGTTTGACTTCTTAGAGACGTCAGAGATGCGAGGAGAAAAGGAGAGTGTGGAGTTGAATATGACCCAAGGTTCTTAGCCTCACAGGTGGGAGCAGGATGAGGACCAAGGGAGGCCTGCCAGAGAGTGACAGGCAAGGAGGGTGCATGTGTGCTGATGAGGAGATACTCCCTCTTACAGGCATTAAGGCAGAGATCGTTGGAGGCACACCACTCCTGGATAGCAGACAGACAGAGATGAGAGAAGGAGAATAGGTGGCAGAGGGGAGCCTGAAAACGAGCTGAGTCTCATCCGCATAGCACTGAAAGTTGGAGCAGAGAGCGGCAATGCAATGGGTGAGATTTGCCAGGCATTTGTTGAACAGCCAGGGAGGGAGGTTAGACCCCTGGGGAACACTACAGGTAGAGAGTGAGATAGAAGAAAGGAAGGACCCAAGTTGGACCGGGGAGGGTCGATCAGAGAGGAACGAGGTCAGCCAGGCCAGGTCCTGATCAGTGATGATTGAGCAGGATGGCATTGTTGACCGTGTCAAAGGCAGAAGAGAGTACGAGTAAGATGAGGACAGAGGGGAAATTATAATCAAGGTTAGAGAGCAGGTCTTCACGGATGTTCATGAGAGCAGTTTCCGTGCTTCTGGCTGCTATGAAGAGGGTGGCAGAGTTAATGTAACGGATTACAAAATGGTGTACCGGAATGAAGATGAGGAAGGAGAGGGAATTGTAATAGATTAGTAATGGGGAGACAGTGGTAATGCAATGGCTCACTAATGGGATACCAGGACAAGGAAGATGAAAGTGGGAGAAATATAATGGAATTTTACTGGAGTGCAGAGGAAGGAGTTGGGAAACAGGATAAATAATGGGGAGGCAGGGTTAATGTGATCAATTACGAATGGGATATCATGTCAAGAAAGACAAAGGCAAGAGGAATGTCAGGTCAGGTCAAACAAGTTTATTCGGAAATAAGAAAATTTCCATTAAACGACAGAAAAAAGAAATATAATTTACACAATTCCAATAATACAAAAACACCAATTGAATAAAAAAACGGATAGAAATAGATACCGAGTATTACAAAACACAATCAGCATTAATAATCATAACTTACACTTGCTTGCCAATCAAGAGGGCAATGTTTTAAAAATTGTACATTATAATCAAGCATAAAACAAAACTCAACCACTTTTCCCCCAACATAATTCATTATTAAAATTGGTGGCGCTAACTACCCCCATCTTGTAGATTCAATAGATTCTTTCTAAAATGCATCGCTCTTTTTAAGAAAGACAACAGGGCCCAGGATGTAAAAACTGACTCAGCCCTCAGAAGAAACTCGAGTGCTGCCTTATGTAGACGGATCTCCGTTTTCTTAAGCGCGGGGACCAAGGTCACTCTGCGTATACCCGCATATCCTATACAAAAAAACAATAGGTGCGAAAGGTCCTCGCGCTTGTAACCACAGACTGGACAGCCGGCATCACTAGGAAAACTTTTCCAGTTGCATGTATTTCCCTGTAGCCGGAGGCAGTCAAAGCGGGCCCTCGTGATCAACCACCTTTCTGATTTAAAAGTGCTCCTAGTCAGATAAGGTTGAATTCCGAAGAGATTACTAATACTAGAGTGAAAAGAATCAGATTTCTGGGTATATCCCAGAAGAATTTTCCTCCTAACTACGATTTCGCTCAGTTTAACCTTATAAGCTGCCCCCTCTGGCTTAGTAATTAGAAATTAATGTAATGAATTACAGGGATACGTGGTAATATGAAGGATTTTTAATGGGTTACCAGGACAAGGAAGAGAGAGGTGGTGGAAATGCCATGGATTTCTAATGGTATAGTGGGGCAAAGAAGAGGGAGGCAGGGATAAAGTAAAGGATTACTAATCTGGCTTCTGGGTCAAGGAGGGGGACACTGGGGTAATGTAATGGATTACTAAAAGGGTCCCGGAACGAGATAGAGGGAGGCTCAGGTGACTTATTGGATTACTATTGGGGTACAATGACAAGGAAGAGGGAGAGGGTGTAGTGTACTAGATTACTAATAAGAAACCAGGGCAAGGGCAAGGAAGATGGGATAAATGTAATGATTTATGTGGCACAGACATGGGGAAGAGGAAGGTGGAAGTTCAATAATGGATTACTAATGGGGATAAGGATGAGAAAGAGGGCGGTGACAGTAGTGTAATAGATTACTAATGGGGAACCGGGATAACGAAGAGGGAGGTGTGGGTAATGTAATGGATTATTAATGAGGTGCAATGACAAGGAAGAGGGAGGAGGGTGTGATGTCATGGATTACATATGGGCTACCCAGATAAGGAAGGAGTTTTGAGTAATGTAATGGATTCTTAATTGTGCACCATGCGATAAATAAAAAGGTAGTGATCATTTATCAGAAGGAGGAAGAAGGAGATGGGGGTAATCTAATGGATTACTAATGGGGTACCAGGACAAGGAAAAGGGAAGCAGCGTTAAAATAATTCATTACTATTTGGTTCCAGGATGAGAAAGAGGGGTGTAAGAAGTGTTATAGATTACTAATTTGGAACCTGGACGAGCAAGGGATAAGGTGGGACTGTGATGAGGAACCGGGAAACAGGCTAATGTACTGGATTACTAAAGGAGAAATGAGATGAGGAACAGGGAAGTGGAAGCAGAGGAGGGAGGCTGGGGCAATGCAATGGATATTTAATTTAGTACTAGAACGAGGAAGTGGATGGTGGGAGTAATTTAATGGATTACAAATTGGATACTGGGACAATGAAGATAGAAGTTGGGGTAATGTAATCATTACTAAGAAGTACCGGGATAAGGAATATGGAGAAGGCGTAATGAAACAGATTACTAATGGGGTTCCAGGGCAAAGTAGTGGGAGGGGGTAAATTAAGGGTTTACTGTTGGGGTTCCAGGACGAGGAAGAGGGATGTGGTGTAGTGTGATAGATTACTAATGGGGTACCTGGACAGGGGAGAATGAGTTGCGGTAATGTAGTGGATTACTAATGAGATACCAGAAAAAGCACGAGGAAGATGGGAGTGATGAAACAGCTTATTAATAAAATACCTGGACCATGAAGAAGGAAGTCAGGGTATTCAAATGAATAACTAAGGAGGGTGAAGGATAAATAAGGGAGGGTGGATTAAAGTATTACTAAAGGTGATGTTAATGTCATGGATGACACATTAAGTATCACCATGAAGAAGGCGAGGTTGGGGAAATGCAATGGTGGATTTTGGGAGTTTGAATATGAGGATGACTGAGGCCTGTTTAATGTAAAGTATTACTAATGGGGTACTGGAGTCAAGGAAGAGGAAGGTGGTAGTAATGTAATAGATTACTTATGGTGCACCAAGATGTTAATGCTAATGTGAAAGGATATTTATACCGCACACTATCACCACCAGAGTGGTCCCCTCGTGCTCTGGCAGATTTGAAAGGCAAGAGGGTGGGATGGGTTACTAGGGTTTAGTGGGAAAGGTCCCCATTTCCTCCTAGGTGCTAGTTGTGCGTTGTTTCTCCCTCGTCGTCTGCAAACCAAGGTGTCTGAACCTATGGTGCTGCTTACAGTGCGGAGAAGACTGGGGGTGGGTCCATCCTGTGCGTGTGTTGAGGTGCGTTCTATTTGGAGTCAGGTCTTTGTTTTCTAGTCGTTTTCATCTGGTTCTGAAATGAAGAGCCAGGTTTTAAGAAATTATCTGAATTTTAGATGATTCTTCGTATTGCGTATTTCATAAGGAAGGGTGTTCCAAGTTTTTGCTTCGAAGTGGGAGAATGAGGATCCTCCACATTTATTTCTCATATATGGTTTTGGTTCTAGGCAAATGTTGTTTCTTGATCTGAGTACTCTTGTCGGTAGGTACATGGTGTAGAGGAGGAGCCAAGTACCCCCACCTCAACCACCTTGCCTATATTGCCTATATGTTGGGAGCCGGAGTAGGAAAACCGTGCAGTACCATTGGGAATACCAATACCTAGGAGAATCCTGGAAGCAAGGTTCCCATTGAGAAAACCATACCTACATACAAGAAAATATGATGGCCATTTAAATAAAATTCCAGAAGAAGCAGAGCAAATGACTGGCAAATATGAATGGTTACGTCACACAGAGTCGAGCTGACATACATAGAGGAGGCAGACAAGAGAGAATGAAGATATTCTATAAGGCATCAAGAAAGTATCAAAGATAAGGGACGTCTTGGGACCAAGGTGAATAAACTTATGCTACAGAACTGATGAAGATATTAAGTCATTTTACATGCGTACAGATGTAAAGAAATGCAAGCAGACAAAGTAATCATGAGGCTAGCTTAGTAGTAAATAGATTGTGGCAAGCACCAACGTATCTATATATATATATATATATATATGTGTATGGACAAGTAAAGGATGGATGTTTCCACTTCGTATTATAGCAGAACTTTAAAAAGAAGGCCTAATTTCTAGTGTGTCGCAGTTAACAAAAACGGAATTAACAAAGTGAATCTCAAAAAGGCGAGGTTGGATGACCTAAAGAAGTCAAGGTCTTATCAGACTGGAGTAAGCTGACATTGGATACAAACCGTGTGAAAGACCAAATCTCCTGTTCAGAAAGCATGGGCAAAACAAGGAAGACGTCAGAGGTCTATTAAAGAATAGTATTTTAAAGACATTAAAAGCTCGATTCCATGGTCTTCAGTCACGTGGAAGGATGAAATTGGACAAACACGATGACCACACCTACGCATGAGGGCAGAGCGTGCCTTTACTCCCCTGAATTCTCCAGAGCAAAGAACACTCCCAAGGACAAATCAAACCCCTAATTGACAGCAGACCACTGAGGTGATGATTGATGATATGCTAATTGGTGGGAAGCTATGAATAAGGCAAGCTCACCAGCACCTGGAAGGCCAGCCTGCGTGCTAATTGACGTAGGTGGAAAAGTACTGATAAAGGTTAGAGTGCCAATCAATTGTAGACGACTGCGTAATTAAGGATCCTACAATTTGTGTAACCAATGAGACGTTGTACATTTAGTGACATTTATAGTGGCCATTTTAAGGGAGGGCTTAGTTGCCCCACCTGATGTTAAGTAACCAATCACATAGTTTCACTCTCTTAGACCAGTATGGAACTTATACTTAGATATTCACTAAGAACAAATCACTTTTCTTCATACGTTTTTGTAGTTTGCCACATAGGATGACGTAGGTTAACGTTAGTGATGACAAGTTTTTAGTATATAAGCTACGTTTTTTAATAAAACTCATTGAATAAGAGTATCGAGCGTGATCGCTGATGTTCGTTGTACTCCCTGTTTTAGATAATTGATATTAAAACAGTTATCTTTGTTGCCAACTACCTGAGTCATTTTGATTATTGATGTATCAATAAAAACTGCATTCCCATCCATCTCCATGGTATTGCTACTCATCTTAAAGGGCTGGGTTATCCAGTTCAATGGTTGTTTTCTTTTGTAGGAATTCTTCTCCTTGGCCATGGATTGCTCTTTGCAATGTCAAGGATGAAGAAAAGGGATGTGAGGGTTATGTAATATTTTACAAATGGACTACAGGGACAACAAAGTGGAAGGTGGCAGTAATGTGATACATTTTGAATGGTTACCAGAATGTAATCGGTTACTGATTGGGTACATGTTCTAGGAAAATGGAGGCGGGGTTCATATAATAGATTTCTAGTTGTGTACTGAGATTAGGAAGAGCAAGTCATCATTAATCTAATGGTGACTCGGATGAGAAAGAGAGAGAAAGTGTTCAGGTAATGGTTTACTAATTGGGTAGTGGTAAGTGGAAGAGGCAGGAGGGGTAAATGTAATGGATTACTAATGGGGTACTGTGCAAGGACTAGGGAGGTGGGGGTAATGTAAAGGATTACAACAGCGGTAGCAGGAGGGGGCATACATTGGCAGATGTAACGTAATGGATTACTAAAGGGATGAGAAAGAGTGAGGTGAAGGTCATAAAATGGATTACAATTGGGATACCATGACGAGCAAGAGTGAGGTGGGGTATAGAAATAGATTACTAATGGAGAAATGGGATGAGGACAAAAGAAGTGGGGAGAGTGTTTAATGTAATGGATGGTTAATGGAGAAAATGGATGAGGATGAGTGTGATGAGTGCTTTAATGGAGTACAAATGGGCTACCGGGATAAGGAAAAAGGAGGCTTGGGTGATGTAATGGATTTGTAATGGTACCTGAAAGAAGAAGTGGAAGTTGGGGGCCATTTAACAGATTACTAAAGGGAAACTGGGATGAGGAAGATGGACCCTGTGGTAATGTAAGGAATACTAATGGGGTACCGGGATGAGGAAGAGGGCTGTGGGGTAAAGTAATGGATACTTTAAGGATTCCAGGATGAGGAAAGGGGAGGTGAGAGTATTGGAATAGATTACTAATGGGGAACTATGACGAGGAAGATGGAGGTGTAGGTAATTATATTGTTTATTAATGGGCTACCAAGACAAAGAAGGGGGGTGAATTGTAATGGACTACTAATGACGTAGCCTTTTGGGGAAAAGGGTGGGTGAGCATTATGTAAGGGATTAATAAGCAAGTACCATGATGATTAAACAGTAGGTGGTGAATTAAGGCACCATGATAAGAAAAAGGGAGGGGGGTATTGATGTAATGGAGTTGGGAGAAATGAAATGGAGAACCAAAGGGGTACAGAAATGAGGATGAGAGAGGAGTGACTAATGGGATAGTGGGAAGAGGTAAAGGGATGTGGTGGGAATCTAATCTAATCTAATAATGGCGCACACAGATGAGGAAAAGAGAGTCATCTGTAATGCAATGGATTGCCGATAGGTTACCAGGACTAGGAAGAGGGAAGTGAGAATAATGTAATAGGTCACTAGTTGGGTACTTAGATTAGGAACGGCAAGACATTTGTAATGTAGTGCGTCAATAAAGGGGTACTGGAATGAGGAAGAGTGCAACATGATTAATGTAATGAATTACTAATGACGTACTGGGACATGGAAGATGGAGGGAGGGAAAATGTAATATCATAAATAATGGGATATTGGAATGACGATAGAAGGCAGCACACATGATATACTGATTTATTTCCAGGATGAGGAAGAGAGAGGCAAAGGTAATATCATGGATTACTAATGTGTTACCATGCTAAGAAAGAGGAGGGCATGCATAGTTAATGTAATGGATTACTAATTGAGAAACTGGATGAAGGAGAAGGATGTTGGGGTATTTTGATAGATTGCAAATTGGATATCAGGATGAGGAAGAGTGAGGCTTGGGGAAAATAATGGATTTTTAATTGGGTGTTGGGATAAGGAAGTGATAGGTGGGTGCAATTTGAAATGGGATGTGGAAAATGGACACTGGGGTAATGCATTGAATACTAATGGGATACATGGGTGATGAAGACAGAGACAAGGGTAATGTAATAGATTACGTCCTGGGACGAGAAAGAGGAAGTTGGTTGTAATGTAATGGATTGCTACTAGTGTACTAGGATGATAAGAATGAGGCAGCACTAATGTGGTGTATTACTAATGGGTACAGAGTTAAGGAAGAGGAAGGTAGCATTAATGTAATGGATTAATAAAGAGTTACCCAGAACGATAGTGAGTGACAGTGGGAATGTGATGGATTAATAATGGCTTACTGGGATGAGGAATTAGGAGGGGTTACCAGAACAAGGAACAGTTAGTTTATTAATTTAATACAGGATGACAAAGAGTCAGGTGGATGTAATGTAATAGATTACTAATGGGGTTTCATGACGAAGATGGAGAACTTTGTAACGTTGTGGTTTACTAATGGGTATGGAACCAGGAATATTGACATTGGGGTAATGTAATTGCTTTGAACATGGGATACTGATATGAGGAAGGGGGATCTTGGGTTATACAAACGATTACAAATGGAGTTTTTGTATGACAACAAGGGTAGTGGTGTAATGTAATTATTAGGAATAGGGTTTCCAGGTGTAGGAAGAAGGAGACAGGGGTAATGCAATGGATTACTAAATGGGTATTGTGACGATCCGTGAATGAGACGCGGACACAGAGGACTCATAGTTATGGCTATACACTTTTATTCAAAAGGGTTGGGGAAATGGCTTAATATCCCTATCCTAGGAGGAATTTCCCAACCTCAACCAAAAACTAAGGGGTCTGTTCATTGTCAAGATGCCAAAAGTAAAAATATGTCCTATGTCTGAAATCTTATTATGGCCCTCGCACTCTAAAAATTAACTTTGAGGTGCAAAGGATATTCTCTATAGATCTCAAGGTGCACAAATATTCTAAATCAACAAAATTATATAACTCCAACCCAAAAGTTCAAGTGCACTATGTTCCCAGTTCTAGGGAATTGCTCCCTTCCCCAGGTTTCCGTTACGAATATGCACATTTCTTGTAGCCCAAGGAGATGGCTTCTCCCTCTTGGTGCACACACATGTTCCTTTTTATAGCTAAGTTCAAAACAAAGAATCATGTTTCAAATATTTCAAGATCCTAGGGTATCTGACTTCCTAAGAGTTCTACATTCACTTTACAATTCGTATGCAGGTCCCAGGCTTGCATGTCACCTGGTATACTCCCCTGCAAGACCCTTATTCACTCTTATTTTACTTTGCAATTTGAAAGGTGTGTATCTTCCTTGAGATTCTCTTGTAACTTCAAGCTTCATTGGGCCTGGTATTACCTCCTGCCAGGACTTCCATACAATATGTCTCTTCACCTGGTGTACTCGCCTGCCAGGATTTTAATACCATTATTTTTATTACAATTATCTTTACTTGGTATACACCCCAGCCAGGACGTTAATGTCATAATGTTCTTACAATTCTCTTTTACCCATGAAACAATACCAATCCAATGTTGCCCCTCTCTTTGATCACCTTTATTAGCTTCTCTCTGTGTCCTTTTAAAATGTGGATTTAACACTCCATTCGGGGAATAGCTTAAGGATCTTTTAGCTTCTTCACATACTTCACTTTGCTCACTTGTGGAAGAGATTCTAGATTTATTTGCTTCTTCACATATTTCACCTTTCTTACGGATAGCTACTTCGAAGCAGTGCACACTTTCAAGCAACTCGGTAACCCTCCCATCTTCTCTGTGCTTACTGGGTGCTCCAAGTGTCTCTCGCACCTTTCTGCTTCTGTTCTCTTTGGATTGTGGGCTTGGCCTGCGACTTGTCATCTGCTGCCTCTCTGCCATGCCGGTCTTCGGTGTGTGCTGCCATTCTCTCTCGGGCAGCGCGTCCTTTGTACTCCAGATCATTGTCCTGCTTGGCACATTAGCTGTGGTAGCGTTTGCCACATGCCTTCCTCCGCAAAGTTCTGGACGGTGCTTGTGCAGGTAACTGCGCAGCTCAGCATCTGCAGCTCTCTCTCATTGCTGTTGGATGTGCGGGCTTTAAACTACCTGGTCGTATTAAGAAGTTTCCAAGGACTAGTGTGAGAAACCTGAAGGTGTCTCATCCACTTATCCCTGGGGATCTGTCATCCAGGTGCCAGGACACAGCCATCGCTTTTGGATCCCATTTCCTGGGGGTGGACCAGTGTGGGAGGATCACCTGGATGGGGAGTCTTCAGGGAGTGGAAATGGGACACTGGATGGTGAGACGCAGTACCCGTTCCTTGTTACACCTTTTCCTCTTCCTACCAGGTAGGATACAGAGGAACTCAACCTCCACCCCCTTTTCCTGGCATGAACACTTTCTTATGAATAGTTCACCATGAGCAACAACAGACTAACACCAGAGCTGTGTACCTCAAATTACCCAACACTATAGTCAGGCAAGGTCAGGCAATTACGGATTATTACACTCACCTGACTTCCATCACACTTCACCACATGGATAAAAGGCAGAGCTTGAAAGCACACTCTGAGCAAGGCAAACACACAAGGAAACAGAAGTTCCAAGATGGCATTTTAATGCAAGGAGAAAGACGGAGACTCTACAGAGGGTTGCAAGGAGGGAAGTAGCCTTGGCCTATAAAGACCATTACTTTTGTGAGCTTTGGAAAAAATTTGAAACGTAAGACCAGGAACTAAGGCTGATCCAACCTGCACAGTGTGTCAGAGGTGCCCGGGGCTTTTTCTGCATCGATAACCAAAGTGGCAATATTGCATAAAGAGAACAGTGTGTGAGGTGTTTGGGATGAGCGAGGTGCATACAAATGGAAGCCAAAGGAAGTAGTTGAACTTTATAATTGAACTTTGGGAGCGCAAGAAAAGATACCATATACAGAGTGGTCCGGTGCCACGTGGGTGCTCATTCAAAAGTCTCTGTTAGGTATCCAACAGATGCTGAGTCCAAGAGTAAGACATATTGAGATCAAAGTGGTCATGCAATGGTCAAGCTAAACCCTGTGCACATTCAAAAGTCTTTAATAGTTTAATGTACATCACAATTGGTCTGAACCCAGCTGAGGGAGACTAATTGAACAAAAGAAAGTGATCTGAGCCCAGCAGAGGGGGATCCGGGGTGAACAGAGAGTCACCTGAAAAAAGAGTTCTCTGAACCTTGTTTTGAAAGGGATCTGAACCCAGCAGAGGGGGATCCGTTGTGAACAGAGAGTCACCTGAAAAAAGAGTTCTCTGAACCTTGTTTTGAAATGGATCTGAGCCCAGCAGAGGGGGATCCAGGGTGAACAGAGAGTCACCTGAAAAAAGAGTTCAATGAACCTTGTTTTGAAAGGGATCTGAGCCCGGCAGAGGGGGATCCGAGGTGAAGCGAGAGTTACGCTGAAAAATAATTCTCTGAACCTTGTTTTGGAAGTTATCTGAGCCCTGAAGAGGGGGATCCCACATTTAACGTTTGTTTTGAAAAGGATCTGAGCCCGGCTGCAGGGGAACCAGGGTGAATACCTAATTTTTTTATTTTTTTATTTTTTTTATTGTTGTTTTGATCAAGAATTTAATCTGACCTTTCAACATACATATACAAAAGAAAATTAAAAACTTGACACAAGTATTCAAGAGGCTCAAGCCTTTCCACAGGCGAGCAGATGTCTCATGTCTCTTGCTAGCTTCAGAGCAAGAAGAGTATGAGAGTGAGCCCCTTCCTGATTTGCTGTATAGCAACCCTCAGGATGGCTCAGTGGAGGGAGTGCATCTCTCTCCAGATTTGACAACAGAGCAGCAGAGGGCCTGCAGGGCTTTGCTGCAGCAGTATGCCTCTCTGTTTTCACTGACACCAGGCCTTACACAGTGGTGTAAGCACGAGATTGACACTGGTGACAGCGTGCCTGTCAAAAGCAGGAGCTACCGTATGTCAGATACTGTTAAGAACCACATCCAGGCTGAGGTCGCCAAGATGTTGGATCTGGGTGTTATTGAACCCTCAACCAGTCCCTGGTCCAGTCCCGTGGTCCTTGTGCCCAAGGCAAGTTCCCAGGCAGGTACCAACGATTGGAGGTTCTGTGTGGACTACCGAGGAGTCAATGCCGTCACCAAAAATGACACGCACGCATTGCCCCGGGCTGATGAGCTCGTGGACACCATAGGTGCTGCCAAATTTGTGAGCACCTTTGACCTCACCTCAGGCTATTGGCAAATAGCTCTGACGCACCATGCCAAGGAAAAGACAGCGTTTTCAACACCCGAGGGACTCTACCAGTTTAGGGTCATGCCTTTTGGGTTGAAGAATGCCCCTGCCACCTTCCAGAGATTGGTCAACCATGCGGTCAGTGGGCTGGACGCCTTTTGTGTGGCTTATTTAGACGGCATTGCCGTCTACAGTTCCACTTGGGAAGAGCATTTGACACATCTGGGTAAGGAGTTGCAGGCCTTGAAAAGGGCTAACCTCACTATCAAGGCCACCAAGTGCCAGATAGCTCAGGGGAAAGTCACGTATCTTGGTCATGAGGTAGGCGGGGGTCAAATCCAACCTCTCCCCAGTAAGGTACAGGATGTACAGGACTGGGTGACTCCCACTACTCAAACCCAGGTGAGAGCCTTTTTGGGCCTCACTGGGTATTATCGCAATTTCATGGCGGACTATGGAACCATAGCTGCACCCCTGACAGCTCTGACTTCATCCAAACAACCTCGGAAGGTTAATTGGACGAAAGACTGTCAGAGGGCCTTTGATGGCTTGAAAGAAACTGTGTAGGGCACCTGTGTTGTGTGCGCCTGACTACAGCCGACCCTTTATCGTCCGTGCAACACCGGAATTGGAGCTGTCTTGTCCCAGTCAGATGAGAAAGGGAGTGAACATCCTATCATCTTCATCAGTAGACAACTCAAGGGTAGAGAACTTAGGTGGGCTACTGTTGAGAAGGAATGTTTAATTATAGTTTGGAACCTTAGGCGTTTTAGGCCCTACCTTACGGGGTCTACCTTCAAGGTCCAAACAGATCATAAGCCCCTTAAGTGGCTTATGCAGATGAAGGGTGAAAACCCGAAACTGCTCAGGTGGTCCATTAGCCTGCAAGGCCTAGACTTCACCATCGAGCACAGACCAGGGAAGAGTCACGATAATGCAGATGGCCTTTCCAGAAGGTATGTTGACCGTCTGGATGAGGATGTCTATCCCGTGGGAGATTAAGCACCCTCCACCTCAGTCTGGGGGGTGCGACTGTGATGCTGGAAATGCATCGGAGGGACAGGGCCTCCGTATCCTTGTCCTTTACTGCCTTTTTATCATGTGTTCTGTTGTGTTTTCCACGCAGGAGTTCATGTGGAACTCCTGGTGGTTCAGCTCTCTATCTTTTGGTTTGGTGAACAGACCCATGGGATACCCTTACAACACCCATGGGTGGGGGTAAAACCCTGTGCCCCTAGTGTATGTTTTTGGGCACTTGTAGGTGGCCCGCAGAGCAGGGAATGGGCTGGTGGCAGATCCATGCTGAATTTGACTGGTGCGCTGAGTATCCTCCATTTTGGGATACCCAGGCCCTGCCACTGGAATCCGTTGATTCCTGATAGAAAGCAAGATGGCGCCTGTGGCCTCTTGCTTTCTATTGCCTGTTACCTTGTTTCCCCAAAGTCCTGGGAAGCCCTGACTCTGTCCCTTCCCCCTGACTGGCTGTTGGGTGGAAGTTCATATATAGTGTTGTTGTGAAGTCCAGTCCAGACTGGCTGGAGCCTTCCCAGTGACTGTATGTTGTGGGTACGCCCTGTGGGTGTGACCTGGGTGAATGGAGTGTGTGACCAATATGCACTTCTTGTTGTGGCTGTCTGGTTTCTGGTATGAGATACAAAGACTAGGCAGCCCTGCCCGAAACTGGCCTGAATGCAGTGTGTAGTATTGAATGGCTGTGTACTTGTCCCAATCCACATTCCTTGTTCTGAGTGTCTGAGAGGGAGGAGGATGGCCTGAATGCACTGTGTGCCTGATTGGCTGACTGACTGCATGAATGCCCTTCTGTATGATTGGCTGCTGCGTGTGACCCAGCAGTGTAGATGAGAGACAAGATAGTATATCTGGGGACCTCTCACCACTAGAAATTGTTCAGAAGCTGTGTCTACACTTTAAGAGTAACTGGAACTGCTGATCCTCGACGCCCAGATGGAAGAAGAAGACTTGCTGTTGCATTTGCTTTGTCCTGATCTGAAAGCTGCCGAATTTGTCAAGGACTGATCCGAGAGAGGACCTGGTAGGGCACCCTCTTCCCATGCTCCGAGGGACCATCGAGCACCGCTAACCTTTGCCAAAGCTCCCTGGAAGTCAGACCCTCGAAAGGCTGCCGACACGAGACGGAACTGCTGAGGAGAACGAAGCAAAGCACCCAGACTTCGCCGCTGTCAAAGTCTATTGCCGTCGACCAGGGTTTGCAGCTTTGTGTAACCGCTGGAGGCCCGTTGAAGTGGTGTTGCCCAGCCGGGGACCGCGGGGACCACTTCACGCCGTGCCGCCGACGACCGGAGCCGCCCGTTCCTTTGCCTAAGAACATTTGAATCGAAAGACTCCCTTGTCCGCAACGTCGACCGCTTCGTCCCGCCGGAGAAAGTCGAGGATGACCAACACGCCGAGGAGAATCCGCCGGTGGGTTTCCCGCCACCTGAAGGCCACAAAGTCTTCGATGACTCGACGCCCTTGTTGGGCCACAGTTCTTCTGAAACTCTTTGCGGTCCTAAACAATCCATCACCGAGGTGCCCCGCACACCTCATCCACGCAGGACATAGCTGCCTGGATCGACGTCGTGGTCTCGGCACCCTTGAATTTCTCATTGCCACCGTCGATGACAAGTTCACCATCTTCGACACCTCTCGATGATCAGTGGCTCCTGTTTTAAAGCGAGTCACTCAAGAAGGATCCTTTGACGCGTCTTTGAAGACCTCACATTGGGGGGGTAAAACATTATAGGAGGAAATAAGACTATTGAACAATATATGGACTGGGCTTGTGCTATATGTCTTTATTTTACAGGTTGCCCAGGTGGGGGGATCTCCACACAGAACTGTGTCTATCGGTAGGGGCCAGTATTCTGCCTATTTTCTATATCTTGCTTTCCTTCCTATCTCTATTGCTGGTTTACTCGTTTTTGATCTGTGTGACATTTTAACGGTACAGTTGATGCACTTTAATGAGATTTGATAACATTGGTGGTACCACTTTAGAATTGTATATATTTATCATTGTTGATTTTCGAGTACAAAGTGCGTTATTGTGATTGTGTACATACCTTTGAATATTAATTATATAAAGACTGTGTTTTCAGTAATACAGTGTGTGGACATTCCTTTGTGGGGGTTCGGGGACTACACTGTACTTAAGAACCAGCCTGCATCACCTCCTGAGAAGCTAGGCCTTGATTGCTCGACCACGTACCAATAATAGAGAATCTTGGCTGGGGTCCTCTGTGCCCCTCCTCTACCATATAGAGAGCAGAAGTACAGGCACCCGGCACCGGTATCTTTACAAAGGGGAATTCACCCAGGGTGGCAGAAGAAGCAGCAAATGTGCTGTGATTTGTATTGTTATTTTGTTGTTGTTAAACTGCCAAATTATTCCTTCTTGATGTGGTCTGTACAAGTGTGAGTGTCAGAAACCTTTTGTTAGAGTGTTTTCCTTTGGTTGTGGTAGGCAGGGAAATCCTCACCAGGTTAGGGATAGTGAGGCATTTATCCACCCTTATAATTTAATAAAATGGCATTTGTTGAAAAACTTTCAACAACTTGTATGCCTCACATGTCCGACCCCTCACACAGCACCCAATTGATAGCCTAATCACAGCTCCTTCAGTTAGTAAAAATCAATGTGGCAAGGGAGGCATTTAACACAATATACCCAACCCTGACCTATCTACCTTGATTATTGTGTTGCACAACAACAACTGTTTGAATGCCTGCATGCGATTCTGAAACTCAGCAACCTCAAAAGCCTGAGAAGCCATGAGCGATATTAACCTGCATGTTCTATTCGTTTGCTGGGTATTGCTGACACATAACATGCATCAAATTAGAGAACGCACTTACCACCTCAGTGATGTTCCTGTAAGTCAATGTTGTTTTCAAAAAACAAAACAGTTCAGTAGACACATTGCAATAATTTCCTAAAAATATGCTTTGGTCTTCTATGCAACACTTTCTCGGCACAACCACTCTATGAAAGGTCACCAACAAGTCTACTATAGTAACATGCTCACTCTCATTTAAGCTCCGAAGCCTCACTCTGTCTACAGCCGTTGAAGGTGAAAAGCATCAACGCCATCTGATGGTCTTCAATATCTGTCCTTTCTCTCTCCTAGAGTACACAATGGAATAGCATTAATCTATTAAATCAGAAACATGGGATGGCTCAAGATATACTTCCATCGGTTCAACAGAATCAGTATAAGATAAAGCATTGCCTTTGGAACTTTCGGACAGGGTTAGGGGTTCCTGGACCTATGGTCTTCCAATATGGTGTGAAGGTAGTCCTCATTATACATCCAAACCTAGAGGGCCTCACAAGGGTAAGGGACCTGTCCTGCTGCACACTCAGCTGGTTTCAGAAGAAATCCCAGTAATAAACCCATCCAAACTCCCAACTGCCCAAAAACCCACAGTTGCCCCTTGCCAACTCCCAAAATACCTCTTCATATAGCAGGTCAAACATTACATCTCTGAGGTGGTTATCACCTGTGAGAGGTTAAACCCTTTCCCTGGTCCCATTTTGTTGAGGGAAACATATTGTAAACCCTCTAGAGGGGGAAAATAAGACAAGTTAACAAACAGGAATATAAACAAGAAAAACCCACTGCACAGAACAGACATCCTTTTTAGTTTATGCAGAGTACAAGCTTCTTACATTGGGCAGCATGCACTATGGTAAGCACTATTTCACCTTTACAGGTCACCTGGGTGATATGGAAGGGTCCACGCCAACATGGAACTAGAACTGATTTTCACTGATTGGTCTTTAACATTACCAAGTCCTGTGGCTGTAAGGATTGGCAAGGCTCCATCGGCTCTTTAGACAAGGCAGCCTTTACCTGGCTGTAGCTATAACTGACAGCCAGAACTAAGGACCTCACAAAACCAAGCAATATTTCATCATTGCGGTGCAGGTTAGTGTCAATGGACAGAACAGGTAGGAATTAAGGGAGCCTAATAAGGAGTCCATATAAAATGTTGTGCAGACTAAGCCATGTCTCCCACTTATAGGTGCTTTGAATACAAAGTAACACCAGGTGAATGACATCCAGCCACTTTAGCCCTGTCTCTTGGCAGAGCATTGACAATTTGTTTTTAAGTACCCCATTTCTCCTATCCACTCCTCATGCTGATTGGAGATGGTGAAGAAAGTCTTGATTGTGCACATTCAGGGCAGTCTATAGTGCTTTCACCACATTTTTGATGACACAAGAGCCCTGATTGCTATTCATGCTAACAGTTATCCCATATCTTGGTACCAAGTCTCTATCCAAACATTTGACAACACTGATTGGCCCTCATTACGACCTTGGCGGAGGACCATGGTGCAATTTGCACCATGGTCCATGGCGCAGAGCTGCCAACTCCGCCATGGGGGTTGGCGGACTTACCGCCCCATTCCGACCTTGGCGGGGCGGTAAGTCCCCAATCCCCATTTACCCTTCCCCATTCCCATTTTTGCCCCATAGGGTATAATGGGAGTGGGGAAGGCGTTAATTACGCCACCGTAAATTACGGTGGCGTAATTAACAACAGGTCCCGTAGCGCCATGGATTTTTCCGCCCGGAAAAACCAGGCGAAAAAATCACCATGGCGCTACGGGAACTCGTAGTAAGGTGGAAAGGTACGCCTTGCATTACGCTGGCGTAAAACCCTTTCCGCCAGGGTCGTAATGAGGGCCATTGTGTCTACTCTTCTACAAGGCTTTGCCTCCACCCCGCCAGACAACACATCCAATGCCACTATAAAATATTGCTTATTTATTCAGCAGGGATGCTGCAGAAAATGTATCTGGAGATAAACAAATACGCCATATCCAAGTGTCGCCAAGTGTGCTGTTTGGCGTTTGGACCGGACTCTGCTGGGATTCTGCATTAACGTTGACTTTCTCCTTGCAACAAGGCTGTATGCGCAAGAGGAAACCCTATTCATCTCTATGCGGCGAAACGCTGCCTGATGGACTTTTGTTTAAAGGACTTCATTAGCAACAATTCACGGTGTGTCATAGACACGCCCCCTTTCCAAACTCATCCCAGAATTCTCCTTAAAACCTGCACGCACGCGCATCCTGCGCGCGCCTCCAAGTGTCGCCAAGTGTGCTGTTTGGCTGTTAGGCTGAGAGATTGTGTAGGTTGGCTCCGGGTTCTACAACACGGTGACTAATTGCTACTTTGTACTGGCTATATCATCTAAACCTGTTGAACTCTGTGACTGTGAGGTTGTGAAGTTGCTTTCTCTGCTTTGAATTGAAAACACCCTAAATGGTTTCAAGCCTTCGCAGTGGTTGTGCTTTTAACTCTCCTCCTCCCAAAAAACCTTCTACGACCCAAGCCCACAAAAGAAAACGCATGTCGCTTCCACAGGGTGCCAGGAAGCGCACTGGTCCTGTTCCCGGGAAGGTTTCAGGCTTACCCGCAATGTGGGGCCCTGTGACGGATCAGGACTTGATACGCGATGAAGTAGCATTTTCTTACGCACGTGCACAAGCAGCTGCGGCATCTGCCAATGCTTCTCCTTCCTCTCCTCCTAGTCTCAGTCCCATTCAAGCTCCGGACAAGCCTACTCGGAAGAGTTTTCTCAGTATGAGAATGGACGATGCGACTTCGGTCCCTGATCGATCCAACGAGGAGTTGCCATCCTCACCCTCTGATAACTCTATCCTTGCACCAGTAGTGCTTGCTGCACTTGAAAAACGGGTGCGGCTATCTGTGGGGCCCTCCACTCCAGTCTCCTTACCAAGCTATAAGCGATCCGACGTCCATATCCATTGTAAGGAACTAGGAAATGGGACGGACTTTAATCCTCTTATATGCCCCCAATCACACACAATTGATCTATGTAACCTTCCTTCGTCCAGTTCCTGTCCCTCCTCTCCAACCACAAATTCAGTGGCTCCTCCAGCTCCTGCCTCGGGGTCTCTGTTTTCACCTCCTAAACAACAGCTGAAGCATCCCTTGGGCATCGATCTACTTGAGCCTACTGAGGACATGCAATCCCGGGAAGCGTCGTATACGGTACTAACAAGGATCCTTAACTTGTTAGATAGAGGTCATGAATATACCCATTACGAGATCAGGGATTGTAAGTCCACATTATTGGAAATTCTTACAAAAATTAACAAACTGGAAGAATTCATATTCGCTGACAGTCTCAGACGGGAACCAGGCGCTCAGCACCCGCTGAAAGTACATGCGCCCTGTGTTACATCTGTGACCACACAAACAGATCTCAATCCAGCCCCTGTGAATGCCATACCTAATCAGAAAGCACCATGTGTTACCTACTCTTTTCCTCAAACCTTTGCCAGCACAGTAATTGCTCCTCCATCTGACACCTTCTGTCACATTCTTACGCATGCACAACTGTGTCAAGAAGTTGCTTCACATGCTGAGAAACTGGAACAGGTACTATTCTTCTTAAAATCGGGTCCTGAAGAACAGAAGGAGGAAGCTCCTGCAGGTACCACAGAAGATAGTCCCTTATTCCATCCTGATAGTCCTTCTGCTTTAATCAATCTATTGGATGCAAACGATCCATCTGTTTCCACCAGAAATGAGATTGATATTGCAGCTGCCGAAATTTCATCGTCAGAACCAGTGCGCACATTTACTTCAAGGAAGGAAAAAAGACTTTTTTTCCGACCCTTGAAACGAAAAGCCGACAGAAAAAACGCAGTTCATAATCTCTGCACAGCATCTGCTGAGCAAATTAAACCCAAAAAAAAAAAGCGTAAAAGGGTAAAAATCGCACAACAACAATGGACATAGAGACTCAGCCTGACAACCTGGAGCATGCACCTATCAACATAGAGGAACTGTCTACAGAAGCAAAAAAAGCACTCCAACATCTTAGTTCGGGCGACTTAACAGCTCTCAAAGGTGCTTGCATCTCTTGCACTGCCCAACCAAAAAAAACTTCAAAAACTGTCGAAAAAATGGGCGGAAACGCCCATGACCTAACTCCTCAAACGTTTACGAAAAGAAAGTGTACTCAACTTCTCAAACCCAATTATTACATTTTTTCAAACCTCTGGAAAACAAAATTGACCTCCCAACACCCTCCACCAGCAATATCGGTTTCGAAAATATTCACCCAGTCATGGGTGGTATACCAAATGACATGGCCTACCAGACACAAAATTCTGAGAGCTGCCAGGAGACCGGTACTAATTTTCCTTTACCGCATGGTTTTACGGATGATCTCTCAAGTAAAACGTAATGTTCGAATTCTCTGAGTCAGTCGAAGGGGCTAGATGAACCCACGGGTGAAACAAGTAAATACTCCACCACCATCATAGGTTGGGAAATTATTTCTGACAAAAATGGCATAAAGCGTC
Organism: Ambystoma mexicanum; assembly: GCF_040938575.1. NCBI lineage: Eukaryota > Metazoa > Chordata > Amphibia > Caudata > Ambystomatidae > Ambystoma > Ambystoma mexicanum. Next base: position 1,146,522 of record NW_027182487.1, read on the forward strand.
TAAATCGCTCTGCATTGTTACAAGCATTTAGCAGAATCCCCGCATTCCGCACATTGAACACGGCGGACATAGAATGGATCACCCTGGCCCCAATCCAGAACCATCGAATGGTATGTAAGGTACAATCGGCCATTATTACCAATTTGTTGATGCAATATATGGAAGAACTGCGCTTCATTGGCCTGATGTTGCATCTGTTCGACACTATCGACGATGCCATCTGTTTCAATGAGATGCCCATTCCGACTGCTCCGCCAAACTCGCCAAAGTTAAACTCTGGCGAAGCAAAGTGTGGTATAAACGCAGGTCTCTCCAACATCAGTAAGGACTGGTCTTGGTTATCAGCACTATCCAACACGGTAATACCGGCGTTGGACAATATCCCCCACTAATCACCCTCCCACCCTTTCTATTTTATCCTGGAATTCGTGTGGTTTTAGGAATTTGTATGCATGGATAAATTATGAGCATGTGGGCATTGAATGTGACATCATGTTATGTCAGGAAACGATGTGCAAGCATGAACTTCTGTTGCCCGGATACTCGGTTCATCAAATTAAAGCAAAGCGGGGCTTAATGGGAAGACCTTCTGGTGGTATAGCCATCTGCCTCAACACTAATTTGAACATACTTACATTGAATGAATTTAAATCCTTGGCAACATTGGCTTTGCTGGTTAGACTTAGTGAAAAACACCCTGACCCTCTGCTTATTGTTTGCTTATACCACAACCCGACAATACTCAAAATAGAAATGGTCTTCCTAGAGCTGGATAGTCTTTTTGATGTTGTTTTATCAACCTATCCTACTTGTGGTATAGTATTGGGAGGCGACTTTAATGCCTATTGCCTCGCATCAGTCAGCTGTGACCTCTCTTTGGAACACCATCACCGAGCATCATATAGAGGGCAGTTATGGCAGGATTATTTAACACCTTGGGAACTTGAGTTTCTTCTCTTTGAGGAAAACAAAGGCTGCATCACATGGAGGAGAGGAGATGCCGATACTTGCATTGATTATGTTGTTATCTCAGCAAATCTGCAGCCAAGATCCAGCAAAGTTGCAATTCATGATCAGGGTTCTAGCGACCACTTTATAATTCAATTTGGATTGCAGACGGCTTTGACTATGCTTGTTAAAGACAACCAACAGGCCTTTCTCGAAGGAGATCGTCCAGGGCTGACTATTCGATGGTCTAATAAACTCTGTGACCGAGTGAACGACATGGTTGATGCACGCCTTGCGACTCATTGCAGTTTTCACCATCTCCCGTTCTCGCCACAATTAGAACTTTGTTGCCTGTCCAATATTATAACCACTGTAACAAGCACATTGAAAGGTAACATGGATGTCTCTCTTCCTGCTCCCAGCAAGCTCAACTCCAATACAATTCGAAAGGCAAAATCAATTAAGAACATGGCTCTTCATGAACTTAGAAAAACTAATCTTTCTTGGCAGGCTTTCTTAAAGGAAAAAAAACTATTCTGAATGCATATCGCAACAAATGTAGAAACCACAAACATTTTATTCATAACTTGAACAACCAAAAAATGTTTACTACACTCTGTCAAAGAGATCGAAGGTCAACTTGGGCTATGCTCAGAAAGGGCTCAGAGGTATTGTCCACAGATCAAGTATCCATGATCTCTGCAGAGGCTTGGAAGTTATTTTTTTAAACAAAATTCTCACTTCCTTTCGGCTTTGCTAAAAAGGGCCTAATCGGTGTTGAAATGGAATCTCCCTCATTTCCATCGTGGCCTATACATTATATTGAAGATACGATTCACGCACTCGAGTATTCTAAAGCAGCTGGCCCTGATGGCATCCCAGCATGTGTTCTTAAACGAAACCCTGAAATGTGGGCCCGACTTCTTAAAACCCTATTTAACATTATTCTATCGAGTCCATTCGTTCCCACTTCTTGGCTAGCCTCCATCATTGTACCTATTTATAAAAAGGGTTCAAGAACTGACCCAGCCAACTTTCGTCCCACTGCCTTAATTGATACTATCGCAAAGGTTTTCGCCATCCTTCTACTCAGTGAGCTTCACTCCGTGATTGGACGGCTTAGGATTTTGTCTCGATACCAAGTTGGTTTTCGGGCAAGGATGGGGACCGCGCTTAACGCAACAATAAAGACCCATTTACTAGAAAAAACCAAAGTACCAAATTTTGGTCCCTTATACATGGCATCGATAGATTTATCTTCTGCCTTTGACTGCGTAATACGATCTTTATTATGGGGTAAAATGGCCTCTATGAATATACCTCTCTACCTTATACAGTTAATTGCAAAACTCCATACTAACACCATGTACCTGGTAAGGGTCAATGCTGCAGGGGCAACTACTAATGTGATTACAATTGACACTGGCGTGAAGCAGGCATGCAATCTAGCAGCAACCCTCTTCAATTTATACCTTTGTGGCATAACCGACATATGGAGTAAGCACATCTCCTACCCGGCGAGACTTGGCCACTTAAAAATCCATTGGCTAGCTTTCGCCGACGATATAGTGATCTTTGATCAGACACCCAAAGGCCTCCAAGTCAAATTATCATTATTTGCTTCTTATTGTAAAAATCTTAAACAGCAACGTAGAAAAATCACACATTGTGGTATTCAGAAATCTAAATCTAAAGAGGACATTTTCTTATTATAAATGGACGATTGAGAACTTTCCTATCTCCATAGTCTCTTCGATCCGATATCTTGGTTATACCATAATCGATTCGAATTCTATGGCAATGTGGAAAGAGGCACTGAATAAAAAAGCAGCTCCTCTTGCGACCCAAATGAGGCTGGTATACATCAAGTATTGTAAATTCTCTCTACTCCCACTAATCCAATTCTACCTCCTGAAAGTTGAATCAATACTACTATTTGCTTTGGATATGTGCTTAGCAAATATTGGCAACTTTCTTGATCAGCTTCAAGGACGGTTGTGAAAGGGGGCCTTGTGCTTGGCTATGTCTATTTCTAATAATGTACTGCGACAGGAACTTGGACTTACTGCACTATCAGCACGATAAAACTGGCGGCAACTAGCGAACTTAGCCAAGATGCTATATCCTCCACCAAACTGCCTATATGAGGATCTTGGACAGTTGTTGTCTAGCACCTCACCCACGTCCATTACAAGATAATATGAACGTATGATTTTGTTGCTAGATGAAATTGCACTAAAACCCTCAGACTTGGAATTTCTACAAACACATTTTAAATTTCGCAGCTTCAAGCATGACTGGTGCAAAACTTTAATTGGGATGTCTGAAACTAATCTTTATAAAGAAGCTGCCAAATTCAGTACCACTAGACTTCCCTTGAAACCTTATCTAATCCAATTTCCATGCAACAAAGCTAGAGAGAGTTATCTTCGATTTAAACTAAATCAACTATTAACTCTTGAAAGAATTAGTTGTTGGCATCCTCATCTGAAATCTATGAGTGAATTGGGTTGTAGATTCTGTCATAATGCAATTACACCTGAATGTACAAAACATCTAGTAATCTACTGCCCGCACTTCGAGGCAATTCGCTTGTCGATTTTCGACCCCCAAGATCTAGGCTTAAATCCATTTGAAAGAGAGTGGCTTTGGATAGCTTTCATGTGGGGAACCAGAACCAATCTCATCCTGTCTCTTTGTAGACTGTTAGCAATTATAAATTGTCAACTTGAGACAATGTATCACAAGTTGGAAGGTGTGAATCTTGACCTGAGCTAATGTAAATTGCTTAATGGTTAAATGCAATTACTTATTGATACAAATACTGAATACAAATTAGGAGTTGATCTCTTTTGGTGTGCCTCTGTCACTTTAAAAATTGAAAAAGACGTCTTTAGTTGTGAAACATTCTTTATAATCTGTCAAATATGCCCTTTTTGAGTTACTGTCGAATTGCTGTCATGAGATTTCATCACCAAATTGAGGCTTCCTTTAAAATTGAAACTATAATATTACTACTTTAAGTAAAAGTTCTTTTTTATATATTTTAAAGTTACTACAAAGTGAAATAGAAATTATATGTATCAATCAATTGTACAATGTAAGAATAGCACTAACTAACCATATGTAACACTCTATTGTAAATATTTTTTGTTCTTTTAAAATAAGTTGTAAAAGTTTGTTGATCGAACTAAATAAAAAAAACAACTGTTTGAATTTAAAAATACGCCATAAGAATTGTCTTTTCCACATTGTTTTGTAGGCACACAAAAAAAACTTTGACAATATTCTTGTGACCTTTTTTCAAACACTTGCACAAACCAATATTTATTCAGAGTCATTTTCATTCCACTCTTTCCCACATGGGCCTGAACATGATATATTCTTGCAAGGGGTGAATGTAATATCTTTGGGGCAACCAACCAACCCTGGTCATCTCTCCACAGGGATTACTCATGCAACTAGCATCCCTTTCTCAACCAACAATCCTTCTCATATGACCATGTGTTCTCCTGCATCTCGGCTAATCCTGCTAATGTGTTTTAGGTGAACAGTGCTGGAGTAGCTTTCACTGCAAGGATATATCTATCCCCTGAATCTGTCACTGTTGCTAACTTAGCCATTGAATCTAAAATAAAATCAATGCTGCTGTTTACTTCATTTTCCGAGATCATACTAGCATCTAGGAATGCTTTCACATACTTGCTATTCTTAATCGGGGAACCGGTATATGCCAGAAATCCCCTCTTTTTCAGAATTGGCCAAGGACGCGTATAACTAGAGTCAGTGTATATGATAAGAGCATGTTGAGCAGCTAGCTTGCACATGGGTGACCTGAAGCAGCCCCCCCCCTCTTTCCAAGGCCTCTGCATTTGCACACACTGCATACCCGAATCCCCTACAGGTTTGCAGCACCACTCTGCTACCGACTGCCTGGTGCAATGTCAACTTGTGATTAGTTATGTCTGTTGATGTCGGTGGAGTGGGGATTTCATTTTTGGACTGTGTGAGAAGGGTTTGGGGCTTGTGGGAGACAACAGGGTAGAACAATGCCTTAACTATGCCTTGCTAGGCCTCAGCAGGCTATGTGCTTGACAGACAAAATTCCCAACAGGGAACTCACTATTTCACCAGAGCAAGCAAGATAGAGGTTCTTGACAGCTCTTTTTAACAATTACCCTACTTACCCTATGGATGTGTGTTATAGAAAAGTGTTTGTGCAAGGAAAATTTGAAATGATTTACTATTTTTACTTGGGCGAGTTGAATCTTTTATTGCGTTATCTTGAATTCTTTTTGGCAGTGTGTAAAGTGTACTTTATTTAACTGTAGCCCACGTATGCATAAACAAACATGTACAATTACATGACATGTTTCAAAGACATTGGCTTTCACCAATATCACCAACATCTGGAATCAGAGTACTCTGTCATACATGACATTTCCCATGTAAATATGGTGCTGTGTGGTGCTAGCGTGTGTGCTCCTTTTCAAAGTAGGTTTACAATGAGTAGCATAAGAGGTGGGCATGTTTTAGGTTAGGGAAACAGGGCTATCGATTGTGAACCCACAGAATGTCAGTTCCACCAATGAACACGGGAAACATTATTTTGTGATTTCCGTGCCTAGAAACACTTGTTTAACTTGCGCGTTATAAGTGACTGATCATATCATATCATTTATGTCTGAGTGGCCCTCCTCTTTTGTTTCGCAGATTGAGTCCACCTTGCGCAATTTTCTTCACGAGTCAAGAGTGGGGGTGCATGGGATTGACCAGAGCATCTATTTCGATGGGAGCAGACATTATACTGCTAGTCTCCCTTTCATTTACCAATCCTGACTACGTGTCTATGCCTTTCACAGAACACACATTATCAAGCAATTCATCATTAGACTATGATGAAGACTTCTGTGCATCACAACCCATTGTTAACTTTTTCTGTGAAAATACAAATGCAATGATTGGTATGCCACGGTTCATGTGATGATAAATCTTTAATAAACGGATGTTACAACAAAAAAAAAGGGGATGACAGTGTATGGCCCCCTACGGCACGTGAAACAGATATTGCAACTCACCCAAGAGGTCTGTGACCGTATAAAGGAACTCAGCCTTAGGCCTCATTCCTCTATTTTTCATAGAAGTTCTCAGTGACTTAAAACGCATGTCAGAGGGTAATTGATCTCATATATTACAACCATTTTGTGATAGCACCACTCACTTTTTATATGTGGCTCAGAGTAATACTGCTGTTGAGTTAAAATGCATTGAAAGACACCCGGGCAGACAATGATCACTTGGATGAGTTGGGGGACATGGACTGTGGTCTTTTGTCAGGTCATGGGGCTCTGAGGTTGCATGCATTATCCTGTTGAACAATGCGGCCATCAAATCCCATTTGTCATTTCACTACCTTTCCCTGTCTGTTTTCTTTTACTTTCCTGTGCTTTCCCTTTCTCATGTCTCTAATGGAACTTACCCCAGAAATACACATCTCCCAAGCTGAGCACAGTCTGTCAATCAGTCAGTGAGCGATGACTGGACCAAACAGCGGCATGAGGCCTCAAGCTGCTGGCATTGTTGTGGCTTGCTATATCCTTTTGTAGTTGGGGTCATTTTATCCCCTATATTTCAAGTCATATTTGCTGTCACAGCAGGATGTTATTATCAGAAGGATGTGCAGACATTTATAAAGAGCTGACACTCTCCCATGTGTTATACAAGCTACAGTGGCCCCATATGTGCATGATACAGGGTGCAGGAGCAAGCTGTGATATGACCATGCATTATTGCTGCTGCAACCACGATTCCTCTGGGGCACGTCTGTATCACTTGCTGAAAGTCCAATATTCACAATGAGAGACAAACGCACTTGTCTCTCCCCTGCAGCTTTCCGTGGTCTTACTAAAACTCTGCACATGCAATTAGCACGACGGCAAAAACTGTCACAGTGGAAAAACATATTTCAATGCATGTTTACACCCGGGCTAAGGACTATGACTGGGGCAATTATTGCCATGTTGCAAAAATGCAATGAAAGGTGAACACCCTCATTTTAAATGGGGCGCTTATACACATGGCAATGTAAATGCTAGGCGTAATGTATTCACACCTCCACTTCTGTGATCAACTATCAACTTCCTGAAAGTCCAATATTTACAGTCAGTGACACATGCAATTGCTACTGACCTACAGAGTTCAGTGGTGTTACAGAAACATTGCAAAGGTGCAAGTGCAGTTAGCCCTAGGGCAAACATTGTCCTAGTGGAAAAACATATTTCAATGCTTGTTTGCACGAGGCTAAAGCCTCATTATAGGTCAGTCCGTCCGGTAAAAATGGCGGATCGGCAGTATCGGCATTATTCCGGCATTTTTACCTGCTCACTCCAAATCTGACAGTAGTGACAGTGACCTAGCAGCAGACCTGAGCTGCTAGGAGTTCAGGCGTAACTGGCAGAGAAATGACAAATCACTGGCACCGATAACACATCTATTACAGCTGTTACTGGCACCCACAATATCCCGGTGACAATGGCATATCGGGCGCTGGCAACGGTAATGGCGAGTTTGCCGATAACACGCCGTTAGTACATGTAGTTTACCAGCAAACTCGTAATGAGGGCCCATGACCGGGGCAAATACTGCACTGGAGCAAAAATGCATTGAACGATTAACACCCTCATTTTAAATGCGGTGCATTGGGACATGGCAATGTAAATGCGAGGTGTCATGCATTCACGCTCCACTTCACTCTCTTCCCCAATTTCATGCTGACGCAAGGCGGAGGAGGGGCATGAAGCAGAGGTAAGCTCTCTGCCGTGCTCACCTTCACAGGCCTGGAGGGGCATGAAGCAGAGGTAAGCTCTCTGCCGTGCTCCCCTTCACGGGCCTGGAGGGGCATGAAGCAGAGGTAAGCTCTCTGCCGTGCTCCCCTTAGCGGGCCTGGAGGGGCATGAAGCAGAGGTAAGCTCTCTGCCGTGCTCCCCTTCGCGGGTCTGCAGGGGCATGAAGCAGAGGTAAGATCTCTGCCATCCCGGGCCTGGAGGGGCATGAAGCAGAGGTAAGCTCTCTGCCGTGCTAACCTTCGCGGGTCTGGAGGGGCATGAAGCAGAGGTAAGATCTCTGCCGTGCTCACCTTCACAGGCCTGGAGGGGCATGACGCAGAGGTAAGCTCTCTGCTGTGCTCCCCTTCAGAGGCCTGGAGGGGCATTAAGCAGAGGTAAGCTCTCTGCCGTGCTCCCCTTCACAGGCCTGCACAGGGGTAAAATGAATGGATTCCTATGGAATCCTCCTCAGTTTTGCACCGGGTCCAGCCCAGGCAGAGTCCTCAGCAATCCATCAGTAAACCTTCAAATTGTATTTACAGGCAGTGTTTACTTTTTCAAATGAAAGAGTAACAGCAAGTTGGCCTTGCTTTTATTAATTCCTTCTCCCCTCCACCTCGTGATGGTTAAAACCATATGCAGGGGACGCCACAGCAGGCAAGTGCTAACGTGTGTACTCCCCTGCATGCAATTTACATTTCATGTAAAAATACCGTCTATGAGTTTTGAATTCAGCCAAAGTATGCCCTGGTACTGAATGCTCTTCCAACACTGGAAAGTGTTTGAAATGCGGCCCTTTTGTCTTTTAAAGTTACTACACGGAGCTGGGAAACGTGAATCTAAAAATGTGCCCTAAGAGAGGTCAGCATGTTAACCACTTGCTTCAAAAATTGTTCTGCAATTTGTAGCTGCAGCTTCATGTGCTGAACTGGTCGGAAGGCCCCTTCAGCTCCATTAACAACAGTAACCATCATTACAGTGCTAAGAAGTGTACCCAATCCAAAATAAAGCACTGTACAAAAATGTGATCCTATCATTATTATGAAGTGCACAGTGATAGTGTGAGGCACAGGACAGTCAGGTTAATTTAGAGGAAACAAGGGCTGTTTGCAAGATTCTGAGTGAGTGATTATCTGAGGCATAGGCGAATAAAACAACTGAATTCACATTGTCAAACAATTGCACACACTTTCCTGACCTAAGATGATACATACTGAGACAGCAGTGGCTGAGGATAAGCACTTTGGTGAGAGTAAAAGAAACTTTCTTTCAGCGCTAGCACACCTAACAGCAAAGTATTAAAATTCAAGTGGGAACTGCACCTATGCCCTAAATTACACAAACATCAAATAACTCAACCAATGACCACATGTGTCCACATCCCACCCTATCATTGTTCGCTCATCAATATACCTAATTAAATGCTTGGCTTTAGTGGTTCTACTTAATTTTAAAGTACTAGCAAAGCTGCCCATCCTATAAACATAGCTTAACAGTTTCACCTTAGAGCCAGCGAGAAAAAACAAAGAAGGGGTGACCTGAAAACACATACAATTCTAAACAGAGCTTCTAACATGCCAGGAGGGGGGCTTTAGAAATGTTTCATATTTGAGATTTTTGGTAATATGCCAATCCACCATCTATAGGGCTCTCTGTGTCTCAGGGCCCTAGACCTGTACCATATGGCTGATACGGTTATAGGTCAAAGTTTCGACTCAAAAGGGTCGAATGACAAAAGGGTCGAGTCAATTCGACCGAAAAAAAGGGGCACATTTTTTTTTTTGTTTCTTTTTTTTGGGGGGCTGGGGGTCCCCCCCAACCCCTGTTTTTGGTGCAAAAACACCTTTTTTTACCTATACTAAAGCAACAAAAAAAATATACATTTAAAAAAAAATCAATCCTTTTGTTTTCGGTCGAATTGACTCGACCCTTTTGTCATTCGACCCTTTTGAGTCGAAACTTTGACCGGACACCGGCTGGTACCCATCTGGCATCTTGCTGGTATCAGGCTTCCCCCAAAGTAATACACCTGTCACCCTTACCATCTTCTGCCCCTTCTTCCCATCACAGACCAAATACACCTCACATTTAGTTTTCTCCATTTCGCTCGAGCAAATGAGCATTTATGACGATCACTTTCCATCGCAACACTTTACTTGTACATACCTCAGAGACAAGAAACCAAACAATTGAATGAGGGAGCTCAAGCCCACTCTCTGGGTGTAGAACGCTAGAAACACTTGGGTACGTTACGACTTCAAAATAGTTTACTTCTTGCAAAGCTGGACAGACTAGTTCAGCAGAGGAGGTGCAGTGCTGTTCCAGAAGACAGGAGTGCTCAATGTTGCTACTGGTATACAAATAAAATGGCTGCAACAGGGGCAGAGTCAAACACATGAAGAAAGTCACACAGATTCAATAGAGAAGAAGACATGTGCCCTCTGAACAGCCTTCCCTCAGTTCCTCTTCCTCTGTTAAATATCCTGATGAAGCCAATCAGAAGTTCAGAATCATCCATGGCCAACCAACGCCAATCAGAAGTTCAGAATCATCGCTGGTCAACCAGTGAGAGGATTCCCAAAGCTCAACAAAGGGACACAGATTGCAAGAGGCGCAGCTGCTCTAGCCAACTTTTCCATCATTAATGCTTCATTCAAAGTTGTGCTTATTGCCCCAATAGCCAACAAGTTTTTGACTCAATTGTGATTGCAAAGGGTTTCAGTATGCATAATGAAGACGATACTCTGGTTGCTGATATCTCCTGATGTGAATTTGAAGTCTAAAACAAACTCACTGGTTCTGCAATGATACATGCATCCGTGCACCTGATGCCCGACAGGTATCTTACATTTCTAAATATTACTTTTCACCACTGCCTTTCCCATTGAAAACAGGGAGACGAAGACAAGCATATAATGCAGCGTAGCTGTGCTAAATAACATTAAAGATAGAAAAAGGATAGAAAAATATTACTTAGCCATTGCTGTGGAGCGCATAAAAGAGTATATGTACTTTAACAATGAAAACATTGAATTAAAGGTCCAACTCGTGTGGTTCTACGCAAACAAGCTGGAAAGCAGTAATGTAAAAATGTCACACACGAGGAAAAAGAGGAAGAGGCAGCCCAATGCACTCTAGAAAGTGAGGATCCATTCACAGCAGGGTGATGATGAGCACATTGTGGCAGCCATGATGAATGTAAGCTTACAAATGTGTGTACACACTTCATGAACACAGTGTTGGTATTGGTAGTGTAGAGGCTTGAAAACTGGACATGAAAATGGGAGCAGAGTAAATCACATGATGCAGCAAAGCCAGGGGGCCATGTTCTCCACCAGCTCCCACCCCATACATAACAAAATACATTGAGCACCTAATAGCAATGTTAAACAGCTGGTGAGTGCTAAAACCTTGATTGTGTCACAGCACCAAACATGGGTGATTGCCAACCCAAAGAAAAAGCAAAAGAGAATTGAAGAATGTGTGTCCCTAATGCTGGAACATGATGGCAGGAAAGTGTCAGCAGCACAACATCCAATGGCAGGTGCTGGAGAGGTGAGAGGTTCTGAGCCTGTCCTGTTCTGGGTGAAGTGCTGCAGGAGAGAAGAGACATAGGGGATGCCCCAATAACAAAAGCAGACAATTGTGACCTAAATATCTATCAGCGAGTTACATGAATGCCAGCGTGGAGGAGCATGAAGGACGTATCAGAAGTCACCATAAATGTCCTGAGGGCCTATAAGATTAATGCACAAGGTCCAATGGAGGAATTGATGGATATAATAGTGAGCAATATTCTACTTGAGCCAAAGATGTTTAAGCTATTTGTGGTAGCGATAGCTTACCTGCCATTGGATCCCCAAACCCTCCTTGGGAAACAGTCCAGATCAATCATTGCCAGTATCTTAAATAATAACGGTGAACATGCCATCATCCCAGGAAGATATTCAATGAAATAGCAACTGGGCCAGCTTTTACCCTGACTTAATGTTGGTGGTATGGTGAGCCAGGAATATTTGGAACAGTCCAGAAGCCTTTCAGAGAACATGGACTCTATTATGCCATGCTGCACCCCACTAGGCTGGGGTCATTGTAGGACACATTACATTTTGTACATGGCTCAAATGCAGAGCCACAATTTGTGGTGAGCTTTACCACATCATCATGATGCCTGAACAGAGTGAAGCTGGCAACTGAATTGCAGTGCAGGGGTGGCCTCAGGTGGGTATATCAGATCTGGCAAGAAAGTACTGTTGTAACTCACACCTGCCCATGTCTAGTTGAAAAAGTACATTTCCCCTGACTGGACTACACCATTGTATCATAGATGTATATACGTGTGTATACCCAGCATATAATACCCCATCTAGTGCTCTCCCACTTGATCTCTTTCTCTCATGCTCATTTGCTTTCTCTAACCATGTCTCACATTTCCTTTGCAGTCTATATACTGCAGGCCTGGATGCCAGAGGCACAAAAGGATGCACACAAAAGTGTGACATTCTGTACCTACAGCTTGCAGGGTCACAGTATTAAGACAGTGAGGAGGAGGCAGCCAGAGGCCGCAGCAGACAAGTAGATGGGGGGTATGGGAGCGGGTGGAGGGAGGCCGAGGGGTGCGTGCAGCAGAGATGGATTTGGGAAACGGTTCCTTATAAATGGCTGAATCTGATGAACGTTGCCTCTAGGTTTGGAAACCTCAAGGTTGGCCTTATTTTAGCTGACCGTCGGACATGGATCTGTCACCTGTATGATTAATTTCTTCTTTATCTCTCTCCCTCTATCTCTTACCCTCCCTCTATTTCTCTCTCTCATTCTCTATCTCTCTATGTGGGCAAGAGTCAAGTTGTCAGGTGTGCATTTGCTAGATCCATGCAAGCCATAGCTGACAACAGCATGACCAGTGAAAATACACAAACATTTTGAGAGAGAGGAAAGAGGCTTCTGAGTTTTTGTGCTGCAACGTAAAATCAGAGAAGCAGTAACAAAGGTATTCCCCCTGATGGCTGGGCATGGTATTATTCCCCCTGATGGATGGGCCTGGTATTATTCCCCTGATGGCTGGGCCTGGTATTATTCCCCCTGATGGCTGGGCCTGATATTATTCCCCCTGATGGCTAGGCATGGTATTACTCCCCCTGATGGCTGGGCCTGGTATTATTCCCCCTGATGTCTGGGCCTGGTATTATTATACCTGATGTCTGGGCCTGGTATTATTCTAACTGATGGCTGGGCCTGGTATTATTCCCCCTGATGGCTGGGCCTGGTATTATTCTACCTGTCGGCTGGGCCAGGTATTATTCCCCCTAATGGCTGGGCCTGGTATTATTCACCCTGATGGCTGGGCCTCTATTATTCCCCCTGGTGGCTGGGCCTGGTATTATTCCCCCTGATGGCTGGGCCTGGTATTATTCCCCTGATGGTTGGCCCTGGTATTATTCCCCCTGATGGCTGGGCCTGGTATTATTCTACCTGTCGGCTGGGCCAGGTATTATTCCCCCTGATGGCTGGGCCTGGTATTATTCCCCCTGATTGCTGGGCCTAGTATTATTCCCCCGGATTGCTGGGCCTGGTATTATTCCCCCCTGATGGCTGGGCCTAGTATTATTCTACCTGATGGCTGGGCATTAGTCCCCCTCATGGCTGGGCCTGTATTATTCCCCCTGATGGCTGGGCCTGGTATTATTCCCCCTGATGGCTGGGCCTGGAATGTGGAGACATATATTCACATTACAAGTGTTCTGCAGAAATGTCATAATCTCAATGAGGACACATGGCCCATAAGAGGGAAGTCAAGGGGGATGCAGACAGTCTGTGCAGAAAGTGCTGGGGTGCTGACATATACATTAATATTACTGTCATACTATGAACATTAAACATGTCTTGCAGAGCAAGTCTCATTATAAAATACCTAGAACAGCCATATAGTTATTTTCTGATAGCAGTTTATCATTACAAGTTAGACAGTCTTGTGCATTACTATATCATTTGTCTGAAACAGGCAATTGTAGACGTAAATGACATTGCAGAGAAATATTAAATAAGAGGCTTTCTGGCTGCTTTCCATAACATCAGGGAACATAATAATAACTACAGATATTTATATTGGACAGACATATCTGTGATTTAATGTGTTTTCTATTTGACCAATAGACTTGATGCTCATTTTATTTTCACAACACTCACCTTAATACTAATGTGTTTTAACAGTGAACCATGTATATTCTTTTTGACAGCCTGACAGTATTCAGATGTAGTTGTAACATCTGTACTTCAGTTGTGTCTGAGGGCTGTCCTGTTTCTTGTTTGCAAAGATGTTTCCTCTCCAGAATGGTGACACTCCACACTACCGATGGTTTACAGGTTGACAGTTCTGCACATGCCTTACAGTCCCCAATGCACAAAAAAATCAAAGATTTAGTTAAAGGTATTTCTAGGTGATGAGTTCACGATTAATGATTACTAATGGGAACTGGGACGAGGAAGAGGAAGGCAGGAGTAATGTAAAAGGGAGGCTGTGATAATGTGATTGGTTACTAGTGTGTATCTGGTATGTGGAAGAGTGAGGCAGTCATAATGGTAATATATTACTAATAGGGTACAGCGACAACAAGGAATAGGGAGAAATCGATGGGGTACCTGGACGAGGAATACGTAGGCCGTGGAAATGTAATGTATTATTAATGGGGTATTGGGAAGAAGAAGAGGGAGGTGGGACAATGTAAAGGATTACTACAGTGATAGGAGGAGGGAGGCAGAGGTAATGTAACAGATTACTAATGGTGCACCGTGACGATAAGAAGGAAGGGATGGGCAATGTAATTTGTAACTAATGGTGTACCAAGACAATATAGGAGGAAGTGGGGGTAATGTAATGTGTTAGAAATGGAGTACCGGGCTGAGGAATCAAGAACCATGGGCATTGTAATGGATTATTACAGGGGTACTGAGACGAGGAAGAGGGAGGCCAGGGTAAAGTAATGCTTTACTAATGGGATATCAAATGAATATTGTGAATAATGCAATGGATTACTAATGGGCTATTGGGATGAGGAAAAAGGTAAAGGGGATAATGGAATGGATTACTAATGTGGTACCGAGATGAGAAAGAGATTTGCCAGTTTAATATAATAGATTAATACCGGATACCCGGACGAGAAAGGTTACCTGACAAAGGAAGATGTACAAGGGGAAATGTAATTAATTACTAAGGGGATACCGCAATGGTGAAAAGAGAGGCACTAGTTATGTAATGGATGACTAATTGGGCACAGGGGGCAAGGAAGTTGTGCTATGGATTATTAAAGAAGTACCTATTGAGGAAGAAGGAGGCAGGTGTAATGTAATTAATTACTTAAGGTGTAATAAAACGAGGAAAAGGGAGGCAAGGTTAATGTGATGGATTACCAATGAAATACCAGGATAAGGAAGAGGAGCAGGTAAAGTAATGTATTAATAACATGAAAACCATTTGATGAAGAGGGTGGCAGAGTTAATGTAATGGATTACAAAATGCTGAAACGGGATGAAGATGAGGGAGGAGAGGGAATTGTAATGGGTAAGTAATGTGGTACTGGGACATGGAAGAGGGATACAGTGGTAATGCAATGGCTCACTAATGGGATACCATGACAAGGAAGATGAAAGTGGGAGTGCAGAGGAAGGCGGTTGAGAAACAGGATCAAGAATAGGAAGGCTGGGTTAATGTAATCGATTACCAATGGGATATTATGGCAAGAAAGACAAAGGCAAGAGGAATGTTATGAATTACTATGGGGTAATGGGACAAGCAAGAGGAAGGTGTGGGTAATGTAATAGATTAATAATGTGGTAACCAGACAAGGAAGTTGATGAATGAACTGTATTACAATTGATGTACAAGGACACAGATGTTGGAGGTGGGGGCAATGGAAAAATTACAAATGGGGTACTGGGTTGAAGAAGGGGGAGGCAGTAATAATGTAATGGGGTGTACTAATGTGGTACCGGAGAGAAGAAAATGAATGCATTATTAATTAAATGGATTCTTAAATGGCAACTGGAACAAGGATGAGGAGGCAGGAGTAACGTGATGGATAAGCAATGGGTAACTGGCATGAGGAAGGAGGTGGTGGGATAATGCAAAAGATTGCTAGTGGGTACCAGGATGAGGAAGAGCAAGACGGGATGATGTAAGGGGTAACTAATGTGATACCCTTGGTGAGGAAGAGGGAGACACTTAGTATGATGGATTTTTAATTGTTTACGGGGACAAGGAAGAGAGCAGTGATGGAAATGCCATGAATTTCTAATGGTATAGTGGGGCAAAGAAGAGGGAGGCAGGGATAAAGGAAAGGATTACTTATCTGGTTTCCGGGTCTAGGAGGGGGAGACTGGGTAATATAATGGATTACTAAAAGTGTCCCGGGATGAGATAAAGGGAGGCTCAGGTGATATATTGGATTACTATTAGGGTACCAGGACAAGGAAGAGGGAGGGGGTGTAGTGTAATAGATTATTAATAAAAAACCAGGGCAAGGGCGAGGAATATGGGATTAATGTAATGAATTGCTAATGTGGCACAGACACAGGGAAGAGGAAGGTGGAAGTACAATAAATTATTACTAATGGGGTTAAGGATGAGAAAGAGAGAGGCAGCAGTAGTGTAATAGATTACTAATGGGGAACCAGGAGCGCGAAGATGGAGGTATGGGTAATGCAATGGATTACTACAGGAATGACAATGAGGGATGTGAAGGTAATGTCATGAATTACTAATGGGGTACCTGGACAGGGAAGAATGAGTTGGGGTAAGGTGGACAGAGTTAAGTTGAAATACTGCCAGCAGGAGGTACTGTTTTTGGGTCAATTGATTTAAGTGAATGGTAAAAAAAGTAACTCCAGAACGCACAGCCGTGGTGCACGCTAAACCTCAGCCAGTGATGGTTAATGGTATGCAAAAGTTTCTTGGTCTGTGTAATTAGTGTAGAGCATGGATCTTTGACTGTATGTCATATACTCGACCATTGCTACAGGCCCTTATAGAAGCACAACAATCAAAAAATTCTATTATTTGGATTGATGAGATGGTTACCAATTTTCAGGAGCTGCAACATGTTATCTTCACTGATCCTGTTCTGGCCACTCCTGACTACACTAACGAGATCTATTTTTTCACACTCCAATGGCCAGATGATGACAGCAGTTTTGACAAAACAGTACTATGAGTCACACACTCTTAGCATATTACAGTGGCATGCAAGGTCAGTTTCCATGCAAACAAGCATTGGATGCTGCGGCTTTCGCCAACGAGAAGACTGCTACTATTGCTATGGGTTGTTTGTTGTACAACAAACACGCTGTATGTGCAATATTGAAAAGGTCCAAATCTACATTGCCTACACAAAGGCATTCTGCATATGAAGTGATTCTTACAAGCCCTTCTACCTTTCTGACTGAACATATTACTGATGAAGACGATGTGCATTACTGTGTTAAGTACGAGGGTCTTGAGGATGACAATCCTAAAGCATGTAACTATGCTTTAGATAGTGGTGAGGTGTTCTTTGTTGACGGGTCCTCAATTGTTGACCAGGAGACAGATCAGCAACATACTGGTGCATTAGTGGTTTGACTGGTTGATGGAGAGTACAAGGTTCTTGTGCAGTGAAGTTTACCAGGCCATTGTTCAGCTCAGGCAGCGGAATTGATTGCACTTATTGAAGCACTTGAGGCAGTGCAATGGTGCAGAGTTACCTTTTATTCTGACTTAGCTTATGTTACAACAATTTTTCATTCAGAGTTGCCAAGATGCATAAGAAGAGGATTTCATCAAGCAGATGGGTCCCCAGTGTAGCATATGCCCCTTTCGATCAGTTGATTCATGCCCTTTCACAACGCACACTTGCCGCAGTCGACAAATGTTCCACCCACTCAAATAGTGGAGATGTTGTCTCCCTCTGGAATGAAACAACAGACACAGTAGAAAAGCTGGGGCCATACTTGCCAACTAGAAATTCCTGAGCATCCATCTTTTGAAAAGATGCAGTTGCAGTTGTAGGTCCCATCCTGCACTTCCTGTCACTGAAATATTTGAAATACAAGGTCAGGCACTGCTAATTGAGAAGTTGTTGTGGCAGAGAAAGAGGTGTGGGCAGTCCCCCACTTATTTAGTGTGGAGACAGACTAGTATGGGAAAGGTGGTGATGACCCAAGATTTGGCTGTAGTGGTGTTTGATAAATCGTTTAAGAGGAACACTCCCTCATACAATTGATAGTTTTTGAGATCTCCATATACATTTTGCAGATATGGGTGAAAGATGTAATACCTTCTGTTACCTCATAGTTGTGGTATGTCCTTTCTCCCGTTGGATAGATGCTGGTCCATATGCATATCCTGATGCCAAATTAGTCGCCAACATTTTGGTGACAGAAGTGTTCCCCCGATGGGGGGCGTGTGATATGCTTAAAAGTGACAATAGCACCCACTTGTATAATGAGCTCTTGAAGCAAATTGCAGCTCTTTTGGCAATTAAACACAAAGGACCTCAAACTGGCATGGCTGCCGCCGCAGTCATGAGATTACTGGCTCCCGGGTGCCAGTAATCATTAGTCCCCATTCTCATTTGAGCCCCATAGGGGCTCAATGGGAATGGGGAGGTTGGATGCACCAGCACCATTTGTGAATGGTGCTGGTGCATCCGACATGGACTGCTCGCAGGTGCCGTTCCGCCTGCCAGGTCAGACCTGGATGGCTGACAGGCACCCGTGAGCAGAAACCGTAGTTTGCTGGTACGGTAACAACGGTACCGGCAAGCTTACCGGTACCATTGTAACTGTACCGGCAAACTTGTAATGAGGCCCAAGATGTGTTCCATTTATCACCTCCAGGTCAACAGCGTTATGAAAAGGATGAATGGGTTGCTGAAGGCAAAGCTCTCTAAACTCTGTGTTACAATAAAATAGAAATGGGTATGCTGCCTCCCTCGTTTGCAGACTCAGTCCTGTAAGGACCATCACCTCTCCCTGCCTGAAACAGCAAGATGTATGCACACACTGTTGTCTCCAGCACAGAGTGTATCCGATGCTCAAAGGGCTCTATCGATTTTGGGGGATTAGTTTCAATCATAACAGATTGCTCCACACCGAACAGAAGCAAGTGAACACAGCCCTCCACCAGGATCTACGAGCTTGCCACCATTACAACTGTTTTCTGTTGACAGGGTTTGTGTAAAGAACTCTGTCCGCACGTAGAGTCGGCCTTGATATAACAGACCTTGCACCGTGATGAATGCTATTCCCCTTGCGGTCAAAGTGAAAGAATTTACTTTTAAAAAACTGTTGTTGGTTAAACGACATGGAATTGTTTAAAATGTAAAAGGAAAGGCCATTTTGAAAGGTGCTGTATAGCAGGATTTTTCAATAAAATGAAGGTGAACCTAGTAAAGGAAGCAGCACTGGGCAGGACAGTAATGAGGCCGTGGACATGGTTGCAGGCAATGGATCTTCCCAAGTGTGCATTATGGAGGGCAAGAGTGAGTATAGGTGCCCCTGCACCAGAGTGGAGATTAATGCATGCGTGTGTATGTTGTCATCCTCTGGTGCAAAGTGCACTTTGGTATCTTTAAAGACATGGACCGATTCTTTAGGGGTGGGGTGATGTGAGTGCTTTGAACCCTCCTGACATTAGTGCTGGAGGATACAGTAAGGAGAAAATACCACTAAGGGTACTTTATTAGAGAGTTACAAGTTAAAGGATAGACATGCAGAAGAAAGGTTGATTTAACCAACAAAGGAGCATCCATGCCAGGATCGAGAGAACAAAGGATGTTAAAGATAAAATAGGATCCCAACATGAATGAACACGTCTTAACTACAGTGACTGTGCAAGGGCGTGATGAGTTTCTAAGAGAATTTCCTGAAGTTTTTAGAAATAAGCTTGAATGTCTGAAGGGATACGTTCATAAAATGAAACTTGGTGTACCCCCTCGCGCCCCCCGCACCCTTATGTGGCCAAAATGAGAAATGTACCGATAAACTTGAGAGAAGTGAAGAGGGAGATCCAATGGTTGTGCGAGAAGAGTGTGATAGATAAGTGGTTCACACAGTTTAAATAAATCAACATGAACTTTAACAAGAAAGTTTAAATATCCTCAAATGTTCCGATTTAAACATTTCAAACCAGAATTGCACAACTTGTAGTACGATATTCAGAATTATTTTTTTACAATTAAATCATGACTGTTCATCGTATGAAGGCATTCAGCATAATCATGCAAATTGAACAAATACATGTTTCACATTGAAAATTCAGAATAAAATTGTGGTCTCTTCGGTTAGAAGAAAAAACCAGAGTATAGAGCGATAATATCGCCTGGGTAAAGGTCGGCAGGGGGGGACATTTGCTCAAATTTGCTCTCCCAGGAAAATCAAACACTTTCCCCAAATATTCTAGGAAAGGAGTTAGAATAGAACATTTTGCCCGTCCTAGAATAAGCGAGGGTAGGCTTTTAGGGGTGCAGGGCAAAAGTCACCATATTATTGTTTTCATGGAAAGCTTTCCTGCAGAGAGATTGAGAATTCTAACAGCATGTGTCTGGCAGCAATGTGTTTGATTATGTCATGTATTTGATACTGCAGCCATTGCTGTGGGGAGTCATTATTCATGTCTACGTCCTGTGTTGTGCACTCTGTCTGCTTCAGGGCTTTTTTCATCGGAAGGGGGCCCACAGTGGTGACTGTGAGCCCTGGTGAAGTGCTTTAATGGCTTGAAACATGTGAAAGAATAAAAAAACAGTGCCCAGACTTGCATTACCCACTAGGAGATCACATGGTGAGAGGGCCATACATGACTTATTCCACATTAAAGAATGTCCTGTCAAGGGTTTTGACCCATGTTGAATCCTTAGACTGGGTAGATGTGGGGATGAGCTGTCGCCGCCCATTATTCTATCCCAGAACAAACTAAATCAATAGACTGGGTGGATGTGGGGATGAGCTGTTGCCGCCCACATTCACGCCAGAATCCAGGAGAACTGCGCAGTTGGCGCAAGACCACTCCAAAGATACAACCTTCTTGTGGGGGGTTCCACATCACCAGTCTACTGTAAGGATGCCATCAAAACAATGTTAAGCAAGGGTCCTATTCTATCAAGCAAAAGACCACTCTATTGAAATGCAGTAATTCAAGACAACTCAAAAATGGATGCAGTACCGACAAATTCCCCAAGGCGGCGCTAGCGGTCTAAACTCTGACAGGGAAACTGTATTTAGGAGTTGCAAGAGGGGCAGGGACTTCAAAGCTTGTTGGTTAATTGAAAATCTTAGCCACCTGCTGTTCCCAGAGGCCAAGAGGCTGAGAACTCTTAACACCCCAGACACTCACAACAGGAGGCAGGATATCACATGGCCCTTCTGAGTGAGAGGGAGGGGGTTTCCCCTTCAGCCTGGAGGAGAGAGACAATAGCCCCTTTCAGTTGAATGGGGTATGTTAATTTTGAGTGTTTCCTGTCAACAGCCCTCTGCCAGCAAGGAGAGACATGTGATCACTGACCCACCCAGACTTCTGGAGGCGGACCAAAACACTTTGGGGAGTTGAATTGTAACAAATATATATTTTATAGAAACTGTGATAACTTATTGTAACCAAATGACAGGAATGTACAACTTTGAGAGTCTTAGTATGGAAAATGCCCTCACGATTTGATTCCAAACTCCAATTTGTACCATGTTCTGGGGCAAAACCCCGCTAATTATGAATATTGTAGACACTGTATTTAAGCTAGAGACATGGAAAGTTACTGGGATATATGTGGAAGGGAAATGTACCTTTGTATAATTTTTGATGAAAAACCAATGTTGCAAAACCCACTAAAATCGAAAATAAGTTGCCATTTTTGAATGCAAGCTCCTAGAAACGTCAGAGTCGGGACATGGACTATCTTTAGTAATATATGATGTGTGTATGTGATGTCAAACAACTGTGTACCTGGGAAATATGTATTTCGATCAGGAATAGATTTGTGTGAACATTGACCAGGGGAGTGTCATTTCTGCAGGTCATAAAAATGACATCACTCTGACACACTATCCCTTCGCAAATCAGGGACCAAAGAATCTATTGACCTATCAAATCAAGAGAGGGGCAGGCTTAGTGATGCTAGCCTCTCCACCCAATTTTTAAAACACTTAAAAAGAGACGGCTGGGACAGATAGGGACCTTCAAATCCATTTGCTGCGGGACGCTCTGCCGGGAAAATCCATACTTTACCTCCATCAATCTCTAGAGAAAGCTGTGCAGAAAGATCCAGACTTCAAATCTATCAATATCCAGAACCAGAGACCCAGACCAGACCAGCAGAGCAGAGCTGACCCAGATCACTGTAAAGTGCCGAGACCAGACCAGAGTCCAGTCTCAAACCTGACCAGATCCGTGGCGAGGCCCATTTATTTCAAAAATATATTGTGAGTACCCAGCAGAACTGTGCAGAACCAATCTCTTAGTTAAAATAATATAATCCAAGCTATTTTAATCTAAGTAGAACTGCCTCCTAACTGTCACCTGTCATTTGTAAAGCTGTCACCTGTCATTTTCTAGTTGCAAGCTGCACTTGTCACTTTGAATTTTAACATTCCAAATCCGAAAAACTACCTTTATTATATCGCTCATATCTCCGTGACCGTTTGTCCTAGAGACTTGCAGTAACTTACATCTGGAAGCTGAGATCCTAGGCTGTCCTAGGACCCCAAAATGATAGTGCTAGTCCTTGTAGTTCCTCTGTAATCGCGAGAAACGCACTCGCGAATTTTGCCGCGATTTGCAAATTTCTCAACGTGTGAAAACAGCAGTTTTCTTGCTTTCATTTGCCAAAAATTCGTTTAACCTGCTAGTTACTCCTAGATCCTTGCTAAAGTGAGCCTGAACTCATCCCAAGTATATTTCACTCACCCTGAACCTCCTAGAGGGAATTAAAAGCATTTTATTATATTTTTCACTTCATTGCCAGCACATATAAAAGCATTTTGGGCCTGTGTTTAAAACTCCGATCTGTAATCTAAGCTTGCTGGGGTGAACTGAATTACATTTGATTGCATTTCTGAGATCTGTGTGCTTTCCTTCCATTTCCTTGCATTGCATAAAAGGGGGGAGGGGATTGCCAGAGAAAAGTGATTACATTGTTTTGTTGAATGCATATTGAGTATTTTCTGTACTGCATTTTCATTCCACCTTGCATCCATTTGAAACCATAAAGTATTGTTGCTATCTTATCCATCCTATAACCACTCATCATTGATTATAAAGAAGTGTGCTAGTGCCAGACTATCCATTATTGATTACTGCTCAGATTCAGTGTGATATTCAATTATTAAATTATTATAAAGTGTGATATATATATCTATTGTTTAAATTATCAAATAAACCTTTTAACTTGCAAAACAAAACTACTTCTTGGCTCAGTGGGGTCAGGGTTATTCAAAGAGAGGGGTGTTATATAGGGGTAGTCATCCAGAACGCATGAACTGGACATAAAGATATATCAATAAGGGTTTCCATTCAGTATCCCAGACTAGGCATTGACTTAGCTGTAGTGTTGAATTGAATCCTCTTACAAATTGGGGGCTCGGGCCGGACGTTTGGGTTAGATCTATCACTTGTGCAGATTAATACAGCGTGCCAGCTGACCAGATACACATATCCGGTCGGATCACCCCGCTGTGTTACGCTGTAAAGCACTCCTCAAAGGAACGCTCTAAGAAAAAGGTCTGTTTTGCAAAAATAAAATACTAATTTCTGTAAGTCAGGACAGAGACCAATCTCTAGAATGACGACCTTAGTAGACATGAAAATAGCCAGAGAGCACTTCTTACATAAGTTATTTGTGAGAGGTGAGTGGACTCACCAGGACCGCATGGTCTGGTTGCAGGCCATCACGCAACAGGTCACGGAAACAGGGTCAGATATATGGAGAGATCAGGGTCCCTTACATGTGGCCCTGAGTGAACTATACATGGCTCCTAAAGCTAAGGATGAACAAGACAAGATGGTTAGGATAGCGGCATACCTGTACCTATATATGGGAGACATGCAGGATAAATGTACTGAAAGCCAAGATCTGGCGAATAAGCGACAGATGGCGTTAGAGAAGGTCCAATCTGACCTGGTCTCTTCTGAGCAGAGGCTGCAGGGGAGCCAGGAGTCAGAAAATGAGAATAGACAGCACATCATTAAAATAAAGAAGGATATGGACATCCTGCAACAGGAAAAGGCTGACCAGGATACCAGATTTCTGGCCTTGCAGAGGGAGTACCAAGAAGGTTTGGACTCCCTACTGCAGAGCCAGAAAAAGCTGGAGCAACAATTAGACTTTAACAGGGCATGCACGGAGCAGGTAGCCACCCTGCAAAGTCATCTAGATAGAGTGAAGGCAGAGAGCAACAAGCTGATTTTAAAAGACCTGGATACCCAGGCAGAGTTTGATGAAGAACGCCAGAAAGCTGGTGCCTTTCAAAGGCAGAGGGACGACCTGGCGGCACAAATGCAGGCTCTTAGCCAGGAAAGAGACGCCTTAGGCCAGGAAGTCTGCCATTTAAAAAGAAAAACAGAAGAAAATGACTTGGCCCTCCAGGGGCTGGGTGACCTCCAAAAAGAACGCCAGAACTTGTTAGAACACACCAGGAGGGTGGAGGATGCTCTGGCAAGAAAGGAGCAGGCCAATAGGGACACAGCTCAGGAGGTAACCCTCCTGCAGCAAAGACTGGCCCAGTGCTCCAGGACCAATCAGGAGGCACAGAGAGAGAATGAGGCTCTCTGCCAGCACAATGAAAGACTCCAACAACAGGTAGCGATGCAGGAGAGACTGATAGAGGCTAGTAAGGCCTTAACTGAGGAACTGAAGGCGCAGGCTCTTACATTGCAACAGGGAGCAGGGGCGGATAGAGATGAGGTTCGCTGGGAAAGAGAAACTCCTGAGCATAACCCCAGGAGCCCTAGTACCAGAGGCCTTTATTTCTCTCAGTCCCTGGACTCTGCCACCCCCATGTCCCCTGGCGCACATGAGCACAGGGCCACAGGGATGGCAGATTACTATCCAGCCAGAAGCATGGGGCTCATAGGCCAGTACCACCCAGGAATGGAGGGCCGGGCATCCGGGTATGGGCACCCAAGCACAGTGCAATTTGATGGGGAACCCCAGGAGAGTAGGCCCTTTAAGGGCATCCTGAAAACCTCTGCCCAGTTAGGTCAGTGGGGGGGGGTACCCATCAAATCCTGGCAGCAAGGAGGGATCTGAAGACTCCTCTGAGCGGTACAGGACACAGGAGACCAGGCCCCCACATTCTGCCAGCCATTCCCAGGCTCGCAGAATCCGGGAAAACCTGGAAGAACAGACGGGAACCTTTGGGAGCAGTGCCTCTGAGTCAGAAGATGAATGGACCAGGGTTACCCGGACCAAAAGGGCCAATAAGACAAAAAGGACCCCTTGCTTAAGGACCCCTTAAAGCAGATTAACGCTGTATCATAAGAATGCCAAGTATTCTGTTTGGGAGCACTTAGGGTTGTTTGAGCAAATGATGGAGACTTTCCATTTGAAGGACAGCCAAAGCTGTATCCAATATGTAAAGTGGACATTCTCCCCAGAGTACTCCAGTTTCTTTGCAGGGCTGGAGGACCAAAATCATTCCAGGTGGTCCACCTATAGGGCGGCCATATTAAAACATTTTTCTGTTCATAGAAATCCTCAAGAGGCTCGCAAGGCAGCCTACAATTTACAATGTGGGGAGGATCAGGCCCCACAAGAATTTGTGCAGGAGTTAAAGCGTGCTTTTGCACAGACCACAAGAAGGGTGCGCACGGATAGTAGAGAATTTATTAATACGTTTTTCCATGCCTTGCCCAAATACATAATGACCCAGCTCGTGAGGGATTTTCACGAGAAAAGATCTTTAGACTGGGTCATTGAACAGGCGACCCGGATCTATGAGGTGCAGAAGCCAATAGAAAATAAAAATAATGCACCCAAAAACCCCAAAGCCAACAACACCCCTGCTGCTGCCAAGGTGGCAGAGGTAAAGGTCACCCCCGTTTTAGAGTTGGAGATGGGGGGGCCTAAAAACCTACCTGCACCTAATAATGCTAGGCCCAGAAGGTCCTCGGGCCAGGCACAGACAGGGAGCCAGGGAGGCAGCCCCACAAATGTGGTCCCTCGTTCTCCTGATTATGTAAGCCCCCGTTACAAGGGAAACAGACCCATCCTGGGTTATGTGTGGACTCCTCCAGCCCAAGGGGGGGGATCCAGCCAAGCACATAACCCAGAGAACTTCCCTCCCAACTTCTCACATGAGGGCAGAAACTCACCAAACCCTGGGCAGAATTTCTTCCCCAGGTATCCACCCAACTTCCAGCCCCAAAATCATCCATCCTTCTTTCCCCAATTCCCTGAGCCCAGACAACCGAATCCGGGAGAGGGGAGACCAAGGGTGGAGGGGTATGCAAATCTTCCCAACCAGGGGTACTACCAAAGAAGGGATAGCTACCCTTCCCGGGATCAGCCCAGGGGAGAAAACAGGGCCCCGTATCAGCCTGAGCGGGTTTCCCAGTTAGAGCGCCAGGTTCAAAACATGGCGCGGGATCTGGGTCACATACTGAGGGCTCAGCAGAACCCTCAGATCGGCATGCCGGCGCAGAACGCACCCAACTCTGGACCTGGTGCCCCAGAACAATGACGGGGGCAGCACCCCAATAACTCACCGGTTCCCAGGGAGGAGGCACAAGGGGAAGGGGGGTGTAAAGCCTTGGAGGAAGCTTCCTTCCTCACTTGTAAACAGCCCCTGGAAACCCAGGAACTGGAAACAAAATCTCTTGCCCTTGAAAGTCTGCCTCCTAAGGAGCAGAGGGGGGGTAGGAGAAACAAAAGACCCAAACAGACTCAGTTTGAGGAGGAGGTACAGATCTTCCAATTTGAGGGAGAGGGATCCTCAGAGGATCCTGGGAAAAGGATCTTCTCCTTCAGAGAGGGGGGAACTCCTCCCAAAGAAAAATGGGTCCCTAGGGATGCAAATCCAGACTGGGGAGATGTGGAGACTGAGCTACCGCCGCCCACCATCTCATCCCAGAACCAACCGCAAGAAAATCCCCTGGTTCAAACCCATCCTGGTGACTGCCTCCAAAAAGGGGGGGGCGGCCCAGAACCGGAGCCAGGGGAACCCACAATGGCTCTGATCTCCAGTTGCCAACTTTTTCTTTCAAATTCCCAAGGCTCTTCACAGAATTCTGCCCAAACTTCTTCTCTTGCAATGTCCAAAACCAGAAAGTTAGCCCACCAGTTGTCCAAAAATGTGCATTATCTGTGCCCCCTTGAGGAGAAGGAGGGAAGATATTATGCCCCGGTACAAGTACAGGGGCAGGGTACAATTTTGGCACTGGTGGACACTGGATCTCAAGCTACCCTTCTGTCCAGAAGGGCCTTTGACGAACTGAATGCAGGAAGGGGAGAGAATTACCAAATTCCTCTCACCTCTCTTCATGGACAACTGCAGAACTTTGACGGGAAGGAAATTCCGACTGCAGACTTGGACATTAAGATCGAGCGACACAAGGTGAAACACCCGGTCATAGTAGTGACTCCAGAGGGCACCCCTTGTTTACTGGGGAATGACCTCCTGAGGAGGTTGTCACCCTTAATAGATTGCGTAAACAAGGTCCTCTGGACCCAGACTAGCCGACCAATAAAATTAAAACAGAGTGTCAACCATGTTAGTTTAAACGGCACCTGCCACATGGTTGAACAAAAATCTGACCAAGTAGAATTTCACTTCCAGAATAGCCAAATTCCAGACGAGACAGTAATAGCAGTAGGACAACAGACTGGTGATGGAGGGTCCTCTCTATTTCTGAAAATCAACCTTCCTTTCAGTCTAAAGTGGTATTCCACGCTGGAAGGAAACACTCTGAAATTCTATACTAATCCACAATCAGAAACTCCCACTCCTATAGTCCAGAAAGATGTGAAATCAGCTCAGAGCCTGGCTGATATTCAGCAAATTGGAGAGCAGTTGTTCATACCTGTCCAATTAAATGATGGGAAGGACTCTGTTCTCGCTCGAGTGTGTGTGAACAACGGTAAGAGCTTTATCAGCGAAGCCATGTTCCGCCAACTCCCAAAAGATCCAGCCATTCCCATATTCAAACTGATAGACAAATGGGAAATGGACCTGGAAGCACCTAATTCCAAACATCTCCTGCCAAGCAGGTGTATGCTCAAAATCTCCATTGGCAACAAGAGCATAGTCCATAATTGTTGGGTCGTGCGAGACGTCACTGCCGCCTTTTACTTAGGCAGTGACATTCTCAATCGCTTTGCCATTAGTTTGGACCTAATAAACTTCCAAGCTTGGTCCCGATTAGCGGATAATCCCATGGGCTTTGATGATCCAGAAAAAGCATTTAGGTCAGCTCAATTGCTACCTTATGCAGTTGAAATTCAGATTAAAGAGGAAGTCACCATCCCAGTAAGGACCCAACAATTCTCCCTGGAAGTGAAAGTTAAAAGAGGACAACATTTGAAAAACCCTGATGCTTACATACATCTAAACGCTTCTCTCCAACAGCAAGGGTTGGGGGTAAACCCAACTCTATTAGTCAACATAGAACATGACACCATTCCAATAGAGGTGGATAACAGCGACTTAAAGAGTATTACTCTAGCCGCAGGCACCATTATTGGAATGGCGGTTGATGACCGACATTTTTCCATAGATTTAGGTAATGAACTGTTAGGGCCAATCCCCAAGGACTGCTTTGACAGTGACAGTGATGACAATACGACACCAGACAGGATTTTTACCCGGCATGGGGGGAACTTCCTGGTGTACACTTCTTGCCCTTATGGTAAGGAAGATGTGACTTGTGACTTCAGGAGGGATGAGGTGATTTTCCAGGTCCATGAGGGCTGCCTTTCCCACCTGAAGCCTCCAGTCCAAATCAGCACTCTGACCAGGGACTTCTCCACCCAGCTGGAGGAGGCCGCTGAGATAGCCAAACCAGAAGTCTTTCCAGGCTTCAGGCAGATGGTGGAAGAGAGAGTCAACCTAGCTGATGCCTGTGTGACTCTGGAACAAAAGCAAAAGTTGAAACAAGTTTTCTTGGATTTCCAAGATCTCTTTGCGGTAGACTTGTATGACTGTGGTCGCACTGACATCCACACAACAACAATCCCCACGGACCCTGGCATGACTCCTGTGTTTGTGAAGCAATATCGCTTGCCTCTCGCATCAATGGAGTCCCTTACTGAAATAATTAAGAACCTTGAGTCCCGGGGAATAATCCGTCCAGTCCACAGCACCTTCAATAATCCGGTGCTGGGAATATTGAAGCCAAACGGCCAGTGGAGACTCTGCGCTGACCTCAGGGAGCTCAACAAACGGGTCCATACTTCCCGATGGCCTCTGCCCTACATTGACCAAGGGCTGGCCCAGATCCAGGGGTCACAGGTATTCACTGCAATAGACCTGACCAATGGATACCTGACTGTGCCTGTCAGTAGGGAGGACCAATACAAGCTGGCTTTTACCTTTGGGGGCCAGCAATACACATGGACCCGGACTCCCTTTGGATACCTCAACTCCGGCAATGAATTCAACATTTTCCTACATAAGGCCATGCCCGACCTGGGTGCGAGGGGTAACCTGGCTTATATAGATGATGTCCTCATCAAAAGTTCATCTGTGGAGGAACACATAGCGGAGATCCGTTATGTTCTGACACAGTTGAGGGCCGCCGGAGCAAAACTTTCCTTTCAGAAAGCACAGTGGTGTAGAACCCGTGTTAATTTCTTGGGGCATGAGATTACTCCTCAGGGTCTCTGTCCCCAGGAAAAGAAAGTGGAAGCACTTCAGAAACTGAAAAACCCCACAGCTCTGCGGGAACTAAGGAGCCTCCTTGGACTGACGAATTACAGCAGAAAGTTCATTGAGGGCTACGCAGAGATCACCAGACCCCTGATTCATCTCCTGAAGGGGGGGGGTCAAGTGGGAATGGGGTCCAGAACAAGCCGAGGCAGTAAGACAACTCAAAAGAAGCCTCTCACAAGCGCCCTGCCTAGCTTACCCTGTCAGAAACAAGGAGTTCTTCCTGGAGACGGGGTTCTCTAATACGTGCTTGACGGCGGTATTATACCAAAAGCATGACAAGGTCAATAAAGTAATCTCCTATGCGAGCAAAACTTTATCCTCTGTGGAGGAAAAATTCAACGATTGTGAGAAGGCACTCCTGGCAACGGTGTGGGCATTGAAGAATTACCGCCCGTTTATCCAGGGGGAACACATCATAGTGGAGACTCCACACCAGCCTCTGCAATATCTCCAAAGTGATAGAATCCGGGCCGGAAATGTGAGTAATTCCCGAATTACTTCCTGGATTCTGTCAATGCAAGGCTTTCCTGTGGAGGTCAGATATGGCCAAAACAGGAAGAGTCCCCTCGCGCAAGGTCTGGCTGACTTGCATGATTGTGCCAGAGAAAACTGTCTCGAGGACGAAAGTCTAAAAATCAAGGACAACACAGAGGCATACCTTAATTCCCCACACAAAGTCTTTGAAGAAGACAAGTGTGAGGGAATGCCCACTGTCTATGTGGATGGATGCTCTTACCATGTTGACAACAACGGGGAAAAAGAACTGGTGGCCGGCGTAGGGAATGCATGGGTGAATGAGTCCCCAGAACCCTCCGCTGGATACAAAATTGGTCCCCGAAGTAGTCAGGTGGCAGAATTGATGGCTGTGCATCAGGCCATCCTCACTGCTGTCCAGCATCAACTCCACAAACTGGTCATAATCACAGATTCGGATTATGTACGGAACGGGTTCGTGGAGCACCTGGTTAATTGGAAAACCAGAGGCATGTTATGTGCTAACAACAAACCCTTGAAACATGGGAAGTTGATCCAAAACATTGATGATCTGGTCACCTCGAATGAGATGACCATCTATTGGAAGACGATCAAGAGTCATTCCAAAGTAGAGGGACCAGACAAAACTGGAAATGACTTAGCTGATCAGCTGGCCAAAACTGGGGCCATCCAAGGGGATCTAATTGAGATTGAGTCCCTGTTGGGGGAAATCCAGGTCACTGCTATCACTAGGTCCCAGACAAATGCTCACAATGACCTTTCAATTGCACAATGGAGTAAGGAGACCCCCGATGCTGATTTGATTACCGCTCAGAAGGGGGATCCAATAATTGGTAAATTTTACCAGCACCTTGAGGACCCTGAGAACTTTCCCCTGACGGATACCGATTACACTGGGAAAGAGGACCTAAGAGTGTTGATGAAATGTCCAAAAATGTTCCAGATCCAAGACGGTTTGCTGGTAAGGAAATCTAAAGCTGGCCACGATCAGTGGGTGGTTCCTACCTCATTCCGAAGCCTGATGTTAAGTCACGCCCATGATGCGGCCACCGCCGGTCATAGGGGGTTTCACACAACACTGGAAATCTTAAGAGAGGTTGCATACTGGCCACACATGGGGCAGGACCTCGACCAATACTTGAAGGGGTGTCTTGTGTGTGCACAATTTCAGCCATCATCCCTCACGCACCGTGCGCCACTCCAAAAGAGGGGGATGACACTGCCATGGTCAGATTTACAAATCGACTTTGTAGGCCCCGTGATTCGCTCTGCTAGGGGGAATAAGTACATGTTGACTGTGACATGCTTGTTTACCAAGTGGGTGGAATGTCTCCCAGCCCCAAATTGCAAGGCAGAAACCGCAGCTGCCCTGATGATTAACCACATCTTTTCCCGTTTTGGTCTACCTCAAAGGATTGAGTCAGACAGGGGTAGCCACTTCACCAGTGAAGTGATGACAAAGATGTGGGAGATACTGGGGGTCAAAAGGAAGTTGCATATTGCTTACAGGCCAGCTTCTTCTGGGGCAGTAGAGAGATATAACCGAACCATTGTGAGCATATTAAAGACGTTTGTGGCAGATTCTGGGCCAAGTTGGGATATCCGATTACCTCTGGTCCTAATGGCTATCAGATCTACCCCTTCATCTGCAACCAAAATGTCACCATTTGAGTTGATGACTGGACGCAAGATGGTGCTTCCCCAGCATTTGCTCTATAGGACCCAAGAGCAGACACTGATAAATGCCTCCACAACTCATGAGTATGTGGAGAATTTAAGGAAACACCTTCAGCATGCTTTTGCTTATGCTCAGCTGAATCTAGAAAGATCAGCTGATAGCATGAAGACCCACTATGACCTGAAGACTTCCAGGAAGGAATATCAGGTGGGGGACCGGGTCTATCTATACAATTTCCAAAGGAACCAGGCCAAACAGCGAACATTTTTGCCTACATGGAAGGGACCCTTTGAGATTATAGACAAAATCTCCCCTGTAGCGTACAAGATCCGCATCCCCAAAGGCAGTTCGGCAGAGGGGGAAGACAAGTGGGTACATATAAATCAGTTAGTGTTGCCATCCCAGGCACACCTGCAGCAACTGGAGGAGTCCTCTGCAATACCAGAGGGGGCCGCTCCAGAGAAAGTCAGTTCAAACTGTAAAATATTCCACATATCAAAAATATAGTAACGTAATGCAAATGTTCCCTGTTATATATTGTTTTTAAAATCAGACTGCAAAATGCATTCGGATGTATAAAATGTACATGTTCGCCACACCATTAATAGTGGTGGAAAAATGTCTAGGAATGTGTATTGCCGCTTTTGCTTTATCATCCTAGGAGAGAGGAAACCATGGAGACTGACCAAGGGGGACGACTGGGCACCGGGAGCAGAGACCCGAGGGGCCCGGGGTACCGCCCAATATTCCCATCAGGACCGGATAGGAGAACCAATCGATCCAACTGGGTGGAGGAAAAGATGCTGAACTGTGCCATCTACAGAATTGGAAGAAGATAATGCGGACATACCAGCACAGGCCTCAAAACATCCTTGGCACCCGACTTCCCCTCAACTCGAATCAAAGCGCAGTCGGGCGGGGGGTTTTGTCAAGGGTTTTGACCCATGTTGAATCCTTAGACTGGGTAGATGTGGGGATGAGCTGTCGCCGCCCATTATTCTATCCCAGAACAAACTAAATCAATAGACTGGGTGGATGTGGGGATGAGCTATTGCCGCCCACATTCACGCCAGAATCCAGGAGAACTGCACATTTGGCACAAGACCACTCCAAAGATACAACCTTCTTGTGGGGGATTCCACATCACCAGTCTACTGTAAGGATGCCATCAAAACAATGTTAAGCAAGGGTCCTATTCTATCAAGCAAAAGACCACTCTATTGAAATGCAGTAATTCAAGACAACTCAAAAATGGATGCAGTACCGACAAATTCCCCAAGGCGGCGCTAGCGGTCTAAACTCTGACAGGGAAACTGTATTTAGGAGTTGCAAGAGGGGCAGGGACTTCAAAGCGTGTTGGTTAATTGAAAATCTTAGCCACCTGCTGTTCCCAGAGGCCAAGAGGCTGAGAACTCTTAACACCCCAGACACTCACAACAGGAGGCAGGATATCACATGGCCCTTCTGAGTGAGAGGGAGGGGGTTTCCCCTTCAGCCTGGAGGAGAGAGACAATAGCCCCTTTCAGTTGAATGGGGTATGTTAATTTTGAGTGTTTCCTGTCAACAGCCCTCTGCCAGCAAGGAGAGACATGTGATCACTGACCCACCCAGACTTCTGGAGGCGGACCAAAACACTTTGGGGAGTTGAATTGTAACAAATATATATTTTATAGAAACTGTGATAACTTATTGTAACCAAATGACAGGAATGTACAACTTTGAGAGTCTTAGTATAGAAAATGCCCTCACGATTTGAGTCCAAACTCCAATTTGTACCATGTTCTGGGGCAAAACCCCGCTAATTATGAATATTGTAGACACTGTATTTAAGCTAGAGACATGGAAAGTTACTGGGATATATGTGGAAGGGAAATGTACCTTTGTATAATTTTTGATGAAAAACCAATGTTGCAAAACCCACTAAAATCGAAAATAAGTTGCCATTTTTGAATGCAAGCTCCTAGAAACGTCAGAGTCGGGACAGGGACTATCTTTAGTAATATATGATGTGTGTATGTGATGTCAAACAACTTGTGTACCTGGGAAATATGTATTTGGATCAGGAATAGATTTGTGTGAACATTGACCAGGGGAGTGTCATTTCTGCAGGTCATAAAAATGACATCACTCTGACACACTATCCCTTCCCAAATCAGGGACCAAAGAATCTATTGACCTATCAAATCAAGAGAGGGGCAGGCTTAGTGATGCTAGCCTCTCCACCCAATTTTTAAAACACATAAAAAGAGACGGCTGGGACAGATAGGGACCTTCAAATCCATTTGCTGCGGGACGCTCTGCCGGGAAAATCCATACTTTACCTCCATCAATCTCTAGAGAAAGCTGTGCAGAAAGATCCAGACTTCAAATCTATCAATATCCAGAACCAGAGACCCAGACCAGACCAGCAGAGCAGAGCTGACCCAGATCACTGTGAAGTGCCGAGACCAGACCAGAGTCCAGTCTCAAACCTGACCAGATCCGTGGCGAGGCCCATTTATTTCAAAAATATATTGTGAGTACCCAGCAGAACTGTGCAGAACCAATCTCTTAGTTAAAATAATATAATCCAAGCTATTTTAATCTAAGTAGAACTGCCTCCTAACTCTCACCTGTCATTTGTAAAGCTGTCACCTGTCATTTTCTAGTTGCAAGCTGAACTTGTCACTTTGAATTTTTAACATTCCAAATCCGAAAAACTACCTTTATTATATCGCTGATATCTCCGTGACCGTTTGTCCTAGAGACTTTCATCTGGAAGCTGAGATCCTAGGCTGTCCTAGGACCCCAAAACGATAGTGCTAGTCCTTGTAGTTCCTCTGTAATTGAGAAAAACGCACTCGCGAATTTTGCCGCGATTTGCAAATTTCTCAACGTGTGAAAACAGCAGTTTTCTTGCTTTCATTTGCCAAAAATTCGTTTAACCTGCTAGTTACTCCTAGATCCTTGCTAAAGTGAGCCTGAACTCATCCCAAGTATATTTCACTCACCCTGAACCTCCTAGAGGGAATTAAAAGCATTTTAGTATATTTTTCACTTCATTGCCAGCACATATAAAAGCATTTTGGGCCTGTGTTTAAAACTCCGATCTGTAATCTAAGCTTGCTGGGGTGAACTGAATTACATTTGATTGCATTCCTGATGACTGTGTGCTTTCCTTCCATTTCCTTGCATTGCATAAAAGGGGGGAGGGGATTGCCAGAGAAAAGTGATTACATTGTTTTGTTGAATGCATATTGAGTATTTTCTGTACTGCATTTTCATTCCACCTTGCATCCATTTGAAACCATAAAGTATTGTTGCTATCTTATCCATCCTATAACCACTCATCATTGATTATAAAGAAGTGTGCTAGTGCCAGACTATCCATTATTGATTACTGCTCAGATTCAGTGTGATATTCAATTATTAAATTATTATAAAGTGTGATATATATATCTATTGTTTAAATTATCAAATAAACCTTTTAACTTGCAAAACAAAACTACTTCTTGGCTCAGTGGGGTCAGGGTTATTCAAAGAGAGGGGTGTTATATAGGGGTAGTCATCCAGAACGCATGAACTGGACATAAAGATATATCAATAAGGGTTTCCATTCAGTATCCCAGACTAGGCATTGACTTAGCTGTAGTGTTGAATTGAATCCTCTTACAGTCCTACACATCAGAAACCCTTGAAGAGTTTCAGGTGAGAGGAGAGCAGAAAGTAGTCAGTCCAGGAGAGAGGAGTGATAAAAGGGTTAGAGAGGGGGATGTCTGAGGAGATGAGAACATCCAAGGTGTGTACAGCAGATTGCATCAGATCAGAGGGTAGAATGGAGAGAGAGTGTCGCAGAGGTTGTGGAGAAGGGATTAGAAGCATCCAGGTGGATATTGAGGTCTCTGAGGAGAAAAGGTTGAGAGGTAGCTGCAAGGCGAGAGAAGGATAGGTCAGCCCACTCTGCGAGGAAGAGGACAACCTGGCCAGGTGCCTGTAGATGGTGGCCACAGTCAGAGCGATGCCAGGAGAGATAGAGAGCCAGCAAATCAGGCATTCAAAGGAAGTGTAGGCCTGCATAGGAATGACAGAAGCAGGGCACCACTCTGGAAATATCAGAGCTGCTTCACCTCCTGGTCGGTTGTTTCTGGGCTTGGAGAGGATCTTGTAGCCATCATAGAGGACAGTTTCAAAGCTTGGACAGAGCTGGCCGTGAACCAGGTCTCAGTGAGAGGGAGGACATAAAGGTCAAGTTCTTCGAGGAGATGTCAGATGTCAGGGACGTGTTTGACCGCAGAGTGAGAGTTGACAGTAGCGAAGTGGAGCAAGTTGCCACATTTGAAAGACTTCCTGGTTGGTGTAGAGGCATGAGGTGCACCCAGCGGAAGCAGCAGAGGGTACCTGAGAGTGGGCAGTAGTGGTGGCAGGAGGTGACATAGTAGCCAGATAGGAGGAGGTAGGTACCAATGAGGTGGCGGAAGAAGGAGGTTGCAGAGGAGCCAGGGAGGTGATGATAGGAGTAGCAGGAGAAGGAGGGAAGTTGATAAAATGCAGGAAATGCTAATTGAAGAGGAGGAGATTGGTCTGAGGGCCCTGCACAAAGTCATTGCCATTCAGATAGATATTACTGATGGTCTTGGAGGAGTGGAACAAGGCCAAGAGGACCTACCACTGAGTGCCACTGTTAATGGGAGAGGAAAAGATAGGAGAGAGAGCTGAGACCATGTGAGGGGTCCATAGGTCCACTGATGTGGGTGTCAGTTATAGGGAGGCCAGGGTTCGAGACTGGGATATCCCTCTTAAAACGTTTCCTACCATACTTAGTGAGAGGGATAGGATACGTGATAGAGTAGCAGTTTGCAAAAATGGGAGCGATTGAGGGCACCATAGATGATGGGAGAACGGAGTGTGATGGAGGAAAGAAGCACAGCTTAAAGCTGAGCACCACAGGAGGCAACAGAGGGGAAAGAGGCAAAGCCCAAAGCTGAGTACCATAGGAGGCACAGAGGGGTGGGTTCACATTTAAGGAGGCACACAGGGGAATGAAGGAGCAGTGTGGAAAGACGACATGGGGAGGGGAAAAACTCACTGTAAAACATCTACACTAGACATTCCTAATAAGAGGGCAAAAGTCCTAGTTAAAACTCAAATAGTAATGTAAGAAAGGAGAGCAAACATTCCGAGAGAGATTGGCCAATACATTAAGATCACTGAGATGCTTAAGGGTGGGGCAATGTGAGCAATAGAGTGCTTAGAGGGATGGGAAAGTTTAGTCGGGTACAGTGATTGCTGCGACCCTGACCCACCACACTTACTTTAGAAGTCCCAGGAGGTTGATGACTGAAGGCTTCATGCTATGGGTGAAGCAAATGTATTTCAGAAGCTTATATAGGGCAAATTAACCATTTGCTTTGCGGTAGTGCCACATAGAATACATTGCATGCGTGTGACGTTTATAACATGTACTAACATTGCATTTTAGAGTAGGCCTGAATCCTCACAGGCCATGTTGGAGACAGAGAACAATGAGACCCGTCTTTTGTCTGATTATCACATTTTAATTCCCAAGCACGGTAGGGCACACACACGTGCACCCACATATAAAAGTATCTAGCTAAACTTTTGAACAATTAGGTAGAATAATCTGAGAAGCCAAATGGGGGAAGGGCTGTAGCCCAGTACGAAGGCCATACTCATGGGAGTCGGGGCAGAGGTCGTGGGCTGCCAAAACATGAATTGAGATTTAGGACACTAGCGCCCTCCCCAGAATAATGGTCATTCCATTTGAACTACCAGCTGTGCAGGAATAAGACTCTGAAATCCTTCATGAATTGTATTGATTAGTGGGACACCAGGCCTGCCTCTTGGGAAGGGTTGCTGATACAGAGGGGAGCAGAGAACAACAAGGTCTGTGATTTGTACCAGGGAGAGGAAAGGGTGATGCCAATGCTTATAAGGTTGCAGCGGGGATGCAGGATGGAGGCACTTGCGTGTCTGGGATGGGAAAAGAGTTGCTTTGTTTGCAAGGATCAGGCTGACTTCAAAGTTATCTGCCGAGTTCATGTTGGTGATTAGGAGCACATCACGTGGTTAGGAGTAAAGACAGGGTGGTGCCTTTTAAGTTTAACCAATTACTGTATGTATGTATGTATGTATTTAGTTTTTATATAGTGCCGTTAGCCCGAGGGCATCAGGGCGCTTGTACAAAGAACACTGAAACTGCGAGACAACAAGACGGACAACACGTATGAGACGGACAAATGTACAGCTAGCTATTGAGCGGCAAGGTCTCAGATTGAGGTCCTACGCCCACGATCCTATCTAAAGAGGTATGTTTTCAGCCTCTTCCTAAAAACTGAGTGATTGACTTCGGACCTAAGTGATTCCGGGACACTGTTCCACAGTTTAGGAGCCAGAACAAGAAAGGATCTGCCCAGCCCTGTTTTTAGCTTAAACTTGGGCACGTGCAGAAGGCATTTTCCACCCGAGCGTAGGTTTCTGGTGGGGTTGTAGGGCCTTAAGTGTGATTTCAAATAAGAAGGCGCTGTGCCATAAAGGCATTTGTGGACCAGGCAGAGAGCTTTAAACTTAATACGCTCCTCTACTCTGAGCAGTGCAGAGCTAGCCTCTCTTCGGTAACATGGTCTTTCCTTTTCAGATTTTTTACTATTCTGACTGCGTTGTTCTGGATAACCTGACAACTGGATAGATCCTTGGATGCGGCCCCCAGCAACAGGGCATTCCCATAGTCGAGCCGTGAGAGAATGATGGCTCTTGCTATCGTAGCCCTGTTAACTTCGTTAAGCAGTGGTTTAATTGCTTTCATAAGCCTAAGATAGTATGATGTGTTTTTTTGGAGGAAGTTAGTTTGGGCGTGAGAGTCGACAACTGAATCGACCATCATGCCCAGGGTCTTCACCTTGGGAACCACCTGGATAATGGCATTTTTAATTTGAAAAGAGTTATACTCTGCCCCCAGTTTTTCCAACTGACGGCTAGAGCCAAACAGCATTAATTCAGTTTTGGAGTCATTCAGGCACATCCAGTTTGCCTGCATCCAGTCGTCAATTAGCTTGTAAACCTTGGTGAGCACTTCGCTATCTGTGGCGTGGTTCCTACCCCCTAACTCCAATATGAGTTGGGTGTCATCTGCGTAGTTAGTAAATGACACTCCGGCTTTCACCAGAAGGGTGCACAAAGTGCGCATATATATGTTGAAAAGCATTGGGGATAAGCTAGCACCCTGGGGCACTCCGAATATGATGTCACATGAATCGGAGAAACTGTTACCCCAGTGTACTCTCGCTTGGCGGTTGGAAAGAAAGGATAGGAGCCAATCAATAGCTCCCTCCGAGCAGCCAACGCTCTCCCTAAGCGCCTTGATAAGAAGGCTGTGATCCACTAGATCAAATGCTGCGCTAAGATCTAAAAGCATCAGCATCCCCAATTTGTTGTCGTCCAGCATCGTCAGCATCTGATTCTGCAGGTCCAGCATAGCTGTTTCAGTGCTGTGGGATGCTCTAAAGCCAGATTGTTGTTGGTGCAGAATCTCCTGATCTTCGATGAAATGTTGGAGTTGCTGAGTGGCTACCTTATCCAACAGTTTGAGAACAAAATTTGAGTTAGTTATGGGACGAAGATTTGCGGGATCCTTGGGATCTAGTCCCGCTTTTTTAACGAGAGGAGTAATGGTGACTCTCTTCAGATCTTTAGGCACCAAACCCTCATGAAATGACGCGTTCACTATTTTCCGGAGGATGGGAGCAAATATATCCTTATGTTGAAGAATAATGCCAGGGGGCAGGACATTTTCCGCACAGGTAGTGGGTTTCATGTTATTCATCACCTCTAGCATATCTGCTTCTGAGATGGGGTCAAATTTAAAGAGTTGTTCCCTGACAGGTACATTCCCTTCAGTGGGGCGGATCTCCTGGTTAGAGGTAGATCTGGCCTTTATAATGTTTTGCCTCGCCTTTTCCGTTTTGGCTTGGAATGCATTAAGCACCATGTTACAGTCCTCCTTGGATGGAGTAAATGGGGGAGTAAGAGAAGCGGGTTTTTCTATGCTTTTCAAAATATCAAAGAGTTTGCTTGTATTGTTATCAGCATGCTCAATTCCGGTATTAAAGAAATTAGCCTTGACTGACTTGATTTTCTCTTTATATTCCCTATCCTTCCTTTTCCAGCTCGCTTTACTATCCACTGATTTGTCTGCGATCCATTTTCTTTCCAAAATCCGTTTTTCCTTCTTCAATAGAAGAAGCTCTGGTGTGTACCATTTTTGGTTGTTACTGTTTCTCCTAGTTAGTTTGGAGGTGAGCGGCGCCACGGTTTCTACTAACTCGACTAGGTGTTTGTTATATTTATCTAGCAGTTCGGCACATGAGTCTTGATCCTGAAAAGAGCACAGAATTTTCTCCAAGCAGGGCTTGAGCTGGAGTTCATTTAGATTTTTGAAATTTCTAATTACTGCCTTAATATGAGGATTTTGCTTGTGTGTGTAGCGGGGCAGCTTAAGATTGGCCGAGATCAGATGATGATCACTCCATATGCAGGGAGTGGTGCTGCAGTTTTGTAAGAAGATGTTGTGACCACACAGCCAGTCCAACTGGTTTCCCTGGGGGGTAGTGGGATCTTTATTAAGGACTTTGAAGTCGAGATTATTCAGGGCTTTCTCCAATGCTATAGCCCCTTTGTCTCTCTTATTACCTCGCCAGAGGTTCCAGTCTCCCATAACAACCGTGGACGCGTTGACAGATCTCAAGGTGTTTAGGTGGGAGCAGAGTTCCAAAGAGAAGTCTGAGACCAATGATGGTGGTCTGTAGATAGCTATCAGGTTGAGACAATTATTGGGGGAGAAAATCAGTTTAAGGTGTAGTGCTTCGCACCCGCTGAAACCTATAGATACCTTAAAAAGTTTGAGACTATTCTTGGCAATAATTGCTACCCCTCCTCCCCTGCCCAGTACTCTATTGTCATAGTAAATAGTGTAATCTGCTGGAATGGCCTGCTCACATGTGGGCCCTACTGGGTCTTTGAGCCAGGTTTCTGTTATGCAGAGTATGTCGAAGTTGTAGGAGGATATCATGTCTCTAATGTTGATGGCGTGTTTGGTTAGGGAGCGTGTATTGAGAAGACCAATGTTTAGGCACATCCACTTCTCCATACTATCCCTAGGGGTGTCAGAAGACGAGTACCCCTCCCTCTCATGGCTATTAGCCTCCTCCCCCTTCGTCCGGCTCACATGTGTGACTGCGGCTGGTACATGCATGTCTCGCGCCCCCACTTACCAAAGTACTAAGGCCCCAGGTGAGTTCCGAGAGCCCGTGGATCCGCAAGAGGGGGATTGAGGTCCCAACTTGGGGTTGCGCCGAGCGCCCGCACGTCCGGCCACGGACCGGCACAGACCGGCTTGCCCCCTTCGCGCCGGCGCGTTCGCGCCAGCGCGTTCGCGCCGGGTTTAAACTAATAAGGCAGCCGAAAACTACAAGGCTGCTGGGATGTGTAGTTCCACTACCCAAGTAGCACTGGTAGGGAACAATCAAGTTGCAGTCAAACTGCGCAGATGTAAAACAAGTACTGAGCAGCAAACACACTGTTTAAAAATATAAATGTAATATCTTTAAAACAAACTATTAGATACTAAGTGGGGTTTCTTAAAACAGAGCTAAAATTACCAGATGCGGCGGATTACGGCGACGTTTAAAATGCAATCCCTTTAACAGGGGAGGCAGTTCAGAGTGGACTTTATAGTCCGGCCAGACCGGCACAGACCGGCTTGCCCCCTTCTCGCCGGCGCGTTCGCGCCGGGTTTAAACTAATAAGGCAGCCGAAAACTACAAGGCTGCTGGGATGTGTAGTTCCACTACCCAAGTAGCACTGATAGGGAACAATCAAGTTGCAGTCAAACTGCGCAGA
Source organism: Ambystoma mexicanum (assembly GCF_040938575.1). Taxonomy (NCBI): domain Eukaryota; kingdom Metazoa; phylum Chordata; class Amphibia; order Caudata; family Ambystomatidae; genus Ambystoma; species Ambystoma mexicanum. The sequence goes on from NW_027182487.1 coordinate 1,188,246, forward strand.
TGTAAAACAAGTACTGAGCAGCAACCACACTGTTTAAAAATATAAATGTAATATCTTTAAAACAAACTATTAGATACTAAGTGGGGTTTCTTAAAACAGAGCTAACTCTCTGTTTACTTTGCAGCGCTTCAAGGTGGAGAGGCACTTACCCACGTTTGGAGAAAATGGAGGCGAAGCCGACATGACCAATTGGAAAAGGGCCCATATGTGAATATTAGCATGTAAATAGGCAGTATCCAATGAGGATGGGGGATGAATACTGTATATCGAATATGTCATGAATGATGATTTTCATGTTTATAAGGTGAAATCCACTTTGATGACAGGCAAGATCTCTGCAGCAATGGACTTAAAATATTCTGTTGCCTTTTTGGTTTTTGTATACAAAATAAAGCTCTTGTTCTTCTCGGAAAACGGTGCACCTAGCCTTTTTCCCTAACGGGTTGTTTTTTTACATGTCTGGTTGTTGTGGAGTTGCCCTACGGACTTTGGAAAAATCATCTCACCAAAGATAGGTCCAATTAATTAGTTCTCAGGTTTATGTGCAAAAGAGAAATAAACAATGAGTGGGGGAGGAATTTTTTAAAGGCAAAAACCCACAGGTGATTGGATTAAAGCTAGGCCTCTTTAGGCTTCCAATTCTTGTTCTTGAAATAAGTGGACTCTGCCTTCTGACATCACAACCAAAGTGCTTTGTGCTAGAGGAAGTGGTGAGGGCAGTAAGGAAGGGTAGAGGCAGAGAGAAACAAGATAGCAGAACGTTTCTCCAGCTTTTGCAAGCTCCCTGTCTCTACATTGACCCGTCCCCTTCACTTTGTAATAGATTCAAAGGGCTTTAGATATTCAGCACCCTAGTTTGAGGCTACTCCTTTTGTGAATGTGTGGGCCCTTTGATTCCTGATCTTAGAAAAGCTTTCTGTGGATCGGCTGTCTCTCTGAGGGAGGGTGTTACCTGCCCTCACAAAGCAACAAAGAGAAGAAATCCCTAAAGGCTATATTCCTACCGGCAGTGTCAAGTGTCATTCGTGTTTGGGAAGAATACAAATAATTCCTGCAGAGCTGAGCTGGACTGACACATGTATGATATCAAATTCTGTGGATGTAATAATTATGAGAAATACTATACTCCATACATTAATTCATGTATGGCTTATATTTAAAGATGTATCTGCTCCCACTTCTAAAGAAACCCACACTAGACCCCAATTCACCTACCACCCACCGACCTATAACTATGGTACCTTTCCTTCTTAAAATTTTAAAGAGGGCAGAGTACCTTCCAATTCTAAATTATCTTGAATCAAATAATCTCCTAGGCCTTCACCAGTCAGGTTTTAGACCAGGTCATGGCACAGAATCAGCTGATTCATTGACCTTAAAATACAAATGGATGAGTAAAAGGACAAAGTTAACGTAGCTCTCCTTCTTCTGCTAGACTTATCTGCAGCCTTTGACTTTGTCAACCACAAGGTCCTGTGCAAAGATTTGACCTCATCTGCACACTTCTCAGCCAAAGCCACATGCTGGATAAAAATGTTCCTCTCCAATAGGACAATGAGAGTATTCAACCCGATAGCAACGCCAGACCCGGCACCAGTTCTGTGTGGAGTTCCCCAGGGTTCCTGAGTCTCCCCTACTTTGTACAACATTTTTACAAAGCCGATATTTGACCACCATGACATTTTGGGTGTTACCTAGACTAACTATGAAGAGGACACCCCTTCTCATACCTCTTTCAGGTTCCTATGACACGAGTTCTAACGTTTTGAATGAAATATACCCAGTCATACAGGCATGGATGGCCATTCATGGCCTCTGTCTGAACGATGACAGAACAGAGATACTATTGATTGGCTGCCAAAACCGTTTTATCAAACGTCATTGATAACCTTACCATCAAATTAGTGAAAGAAGTCAAAAACTTGACTCGAAACTCTCACTAACAAAACAAATCAATGCTACAGCCTCTTCGGTGGTGTATACAGCGAAACTCATCACTGCATGCAGGCCTTTCCTCTTTTCTGACAGTTTGTGGCCAAAGTGAGAAATGTACCGATAAACTTGAGTGAAGTGAGGAGGGAGATCCAACAGTTGTGCAAGAAGAGAGTGATAGATCAGCGGTTCACGCAGTTCAAATAAATCAACATGAACTACAACAAGAAAGTTTAAATATCCTCAATTGTTCCAATTTAAACATGTCAAACCAGAATTGCACGATATTCAGAATTCTTTTTTTTATAATTAAATCATGACTGTTCATCGTATGAAGGCATTCAGCATAACCGTGCAAATTGAACAAATACATGTTTCACATTGAAAATTCAGAATAAAATTGTGCTCCCTTCAGTTAGAAGAAAAAAAAGAAAATCAGACTATTGAGCGATAATGTCGCCTGGGTAAAGGTCGCCAGGGGGCGACATTTGCTCAAATTTGCTTTCCCATGAAAATCAAACACTTTCCCTAAATATTCTAGGACTGGAGTTAGAATATAACTTTTTGCCCGTCTTAGAATAAGTGAGGGAAGGCTTTTAGGGGTGCAGGGAAAAAGTCACCATATCATTGTTTTCACAGAAAGCTTTCCTGCAGAGCGGTTGAGAACTCTTACAACATGTGTCTGGCAGCAATGTGTTTGATTACGTCATGTATTTGATACTGCAGCCATTGCTGTGGGGAGTCATTATTCATGTCTGCATCCTGTGTTGTGCACTCTGTCTGCCTCAGGGCTTTTTTCGTCGGAGGGGGGGGCACAGTGGTGACTGCGAGTCCTGGTGAAGTGCTTTAATAGCTTGAAACATGTGAAAGAATAAAAAGACAGTGCCCAGACTTGCATTACCCCCTATGAGATCACATGGTGAGAGGGCCATCCATTACGTATTCCACATCAGAAAACCTTGAAGAGTAGAGGAACGAGATACAAAGAAAGGAGTATGCAAATAATGACAATGAAACCAGAAATGATATTTCCAAAAATAATGTATGAAAAGAGAATGGTCAACAACAGAACATGGCTGAGAAATCTCTAGAAATACAGTAGGTGTGGAGCTTCAGTCAGTGCACTGTTCACATGCTCCATTGGGAAGAGAAACACTAATGCAGAAAGGAGGCCCAACAGAGGAAATTCATAAGGACTGAGCATTGACCTAGTAGTAAGAAACTGGCATACATGTATTTATGTATGTAGTTATTTATGTATTTATTTAAAGTGACGTGTATAGGTGCCTCAGACCATGAAATGACGCATGGCGCATAGATGCCTTATCAGGGAGATAATTGGCGCCATGGTTTGCCATTTGCGTCCAAATGTAAAATATTATTTTCTGATCAATTGTCTGCTGGCAAGTGCTTGAAGCACTTGTTGAGTTTTACAGACTGAAACAATCATTGCTTAACCAGTGAGATAGCTTTAATCCAGTTAAATAACCCTAGTTATGATGCCTCGCTTTAACGCTTTAACCTGACATGCATGAATGATCTTTTTCATCCTTCCACTGAAACAAACTGTGGATTTCTATTGTAGAGTAGCAGCTGTATACCTCTGCAGGAGACCCCACACTCCTTCCTCCCATTTGTTGGATACCTGAAACCGTGCCTTGTTTGACACCTGCCGTTGTACCCATTAAGACACCCCTATCGAATGTATCCCCGAAGTGATGACAACCTAAGGGAGGAAATCCCTGAAGGAATACGAAAAAGAGCAAAGAAAGAAGCTAGTGACGTCACAAGCGACATAATACGACATCCTAAGATACTGGCTAAAGAAGATGTATGGATCCTACAGAAACTAATGATGAAGTAAAGAGTTAAGTGAACTTTTAAATATGAAGAAGACGATTGTATGTGCAGACTAAGGCATCATAGAAGCTGGCTATGCATAGTAAAATAGAATGCAGGTGAAGCCGCCATTGTAAAGGAGCTGGACATCGGTATCATGCATTTTGTAAACAAGAACCCATGAAGAGGGAAGGGAAAAACTGTGTTGCAGCAAAAATAAGCAGAATTGTGGAGCTGCATGGCAAGACTGAAGCAGCCAAGGTCAGCTATCTATTCTGGAAAGTAGAGAACGTGCAAAGGATGAATCATCCCTTGTTCAGGTTCAAAGAAAGAACACCCAGAGTGCCAAGTTTAATTAATGTAAAGCATTTAAAACCTGTAACATGGACCAAATTGTGGTCTCCTGTCAAGTGGGCCAAGGATGAAAATAGAGTTTGAACTTCGAGCCCCAGAACACGATAGTGCATGCTCTCAATCCCATGTATTCTAAAGACAAGGATACTTTGCAAGGCCAAGTTCAAAGACAATCTTCATGGCAGAAGGAATGGGCAATGAGAGATGGTGGGCTAATTGGGTGGGGAGGTAGTGTCATGCCCCTTCTCCCTGCACTTGTGTCCGGGCTTGCATGCTGTTAATTGAACTGAATGTTCCAGACACAGCACAATCATAGTAGTCCATATATTGAAGGACCTTATAGTTTGAAGACCAATGAGAAACTATGTATCTAATGTTTCGGAAGATTACATGTTTTAGAGGTAAGCATATGTTGTCCACCTGATAGTGGACAGCCAATCACAATCCTAGTTCCTATAGAATGTGTACTTAGATGTTCCCCTTAGCCGATCCCGACCCTTGATAGGTTCTTCATTGTTTGTCATGTAGTATGACATCACCTCTGATGTATTTTTGATATAAAAGCTATTGTTTTGTAAAGATCGTTGAGAGAATCTGAGCGTACGACTGTTGATGTAAACTCCCTGTTTTAGATAATCGTTAATAAAACAGTACTTTGCCAGCTTCCTGAGTTAGTTCTGTTATTTGGAGTCAGAGTTATTCTGTGTGATCCCATCCGTTGCATGCACGTTCCTAAAGGACCCTAAGCTCACGTGGTAGCGGTGCAGATGGTTCAAAGATCCAAACTAGTTCAGCTCCAGATTTTCGGAGGATCGGGCATCCACTGCCATTAGATGGAAGATTGCTGAATTTCCTTTGGGGAGCGGCCAAATAGAAATAAATGTGCAAGAAGAATGAGACGGTGGGCAGGTCCCTCTTGAAGAAATCCCCGCCCGGTTTCCACGGCCGCTCTGTGGACAGAAGGCGAAGTGGTCGGATTGAAGGAGGAGGGATTGTGATAATTTTTGAGTAACAGGAAATAATTGTAGAGATAAGAGAAGCCGCCTAAGAGTCCTAATTCAAGGGAATTAGAAGAAGATATTTCAAACTCCAGCGGTAGTAGGGTGAAATATAAAGCCTGTGGTCAGGACCGTGCAAGGTGATGTCTTAAACCCTGTACATGGTAAAAGGTAAAGGCGAGGAAAGAGGTGATCATGGTGTTTATAATCTGTAAATGTCTGACCAGTCTAAAGGTTGTTTGTTTAATAAAGTATCGAGGAGCGATAGAAATTGTAAGGAATTGAAAAAGAACAGTTATTAGGGGAAAAGTGTAGTGAAAATGATTGACGCCAATCAAAAGAATAGCTAGGCTATTGAATCAAGACGACTGAGCAGCGATTGATGGTGCTTGCTCATATTTGTTGTTTTAAACATAAAAAGTGGTGATTTAAACTGAAGTAAATGGTTTATTTAACGGTCTGGTAAGTATTAACATTCAAGTGAGACTTGTCATTATGGGGGATACTCCTCTCAAGCAACTATGCAAAACACATGCCCAAGCTCAAACAGTACAGTGCACAGTGGGTAAAGGGCACAGCTGATAAAATGTTTAAGCCGTGGCCAGAAGGGGATCATTGTCAAAAGAGGTATTGCCACACATGACCACATACTTGCATGCTGCGTACACAGGGAAGAAATTAGAGAACATACTAGCAATTATAGAACTCTGGAAGATGTATCAAGAAGAAAGGGAAAGATCTGCCACCTGAGGAATGGATGCTTAATCAGCACCCCTTACCATGTCTGAAGCAAAGAGTGTTGTTGCTACCAAAGAGATAGGAGTGTATCCTTTAAAGAAATTAAGAGCAGCAATGGGGTATAGTAATCTGATATATGAACCCTCCACGTACAGTAGTGACGATAGTCCGGAAGAGAATATAAGAAAGGAAGAGATTTATATGTTCATACACGACAAGGAAGACAAAAGTGAGCAGTCAAATTTGTCGAAAGATATAGACAGAGAAATAAAGATATAGAAAGGAGAAAACGATAGGGCTGACGAGGTAGCACTCCTACAAAACAAATGGATGGGAGGACAGATATAACTTAAAATAGACAGGAAAAGTATCAAGGAATTTAGGCAAAGATAAGACAAGGACGAACAAGAGAGGAAGCATATGGAACGAGAGAAGAGATTAAAGGAGGATGAACAGATATATCAGGAGGAGCAAGAGAAGATTGAAGAGCGGACAGAAGAACAAAGAAAGGATGACAATAGACAAAGAGCGATAGAAGAAAGAGATATAAAGGAAAGAAAGTGAGAGGAGGAAGAAGCACAGAGATTAAGGGACAAAAGGTTATAGAGACAAAGGAAAGTAGAGGAAAGAAGGGAAGGAGTAAGAAGAGAAGAACGAAGGCTAGAGGAATAAAGGGTTAGAAGGATGCAAGAAAACAAAGGGAAGTAGATGAAGAAATAGAACAAAAAAGGAGACAGCAAGGTCTCGATGCCAGTCTAATCTGCAAGGAACAAATGAGGACAAGCCCAGAAATACGATGGGATAGAGTGGATGAGATTCTTCTGATAAAAGAAGTAATGCCAGCAGCATCTAGAGTAGCATTAGAAGAAGAAAGAGATGATGTAGAAAGTGTTGGTGAAAGGATCGAAAGGTCTATCGACAATTAAGACGACGTCGCGAGTATGAAACTCGAGGGAATGGTGATCCTACCTCAATACCAAAGTGAGGAGGGAAACCTGTTCAGTGATGAACGTTGGGTATTGTCCTTGAGCAGACTGAACTTAGACAAGATTGAGGGGGATGATAGTCACACTAGTTGGGGCCGAGACATATCGGACAAAAGAAAGAGAGTCCCGTCTTGGGGCAGAAGGAGGGAGTGTGTGCGCCCCTGAAGGAAACCAGTAAATGGATAAGGAAGTGAGATGGTCAGATCTGAAACAGCCTAAAGATAGAACGCCAGATACTATAGCATATCCTGAGTGTCCCCGAGGACGATCGCATAGTGAGAAGGGAGAGTCGACACCATATGTAAACAGGTAAAGGTCATTACCGACAAGGAGACGAACAGGGATATTCGTCCTTGCCGTGGATTAACTAATAATGGGATCCAACTATGGAATGGTGTTCACACAGTTCCCCTTGATAGAAAACGGGGGATTGAGACCACAATACATTCCACGGCCACAGCTGGAAAAGGATAACTTAAAATGCAAGCTCCCTAGTTTGTCTTCGGGGCTGGGAAATGGATATACAAATTAGAGAAAATAACAGTAGGAAATACGCTGGCCATAGGGGACGCAAAATGTCTCTTGGCAGCCATTCTTGGAGAGAGGACTGATGACATATGGAGAAGAGCGGGATATTTAAGTGTGACTGCACAAAACACAGCACATGACGGAGCGCAATTTAATAATTGTAGAGCAGACATTTGGAAGGCTCTCAGGGTACAGTATCCCAACACATCAAATATGAGTGCAATTATGACACACAAAATTAAAGAAGATGAAGATCATATTGCTTACATTCAGGATATTCAGGAGAAGTGTCCGGTTGCAACTCATGAGCTGTGGGAAAAGACAGTGGCATTTGTTTACCATATTTTATGTCAGGGGTTGCCTGATCCAGTACAGAGGCAGATGAAAAACAAGTGGGGATGGAAGCAAAGCCATAGGCTGAGATACAGTTGAAAACAGTGCACCATTGTTGGTTATTACAAGAGAAAAACAAGTGGAAAGATGTGAATAGGAAGATCGAGGAAGCCAAGTTGGTTCATAAAAAGTTGGCAAAGTTTGCCATAGAAGGGGTGGTACTGACAAGCAGAGAAGGATTGGGAATGCATGAAGCAATAGGTACATCACAGGTAAATAATCTGCACCAAATGGACCAAGCTGGGTATGATTTTTCGCCTCAAGGCAGAAGTATGGGTTAAAGGGGAAGAGGAGGCGATTTCAGAATAACACAGGTGGGTTTAAAAACACACAGAACGAGAACTGCAGTGATCAGGGAGGATATAACCAAGGAGGGGTTAACAGAAGGGCTCCCCCAGTATGTTGGAATCATGGAAAGATCAGACATATTGTGGGTGTATGCGAGAGCTGAGGGAATGTACAAAATGGCCAGTTTTCCAGAGGGAGGATAGTTTATCCTCTGCAATACAGCACAAAGACTACAGAGGGTGTTGCCCAAGATCACACATCTTATCCGGCACAAGCACTGCAAATGCAGCAAGTCCCAGAGCAGTGACAGACACAAATTAAACCACCCCAGGGGCAGCCGCAAAAAGCTCCTATGCAAACACAGCAGTACGTGAATACAGGACGAGTACTAACACCTGGAAAAGGAGGTGTCACTATGTTAGGAGGAAATCCTTTTTCAGGGATGGGGATGAGCTTGTACCCACAATAGGACAGCTCACAGGGTGACTTGATGTGTTCAGTACTATCAGTGACAGCAGACCCTCAAGATGAATCAAGGGTCGATGTGACGATAGGAGGCAAATCCTGTTCTTTTCTTGTGGACACTGGATTGACTCGCTCTTGTATTTGAGAGGGAAAATAACCAATGTCAGGTATTGCCATGAATGCTCAAGGGTTCTCTGGAGCTATGAGTCTAGTTCCTTTTACTGATTTACCGGTCTCCATTAGGGAATGTGACATGTCCACCCCTTTGTTATATTCACGACAGACACCAGTTAACATTTTAGTAAGAGATTTAATGAACATGACAATTTCATTTTCTGATCAAGGAATAGTGTGCTCCACTCCAGGAATACACTATTTTAATGTGGGAGAGTTTATACTGGCATTCACAGGGCAAGTGGCTCTGTGAGGCATTCCAGTAGATTCAGAGATTTTTCTATATGTAGTAGGCGTTTTGAAGACATGGCTACTTGGTTTGGTAGGAAAGATTGTGAGAATACCTAATGAGTTTTTATTTAGACCACAAATACCTATGGATGAGGAAGGTTGACAGGCTATTCCTATAGAGCTGGAAGCATCGATACTACAAAAAGAGATGGCAATGCTTCAAGGGATAGACGATGAGGTGAACATATAACAAAGTGGTGTTCTTCACGAGCATCACATACTGATAAAGGTAGAGAAAGTGAAGTCTCACAGAGAATGGCGAAAATGCTGCAACAACCAGCATTTCTTCAGAAGGATTTTGAAAAAGTGCCAAGTGCCCTGTGGAATACAGGCCTCTATGATGTAGGTTTATTAAAGGGGATAGGGGAGGTTAAATAAAAACTTAAGCCACAAGCAATTTTACCCCAAGCAAAACAGTACCCTATGTCTCAAGAATCTGATGAAGGTATATTTCAGACGATTTCAGCACTGATTAATCAGGGGATTCTGTTGCCATCAGAATCATTGTGTATTACCGCAGTGTATCAATTAAGAAATCTAAAGAGGGTTATGGAGATTTATCGAGGATATGAGACCTCTTAACCAGATTGTAGATGCTGAGTTTCCTTTAGTTTCCAATCCAGCGCAATATTGTACAGTATCCCAGTAGAGGCTCGATATTTTACAGTAATCTATTTGAAAAATGTTTTTTTTTTCGATCCCGTTGCACAAAGACTCAAAAGACTTGACTTAATTTACATTTCACCAAAAGAGACTAAAACATGCTCAGCTTCCCCAGGGGTACTGTGAGCCCCATCAATCTTTAACAGAGTCCTGCAGATGATCTAGGCAATATTGATCTCAAAAGCGCTGTGATACAGTACCTAGCTGACATATTTATTTGTAACACCACAGAGGATAGGCAAGATTCTGTCCAACCATTTTAGCAGACAAAGGATATAAGGTGGACAAGGAGAAGTTACAGTATTGTCAGGAGGAAGTGTTGTACATAGGTCAGTTAATTTCACATGAAGGAAAGAAAGTGACACCTGAAAGGGCTGAGACTATTATAAAGAAACCCTGACCAAACACATCGAGACAAATGCAGAGGTTTCTAGGTTTGTGTAATTACATTAGAGCCTGGGTGTTTGGTTATAGCACATACACAAAACCACTTCTGCAAGCATTAAAGAAAGGAGAAGCTGGTAAGATGAAAATAGAATGGACCGAAGAAATGGAGAAGGGATATGAGGAGTTGAAACAAGCAATTTGTACAACCCAGGTTTTAGGGATTCCCAACTATCGTGAGGCATTTCATTTGTTTTCACACCTGAATGGGACAGTCATGACAGCAGTACTTACACAAAGAACCACATTGGGGTAAAAACCTTTTTGCATATTACAGTGGGATTCGAGACCCAGTTATGATAGGACACTTCCCTTGTGAACAATCTTTGGCAGCTGCCGTGTTTGCAATTGAGATGTCCACAAGTATTGTCATGGGCTGCTCCATGACCCTTTACGTCGAGCATGCTCTATTTGCCATTTTAGAGGAACCCAAGGGCAGATTGACATCCAAAGGAGTTCAGCTTATAAGGTAATGATTTGAAAACCGACGATTAAGATTGTAAGATGTACAATAGTGAACCCAGCAACTTTCATAGCTCAGCCAGTAGAAGAAGGCGATCATGTGCATGACTGTACAAATTATGTTGAATTTTATATGATGATATACCCTGTGTGAAGGAGAATGCTTTAGCGGGAGGGGAGATTCTTTTTATAGATGGTTCTTCAAAAATTGATCAAACTAGTGGGGAAAGGCATTTAAGCGCTGCAGTAGTAAGTCACAGATTAAATGGAGAATTCAAGGAAGTGGCAAGTGCCAGGCTACTGTCTCATTTTTCAGCCCAAGCAGCAGAATTAAACACTTATTGTCGCACTTGAGAAACATGAATGGCAGGAAGTGATGTTGTACAGTGACTCTGCTTATGTTACGTCAACTGTACATTGGAAAAGGAGGGGCTACCTCCACTCAGATGGCTCTCCAGTGCAGCATGCATCCTTATTGGATAGGCGCATTAAAGCACTACAACTCACAGTAGATATATAGGGGTCGTTAAATTTGCAGCTCATACTAAACAAACAGATTTTATTTCTGTGGGGAAAGAAGCCGCAGATGGAGAAGCCAAAAGGGTTGCATATTGTCCAGAAATTTTGAGTTTTGATACTGAAAATGTTAAGGAAAGTTTGGCTGCAACAATGTTAGTACAGGAGGGCTTTAATATGTTGTCAATAGCCCAATTAATAGAGGTTCAGGGAAGTGCACCACAGGAAGAGAAAGAACTGTGGAAATTAAGGGGGTGTTCTTTATCCCCCACGGAAGCATTATGGCGACAGGACAGCACTGGAAAGCCAGTAATGCCAGTAACTTTATAGAAAGTCACCCTTGAACAGCTGCACTACCCTGCGCATGTAACCAGAGAAAGTTTTGCTGCTAATATTGCAGAAGATTGGTTCATTCCTAATTTGTTGGAACACATTGCACTGTTTATGGTCAATTGCATTGTGTGTCAAAAGTTAACTGCTGGGTACACACTGAGAATGATTAGGGGAGTAATACCTCAACCAAATGGTCCATTTCAGCATTTACATATCGACTATGTGATATGCTGCAGACATGTAATGGATATGGGTATCTATTAGTGGTAGTTTGTCCCTTTTCTAGGTGGATCAAGGCAGGTCCGTGATGCCACTTGCGCAGCAAAGTTTTTATTTCGCAAGGTATACCCGAGGTGGGGTGTGTGTGAAGTACTCTGATAATGGGCCACATTTTGTCAATGAGCTATTTGAGCAGATAGGTCTCTATTAAGCATAAAACACAAGTTTTCTTCTGCTTATCACCTGCAAGCGAACGGGATATGCAACAGAATCAATGGCCTCCATACAAAAAGGATCGCCAAGATTAAACTGACTTTGAAAAAGGGATGGCTTTATAGCTACCCCTAGCCTTAGTTGCCTATCAGAATCAGCCAAGGTTGGACAACCACCTCACCCTGCATGAGCTAGTGACAGGGCATCGAATGAGAATGCCCCTTACACCTCCGTCTAGAATTAGGAGTGATGCCCAGAGTGCAGCTAAAACTTTAGTTGATGAGATGCATGATTATTTGGCATGTGTGACTACCAGTATTTCTTTTTATTTCAGATCAAGTCAAGCGTCAGGGGGGACAGTCTAAGAACACAGAAAAAGATAATCCGGCAACCAATCCAAGTGAATTATTACCACCACCTAGGTAATATGTTGGGGACCCGACCCTAGTCAGAAATTTCACCCGAAAGTGTTCTGAGCCTCGCTTTAATGGCCCTTTCGTTATTGAGGAAGTGTCCCCTTCCGCTGTCAAAACAGCAGGAAGATGAGCTTGGTTGCATCTGAATGACGTGAATGTTTATAAAGGCGAGACCTTCCCTCCCACTGTTGCTGATCCAGAAGCAAGACAAGAAGAAGAATTTCTGTGTGTGCAGACTTGATCGATGACTAAGAAGAATGATGATAAAGCTACAATTGATTAACACGTACTTTATTTGGACTGGAATTCAATAGACACTCCTTATATATATTTTAGCAGAGAGTGCGAGGACTAGCAGAGGAATTCCAGAATTTGAAATTAACTTTTAGAAATATATTGAAGTAGTGACCAATGCATCAAAATTATACTAAAACATCAGTTTATGATCAGAAATTGGAAGAGAGACCAGTATGCAGATGAATTTAGTAGAGAGTATTTGTTTTAAAAGTGATAAAAACACATGATACTTGTCAATAGTGACATTCATCGGCTTGTGGTTGCTGTCTTTCCTATCCTGCTCTTGTCAGAAGAGACGTTAATATTCACACTTTCTTACAGAATCCTAAAAACGTCCCAGTAAAAAGAAGACTTCTTATTGCTATAATTGAACAAATTATACAGTTGCAATTGTAAAAGAATTGGATGATTGTGTTAACAATTATTAATGAAGAAGATGACATGATCATAGAGAGTGAACAAGTTCAGCAAGCGGTGGGATGGCGCGTGAAATGGTTGTCTTTTTGTTACTTATTTTTCCCAGTCTCTGTCATCCCAATGCTTCTACTGAAGAAAAAGTTCCTATGGTTCTCCCAACTATGAAAACGAATAATGACACATTCCTTGATCTCTATAAGTATATTGGGAGACATTAAAGAGATGCAGAGGAGGATAATGAAGGGATAAACACATATCTAGATAATCCAGCTCATCTGGGGAATAACATATGGTACCAACACATGAAAAAGGTGGGGGAAGAGAAAGAGCATCTGATGAGGATTGCTTGTCTGCTCTCTAATCCCCTATGCCATGAATACAGTAAGGACTTTTGTTTTGAACAAGGTTTCAGCACATGATGCAAAATGCCTCATCCAGCTTGCAACATTTACCACTCAAGAACAGTTCCAAGGAAATTGGGTGACCGTGCAATTGAGATCAAAGTGGTCATTTCCATACCAGGATGACTATATCAAGACCCGACAAATGGAGAAGGAGCCTGGATGGAAAAGCAAGATGCTTGTGTATCCTGCTGCAGGACAGGATGAGGTGATCATTGAAGAAATGAAGAGACTGAACTGCCCTAATGTGACAGAAATACTGGATCAGCTGGATTTTGGGAACAAACTCAACTATTGATGTATGGACGAGCGCATACTAAGAAGGGATGGGAAGGAATGATTCCTGTGCATCTCATTTGAAGAAAACAGAATACAAACAAGAAGTGCAGAACGTTAATTATGGATGCTTAAAGTCATGGGCAAAGCACTCCAAACTACTGACATGGGTAGAAGATAAATCAGGCCCAGTAGTTGTAATCCCGTTGGTTACTGCGACACTGTGCTTCCGAAGACATGGACAAATCCATGTGGGATATAACAATGAATGCAAAACCACAATTGACGCTCCCAGGATGGGATTGGGGACAGCCATTCTTATGGATGAATATTGGGTTTGTGGATCTAGAGCCTATTTGAAGTTGCCCAAGGACTGGGACAGAGTGTATTCCCTGGTGCTCATCCAAGTTTGAGCATAAATGATTCCTCAGAGCGATCTGAACATTGGTGAATTTCCAAATGTGGATTCCCACTCGGGAACAAGAAGATCACTTGAACTCCTACGGATGAAAAGACAACATTGTTTCTCAGCCAAATCAATACCAGCGTATGACACCATTCCTAAGGAACACAAGTTATTCAGCAGGACTGCTATGATAATGACAACCATATTTATGCCTGGAATTCAGAAAGTAGCAAACACCAAATGGTCACAAATCACCAGATGGGAGCTTCTGCAGACAATTAAAGCTAAAGTAAAAGGATTCAATGTCATTAAAGAAGAGCTGAAAGCCATACGATTGATGACCATCCAGAACAGGTATGTTCTTGATATGATCACAGCGATGGAAGGAGGAGTTTGCACAAAATGAAGCCATCAGGTTGCACATTCATACCTTCTCACAATGGCCAGAATGGGACCTTGATGGAGGCCAAAATAATGTTGACAGACCTGCATAACAAGATGGAAGATGAGACAGATGATATTGAAGCCGACAGTTGGTTTGCTTCCTTGTTTTCATGGATTCCTCAGTGGTTGGCGAATCTATTCAAGGATCTTGGAGTTATACTGTTGTTGGTGATGCTTGGATTCTGCATAGTCAGGATGGTGATCGCCCAATGCAAGAAAACAGCCAAAAAGATAGTGGGAATGAAAGTCATGGTTGATGGCAAAATTGAACCAAACGCCAGAGAGCTGACTGATGACGCTGTCAGACAATACATAAGAGCCAGCATAGTAGCACCTGAGGGAACAAAGTTTCTATCCAAAGAATCATAAGAAATATTTGGGACAATGGGTCTATTGTATTCTGAATGGACAGTGTAACTACATGACCTGGAGTGTAGAAGAACATATCAAATCAGCAGGCACCTTGAGGGGGGTGATGAAAATATGGACGCCAAAGAAGCACTTCTTCAACAGAAAATACCAAGATGTAGAAACACTTGAGGAGGTGGTCGAGGACTTCACCAGAGGGTGAGTGTAGAGAAGCAGCGGTCTACCTCTGCAGGAGACGCCGCCCCCTTCCTCCCATATGTTGGAGACGTGTGACCATGCCATGTTTGACACCTGCCGCTGTGCCAATACTGCAGCGTGTGTTTGAAAGAAGATTCCCATTAAGACAACCCTATTGAATGTATCCCCGAAGGGATGTCAACCTAAGGTGAAGGAATATGAAAAAGAGCAAAGCTAGTGATGTCACAAGAGACATACCATGACATCCTGAGATAGTGGCTGAAGAAGATGTAGGGATCCTATAGAAACTAATGACGAAGTTAAGAGTTAAGTGAACTTTTAAATACGAAGAAGAGTACTGGTGCACAAAGTCCTGCAGAAACTCAACTGTACAATAATTGTACAGATGCTGAAAAGCAAGTAGACTAAGTCATCATATAAGCTGGCTATACATAGTAAATAGAATGCAGCCAAAGCCATCATTGTGTAGGAGATGGACATAAGTATCATGAATTTAGTAAGCCAGGACCCATGGAGAGGGAAGGGAAAAACTGTGTTGCAGCAAGAATAAGCAGAATCATGGAGCTACATGGTGAGGTTGTCTGGCCTGGAGTCAAGACTGAAGCAGCCAAGGTCAGCTATCTATTCTGGAAAGTAGAGGACGTGCAAAGGTTGAATCATCCCTTGTTAAGGTGCAAGGAAAGAACACCAGGAGTGCCAAGTTTAATTCATTTAAAGCATTTAAAGCCGTAAAATGGACCAAATTCTGGTCTCCTTTCACGTGGGCCAAGTATGAAAATAGAGTTTGAACTTGGAGTCTCAGAACACGATAATGAGTGCTCTCACTCCGATGTATTCTAAATAAAGACAAGGATACTTTGCAAGGCCAAGTTCAAATACAATCTTCATGGCAGAAGGCATGGGCGATGTGAGATGTTGGGCTAATTGGGTGAGGAGGTAGTGTCATGCCCCATCTCCCTGCACCTGGGTCTGGGTTTATGTGCTGCTATGTGAACCGAATGTTCCAGACATGGCACAAGCGTGCAAACCGATTGTAGTAGTCCATATATTGAAGGACCTTATAGTGGAAAGCCTATCAAAATTCCATCCCTTGATAGGTTTTTCATTATTTGCCACGTAGTATGACATATTTTTGATATAAAAGCTTTTGTTGTGTAAATATCGCTGAGAGAACCTGAGCGTACGTCCGTTGATGTTCGTTGTAAACTCCCTGTTTTAGATCATTGTTAATAAAACAGTACTTTGCCATCTTCCTGAGGTGGTTCTGTTATTTGGAGTCAGAGTTATTCTGTGTGATCCCATACATTGCATGCACATTCCTGAAGGGCCCTAAGCTCATGATGATCAGACTTTGGCTCACCTGGCCTTCAGAAACTCCCTCAAAATCCTTGCTATTCAACTTAGAAAGGCATGAGAATAGCACAAAAAATCATCAAGCAATCGTTGCCCACTATTGGTATACTCAGTCAGGAGGAAAGTCCTCTGTCTAAAACTTCAAGAACATCTCACCATACTACACACAACGCATCAGCCAAACACTATGTGCAAATCAGACTATACTGGGTTGGTCTCACCAGAACCTTTAAATGGAATCACACTGACATTCACATGACCATACAACATCCCTGCAATTAACATGTTGGCTATAAAGCACAGGAGAGTAGATTCATTTGTAACGGTTTTACCAAACATGTTTCACCTCGTCTTTCACTGCACATTTTTCCCTGATTTTATTTCCTACAAAATGCTGGGGGATACTGCCTCGTCGCCCCTTGGCCTTATCCCCGCCTCATCCCATATTGCCTCACTAAAACCCACTACCTTAATGTTGAAAGACAACAATGGTAAAAATGTGCAGCAAAATAATCAGAAGTGAAAAGTCTGTGGTTGAAACACTGGACAACCTCTTCATCCTTTAAACTGAAGAAAACTAAACGGTTGCTCCTTTACACTCCATGGCTCATCTCGCTCCACCTTACACTATTAACACAAACAACTATCACACAACAGCAACTGCCTACAAGGACATCACACTAACTGAGCAACAGCATTGCTGATTTTTCTAGCTCTCACACACCCCTGCACGCATGCGGCTAGCTTGGGCCTCGCAGCACTTACTCCCAGGGATGTATCTTGGGCTCTCCCTTCTGACTGAACAACACACCCAAGGTTCTCTAGACCACCACCCACCTAGAAACACACCCACACACTGGACTAGGGTACTTCCAGCTTGCAAGCAATTACACCACTGGGTTTACATCTCTCTCTCGTTCTATCCTGCTAACAAACACCCTCCCTCTCTTCACGCAGGGTCATGCATAGCGAGCCAACCAAAATGGAAGAAGTGCTCTATACATAATCGATTTAGAGTACAACACATTAGATTAAACATACTTTGGACTTCACTGGGACTATAAGTCACTTGTAATCAGAGGTTCTCTCTAGTAATTCTTTTTTAAAACTCCTTTGAAGCTCAAGAAGTCCTGTTAGTCCCATAATTATTTCTGCAGATTGTTCCAAAGAGACAGCCTTTGAGACGATAGAGGTTGAGATGAAGCTTTTGATTTCTTCGACTGGACTGCTGAAGTGGATGATCTTAGAATTCTTGGGGTGGATGGTGTATCATCCTGTGCATTAAGAAACCATTACCATAACCAATTCATATGTATTAGTTCATTAAACACTACAAGATCTTAAATACAGAACACATTCTATTCACTACTGGTTGGTACATCCTATTCTGCAATCAAAGTTACATCTTGGGGGCAAAACAGCAAATATGGAATGGTACCGCAGAAAGACAATTTCACAGCGGTATGAGAGTAATACTTTTCAACACAACGGACATATTATTATGCCACATTATCAAATTATAGAGGGGTTAAGGCAGCCTCCCAGCCAACCTGGAAGCGTGGAAAGCCCCCATTCCCATCCTCCTCAAAAGCAGGAGGCAGCCATCTTCCCTGCCGGGCAGCAGGTAAAAACTCCTGTGCACTCTTCCATCCTACCCCCAATGTTCACCTCAATCGCTTACTCCCACACACCCTCTACACCTGCCCACCCTTACCTGCAGCTGTCTCATCACACACCAGCACTTGGAACACTTAGTGTAGCCACACATCAAAGCTGTGGAATTGGCCAACATGGAAAGGGCTAAGGGACTATGTGTAGATCCCTTCTCTCTTTTCCATGGTGGCCATCCTGTTTGGTAGGTTTTTAAAAACTAATTTAGAAACAGCAACCACACTGTATTTCAACATAAAAATATAACTCTGGTAAAGCATGCCAATAGCAATAAACCTCTCTGTGCGGGGGAATTACCGATTAGGTAATGCCCATCACACGATGGGTTTATTGCTTCATAGTTGATGTGCATTACTCTTCATTCCTATAGACCATGATTTATTATTTTTCTTCCTCAGGGCTTTTTTAAAGGCTGTGTTCTTCAAACTGTATATAATGGGGTTACACATAGGACTGATTATTATGTAGGTCAAAGAGGAGATCTTGCTGTCCCCCATTGCTGATTTTGGGCGTATATATGTACCACAGATAGATGCATAGAAAACAACAACCACAGTCAGGTGGGAGCCACAAGTCGAGAAGGCCTATCAACTCCCTCCCTTTGCCTTGATTTTCACAATAGAAGAGACAATGTTGACATATGATATGGTGATCAAACTAAACGATGACAGTGTCACTGAGGGTCCTAAAGTATAGATTAATATTTCAATCATGTGAGTGCTGGTGCATGTGATCTTCATCAATGCTGTCACGTCACAAAAGAAGTGATTGATAGTGTGGGAGCCACAATAGGAGAACCCAGACACGGCTACAGTGACTGGTAAAGCAAACATGAGACCAATAAGCGGGCTTCCATGCAGTCAGCCATATACACACAGCTATATTCATGATGGAGGAGTAATGTAAAGGCTTGCAGATGGCCACATACCGATCATAAGCCATCACTGTGAGCAAAACAAACTCTGCGATTGCCATGGCAACGAAAAAAGTCATCTGCAGGAGGCACTTTGTGAGCGAAACATACAAATCCTTAAGAAAGAAGTGTGCTAGCATTGCAGGGAGAACAACTGAGGTGTATGTGATGTCAATTAGTGACAAGATAGAGACAAAGAAGTACATGGGGGTGTGCAGCTGTGAGCTGCAGGAAACTGTTGCCACAATAAGAAGGTTTCCACTCAGAGTAAGCAGGTACAGCACTAAAAACACACCAAAGAGTGGAGCTTGGAGGCGTGGAAGATCTGAAAAGCCAACAATCAGGATATCAGTGGTTGAATTTAGATGTTCTGTTTCCATTCAATGATCACTGCAACTACTGCAGGGATGGATTTGAAGATGATCTGCAAATAAACAAACAAGCAAAGTCATTATTATTATCGCTGAAACAGATGACTGTGCTCGAGTGCCTGGAAAATGGTACTTCTTGCAGTGATGTAAATAAAGGAGTATGATCTTTTGGAAAACTGAAAACCCTAATGAATAGTTCTTTTTTTCCTTTTATTCTGGCAGTGCTTATCTCGGAATATCTTATTATTCATTGTATAAATTACAGTAGGGCTTTAGTTGCAATGGTTGCATTTAGGAACATGGATCTTTTATGGAAAGCATCTTTTGATCTTCCCTCCACAATGCGAGCTCAGTTCTAAAGGCAAGAATTTCCATTGTGGACTTCTGAATTGTGAATATTGACAAAGTGAAGTTGCACCTCTACATCATTATCTAATTCAAATGCATACCTGACTATGGGCCTCATTCCGAGTATGGCGATAAGGGATAGCGGCCACCGGTAACAAGACCGGTGGCGGTGATCCCTTACCGCCATACTCCGAGTTCCCTTTGCGCCCTCGCCCTTAATGCCTGCTTTGAGCAGGTGTTAAAGTCGAGGGCGCAAAGGGGTCTCCAAGCCAATAACGGTGACCGTAATGAACGGTCACCGTTATTTGCATCTTCCCCATTCCCATTGAGCCCTATGGGGGCTCATTTGGGAATGGGGAAGAGCCTTGGTGAATGGGGAATTACCGCCCCGCCAACCTTGGAATGGGGCGGTAATTCCGCCATCCACCAAGGTGCTGCCGGTCCGGGTACGGCGTCAACCAAGGCGTTAATAGCGCCATTGGTTAGCGCCGTACTCAGAATGAGGCCCTATGTGACTAGTTTTCATGCCCTTCCTTGCATTTTAGACTTGCATCATGATAAACATGAGGAGAGCATGCACAAGCAGGGGAGGGGACGCCATCCTTGAGTGGGACACAATCATTGGTGATATCTCTTGTCTCTATATAGCCAACATGTGCTGTCACATCAGGGAACCTTCCACTTTATAATCTATTGTGTTGTCTAGGTGCACCCTTTGCCCTGGAGCCATGGATTGTGAATCTGCCTAGAGGTGTGCCTAGTGGTTATGATTAAGTCAAATATCTTAATGAATTCACCTTTTGTATGCCAATGTCTAAAGTGTGTGTAGTGGTGCAGATGTGAGTCCCACCCTTGTCATCTAAAATGTTAGCTTGCTTGACAAAAAATATATTTTTTAAATTGCTCACCTAAATATCAAATCAGCAGAGACAAATTGTAAAAATTAGAAATTCGTGCATCAGCTGATTTCATTCAGGGTTAAATTGTACATCATTAAATTCTAAACCATGAATACAAACGTCCTAATTTTAAACTGTCCGGCAACATGAAATGTGGAAAAGGTGAGGATGAAAATCATGGGTGAGGGTGAAAACCATCCCCATTCCCATTTGAGCCCCCATAGGGCTCAATGGGAATGAGAAGCATGCTAACAAAGGGCCCATTAATGACGGGCCTTTTGTTGGCACGCTGGGCCGCTCGCGGGACCCGCTAAGGACGTCTGGTAAAACCAGGCATCCTGAGCGGGGCCCGCAAGCGGACCTCGTAATGGGGCGGTAAGAGGTTAGCGGCTCCGGCACCTTTACCGGTGCTGTTAACCCCTTACCGCCCTCCTCGAAATGATGCCCTATGGCTTTCACAGAACACACATTGTCAATCAATTAATCATTAGACTATGATGCAGACATCTTGGAATCACAGCCCAATGTTAACTACATTTGTTAAATTCCGTTGGGTACAGTGAGGGAAGTTATTTGCAAAGAGCTGAACACAAGCTGCACAGAAGTGTAATCTGTCTCACTGCACAAACAGCTCAGAAATATATGTTTGCTTTGGTTTGAGATGACATGTTAGCATGTCCCCACTTAGATGGAATTGTGAATGTCAGCATGTCCACACTTAGATGGAATTGTGAATGTCAGCATGTCCACACTTAGATGGAATTGTGAATGTTAGAATGTCCACACTTAGATGGAATTATGAATGTTAGCATGTCCACTCTTAGATGGAATTGTGAATGTTAGCATGTCCCCACTTAGATAGAATTGTGAATGTCAGCATGTCCACACTTAGATGGAATTATGAATGTCAGCATGTCCACACTTAGATGGAATTGTCAATGTTAGCATGTCCCCACTTAGAATTGTGAATGTTAGCATGTCCACTCGTAGATAGAATTGCGAACGTTAGCATGTCCACTCTTAGATAGAATTGTGAATGTTAGCATGTCCCCACTTAGATGGAATTGTGAATGTCAGCATGTCCACACTTAGATGGAATTGTGAATGTTAGAATGTCCACACTTAGATGGAATTATGAATGTTAGCATGTCCCCACTTAGATAGAATTGTGAATGTCAGCATGTCCACACTTAGATGGAATTGTGAATGTTAGAATGTCCACACTTAGATGGAATTGTGAATGTTAGCATGTCCCCACTTAGATAGAATTGTGAATGTCAGCATGTCCACACTTAGATGGAATTGTGAATGTTAGCATGTCCACACTCAGATGGAATTGTGAATGTTAGCATGTCCACTCGTAGATAGAATTGTGAACGTTAGCATGTCCACTCTTAGATAGAATTGTGAATGTTAGCATGTCCCCACTTAGATGGAATTGTGAATGTCAGCATGTCCACACTTAGATGGAACTGTGAATGTTAGAATGTCCACTCGTAGATAGAATTGTGAACGTTAGCATGTCCACTCTTAGATAGAATTGTGAATGTTAGCATGTCCCCACTTAGATGGAATTGTGAATGTCAGCATGTCCACACTTAGATGGAATTGTGAATGTTAGAATGTCCACACTTAGATGGAATTACGAATGTTAGCATGTCCACTCTTAGATGGAATTGTGAATGTTAGCATGTCCCCACTTAGATAGAATTGTGAATGTCAGCATGTCCACACTTAGATGGAATTGTGAATGTTAGAATGTCCACACTTAGATGGAATTATGAATGTTAGCATGTCCACTCTTAGATGGAATTGTGAATGTTAGCATGTCCCCACTTAGATAGAATTGTGAATGTCAGCATGTCCACTCTTTGATAGAATTGTGAATGTTAGCATGTCCACACTCAGATGGAATTGTGAATGTCAGCATGTCCACACTTAGATGGAATTGTGAATGTTAGCATGTCCACACTTAGATGGAATTATGAATGTTAGCATGTCCACTCTTAGATGGAATTGTGAATATTGGCCTGCGTCGCATCTAGATAGAAATGTGATTGTTAGCACGTGAAAGTTGCATTAGAAAGTGTGCCCTATAGCCTCTCCGTGAATTTAGAAATGTGCCCAACATCCACGCTGGTAAATCGAATTTAGAAGTGTGCCCAAGACCCTCTGTGAAAGTTGCATTTAGAAGTATGCCCAATAACCTCGCTGTGAATTTAGTAGTGTTCCCAATAGCCACTCTGTGAAAGTTGCATTTAGAAGTGTTCCCAATAGCATCGGTGAAAGTTGATTATAGAAGTGTATCCAATGACACTCTGGAAAGCTGCATTTAGAAGTGTGCCCAATAGCCTCTCCAAAAAATTGAATTTAGAAGTGTGCCCAATAGCCTCTCTGGTAAATTGAATTTAGAAGTGTGCCCAATAAACCTCTCTGTGGAAAAGTGTATTTAGAAGTTCGCCCAGTAGCCTTGCTATGGAAAATTGAATTTAGAAGTTCGCCCAGTACCCTCTCTGGGAAAGTTGCATTTAGAAGTGTGCTCATTGAAAGAGCATATAACCCATCATATCACACCACCACGCTTACTCTCTCCTTACATCACCACTCAACTAGAACACAGAGATACTATGACACCATTCGGTATATCTGTTCTCATACCAACATCCGCCGCTTACTCCACATCATTCTATGTAAACACTGCTGGTATCACACCCCCAGCCAGGCGTTTTCCTCAGGCCTAACGCAGCCACATCCGTTCCGGATAAATCCTGCCAGAACGAACACATTCTCCTGATCTCTAAACCACCACATCTACCGCTAAGAAGCAGCTATTACACGAGTACCGCACGAGCTGCACACATACCCGGTGCTCACACGCACCTTTTTGACTCTCCGTTCTCTCTCTACTGATCTGAACTTCGGTTCCCAAGGGCGTTCAACCTACCAGCGCCTTCAGACCATACCAATGGTATATAAGGCGCTATATAAGTGCAAAATAACATAACATAACATAACATCTCACTTTATTTTGTATGTAGTGAGAATGCATTGTTCCATTCCCATTATTATTTATGTGTTCATTTATTGAAGGACAATTTAATGAAAACAGTCCATTTATGGCAGAAATCCTTAAAGAAAGGTTGTTAACATTGATTTACAGAGTGGAGGACCAGTGTCATTAACAATGGTGGAGAGGATGTGCATAGAAGACCAGATGATGCAGGCCATGTACAAGCATGAGACAGGGACAACATCAATTAATTTTAGTAGCACCCTTTCCAGACCACCCCCTTCTAGGACTTAGCAGAATAAAAGGTTTGCAGAGGGCACATATCATTTCATTTGGTGAATTTTCATATTGTTTTTGGAAATATAATGTTTGTTGTTTTTTTTTTGGAGGGATCAGCGTGTAGACTGGAAATCTCCCAGTGAAATTGGCCCTTTCTAATGTGCTCCCTTGGAGTTAGAATGGACCCAGGTTCCTCTTCTCTGCCTGTTACAGAAATCCTTCTATCAGCAACCTTTTGGTCTCTCTGATTAATCCATCTCCTCTTGAGCAGGTGTTTTCCTTCCCTGCAGCTTTTAATTCCAGACACGGAGTGATATTTCTTGTGTGTTCTTGCTTTTTAAAATGTGCACCATTCCCACACCTATATGGCACTATTTGATTGGTCAAATATTTCCATTGTCTTTCGTCATAGTCAAACACTCCTAAATGATATGTGACCCCCATCTTTTTTGGTTGATTATAATTTATGTGCATGTGAAAGGAAAAATTGTTGAGCCCAATCTGCTCTTGTTACTTGCAAAAGCAAAATCATATTTTCCTATACACTTAATCAGAGCAACATGCCACACTAATAGAACACGTTTGTGTATGTGGCATGTATGATTTGCATAGTTATTCATATTATGATTTTTGATAATTGTAAATATGATAAAAACGTTGTCAATTCGTGCTTGGCTTCATATGAAAGAGATTCTCAGCTTTAAAGCATTCCTTTTGGCTTGTATGTAACTGGTAGGGTTGTAGTTTAAGTAATGGTAATTTAAATGGCCCCTCATTTCTTACCAATGTTCCAACTTTGAATTTCTTTCCCTGGGATGATTTAACCAATGCCCGCTGGCCTCCCAGTCAATGATTAATCTGGACCTGCTGACACTGGCCTCCTTTACTTTGGTTTCAATTTAACTGTATCTGGTTAGCTCATTGCCTTAAATAATGTCAAAAGAGACACATGACTGGTAATGCCATCTGTTTGAAGGTAGGCCTTAGGGGAAAAGAGTGAGATATCATGCAGCTGTCCTGATGGGCATCAGCGAGCACACAACAAATTTCATTTTTGAAAAATATTAATGGATGTGTTAATCCTTATACTAGGCTCCAGCGGGTGGGCTTTGTGCAGATGGCCTTTTGTTTCTGATGGGCCTAATGGTTCTTCATGATTACAGGTAAACAATGGCCACACATTCCAGATGCTCAATGCAAGTCACAAGAGAGTCTTACCCTCCCCCACATTGGAGCCTGTATCCCAGATTGAAGCGAAAACATTAGTTTTTCATTGATGTCACTCAGAGACTAACCAGCAATGCATCAGGCCAACGTAGATCATGTTATGTCTCATTGAGCCTAAATGGCCTATTAACTTCAACTGCAACGTCAGAGTGAAAGCCAAAACACCATACTTTGCCATGTACATAAGGTATGTGTAATTCTGAATACATTTCCACTTGCCATTTTAAATCAAATGTAATCGTATAAACTGGTTTTCTCAAACGCATGTTTGACATTTTCTCCTGTTAGAGTTCTATGATTTATAAGAGATAAGGTCATTATTGATGATTAACAATGCATCTCTGCCCATCAGAAGTGTTCTTGTTTATAGATTCCAATGTATTTTATGTTTTAGCATAACAAATGTAATGTTTTTTCCTAAATATAGACAGTTCCTGTCCCGCATGGATGCAAGTCACTACCTGCATCCCACAGAGACATCACTTTGAGGTAATTGAAAAAAATATGCCCATGGGAAGAAAACAAGGCATTATTCTGGCACCTGAGTCAGTCTCCATGTCTTATTTTAGGTGCTGTCAATTAAATGAGGCCCCACCTTTGCACATGCTTTATTGGTGCAAGATTTCTACATAAAGTTGAATCATTTGCAACACCATTAAACAGAAGTTCATCTTGTCAGTGTCTCACGCTTTTGGATTCTATTTATGGTGACACGTTACATCATCTCCAACTCAATGACTCAAAATGACATTATTCTGTTGGTGCATGAGGGAAATGGGGATTGGAAGACATCACTATCCCTACTGTCCTTCACCTGCCCTACCTTGAACTACAAAAGTAAAACATCTGAGCGTCTACGAAAATGTTACCACGTATCCCAAATTAAAGCATTTTGATCAGGAAGAAATTTTGTTAAATATTAAAAAACTTTCCAATTCTCGTGCACCAGGTCCGGATGGCATAACCAATGCTATGTTAAAATCGGATCCGGAAGCCTGGGCAGAGTTTTGCAAGGTCCTATTTGATAAAATTGTTATGGAAGGTGCTACTCCTATGTCGTGGAAGAAGGCCATTGTTGTGCCTATTTTTAAGAAAGGCAACAGATCAAACCCAATGGACTATAGGCCTATTGCCTTGTTGGATGTTATAGGCAAGATATATGCAACTCAACTCCAGCATAAACTGATGGAATGGCTAGTTCTAACTAAACATATAGACGCCATCAAAGTGGGTTTGTGAAGGGTGTAGGATGTTGCCTAAATCTTACACTCATTAATTTAATGAAAATGGACGTGATTAGGAAAGGATCAAAAGTGTACCTTGCATTTGTCGACCTGTCTCATGATTTTGATAGCATAGACAGGGAAATTCTTTGGACAAAACTAAAAACTTGGAATTGTCCTGATAGCCTTTTATCTGCTATTAAGGATTTACATACTGATACTGAAATCCACATTCTTTGGATGCATGTGGCACTCTGTCTAAACCCATTTGCACCCTTTGTGGGGTCAAACAAGGGTGTCCTCTTGCGGCTATAATTTTCAATGCTTTCATTTCGGACATCGGTGAAGCTCTTGGAAAAGTAAAAGGATTCGATTCTAAAATAGTTGATTCTGCTCTGAACTGGATCCTTTATGCAGATGATCTAGTTTTAATGGATCTTACACGTATTGGATTACAACGAAAACTTCATGTGTTGGAGTAATATGTACGCGACAATGGTTTGCATATAAATCCAAGCAAATCTGTCGTTTTAACATTACAAGATCTTACCAAATGTGCATCCAAGAAGTTTAATTGGCACCTTGACGGCGAACCACTGCAACAGGTAAAACAGGTAAAATATCTAGGTATGTGGTTGAACTCCAACATAAATGATCAAACTTGGGTTGAGAAAACTAAAGCCAAATGTCGTCAATTAAGTGCCCAAGCAACAACCTTAGATAAAAAATATGGCAAGTTCTCATTGGTACCCACATTAAAGTTTTATAAGCAAAAAGCTGTGCCAGCTGTAATTTATGGTGCAGAAACTGCCTTT
Organism: Ambystoma mexicanum; assembly: GCF_040938575.1. Taxonomy (NCBI): domain Eukaryota; kingdom Metazoa; phylum Chordata; class Amphibia; order Caudata; family Ambystomatidae; genus Ambystoma; species Ambystoma mexicanum. The sequence goes on from NW_027182487.1 coordinate 1,215,415, forward strand.
GGATGTCCATCAAATTTATGGGATAACCTTGAAAACATCTTTTGGGGTAGAATCCTGAAAGTTGCTAGGGGGATAACGGCAGCAGTGGTGAGATATGAATTGGGGTTAATCTCAATAAATGCAAAGGTCACATGGAACACTCTGTCAATATTCCGTAAGATAATTTTGCCCAATGGTGCACCACAAATGAAAATTCTTCATGACTTGGCAAATAAGCAATCAAATACAGTCTTTTCGGGCTGGATAAACCAATGTCATCAAATTCCAACAGACATAAATAGTGACGTAGTCACATTGGCGGAAAACCCGGATGCCGTAAAGAAAAGGTTGTGGGAACACGATTGGATAAGCACAGGCATAAATAGAGCTAAATATTCGCTCATGAAGAATGTTCCTCCTGAAGGAAAAGCCTATAATTCCACGTACAAATATCTTGAAAAATGCCCAGACAAACACAACAGAACTCTGCTCATGAAATTCAGACTTAATCAATTCAAGACCAAAGAAGTAATTATGCCATGGACTAAATATGAGAAGTTGAATCCAAAATGTAGATTATGTGACCACTATGAAGAAAACATCAAACATCTGATTCTCACCTGTAAAGCCTTCTCCACGATAAGAAAGACACTGTTTGAATCAATTGTGGCAAATAAACCTCATCATACTATGGAAGAATGGTGGGAGGAATGTTTTTCGGAGGCAAATAATAAATTAACATATGCTCTGACATTTCTCCTCAAAAACATTGATGAAGAACTATCTAAATCCAACGCAAAATGGACTTAAATCTTGTTTGTGACCTGTGGTTTATTTTGTCTAAATCAGTGTTCAGTGATTTCTTTTATCATTTTTAATTGCTTAATTTTTGATGTTTTTTCTTTGCTGTTTTCTGTTTTTGCTAATTATGATATTTAAATGTGTGATTTGTTAAATGTATTTTTATCATTTCTTCTTTTAAAGGTTTGAAAAAACCAATAAAAAAATAAATAAAATGAAATCATTTGTGCACAGATGCTTTTCAACTATAAACTCTTGTGAAGAATGCTGCCTCTTCTTTCTCTTAGACACATGGTGTTCATAGAAAGTGTGGCTGTAAATTCAAGTCTGCATTACTGCAATACTATTTATGAAGAACTGTCTCATTGCCTCCTTATCAAATTACAACGTAACCAAAATGCTGATGTTGCACGGCATGTGGTTTTTGAAAAGGTGATCATTCGTCCAAGGTCAGAACCTCCCTTCCCTAGTTACCAGTCCACCGCCAGATTACTTTAGACATTGCCTGTTTAATCTTCAAATGTCTCCATGACTTGGCTTCTGCCTTTGATGTGTATAAGTGCTGCCTTATTCTCCCTCACAGTGGTTTTGTAGTATTAACACACTTCTTATTACATCCCTAACTTTCAAATCACCATTAATGCAGGGAGGAATTGTGTAGGCCAAGGTCCAAAAATCGGAAATGGTCTTGAATCAATCAACAATCAATCAATCAGTTTGAATGTGTGGCTTTCCATCGTTAAGCATATTATTGGGATCTGTCAAGATTTGTTGGACACATGCACACTGGCATGAAGCACGAGATGATCCAGAATGAACCACCATAGACCAATAGTTTATCACATCGCCATCTCAAAGTACAGACTTCAACTTCCCTGTGTGGGTCCGCAAGCAGGAGATAAGAATGCTTACAGCCATGAGAAAATACTGGAGTTAGGATTCCACACTCGCTGACCGAGGTAATGCCATTAGTAAACACAACGATGGGGTGAACAGCAAAATGTTGGCCAACACTATTAAGCATCTGGCCCGTATTGCTGCCTTGAGATGCACAGACCAACCTCTGCAGCTGTAGTGCACCATTTGAATTCTTAGACCCAATATCCATTGTCAGGATTATGTGTCATGCAGAAGAGAATGGTCTAATGTTCTTGGGCCCTGGGGGTGCTCCACAGTCCTATAAAGACAGCCATTGTTTAAAATGGTTAAGGAGGAAATTAGTGGCATTTCAGAGTGGCAGGAATGGGAGAAGGAAGAGATAGAATGAGAACATGAATGAGAAGAGGAGGGGCAGATGAGCAGGAAAAAAGATAGGATGTAAGCAAACAGAGGGGAAGGAGAACAACGAAAATTGGTGGGTGAGATAGTAGGAAGGGATGGGGCAAGTGGAAATATCCAGAGATAGAAATACAGAGAAGGAAGGGAGAGAGTGAAGATAGTCGAACAATAGTTATAGCTGAGGAAAGATCAGTCAGCAGGCTGTATGGGAGGAAAGGTCTTCATGGCCCCCCTCCCCTCCATTCTCACCAAGCATTCAGACTATGGGCCTCATCACGAGTTGGGCGGTAACGCCGGCAGTATTACTGCCGGTTCTATTAGCCCTACTGCCAAACCCCCCGGCGCTATTAGCGCCGTATCATGGGTTTGGCAGAATGGTTAGTGCCCATTCCCCATTGGGCCCATTCGGGAATTCCTCATTCCCCATTCGGCCCAATGGGGAAAATTTGCGCTATTACCGCCGATGGATTTCCCGCCGGCGGTAATAGCGCCGAAAATCGGCAAATTTGCCACAGATTTCCCCCCAGCTCAAAGCTGGGGGGAAATCCGCCAAGGCCATGATCTGGCGGACCCTTAAATGCGGCGGTAATAGCGCTACCGCTGCATTTAAGGGTTACCACCAGACTCGTGATGAGGCCCTATGACTCGTCCAGCAGCCACCCGTGCGTCTATGGGCAGGGATGCAGAATGACTGCGGACCGACACATGTGGCTGCAATGCTCATCTGTTAGGATGGTACCAGACTCCATTTTGTGATACACTCAGACTCCATTTTGAACATGGTAATTTAGGCCTCACTGGCACAAGCAGTCTGCGGGGCTGCAGCTCTCCCCTCCTGAGCACGCACAGCGAGCCCGGCGCTTCCCTCACCCTCCTCCCCTTGGCGGCTCTGCTGCAGGCCTGTTCTCACGGGAGACTAGGCGCGAACAAGCTACATTACAAACACTGTATCTTTCACCTTCCGCAGTCCATCATTGACCTGCAGATGACCGGGCTCAAGCTGGGGTTTGAGAAAAACAAGCTATCTCCATAAAACGTGTTCTGTCCCCTCGCAGACCCCACGTTTTTGATATATGCTAAGGATAACCCCCAACCCTGTTCCCCGTCTGAAGTGCCAGACACGTATGCCAAACCTGTGTGCCACCGTGTTTCACCCTTGCAGATAATCCCCCTGAAGGAACTGTAAATTCATTCCTGTTGTTCTTTACCACGAGAATGATTGCATATAATGAAACAAGGAGACCCTCACTTGTCCCCCCATCTGCACACAGAAACGCCATGACGTGTATGTTTAAGACCCTCGACCCTGATCAAATAGCACTGGTTGCTGTAGACTGCACAGGGCAATGTTTAACACCAATATGTACTCAATGATGTTCTAAACATGTTTAATTTTGTGCATGATTAATCAGTAGCGCCATATGCAGGGACTTTTATGGTATGTGGTACAGAGGATATATAGAACAGTTTTCTCAATCGTATACATATTTGCTGAAAATTGACTCATGCAACCCATGTAATAAGTGGTGCATTGTACACCCTGTTATTGTACTTACACACTAACCTGTTCCTACCTCATTCATATGCTCAATGTGTGCGTGTGTGTGTGTCCCCTGCCCAGCTAAACAAGGCGCGACCAGCAAAGAGTATAAGGCCTCTTCTCCCCTCTCTAGCAGTGCTGCATACCAGCCCCCACCCTTCTCCCTCCTCTAGCCAGGCTGTGATGTAAAACCTTGGGCCCACCGGCGGTGTAATGCTATGACTGCAACACCTCACTTGTCCTCTGGAGTCAGCCCTAGGTATTCACCCTCCCGGGCCCCCAGGCCCTTCTTATCCTACTGCCTCTCTGATGTATATCATGTGTCCCCTGACTGGAGAGCAGTCCAGTTCACCCCAACCTTGACTGACCATGATGGCCATATATTTACTCCTAAACTAACATACTATAAAGATGTCACCCTGCCTTTGCCCCACTGATAAGCTTCTTAAACCTATGAAAGCTGCTCACCTTTTGCTCACCCCTTGTATAACATTCTTTAGAATAATGAACAACTCAGACCCAGAGTTATGTGTTATGTCTCCTGTGATGTTAGAATAATGGTTTGTAGGATTTACATGGCATCTTGAATTACTGTTAACAAAGAGTGAGTGTGTGAGGTCACAAGGGCAAATGTTAGCATAGATGAAGATGTATCAATCAACCATCATCGGACTAAAAGCTCCACCCTGATGAGTTCGGCCGACCTACAAGCATCACCCTGGCACCACGTGGACCTCCGCCAATCCCGGAGGACCGAGCATAAAGATCTTATAGTATCTGGTCTTCACCACCCAATCCCCACAATTTATTTGCCTCTTATAGCTTACATCATTATGATGCAACGTTGTAATAAATGTGAATGTTTGCTGATGTTTCGCCAGAGCGCTCTCGGAGTTTGCAGTTCTCTGGTTGCCCTATATTGGTTTAGATAAACCTTTACCTTTTTTACTTCACCCACACTTGGTCTTGGTGTCATTCCCATTTAGGGTGTGTCCATTATTGACTCTCACTGGGGAGTTCTAAATGCCTTATTGGGGGACGCTCACTTTCAAGGGTCCAGACTCTTCTGTAGACATTACGTAATATTATGCAAACCATTTTTCTATTTAATAAAAACAAATAAAATCTCAATTTTTTTAATTTCTGTTCAATCTTTTCTTTAGAATTATTATGAAGTGGCCAGTTTCCAAAAACATGTGTAATATTTATGCTCTTCAGTGCTCTTCATTTTTCTTTTATTGTGATTTAGTTCATAGAAATTAAAACACATTTTAATTACATATAAAATCACATTATCATACAACAAATTAGAAGTAATTGTAACTAACTACTTCATTCATTAATTTAAAGCTTTCTTAAGTATATTTTGTAAATTAAGTACAACTATAAAAAGACACAACAATCATTTAGACTGAGAGACATCTTACAGTCACAATCACTTTTCTCATCTTTCAACGTACAGACATAAACTTATATGACATCTTACAGTCCCATTTCTTACAAAGACTCAAGATCCAGCAATGGTCCTATCCTTAGCCAAAGCTTAAACAAGGCCATGTTCATCAGGAACTTTCTCCAGAACTGGTCACTTTTTTATTTCCTCAATCCAATGAGTACATTCATGTAGATAATTCATATGTAAATGGCCCATATATTTACAGCGTGTTGCACTGATTCTACTACAAATGGTACTCTAGATAGCCTCCATCCTCTATCTTCCTTCTGTAGTTTAAGAGAAACCATGGAACTGTTGCTTTGAGTGTTGAAATGGACTCACTTCTTTCCCCGAGATATCCTACTTGTGGGTGGGCAGGGAAAGGCCATTGCTACTGGATCCTGACACTGGGGGTGGCTATGCGAGGCATCAATGCGAAACTCCTAAGCCGGCAGTTAGCGGTGTTGTCATTTTTGGACCAATTAGGTTTTAAAGCTGGATTAACGGGGGAAATGGGGTCAGTTGTGTAAGCAGATCTGCGGACTGCTGGAGGAGTGCAGACCTCTCCTTGAAGGCGGCGCAGTGGATGGAGTTCTCGAGAACCCCAGTGAGATGCAGAGCATATGCAGCAGGAAGCAAGGCTGAAGGAAGCTGGAGGCCTATGGCAGACTGCGGAAAGGGAGATGGTGTGACCAGGCAATGTTTCGGAGTGAGGCCCAAGCTGCAACAGATGACAGATGCATCAGTGGCAGGAGCCGAAGTGAAACCACAGAGAGCTGCTGTGGAGACAGAGTGAGGCACCACACAAGAGAGAGAGCTTATGTCAGCAGGAAGCCTTGCTTTATCGCTGTAAGCATCGACCGGTGAGTCAACCTAGGCAGGGGGATACCTGGATGGCAGACGAGCATGTTAGTCCTGTGACAGCTGTAATGAATGCTGATCTGAATGAAAGCAAGTATTTTTGAATACCCATTTGAATGAACGCAAGTACCATTGAATACCGATCTGAATGAAAGCAGTTTTGTGGAATCTAACGCTACACAGGAACTGAAAAAAACAAGCATTGGCAAGAGACATAAGAACATGCACATCTGCAACAAGTGAATAGTGGCAAAACAAGCAATGGTAAATCATCTCAAGGATGTGAAATGAGAATAAGCCAAGCACCACTGTAGAGTTGCAACAGTGGCAACATGCATACAAGGAAGAGGAGGCAAGTACGGTTTGTGTTACGTGACCTGTAATGTGTGAACTAGAGTGAGGACACCTATCTATAGAAAAGTCATTTAAAATACCTGCAAAGAAACCTGTGATTGAATATATTGTGGGAATTCTGTGTGTACTGAACTTAAGGAACGGTAATTTGTGAAATTGGTGAAAGGTAACCAAACCAGAAGAGGTTAGAAGCATCACAAAGACTCTTGTTTTTAAAAAGTTGAAGACTTTAAAGCTTGGGGAAGAAACCCTTTTGCACTGTGAACTATCTCAGACCTTGGGGAAAGGAACCCCTTTGGAAACCAAGAGCTGGAAGAAGCTCTGTCCAGTTATTTGAACACTTATCATTTGACATTGAAATCCCTACACATTGTATACAAATAGATGCGTGGACAAGCATAGGAAGAAGAATACTTTCGCCATTTACAAAAATAAATACATTATATACAGATTACAGAGTTAAAAACATAGTAAAAACATAGTTTCTAAAAATATAAAACTGCACATTTATAACCATCTGCAATGTAAGAATATAATTAAAGTGTCCGTTCCAAAGCAACGACAATGTACTCGCACATATCATTAACAAAACATGTGTCGTTGCAAGACAAAACAAAATTCATTGCCTCCAAAACAGTTCTAACACTCTCACCAACAAAATGGGCCTCATGACGGGTCCGGTGATAACCCTGCCGGTGCTACCAATGGGTTGCCGCCGGACCTGTAATCATTTACCGGTGCCTGACTTCTTGGTGCCACCGGGCTAGTCCAAGTCTGGCGGTGGGAAGTCAACCGCCGGTACATTTGTTAATGCCCATTCCAATAGAGTCCATAGTGTATGGGACTCTATGGGAGTGGGGACACGGGAGCACAGGCACCATTAGCAACAATGATGGTGCTCCCGTGACAAGTCTAGCTTTCGCTGCGCCCGGCAGGGTCAGACCTGTCAGGCACAGTGACTCTGGGCAGGCAGACTTGTAGTTTGCCAGTCCTGAAACAAGGGTGCCGGCACCCTTGTTTCCAGACCGGCAAACATCTAATGAGGCTGAATGTCTTTTAAGCCATTGGCATCTTAGATCCACTAATTTTGAACAGATAAGCAAAACGCTCTGTAACTCCTCAATTGCATCGCTGCCTAAGGGACAGAGCTTAGATCTACACTGCTGCGACATACGGCCCCTGAGTGGTAAAACATTCAACGGCACCATTGCAAAAAATACTTCTATGAATGGGAGACCGAATATTGCTCAGGATGACAAAATCCTGGTGTGAGTACCTTGCTATTGCCAAATAGCTCAATAAGCAGATATTTAGCATACTATTTATTGCAAGATTAAATTCTAACTTCCTTGCTTTATTTTTCAAATCACACAAGGACAGCTGACCCACGTTTAACTGTTTAAAATCGATGTCCCACTTCACATTTTACATAATACACAACACTTCTTGTACCTGGGGTATTCACCATAGCTGACTCCTTTTGTCAATTCGCCCAGGACATTGCTAAAATTCACATTTCTGGACAAGCCTAAGGGTGTTTTACGAAAGTAGTCAAGGGAACCAAATTCAACATGCACACCAATAATTAAAACACCAAATTCAAAGGCCAGAGCCAAGCCTGGGGTGCTTGGTCCAAAGCCAAGTAACTTCCTCAGGTAAATGTGCAAGATACAATCCAGGGCAATATGCGATGAGCTGCCCCAGAATTCTCTACAATACAAAACAGATGGAAACACCTTTGCTTCCGTCACCTGGATACATTTGTCTAAACGGAGGCTGCCATATTTATAATCAAATCTCAGAAGACCCCCGTGCCAGTGCGTAGCTGATTTTTCAGCTGCTGTAAATGTGCAGACCATAGACAGTTGCTCGTAAAACGCCCACCTAGACAGGATAATGACAGGATAATGAGACTGCCGTATTAATATTTGTATAATTTATGGCCCAATTGTATTTCGTTTTTTTGGCACCAAAAGCCACTATCTTAGTTTTATTTAGATTTGAGCTCAAGCTCTTTAATAAAATGGCATCATGTGCATATACAAGGAAAGGGTAGAGAACTCTGCTTAGACTCAGCAAAAACAGACCTTGCTGCAAGTGATTCAGCATAAAGTCTGAAAGAAAAATAATAAAAAGAAGCAGCCCTGCCAAGCACCCTTATTCAGCACAAAGCATAGGCTTTGGACACTGACAGACCTTTACTTTGGACTTCCTGACACAGACTCTCCTTAGTTTTCATTTAGGTGGGGAAATCCCACCTTGGCATAGGACAAGTTAGGCCTTTTTCCAGCCTTTTTTCTGTTTGTAACCAAAACCTCAGTTCACTTGTCTGTGTCTATTTCATAATGCCTTCACAATACACTCTTATTCAATAAGTCAGTACTCCACCTGGAGGCAAATACCTGTTTGGCATGGCACCTGATAATGCCCGACCATGCAAGACTCATTTCTTGGGGCTTTGCACTATTATAGTCAATCAGTGCGTGTTTAAGAAATATTTGGGCAGTCTTGAGATACATTAAATACCACATGATTTTATGTTTGGAGACCTTGATGCACTGGATGAGCCTTACCTTTCTGGCAGGTTTTATAAATAGTGCTTGACACACTACCAAATGCAGAGTCCCAGACCTTCCATGACAAACCCTTTCCAACAACTGCTATTCATCTCCTAAGGTCCTTTAGAATTATTTTGCTGCCCATCAACCATTCAACCACCCCTGTGCCGTAGGACATGGTGAGCTTGTGGAAGACTAAGGAGGGGCCATAAGGAACAGTGCGTGCAGTGGCAGGAGACCGGAGCAGTGATGCCTATGAACAGGTGGGTGTCATGAAAAAAACATAATAATAATTATAATGGATGCATTTATGTGAATTCATGCATACCAGGGATTTGTGTTTCTTTGAGATTGCATGAATGGATTATGTGCATGAGAAAGAGAGGTGTAATGCATGTGGGCATGCATGCATGCCAGAGACTTTATTCCCATAAGTGTGTGTGTTTGTATGGGTTCCAGTGTGAGTGAGTGCACATTCGAATGACTGGGCATGTACGTTCCAGTGAGTGCACATTGTAATATGTGGACAGGATATGGCCAAGGAGCACTGTGATGTGGCTTGGCCTCCAGAACAGAAGGACACTGATTGGAGGAGGTTGTGGGGTCAATGGGGAGAGAACATGGCACCGACTTTGAAACATTGCAGACACCATTGAAAGGACTTCTTACAGGTGTATTAATACATTATGGGCATAGCCAACATGAGTATGTTCCTTATATGCGAATACTAAAATATATTGAAGGAGTCAGCAAGGAAATGTTTTCTGGCAGTAACATCCTGTGCAAAGTGAATATTATTGTGTCTTTTAGGTGACCACAGTGGCATCTATTAGTACTGCCAGCATTGGTATTTCTTCTTATAGTGGTATTACTGGTAGGGCATTACGTGCAAAGGTAACAGTAATGTTCATTTTGATGGGGATACTGGCATATACTGGCCAGCATGGACAGTAGAAGCATATGATTTTAAACTCCCTCAATGTTGCTTTCTTTAGAGCAGTATCAATCTCTCTCTCTCTCTCTCTCTCTCTCTCTCTCTCTCTCTCTCTCTCCCTCTTTCTCTCTCTCTCTCTCTCTCCAGGTTGTCTCCTCCTTCGCCTCACTCATGTGCTAATTTTCTTTGCCTCTCACTCATCGCTATTTCTATCTCCTTACATGCTCACTCTATGGGCCTGATTTACAAACATGATTTAACTTCAGAAGCTCCCATTGAACATGTTTTTTAAATCAGACCATATGGGCCTCATTACGACCCAGGCGCTAAGTGGTTAACGGCGCTGTAAAAAGCTGCAACGCCGTTAACCACTTAGCGCCTTACTACGAGGTCCCTTTGCGGGACCCGACCTTAACGGCTGGTCTAGACCAGCCGCTAAAGTAGGGGCCCGCAAAGGGACTCTCGAGGTAAGTATGGTACTGCAATTTGCAGTACCGTACTTACCGCCTTCCCCATTCCCATTAGGCCCTATGGGGCAAAAATGGGAATGGGGAAGGGCCAATTTTCAATGGGGAATTACCGCCCCGCCAACCTTGGAATGGGGTGGTAATTCCCCATTGAACATTGGCGGACTCGTTACAATACCGGCAGCACCCATGGTGCTAATAGCGCCATGGGTTACCGCCAGTCTTGTAATGAGGGCCTATATCTGTTTCCTTTTATGGAATATATTTGCCCACTTCCTCTCTCTCTCTCTCTCTCTCTCTCTCTCGCTCTCTCGCTCTCTCTCTCTCCCCCCTTTCTCTCTCTCTCTCTCTCTCTCTCTCTCTCTCTCTCTCTCACTCTCTCTCTCTTTCTCTCCGTCTCTCTCTCTGTCTTTATCTCGCTCCTTGTCTCTGTAACCCCTGTGCTCTCTTTGTTTCTCTCTGTCCCCATGCCCTTTCACTCTCACTCTCTCCTTCCCATGTAGACTTTCTCTAATCATACTTAAACCGTTGCTCTCTCTGTGCACTTTCTCTGTCATTTTTTCCTCACACATGCTCTCTCTGTCTCCCAACTCCCCGGGCGTGTTCTTTTATATCTCCCTACCTTTGGTCCCTCATTCATTCTCTTTGCATTTTCTCTCCATGCACTATGTTTCTCTGTCTTTCTATCGCCCAATGCTCACTCATGCTCTCTCCTCTCATGCTCACACTTTCACCTTTCATTTGATCTCTCTCTCTTTCTCTCACTCTCTATCTCCTCATGCTCTGTCTCTGTCTCTGTCTCTCTCACCTTACACCTTGTGTATCCCTCTCCTGTCACATATGCTCTCTCTTTCGCTCTTGCTTTCTCTTTCACTCTGCTCTCACTCCCCTATGTCCTCGCTCTCTCAACTTCTCCCTGACATCATTGCATGCATACTCATCATATTTTCTCTCACCTTCCCATGCGCCCCTATTTTCCCAACCAAACATCAATAGTACAAAAGTCCAAAATACAGAAATGTTCAATCAAGTTTCTATAATAATACAGACTTTAATTAAACACAACAATATGCACTAAACTATACTTAAACACATTAACAAAATCCTACCCCTGGAAAGGAAGACAAAGAAATGCCCTATGTTAATTTGGGCTGCTGGAATACACAGGGCTTTGAACATTTGCTGGGAGAAGGCAGTATTCGACTCAGAGACTTTAATGTTATTTGTCTCCAGGAGACATGGCTGCTTGTATCTCTCTCTCTCCTCTCTCTCTCTCTCTCTCTCTCTCTCTCTCTCTCTCTCTCTCTGTCTCTCTCTCTGAACTGAACCCAGATAGCTCCTAGCCGGGGCTTCTGAGGTTTTATTAAATGTCTGGATGCCTGCTTCCAGGGCGGATGGGTTTGGTCCAGATGTCCGGGGGTAGGCATCATGACAGCAGTCCCCCCCAAGGCCCCTCCTAAGGTCGTTCTTCCTCTGGGCCCTGGTTTGTCTGGGACGTTCTGATGGAATTTTTACACTAACCGGGGTGCATGGACGTGGTCACTGGGTTCCCATGACCTTTCCTGCGGTCCGTAACCTTTCCAATCAATTAAATAAAAAAGTTTGGATTTAACCATTTTAGAGTCTAGGATACTCTTTACCTCGAATTCAGGTTCTCCATCTATCAGGATGGGGTCAGGTGGTTTGGTTAATCTTGTTCCCGGTTGAACTGGTTTTAGAAGTGAAACATGGAAGACGGGGTGGATCCACATATTAGAGGGTAATTCCAATTTAACTGCTACTGGGTTGATAATGTTTTTAATGGTATAAGGTCCCAAATATCTAGGATTAAAAGTTCAAGTCCCTTTTAGAGGTATGTGTCTGGTAGCCAGCCACACTTGATCTCCAATCTGGTATTGGGGAGTGTCACTCCTATGCTGATCTGCATTCTTCTTGTATTTCTATTTTGCTTGTTTCAAATGTTCAGTTGCTTCCTTAAAGGCTTGAGTAATAGTAGAGTGCAGATGGGTCACTGCCGGCATTTCCAAGTGCTGAAGTGAATCAAGTTCTGATGTTCGAGGATGATGACCATACATTGTATAAAAGGGGTTTTGTCTGGTTTCTGAATGTACTGAGTTATTGTATGCATATTCAGCAATCCATAATATATCCTTCCAATTGTTCGAGAGTCTGGTTGGTCCTCTCCGTCTGACCATCGGTCTGGGGATGATGACTAGTGGATAACCTCACGTCGATTTGCGCTAGTTGACAACATTTCTTCCAGAATTGCGAAATGAATTAACTACTTCGATCAGAAACCAATACAGAAGGAAATCCATGTATTCGAACAATGTTTTCGAGAAATTTCCTTGGCCAAAATTGAAGCGGAAGGTAATCCCTTTAAAGGAATAAAGTAGGAGTAAAGATCAACAACATCTAGGATGGTGTTAAACCCATTACATGGAGGTAGATCAGTAATAAAGTCTAGGGACAAAGTGTGCCATGGTGTAGCTGGAACATCCAAAGGTTGTAAAAGGCCGGCTGGTTTTTTCTTCTGACTTTTGTTTTGGGCACAATTACCACAAGACAGCACAAATGACTTTACGTCCTTTCGCCAGGTGGCCCACCAGAATTGTCTTTTAATTTTAGCTTCAGTCTTGGCAATACCTGGGTGTCCTTCCATCAGAGCATCATGGTAATTGGATATTACTAGTTCTTGTAGTTCTTTGTGTGGTAGAAATAGACACCCTTGATAGTAGGGTAACTCATTGATGGCTGAATAATCTGGGCCCTTTTTTACCCAGTCCTGCAGGCCAAACTGGATGCATCTGTTTCAACTATGTATGGGAGGTCTGGGCGTGGATGCTTCAAGATAGGTGCCTTCGTGAATTTCAACTTCAGCTCTTGAAAGGCCTTTTCGGCCTCTTCGGTCCACAAGAAGCGTTTGTTTTTTTTGCAAAAGTGTGGTGATGGGGTGTACGACCTGTGAGAAGTCTGGAATAAATCTACGGTAGAAATGAGCAAATCTGAGCATGCTTTGTACTCCTTTAACTGAATCGGGTGATGGCCATTTGAGAATTGCATCCACTTTTCGAGAGTCCATTCAGACTCTTTTTGGATTCAGGATAAATCCCAGGAATTCAACTTCAATAGTATGAAAAACGCATTTTTCCAATTTCGCATATAACTTGTGCTGACGTAGTTTCTGAAGCACTGCACGAACGTGCATAACATGATCTGATTCTGAGGAAGAGTACACTAGAATATCGTCGATGTATACGACGACACAGACGTAGAAGGACATTGTTCATGAAATACTGGAAGGCTGCTGGTGCATTGCACAACCCGAAGGGCATCACCTGATATTCAAACAATCTGTATTTGGTACGAAAGGCAGTTTTCCATTCGTCGCCTTTCTTTACACGTACCAGATGATACGCCCCTCTGAGATCTAATTTAGTGTAGATGCAAGCATTCTTTACTTGGTTTAGTAACTCGGAAATCAAAGGCAATGGGTATCGGTTCTTCACAGAAATCTGATTTAATGCGTGGTAGTCTATACATGTTCTAAGGTCACCTTCCTTTTTAGGTACGAAGAACAAAGCTGAGGAAACAGGGGACTTGGATGGACGGATGAAGGCATTAGCTAGGTATTGGTCTAAGCATGCAGGAGGTGCAGGTTTTCAGGTTCTGTAAGGGCGTAGATCCTACTGCATGGAGGTTGTGCACCGAGTATGAGGTAGATTTGACAATCGTATGATCTGTGTGGCGTTAAGGTGTTTGCCTGTTCTTTTTGGAAAATGTCCTGGAATTCTTGATACTCCTAGGGTAACTGTACGACGGGATTAGTGACTGTGGCTAGGCCTTTGTTCCAGGTCTTTTCCGGGTAACAGGTGCGTGCACAATCCGGGAAGGATATTCTCTTCTCTCGCCAATCAATGCAAGGATTATGTGTTTCTAAACAAGGTATCCCCAATATTATTCGGAACTGCGGGGCTTTGATTAAATCAAACACAATAGTCTGTCGATGCCCATCCTGACCCAGCAATGTCATCTCTGTAGTGGAATGAGTTACAGGCCCAGAGGCAATTTCAGTTCCGATGACAGTGGTGATGACATCCGGAGTGGTCTTTTTGCAGAGAGATAGATTCATCCTAGAAGCCAATTTATGGTCCATATAGTTTCCTACGGCCCCGCTATTGATGTATGCCCTTGCTGCGTGCATACGTGAAGGGAGCCTTGGATCAATAAGGACCATTGGTATGATTAAATGCGAGGTCTGAGTGTCCTTCTTCAAGCTCGGCAAGCAGACCTCTATGCTTGTCAGGCGTGGTTTTTTCCCGATTCAAGCTCTGTTTGATTTTTAACAGCTACTCCGGCCACTTTCTTGGATGGTTTTATAGGAGAAAATGTCCTGAAGCCCCACAGTAAAGACACAATTGCATCTGACGTCTTCTTTCTCCTTCCTTTTACGTTAGGGGTTCCTTAACCCCCCCAATCTGCATAGGTTCTGATGCGTCTGTTCCTTTGGAGGTAACATTTGGTTTAACCAATACTCGGTTTTTGAATTTAGCTCGATCAGCATTTCTATTATGAAGTCGGTGGTCTAACTGGACCACTAAGTCTATATATTCTGCGCAATCCTGGGGTGGGTTCACAACCTGGGCCAAAACATCTTTGAGTTCACCCCGAAGCCCATGATGAAATAATGTAATTCGTTTTTCCTCTGGCCAGCCGGTTTCCACCACTAACCTATTGAAGGTTGCGATATAGGTTAGCAGGTCCTGAGTGCCTTGTCGCAAGGATAAAAGTTCATTATCCAGGGCCTGACACTGTGAATGTCTGGCAAATAATTTTTCCATGCTCAATTGAGAACCTTGAAAATCCCGAAGAAGAGGGTCATCCTGGTTGACCTGCGGGATTGACCAATCTGCTGCGCTGCCACTAAGGTATGATAGTACAAAGGCTACTTTAGCTTGGGAAAGCCCCTGGTCTGCATAGAAAGTGCAAGCAGCACTGGTTCATGAACACTGCAAATCTTTTCGGGTCCCCAGCAAAACGTTCGGATGGAGCTAAAGGAATGCTCCCTGGTAGAACCACTTGCACAGGATTGCTCGATGAGGCAGGAGTTGGACTACCCCCGAGTCCAGGTAGTGGTGTTTGGCCTGCTTGGCTTTGCAGCAGTTGTCTAGCAAGATCATCAGTGCGTTCCTTTGACATAATCAGTTCTCTCCTGAGGGCATTAGTATCTTGGCGCGCGGAGTGCACCTCTGCCCTAAGTTCCCCTAACAATTGGGCTAGTTGGTCGGTTTCAGAGGTTTCCATTACGCCCGGGTGGGGATTTGTAGGTAGGCTTTGCGTTCTGTTACGCTCACCTGGTTCCCACAGGGGCGTCGATAGAACCCAGACCGCAGTGGCCTCCACCAACGTGAAGCGCGGGGCAAAGATGGCTGTCTGGACGGACCCGCCGAGTCTCGTGTACTTGACTCGTAGGAATATACTCCTGTAGATGGAGAAAGGGATTTAGCTCCGTAGATTTGAGTGCAGACCCCTCCCACTGCTCCCGCTCTCCCCACTTGCCACCTCCGATATTCCCAATTAGTGTCCTCACCTTATGTTTCTTATTGATGAGCTCTCCATCCTGCGTGGCTTGCAGGGGTGCGTAGATACCAAGTTTAAGAGTTCAATATGTCCAAAGTTCACTCTTGCACCCATAGGTGATTTTGCAGCAACAAATACTGTCTGGAGGTTGCTGGTGGCATTCAGGTAAGAGTCTGTATTACCCAACACTATCTGGTAAAGTTGCGTGAGTTTAACTTGTTGTTTCTTCCTCCCTTCATAGATGCGACGTAAGAAGATGCAGCTTTTTGAAGGATAATGCCTCCGGTGGTAAATCAGGTAAGCCTTGTGGTAAAATTATTGTCTTTGTAGTCTCTCTAGGCTCACCTCGCTATTCCTTTGTTTTTTCCCCCAGGTATGAAGATCGCTGTAGAAATGGTGGAGGCAGCGCTGAGTCGGCGATGCTGTGGACTGGTGAGAAAGGAGCGGCGCTGCAGCTGCGATGCGACGCGTGTCGAGGTAATGTCCCTTCAGGCTCGGAATGGTGCAAGATCCTGAGTTTGGTAAGGAATTAGATTAATGTCCGTAATCTAACCTCTTCTCCTATTTTCCCTTTTCTTCTAGGAGCATCGGATTCAAGGCGGGCGTGGCAGAGATTGGATGCAGTTTCGCAGGCACGGTGAGCGTTACGCTGCTGAATGCAGAATAACGCGAAGCGTGTGTTGTAGATCGGGCGTGGTTTAAATAGCCTCAAAAGTAGTCCCAGGTAAGAAGTCCCTACAACCACACCCGAGTAAAAAATAGTCCTTGCAGAAAAATAGTCCCTTCCAGGTCTTACGTTGGCCTGGATGCATGTGCAGCATGGTCTGCCTGAGGTAAGTGATGACTATGAGCCTGGCGCCTTAGGCGCCAGGACTGATTCCTACAATGAGCCTGGCGCCTAAGGCGCCAGGACTGAACCCAGATAGCCCCTAGCCGGGGCTTCTGAGGTTTTATTAAATGTCTGGATGCCTGCTTCCGGGGCTTATGGGCTTGGTCCAGATGCCCGGGGGTAGGCATCCTGACAGAAATCCAGCCCAGTGTGAGGAAGAGGAACACATCTATAGTAAAACATGTAAGACCTTACCTTCAGATCCTCAGCCTTCACCGGGGGCAAATGGCCCCAGGAAACACTGTAGGCTTTCCACATCAACGGAGGCTGACTTGAGGACGAATGTGTCTATATCAGATGAAGACTTATTATTGGACATGATTACTGCTCAGGTGGAGGAAAAGTCATCCACGAGTGCAACCCTAGATACGAACATTATTGCAGCATTCTCTGTGACCATGAGTCCCTTCATGATATTGTATGAAATCATTGCCGATCAACTAAAAGATCAATCCACCTTGATTGCTATGCTCCGCACTAAAATGATTTTTGTGGAAGGGTTCATCTCTGCCCTAACTGAAAACAAGCATAAGCAGGAAGAATACATTACCAACTTTTTGAAGTCTATTCTGGAACCCTTGATTAAAGACAAGGAAAAAAGGAGACAATCTATGTCGAGCTCCACCCAGAATGGTACCATTTTTGACACAGCCTCAAGTAGCACCCATGCAAGCCTTGGGGGAACTGACACAAACCCGGGTGCTATAACAACTTTACCAATTCCAGCAACTAGTCCCACCATAGTAGTGGACAACCCTGATGGCACTGATAAATCATCTCAGGAAGGTAATAAGATGAGCCTAAAATCAACCAACAATGAAACACGCACATTCAGAGGTTTTCATGCCTCCTCCAGGGGAATGGAACCTCATTGGAGTGGAGGAAAATCAGTTCCCCGGGACCTCAAAGCAGATCCCCTCCAAGAGACAAAATGGAGGGATTGGTGAGGATGGGAGGAATCACAGGAACCCAAAGTAGACTGAGGGTGCATCCCAGCCAAAATTATTGAGACCACTGGGCCACTGGCAGTCACGCCCTCTTTGTCTTCGAAAACCTATGAAATCTTCATAAATGGTGGTGACATTGGAAACGGCCTCATAGGAAAGATTGGCCAGGGAAAGAAATGTCCACATTCTAACAAACAAACTAAACATGTGAATTTTGCCCAAAAAATTGGGAAAAGCAAACAACAAGGTCCACCTCCAGTCATAAAGATCTTCAATGACTTGGCTCACGAACAGGGAAAAAGGCAAGATGGGACCCAAATACCCCGAAACATGGATCTAAATGAAGATTCTTTTACAAGCATGGATTCTGTTGAATTTAGACAGGAAACTAGAAAGATCCCAATTGACTCAAACAAAACAACAAGGCCAAAAAAAGTTTTGAATTTCGTAGACTTGGAGGACCTGATGAATCTCTTAGTGTTCTCCAGCTGATTGGGATGAGGTCCTTAAGATCGATACTTCCTTGTAAGACCGATTTAAGGCACTGATAACCAACAACGCCAGGGTATACTCGCCTAGCATTTTACTGGAGGCCATTGACTTTGAGGGTATCGACGGTGAGACATCAAGCGATTCTGATTGCGAGGATCAACAACAACTGCCCACAACATCGACTGTAATCCCTTGTTTCAAAATAAGAGTTGTATCCAGAGTTCACATGAACATATCCTTTAGAGAGGATACCCCACCATTGATGAGGTGAAGATTGTTGAAGTTCGAACAAACTAGCAGGGCAACTGATAAACAATCAAAATGGTCAAAGAGGAACCAACTGTGGACAACAGGAATTATGAGAACAGCACTTCGAAGGAGACTACATCAGCTCCCATTTGCATGTTATTAAGTACAATCCTTTGCATTCAAGATAACCTTGTTTTGAATAGAGCTCATATTTTGAGACTCTTTCGTAGTATTAATACACTTTCTGGGTTCAATACTAAGGTAGTAGAGTTTCCGGATGACTCTAATTATGACAATGTCATACTGCATCTTGCATCTACGGAAGTGAAAACACTATTACTGCAAAACACTGACCTGTTAAAAAATAGGGGGTTTTCTCTAAAGGCCATTCCAACTTCGGACCGAGAAAGAAGAGAAGATGAAAAACTGCAGGCTCGGTTGCTGGCCTAAAATTGGCAAACTAATAGCAATAACTGAAGACTAAGGCATGGGAAGAAAGGCAATGTCGAAGTGAATTGGCCCTTGAGAATAAACAAAACTCTAAGTGACGAAGCGCTGAGCAAAACCCATGATAAATTCAGAATTATGATCAGTAACCCTAAATCATCAAATATTTCAGTTGGTGTGCCACAGGGGCCCATGAACATTAAAGACATGGACAACTGGGATTTGGTGGCCAGTACATTGACCCAGAGATCATAATGCCAGGGCCCAGGAAATAACAAACTCCGCCCTATGTTACTTTGGGCTGCTGGAATACACAGGGCTTTGAACATTTGCTGGGTGAAGGCAATATTCGACTCAGAGACTTTAATGTTATTTGTCTCCAGGAGACATGGCTGCTTGTATCTCTCTCTCCTCTCTCTCTCTCTCTCTCTCTTTGTCTCTCTCTCTCTCTCTTTCTCTCTCTCTCTGTCTCTCTCTCTCACTCGCTCTCTTTCTCTCTGTCTGTCTCTCTCTCTCACTCTCCTTGTCTCTGTAACCCCTGTGCTCTCTTTGTTTCGCTCTGTCCTTCCCATGCGGACTTTCTCTAATCACACTTAAACTTTTGCTCTCTCTTTGCACGTTCTCGGTCATTCCTTCCTCACACATGCGCTCTCTGTCTCCCAACTCTTCTGGCATGTTCTATATCTCTCCCTACCTCTGGTCCCTTATTCATTCTCTTTGCATTTTCTCTCCATGCACTTTCTATCGCCTAATGTTCACTCATGCTCTCTCTACTCACATTCACGCTTTCACATTTCACTTGATCTCTGTCTCTCTCACTCTCTATCTCCTCACGCTCTGTCTCTGTCTCACCGTACACCTTATGTATCCCTCTATTGTCACATGTGCTCTCTCTTTCTCTCTCGCATTCTCTTGCACTCTACATTCACTAATGTCTGTGCTCACTCTCTCAACTTTTCCCTGATATAATTTCATGCATCCTCATTATATTTTCCCTCACCTTCCCATGTGCCCCTATTTCCTCAACCCAAACAGCAATAGTACAAAAGTCCAAAATTGAGAAATGTTCAATCAAGGTTCTATAATAATACAGACTTTAATTAAACACAACAATATGCACTAAACTATACTTAAATACATTTACAAAACCCTCCCCTCTAAAGGAAGACAAGGAAATTCGGAATGCAAAGATGCAATCACTCTGGAAAAAGCAAGGAGGATAAAGGTAGTAAAACAGCACAATGTTCACAAAGGATCTGCTTTTTGAGGAAAAAAAGTGGAGGCTTAAACAGTCTCTATGGTCCCAACAAAGGAACCCAGGGACTGGGCATTCCAGAAGTACCCTAAACAGTTCATGGGGGTTGACAGTGTCAATTATTGTGGAAGAGGGTCGAACCAGGTTTGATGCAGAGAGTTGTGGAGGTTAAAGTGGAGAGTGGGATGTTGAGTCAGTCCGAAGTGCCACCAAAGCAATTCTAAGGTGGAGTTCAAGGTGTGCAGTTAGGATGGGTCACTAGGGTCAGTCCGAAGGTCGAGCAGTTTGAGATGTCTCGCCACTGCTGGTTCCAGTTCATAAGTGATGCTTCAAGGGATTCGAGCCAAGGTCCAGCGATGGTTGGAAGCTGTGATCTTGATGGTGCAAATTGCTGTTTCATGAGGTAGAGGTTTGATGTTGAGCTGGATGTGAAACATTGGCAACTACTGGTTCAGATGGATGCATGTTGTGATGCTGCCAGTGGTTCAAATCAAGGTCCTGTTATGATCTGGTGGTTGAGCCAAACAGGTGATGGGCTTTGCTTGATATGATTTGGCAACAAGCTGTTTTGAAGTGTGTGCCAAAGGCAGCAACGGTAGATCAAGTTGGTTTGAATGTGGTGAACTAGGTTTAAATGTGGTTTTATTGGTTCATGGGAATGGCTGTTCTGGCACTCAGGATTCTGTGAGTCCCAATCCAGGGGGAAGTACAGGAGTGATGATAGTCTGGAAGAGAATATAAGAAAGGAAGAGATTTATATGTTCATACACGACAAGGTAAAAAACAGTGAGTGGTCAATTTTGTCGAGAGATATAGACAGAAAAATCAAGAGATGGACAGGAGAAAAGAATAAGGATGACGAGGTAGCACTCCAACAAAATGAATGGATGGGAGGGCAGATATTACTTAAAATAGACAGGAAAAGTATCAAGGAATTTAGGCAAAGAGAAGACAAGGACAAACAAGAAAGGAAGGATATGGAACAAGAGAACAGATTAAAGGAGGATGAACAGATATATCAGGATGAGCAAGAGAAGATTGAAGAGAAGACCGAAGAACAAAGAAAGTATGACAATAGACACAGAGCGATAGAAGAAAGAGATAGAAAGGAAAGAAAGAGAGAGGAGGAAAAAACACAGAGATTAAGGAACAAAAGGTTATAGAGACAAAGGAAAGTAGAGGAAAGAAGGGAAGGAATAAGAAGAGAAGAACGAAGGCAAGAGGAATAAAGGGTTAGAAGGGATGCAAGTAAACAAAGGGAAATAGATGAAGAAATAGAACAAAAAAGGAGACAGCAAGGGCTTGATGCCAGTCTAATCTGCAAGGAACAAATGAGGTCAAGCCCAGAAATACGATGGGATGTAGTGGATGAGATTCTTCTGATAAAAGAAGTAATGCCAGCAGCATCTAGAGTAGCGCTAGAAGAAGAAAGAGATGAGGTAGAAAGTGTTGGAGAAAGGAAGGGTCGAAGGTCTGTTGACAATTAAGACTATGTCGCGAGTATGAAATTTGAGGGGATGGTGATCATACCTCAATAACAAAGTAAAGATGGAAACCTGTTTGAACGTTAGGTATTGTCCTTGAGCAGACTGAACTTAGACAAGATTGAGGGGATGATAGTCACACTAGTTGGGGCCTAGACATTTGGTCGAAGAAAGAGAGTCCCATCTTGGGTCAGAAGGAGGGAGCATGTGCGCCCCTGAAGGAAACCAGTAAATGGATAAGGAAGAGAGATGGTCAGATCTGAAACAGCCTAAAGATAGAATGCCAGATCCTATAGCATATCCTGAGTGTCCTCGATGACAATCGCATAGTGAGAAGGGAGAGTCACCACCATGTGTAAACGGGTTAAGGTCATTACCGACAAGGAGATGGACAGGGACAATCGTCCTTGCCGTGGACAAACTAATAATGGGATCCGACTATGGAAAGGGGTTTACACAGTTCCCCTTGATAAAAAAACGGGGGATCGAGACCCCATACATTTCACGGTCATAGCTGGGCAAGGATAACTTAAAATGCAAGCTCCCTAGTTTGTCTTCGGGGCTGGGAAATGGACATACGAATTAGAGAAAATAACAGTAGGGTAGGTAATACGCTGGCCATAGGGGACACAAAAAGGTCTCCTGGCAGCCATTCTTGGAGAGAGGACTGATGACATATGGAGAAGAGTGGGATATTCAAGTGTGACTGCACAAAACACAGCACATGACTGAGCGCAATTTAATAATTGTAGAGTAGACGATTGGAAGGCTACAGTATCTTGACACATCAAATACCGGTGCAATTATGACACGCAAAATTAAAGAAGATGAAGATCATATTGCTTACAATAAGGATATTCAGGAGAAGTGGCAGGTTGCAACTCATGAGCTGTGGGAAAAGTCAGGGGTTTCCTGATCCAGTAGAATCAAAAAACAAGTGGGGATGGAAGTGGCAGATGAAAAAACAAGTGGGGATGGAAGCAAAGCCATAGGCTGAGATACAGTTGAAAACAGTGCACCATTGTCGGTTATTACAATAGAAAAACAAGTAGAAAGATGAGAATAGGAAGATCGAGGAAGCCAAGTTGGTTCAGAAATAGTTGGCGAAGTTTGCCATAGAAGGGGTGGTACTGACAAGCAGAGAAGGATTGAGAATGCAGGAACCAATAGGTACATCACAGGCAAATAATCTGCACCCAATGGACCTAGGTGGGCATGGGTTTACGCTGCAAGGCAGAGGTATAGGTTATAGGGGAAGAGGAGGCAGATTTCAGAATAACCCAGGGGGGTTTTATAACACACAGAACAAGAACTGCAGTGATCAGGGAGGATATAACCAAGGAGGGATTAACAGAAGGGTTCCCCCATTATGTTGGAATCATGGAATGATTGGACATAGTGTGGGTGTATGCGAGAGCTGAGGGAATGTACAAAATGGCAAGTTTTACAGAGGGAGGATAGTTTATCCTCTGCCATAAAGCACACTGACTACGGAGGGCGTTGTCCAAGGTCACACATTTTATCATGCACAAGCACTGCAAATGTAGCAAGTCCCAGAGCAGGGACAGACACAAATTAATCCACCCTAGAGGAAGCCACAACAAGCTCCTATGCAAACACAGTATTATGTGAATACAGGACTAGTACTAACACCTAGAATAGAAGGTGTCACTATGTTAGGAGGAAATCCTTTTTCAGATATGGGGATGAGCTTATACTAACAATAGGACAGCTCACAGGGTGACTTGATATGTTCAGTACTATCAGTGACACCAGACCCCCAAGATGAATTAAGGGTCAATGTGACGATGGGAGTCAAATCCTGTTCTTTTCTTGTGGACACTGGATTGACTCGCTCTTGTATTTGAGAGGGAACACATCCAATGTCAGGTATTGCCATGAATGCTCAAGGGTTCTCTGGAGCAATGAGTCTAGTACCTCTTACTGATTTACCAGTCTCCATTAGAGAAAAGTGGCTCTGTGAGTCATTTCAGTAGAGATTTTTCTATATGGAGTAGGCATTTTGTTGACATGGCTACCTGGTTTGGTAGGAAAGATTGGGAGAATACCTGATGAGTTTTTATTTAGACCACAAATACCTATGAGTGAAGAAGGTTGACAGGCTATTCCTATGGAGCTGGAAGCATCGATACTACAAAAAGAGATGGCAATGCTTGAAGGGAGAGACGATGGGGGTAGACCATTGAAAACAGTGATAGCTCCTGAGGAGGGGTGTAGACTGATATAACCGATGACAGCCTGTTCAGGGAGACCAAACAGATGACAAAGTAATGTTATTCACGTGCATCACTTACTGATAAAGATAGATAAAGGGAAGTCTCACAGAGAATGGTGATAATGCGGCAACAACCAGCATTTTTTCAGAAGTATTTTGAAAAAGTGGCAAGTGCCCTGTGCAATACAGGCCTCTATGATGTAGGTTTATTAAAGGGGATAGGGGAGGTTAAATTAAAACTTAAGCCACAAAGCAATAGATGCTGAGTTTCCTTTAAGTCCCAATCCAGTGCAAGATTGTGCAGTATCCCAGTAGAGGCTCGATATTTTACAGTAATCTCTTTGAAAAATGTTTTTTTTTCGATCCTGTTGCACAAAGACTCAAAAGACTTGACTTAATTTACATTTCACCAAAAGAGACTAAAACATGCTCAGCTTCTCCAGGGGTACTGTGAGCCCCATCTATTTAACAGAGTCCTGCAGATGATCTAGATGATCTAGGCAATATTGATCTCAAAAGAGTGGTGATACAGTACGTAGCTGTCATATTTATTTGTAACACCACAGAGGATGAGTGAGGGAAGATTCTGTCCAACCATTTTAGCAGACAAAGGAGATAAGGTTGACAAGGAGAAGTTGCATTATTGTCAAGAGGAAGTTAAATTACATACGTCTGTTAATTTCACATGAAGGAAAGAAAGTGACACCTGAAAGTGCTGAGACAATTATAAAGAAACCCCGACCAAACACAGTGAGACAAATGCAGCAGTTTCTAGGTTTGTGTAATTACATTAGAGCTTGGGTGTTTGATTATAGCACATACACAAAGCAACTTCTGCAAGCATTAAAGAAAGGACAAGCTGGTAAGATGAAAATAGAATGGACTGAAGAAATGGGAAGGGGTATGAGGAGTTGAAGCAAGCAATTTGTACACCCCAGGTTTTAGGGATTCCCAACTATGGTGAGGAATTTCATTTGTTTACACACTTGAATGGGACATTCATGACAGCAGTACTTACACAAAGAACCACATTGGGGTACAAACCTTTGCTATATTACAGTGGGATTCAAAACCCAGTTATGATAGGACACTTCCCTTGTGAACAATCTTTGGCAGCCACAGTGTTTGCATTTGAGAAGCCCACAAGTATTGTCATGGGCTGCCCCATGACCCTTTACATCGAGCATGCTCTATTTGCCATTTTAGAGGAACCCCAGGGCACATTAACATGCCAAAGATAATCAGCTTATAAGGTAATGATTTGCAAACCGACAATTAAGATTGTAAGATGTACAATAGTGAACCCAGCAACATTCATAGCTGAGCCAGTAGAAGAAGGCGATCATGTGCATGATTGTACAAATTATGTTGAATTTTATGACTGTCTGAAGGAGAATGCTTTGGCAGGAGGGGAGATTCTTTTTATTGATGGTTCTTCAAAAATTGATCAGGCTAGTGAGGAAGGCATTTAAGCGCTATAGTAGTAAGACACAGATTAAATGGAGAATTCAAGGAAGTGGCAAGTGCCAAGCTACCGTCTCATTTTTCAGCCCAAGCCGCAGATGGAGACGCCAAAAGGGTTGCATATTGTCCAAAAATGTCGAGTTTTGATGCTGAAAATGTTAAAGTAAATTTGAATTCAACAATGTTAGTACAGAAAGGTTTAATATGGTGTCAATAGCCCGATTAATAGAGGTTCAGGGAAGTGCACCATAGGAAGAGCAAGAACTTTGGAAATTAAGGGGCTGTTCTTTATCCCCTACGTAAGCATTATCATGACAGAACAGCACTGGAATGCCAGTAATGCCAGTAACTTTATAGAAAGTCTCCCTTGAACAGCTGCACCACCCTGCACATGTAACCAGAGAAGTTTTGCTGCTAATATTGCAGAAGATTGGTTCATTACTAATGTGTTGGAACCCATTGCACTGTTTATGGTCAATTGATTTGTGTGTCAAAATTTAACTGCTGAGTACACACTGAGAATGATTAGGGGAGTAATACCTCAACCAAGTGGTCCATTTTAGCATTTACATATCGACTATGCGATATGCTGCAGACATGTAATGTATATAGCTATCAATTAGTGGTGGTGTGTCCCTTTTCTAGGTGGATCAAGGCAGGTCCGTGATGTCACTTGCGCAGCACAGTTTGTATTTCGCAAGGTATACCCAAGGTGGGATGCGTGTGATGTACTCTGATAATGGGACACATCTTGTCAATTAGCTATTTGAGCAAATAGGTCTCCTATTAAGAATAAAACAAAAGTTTTCTTCTGCTTATCACCTGCAAGTGAATGCAATATGCAACAGACTCAACGGCCTCCGTACAGAAAGGATTGGCAGGATTAAATTGACTTTGAAAAAGGGATGGCTCTATTCCTACCACTAGCCTTTGTTGCCTTTCAGAATCAGCCAAGGTTGGACGACCACCTCACCCTGCATGAGCTAGTGACAGGACATCAAATGAGAATACCCCTTACACCTCCGTCTAGAATTAGGAGTGATGCCCAGAGTATAGCCAAAACTTTAGTTGATGAGATGCATGATTATTTGGCATGTATGACTACCAGTATTTCTTTTTATTTCAGATCAAGTCAAGCGGTCGGGGGGATAGTCTAAGAACACAGAAAACGATAATCCGGCAACCAATCCAAGTGAACTATTACCACCACGTAGGTTATATGTTGGGAACCAAACCCCAGTCAGAATTGTCACTGAAAGTGTTATTAGACTCACTTTAATCACCCTTTCGTTGTTGAGGAAGTGTCCCCTTCCGCTGTCAAAAACAGTAGGAAGATGAGCTTGGTTGCATCTGAATGATGTGAACGTTTATACAGGCGAGACCTTCCCTCCCACCATTGCTGATCCAGAAGCAAGACAAGAAGAAGAATTTCAGTGTGTGCAGACTTGATTGATGACTAAGAAGAATGATGATAAAGCAACGATTGATTAACACATACTTTATTTGGACTGGAATTCAATAGCTATTTCTTATATATATTTTAGCAGAGAGTGCGAGGACTAGTAGAGGAATTTCAGAATTTGAAATTAACTTTTAGAAATATATTGAAGTAGTGACCAATGCATCAAAATTATACCTAAACATCAGTATTTTGATCAGAAATTGGAAGAGAGACCAGTATCCAGATGAATTTAGTAGTGAGTATTTGTTTTAAAAGTGATACAAACACCTGATACCTGTCAATGGTGACATTCATTGGCTTGTGGTTGCTGTCATTGTGTTCATACTTCTTTCCTATCCTGCTCTTGTCAGAAGAGATGTTAATTTTTACACTTTCTTACATAATCCTAAAAACGTCCCAGTAAAAAAGAAAACTTCTTATTGCTATAATTGAACACATTATACAGTTGCAATTGTAAAAGAATTGGATGATTGTGTTAAAAATTATTAATGAAGAAGATGGCATGATCATAGAGAGTGAACAAGTTCAGCAAGCGGTGGGATGGCGCGAGAAATGGTTGCCTAGATTTCTATGCATGATATATATTAGCATGATTGTTCTCGTGTCTTTTTGTTACTTATTTTCCCCAGTCTCTGTCATCTTAATGCTTCTACTGAAGAAAAAGTTCCTATGGTTCTCACAACTATACAAAAGTATAATGACACATTCCTTGATCTCTATAAGTATATTGGGAGACATAGAAGAGATGCAGAGGAGGATAATGAAGGGATACACACATATCTGTATAATCCAGCTCACCTGGGGAATAACATATGGTACCAACACATGCACAAGGTGGAGGAAGAGAAAGAGCATCTGATGAGGATTGCTTGTCTGCTTTCTAATCCCCTATGCCATGAATACAGTAAGGACTTTTAACAAGGTTTCAGCACATGATGCTAAATGCCTAATCCAGCTTACAAAATATACCACTCAAGAACAGTTCAAGGAAATTGGTTGACCGTGCAATTGAGATCAAAGTGGTCATTTCCATACTAGGATGACTATATCAAGACCCGACAAATGGGAAAGGAGCCTGGATGGAAAAGCAAGATGCTGTGTATCCTGCTGCAGGACAGGATGCGGTGATCATTGAAGAACTGAAGAGTCTGGACTGTCCTAATGTGACAGAAATAGCTGGATCAGCTCGATTCTGGGAACAAATTCAACTATTGATGCATGGACGAGCGAATAATTAGAAGGGATGGGAAGAAGGAATTATGTCCTGTGCATCTCATTTGAAGAAAACAGAATACAAACAAGAAGTGCAGAAAGTTAATTATGGATGCTTAAAGTCATGGGCAAAGCCCTCCAAACTACTGGCATGGGTGGAAGATAAATCAGGCCCAGTAGTAATCCCTTTGATTAATGTGCCACTGTGCTTCCGAAGACATGGACAAATCCATGTGGGATATAAAAATGAATGCAAAACCACAATTGACATTCCTAAGGAACACAAGTTATTCAGCAAGACTGCTATGATAATGACAACCATATTTATGCCTGGAATTCAGAAAGTAGCAAATGCCAAATGGTTTCAAATCAGCAGATGGGGTCTTCTGCAGACAATCTACGCTAAAATAAAAGGATTCAATGTCATTAAAGAAGAGCTGAAAGCCATACGATTGATGACCATCCAGAACAGGTATGTTCTTGATATGATCACAGTGATGGAAGGAGGAGTTTGCGCAAAATCAAGCCAAATTGTTGCACATTCATGACTTCTCACAATGGCCAGAATTGGACCTTGATGGAGGCCATAACGATGTTGACAGACATGCATAACAAGATGGAAGATGAAACAGATGATATTGAAGCTGACAGTTGGATTGCTCCATTGTTTTCATGGATTCCTCAGTGGTTGGCAAATCTATTCAATGTTCTCTGAGTTATACTGTTGTTGGTGATGTTTGGATTCTGCATGGTCAGGATGATGATCGCCCAATGCAAGAAAACAGCCAAAAAGGTAGTGGGAATGAAAGTCATGGTTGATGGCAAAATTGAACCAAACGCCAGACAGCTGACTGATGACGCTGTCAGAAAATACATAGAGGCCAGCATAGTAGCACCTGAGGGAACAAAGTTTCTATCCAAAGAATCTTAAGAAATATTTGGGACGATGGGACTATTGTATTCTGAATGGACAGTGTAACTACATGACCTGGAGTGTAGATGAACACATCAAATCAGGAGGCACCCTGAGGGGGGTGATGAAAATGTGGATGCCACAGAAGCACTTCTTCAACAGAAAATACCAAGATGTAGAAACACTTGATGAGGCCGTCGAGGACTCGACCAGCGGGGAATGTAGAGAAACAGCGGTATACCTCTGCAGGAGACGCCGCACCCTTTCTCCCATATGCTGGAGATGTGTGACCATGCCATGTTTGACACCTGCCACTGTGCCAATACTGCAGCGTTTGTTCGAAAGAAGATTCCCATTAAGACAACTCAATCGAATGTATCCCCGAAGTGATGACAACCTAAGGTGAAGGAATATGAAAAAGAGCAAAGCTAGTGACGTCACAAGAGACATAACATGACATCCTGGGATAGTGGCTGAAGAAGATGTAGGGATCCTGTAGAAACTAATGACGAAGTTAAGAGTTAAGTGAACTTTTAAATACGAAGAAGAGTACTGGTGCACAAAGTCCTGCAGAAACTCAACTGTACAATAATTGTACAGATGCTGAAAAGCAAGTAGACTAAGTCATCATAGAAGCTGACTATACATAGTAAATAGAAAGCAGCCAAAGCCATCATTGTATAGGAGATGGACATCAGTATCATGAATTTCGTAAGCCAGTACCCATGGAGAGGGAAGGGAAAAACTGTGTTGCAGCAAGAATGAGCAGAATCATGGAGCTACATGGTGAGGTTGTCTGGCCCGGAGTCAAGACTGAAGCAGCCCAGGTCAGCTATCTATTCTGGAAAGTAGAGAACATGCGAAGGATGAATCATCACTTGTTAAGGTGCAAGGAAAGAACACCAAGAGTGCCACGTTTAATTCATATAAAGCATTTAAAGCCTGTAAAATGGACCAAATTCTGATCTCCTTTCACGAGGGGAAAGGATGAAAATAGAGTTTGAAATTGGAGTCCTAGAACACGATAGTGAGTGCTAAGTTCAAAGACAATCTTCATGGCAGAAGGCATGGGCAATAAGAGATGTTGGGCTAATTTGGTGGGGAGGTAGTGTCATGCCCCCATCTCCCTGCACCTGGGTCTGGGCTTTTGTGCTGCTAAGTGAACCAAATGTTCCAGACATGGCACAAGCGTGCAAACCGATTTTAGTAGTCCATATATTGAAGGACCTTATAGTGGAAAGCCAATCAAAATCCCATCCCTTGATAGGATCTTTCATTATTTGCCATAGTATGAAGTATGTTTGATATAAAAGCAATTGTTGTATGAATATCGCTAGAGAACCTGAGCGTACGTCTGTTGATGCTCGTTGGAAACTCCCTGTTTTAGATAATTGTTAATAAAGCAGTACTTTGGGACCTTCCTGAGTTGGTTCTGTTATTTGGAGTCAGAGTTATTCTGTGTGATCCCATACATTGCATGCACGTTCCTACAGGGCTCTAAGCTTATGATGCTCTGACTCTGACTTCAGAAACTCCCTGAAAACCTTGCTATTCAGGCATGAGAACAGAAAAAAAAATCATCAAGCAATCGTTGCCCTCTCTTGGTATAGTCAGTCAGAAGGAAAGTCCTCTGTCTAAAACTTCATGAACATCTCATCATACTGCACACAACACATCAGCCAAACACTATGTGCAAATCAGACTATACTGGGTTGGTCTCACCAGAACCTTTAAATGGAATCACACTGACATTCACATGACCATACAACATCCCTGCAATTAACATGTTTGCTATAAAGCCCAGGAGAGTAGATTCATTTGGAACGGTTTTATCAAACATTTTTTACCTCATCTTTCACTGCACATTTTGTTCCCAAATTTATTTCCTACAAAATGCTGGAGGATACTGCCTCGTCGCCCCTTATCCCCGCCTCATCCCATATTGCTTCACTAAAACCCACTACCTTAATGTTGAAAGACAAAAATGGTCAAAA
Source organism: Ambystoma mexicanum (assembly GCF_040938575.1). Lineage (NCBI taxonomy): Eukaryota > Metazoa > Chordata > Amphibia > Caudata > Ambystomatidae > Ambystoma > Ambystoma mexicanum. The sequence goes on from NW_027182487.1 coordinate 1,246,246, forward strand.
TGTGCAGCAAATTAATCAGTAGTGAAAGGTCTGTGGTAGAAACTTTGGACACCCTCTTCATCCTTTAAACTGAAGAAAACGAAACTGTTGCTCCTTTACACTCCATGGCTCATCTCGCTCCACCTTACACTATTAACACAAACAATTATCACACAACAGCAACTGCCTACAAGGAAACCTGAGCAGCAGCACTGCTGACTTTTCTAGCCTTAACAAATATCCCTGCACACAAGCAGCTAGCTTGGTACTCACAGCTCTTACTCCCAGGGGTGTATCCTGGGCTCTCCCTTCTGACTGAACAACGCACCCAATGTTCTCTAGGCCACCACCCACCTAGAAACACACCCACACACTAGAAGAGGGTACCTCCAGCTTGCAAGCAATATCATCACTGGGTTTACATCTGTCTCTCTTTCTATCCTGCTAACAAACCCCTCCCTCTCTTCACGCAGGGCCATGCATAGCGAGCCAACCAAAATGGAAGAAGTGCTCTACACATAATCGATTTAGAGTACAGCACATTAGATTAAACATACTTTGGACTTCACTGGGACTATAAGTCACTTGTAATCAGAGGTTCTCTCTAGTAATTCTTTTAAACCTCTTTTGAAGCTCAAGAAGTCCTGTTGGTCCCATAATTATTTCAGCAAATTATTCCAAAGAGACAGCCTTTGAGATGATAGACATTGAGATGAAGATTTTGATTTCTTTAACTGGACTGCTGAAGTCTTGTTGCAGTGGATGATCTTAGAATTATTGGGTTGGATGGTGTATCAACCTGTGGCATAAGAGAATGGGGCCCTTTTCCCATATATCAGGAGTACTACATAGGAGTTGAGTTGTTTCGGATAGTAGCAAAATTATGACACCATTCATGTGGTTATAAAAATGACAGGAAGACATCCTTGCATTACTCATACAGCTTTTGTAATGAAGACATACTTGCATAACCAATTCATATGTATTAGTTCAGTAAACACTACAACATCTTAAATACAGAACACATTCTGTTCACTACTGGTTGGTACATCCTATTCTGCAATCAAAGTTACATATTGGGGGCAAAACCGCAGATATGGAATGGTACCAGAGAAAGACAGAGCAATTTCCAGAGCGGCAAGAGAGTAATACTTTTCAATACAATGAACCTCTTATTATGCCACATTAGCAAATTGGAGAGGGGTTAAGGCAGCCTCCGAGCCAACCTGGAAGCGTGGAAAGCCCCCATTCCCATCCTTCTCAAAAGCAGGAGGCAGCCATCTTCCCTGTTGGGCAGCAGGTAAAGACTCCTGCCCCCTTACATGCAAATGTCTCATCACAAACCAGCACTTGGAACACTTAGTGTAGCCACACATCAAAGCTGTGGAATTGGCCAACATGGTAAGGGCTACAGTACTATGGGCCTCATTAGGACTCCGGCGCTAAACCATGGTGCTTTTAAAAACTAATTGAGAAACAGCAACCACACTGTATCTCAACATAAAAATATAACTCGGGTAAAGCATGCCAAAAGCAATAAACCTCTCAGTGCGGGAGAATTACCGATTAGGTGATGCCCGTCACATCATGGGTTTATTGCTTAATAGTTGATTTGCATTAATCTTCATTCCTGTAGACCATGATTTATTATTTTTCTTCCTCAGGGCATTTTTAAAGGTTGTGTTCTTCAGACTGTATATGATGGGGTTACACAAAGGACTGATTATGATGTAGGTCAAAGAGGAGATCTTGCTGTCCCCCATTGCTGATTTTGGGCGAATATATGTACCACAGATAGATGCATAGAAAACAACAACCACAGTCAGGTGGGAGCCACAAGTCGAGAAGGTCTTCCAACTCCCTCCCTTTGCCTTGATTTTCACAATAGAAGAGATAATGTTGACATATGATGTGGTGATCAAACTAAACGATGCCAGTGTCACTGAGGGTCCTAAAGTATAGATTAATACTTCAATCGTGTGAGTGCTGGTGCATGTGATCTTCATCAATGCTGTCACGTCACAAAAGAAGTGATTAATGGTGTGGGAGCCACAATAGGAGAACTCAGACACAGCTACAGTGACTGGTAAAGCAAGCATGAGACCAATAAGCCAGCTTCCTGCAGTCAGCCATATACACACAGCTAGATTCATGATGGAGGAGTAATGTAAAGGCTTGCAGATGGCCACATACCGATCATAAGCCATCACTGTGAGCAAAACAAACTCTGCGATTGCCATGGCAACAAAAAATGTCATCTGCAGGATGCACTTTGTGAGTGAAACATACAAATCCTTAAGAAAGAAGTGTGCTAGCATTGCAGGGAGAATAACTGAGGTGTATGTGATGTCAATTAGTGACAACATAGCGACAAAGAAGTACATGGGCGTGTGCAGCTGTGAGCTGCAGGAAACTGTGGCCACAATAAGAAGGTTTCCACTCAGAGTAAGCAGGTACAGCACTAAAAACACACCAAAGAGTTGAGCTTGGAGGCGTGGAAGATCTGAGAAGCCAACAATCAGGATATTGGTTGAATTTCGATGATCTGTTTCCATTCAATAATCACTGCAGCTACTGCAGGGATAGATTTGAAGATGATCTGCAAACAAACAAACAAGCAAAGTCATTATTATTATCGCTGAAACAGATGACTCAGCGCGAGTGCCTGGAAAATGGTACTTCTTGCAGTGATGTATATAAAGGATCATGATCTTTTGGAAAACTGAAAACACTAATGAATAGTTTTTTTTTCCTTTTATTCTGACAATGCTTATGTCGGAGTCTCTTATTATTCATTGTATAAATTACAGTAGGGCTTTAGTGGCAATGGTTGCATTTAGGAACATGGATCTTTTATGGAAAGCATCTTTTGATCTTCCCTCCACAATGCGAGCTCAGTTCTAAAGGCAAGAATTTCCATTGTAGACTTCTGAATTGTGAATATTGACAAAGTGAAGTTGCACCTCTACATCATTATCTAATTCAAATGCATACCTGACCATGTGACTAGCTTTCATGCCCTTCCTTGCATGTCAGACTTGCATCATGATAAACATGAGGAGAGCATGCGCAAGCAAGGGAGGGGACACCATCCTTGAGTGGGACACAATCATGGGTGATATCTCTTGATGTGTCTATATGGCCAAAATGTGCTGTCTCTTCAGGGAACCTTCCAGTTTATAATCTCTTGTATTGTCTAGGTGCACCCTTTGCCCTGGAGCCATGGATTTTAAATATGCCTAGAGGTGTGTCTAGTGGTTATGATTAAGTCAAATATCTTAATGAATTCACCTTTTGTATGCCAATGTCCCGTAAAGTGTGTATGGTTGTGCAGATATTAGTCCCACTCTTGTCATGTAAAATGTTAGCTTGCTTGACAAAACATATACTTTTTTAAATTGCTCACCTAAATATCAAATCAGCAGAGACAAATTGTACAAATTAGACATTTGTGCATCAGCTAATTTCATTCAGGGTTAAATTGTACATCATTAAATTCTAAACCATGAATACAAACGTCCTAATTTTAAACTGTCCGGCAACATGAAATGTGGAAAAGGTGAGGATGAAAATCATGGGCGAGGGTGAAAACCATCCCCATTCCCATTTGAGCCCCCATAGGGCTCAATGGGAATGAGAAGCATGCTAACAAAGGGCCCATTAATGACGGGCCTGTTGTTGGCACGCTGGGCCGCTCGCGGGACCCGCTAAGGACGTCTGGGAAAACCAGGCATCCTGAGCGGGTCCCGCGAGCGGACCTCGGGACCTCGTAATGGGGCGGTAAGAGGTTAACGGCTCCGGCACCTTTACCGGTGCTGTTAACCCCTTACCGCCCTCCTCGAAATGAGGCCCTATGGCTTTCACAGAACACACATTGTCAATCAATTAATCATTAGACTATGTTGCAGACATCTTGGAATCACAGCCCAATGTTAACTACATTTGTTAAATTGCTTTGGGTACAGTGAGGGAAGTTATTTGCAAAGAGCTGAACACAAGCTGCACAGAAGTGCAATCTGTCTCACTGCAAAAACAGCTCAGAAATATATGTTTGCTTTGGTTTGAGAAGACATCTCACTTTATTTTGTATGTAGTGAGAATGCATTGTTCCATTCCCATTATTATTTATGTGTTCATTTATTGGACAATTTAATGAAAAACAGTCCATTTATGGCAGAAATCCTTAAAGAAAGGTTGTTAACATTGATTTACAGTGTGGAGGACCAGTGTCATTAACAATGGTGGAGAGGATGTGCATAGAAGACCAGATGATGCAGGCCATGTACAAGCATGAGACAGGGACAACATCAATTAATTTTAGTAGCACCCTTTCCAGACCACCCCCTTCTAGGACTTAGCAGAATAAAAGTTTTGCAGAGGGCACATATCATTTCATTTGGTGAATTTTCATATTCTTTTTGGAAATATAATGTTTGTTGTTTTGTTTTTGGAGGGATCAGCGTGTAGACTGGACATCTCCCAGTGAAATCGGCCCTTTTTGATGTGCTCCCTTGGAGTTAGAATGGACCCAGGTTCCTCATCTCTGCCTGTAACAGAAATCCTTCTTTCAGCAACCTTTTGGTCTCTCTGATTAATCCGTCTCCTCTTGAGCAGGTGTTTTCGTTCCCTGCAGCTTTTAATTCCAGACACGGAGTGATATTTCTTGTGTGTTCTTGATTTTTTAAATTTGCACTATTCCCACACCTATATGGCACTATTTGATTGGTCAAATATTTCCATTTTCTTTCATCATAGTCAAACACTCCTAAATGATATGTGACCCCCATCTTTATTGGTTGATTATAATTTCTGTGCATGTGAAAGGAAAAATTGTTGAGCCCAATCTGCTCTTGTTACTTGCAAAAGCAAAATCTTATTTTCCTACATACTCAATCAGAGCAACATGCCACACTAATAGAACACGTTTGTGTATGTGGCATGTATGATTTGCATAGTTATTCATATTATGATTTTTGATAATTGTAAATATGATAAAAACGTTGTCAATTCGTGCTTGGCTTCATATGAAAGAGATTCTCAGCTTTAAAGCATTCCTTTTGGCTTGTATGTAACTGGTAGGGTTGTAGTTTAAGTAATGGTAATTTAAATGGCCCCTCATTTCTTACCAATGTTCCAACTTTGAATTTCCTTCCCTGGGAAGCTTCGACCAATGCCCACTGGCCTCCTACTCAACAATGAATCTGGACCTGCTGACACTGGGCCTCCCTTTCTTTTGTTTCCATTTAGCTGTATCTGGTCAGCTCATTGCCTTAAACAATGTCAAAAGAGACACATTAATGGCAATAACGTCTGTTGAAGGTAGGCCTTAGGGGAAACGAGTGAGACATCATGAGGCTGTCTTGATGGCGAGCACAGAATACATTTCATTTTTGAAGAATATTAATGGATGTGTTAATCCTTAGACTAGGCTCCAGTGGGTGGGTTTAGTGCAGATGGCCTTTTGTTTCTGGTGGGCCTAATGGTTCTTTATGATTCCAATCAAACAATGGCTACACATTGCAGATGCTCAATGCAAGTCACAAGATTGTCTTAACCTCCCCCACATAGGAGCCTGTATGCCAGGTACAAGCGAAGACATAGTTCTTATTGATGTCACTCAGAGACTAACCAGCATTGCATCGGGCCAACGTAGATCATCTGATGCCTCATTCAGCCTCAACGGCCTATTCACTTCACCTGCAATGAAAGAGTGCAAGCCAGTACAAAACACCATACTATTCCATGTACATAATAAGTTATATGTGTAACTCTGAATACATTTACACTTGCCATTTTAAATAAAATGTAATATTTAAAACTGGTTTTCTCAAGCTTATGTTTCACATTTTCTCCTGTTACAGTTCTATGATTTATAATAGATAAGGTGATTATTGATGAAAGGCAATGCAGCTCTACCCATCAGCATTTCTGGGCTATAGATTCCAATGTATTTTCAGTTTTAGCATTACAAATAAATTGTATTGTCTTAAATATAGACAGTTCCTGTCCCGCATGGATGCAAGTCACTACCTGCATCCCACAGAGACATCACTTTGAGGTAATTGAACAAAATATATCCCCATGGGAAGAACACAAGCATTATTCTGGCACCTGAGGCAGTCTCCATGTCTTATATTAGGTGCTGTCCATTAAACGAGGCCACACCTATGCACTTGCTTTATTGGTGCAATATTTCTACATAAAGTTGAATCATTTGCAAGGCCATTAAAACAGAAGTTCATCTTGTCAGTGTCTCATGCTTTTGGATTCTATTTATGGTGACACGTTACATCATCTCCAACTCAATGAGTCAAAAGCACATTTTTCTGTTGGTGCATGAAGGAAATGGGGATTGGAAGACATCACTACTCCTACTGTCCTCCACCTGCCCTACTTTGAACTGCAAAAGTAAAGCTTCTGAGAGTCTACGAAAATATTACCACAGAGCACAAATGAAAGCAGTTGTGCACAGATGCTTTTCAACTATAAACTCTTGCGAAGAATACTGCATCTTCTTTCTCTTAGACACATGCGGGTAATTCATAGATTTCAGCGCAGAGGCAGCGCAGAGAGGGAGCATTCTGGCGCACTGCATATTCATGGAATTTACAAGCCATTTTGAGCGCTGGCGCAGCGAACATCCCGCAGCGCCAGTTACGCCCCCAAGAACGCCCCTTGCACAAGGAAAAGCCATTGAAATCCCCAATGCAGCGCAAACGGCTGCACTAACCCTGGACCAGCTACAGGGCCGCTGCACTGTAATCGCATGAAAATACTACGTGTAACCCGCTCACCCCTCGTAATACGTGTACTCCGCTCGCACCAGGTAAATTGCAGGAAAAATGTATCCTCTATGGAGTGCCGGATGCCTGTGGGGCATGCCCAGGGTGGATGGCCTGCCTGCAGGGCTTGGGGAGGGTGAGTGGGGTGTCTGTGGGGCATGCCCAGTGTGGTTGATGTGCCTGCGTGTATTATGGGGTTATGCTGGAAGTGGGCAAGTGGGGAACGTGTATTTCGGGGTTGCGTGGGAAGTTTCACATGCGATAGTCTTGGCGGGAGCAGGGTGCATGTATTTGGGGGGTACACAGGGAGTTTCACATGCGATAGGCCTTGGGCAAGCGGGGTAGGTGCATTTGGGGATACGCAGGGCGTTTCACACGTGATAGGCCTCGGGCGAGCGGGTACGTGTATTTCAGAGATGCACGGAAAGTTTCACACACGATACTCCAGGTGAGAGCGGGGTACGTGTATTTGGGGGGGTATGTGTGGAGTTTCACACGCGATAGGCCTTGGGCTAGTGAGGTACGTTTATTTGGGCGGTATGTGGAAAGCTTCACACGTGATAGTCCTGGCGGGAGCAGGGTAAGTGTATTTACGGGGTGCGTAGGAAGATTTTACACACGACAGGCCTTGGCCGAGCGGGGAACGTGTACTTAGGGGGTGCGCGGGAAGTTTTACACGCGATAGGGCTTGGGCGAGCAGGGTATGTGTATTTAGGGGGTGCGCGGGAAGTTTCACACGTGATAGGGCTTGGGCGAGCAGGGTACGTGCATTTGGGGGCTATGCGGGGAGTTTCACATGCGATAGGCCTTCGGCGAGCGGGGTACGTGTATTTCGGGGATGCGCAGGAAGTTTCACATGCCATAGGCCTTGGGCAAGCGGGTTACGTGTATTTCAGGGGTGCGCGGGAAGATTTTACATATGACAGGCCTTGGGCGAGCGGGGGACGTGTATTTCGGGGGTGTGTGGGAAGTTTCACACGCGATAGAGCTTGGGCGAGCAGGGTACGTGTATTTCAGGGGTGCGCGGGAAGCTTCACATGTGATAGGCCTTGGGCAAGCGGGTTATGTGTATTTCAGGGGTGCGCAGGAAGATTTTACACACGACAGGCCTTGGGCGAGTGGGGAATGTGTATTTCGGGGGTGCGCGGGAAGTTTCACACGCGATAGGGCTTGGGTGAGCAGGGTACATGTATTTCAGGGGTGCGCAGGAAGTTTCATGTGCGATAGGGCTTGGGCGAGCGGGGTACGTGCATTTGGGGGCTACGCGGGGAGTTTCACACGCGATAGGCCTTGGGCGAGCGGGGTACGTATATTTTGGGGATGTGTGGGAAGTTTCACACGCGATAGGCCTTGGCCGAGCGGGGTACGTGTATTTCGGGGGTGTGTGGGAAGTTTTACACGCAATTTGTCATTGTGGCCCCTCCCGGGTGTGCCCTTTCCCTCCTCCCCATGCCCTGCAGGCAGCCCACACCACAGGGGACTACCCTACAACCCTCACCATGCCCTGCAGGCAGCCCACATGGCACCATGCACTTGTGAGCGCACTTGTGAGCCCTGACTCATGTCGCCCATCCACCCACCCACCATTGACGGGCACCTGCCAGCAAGCCAAACTCATATCCAACCCACCATTGACGTGCACCTGTCAGCAGGCCCCGACTCATGTCCCCCAATCTAAGGCACACACCAACCATTAGCGGGCACCTGCCAGCAGGCCCCGACTCATGTCCCCCACCCGAAAACCCACCTACCATTGACGGGCACCTGCCAGCAGGCCCTGACTCATGTCCCCCGAAACTGGCACCTGCTGGCGGATGATTGAGTAATGTGCACCTACACATGGCCTGCACACAATTGCTTTGGGGCCCTGTTTGAATGTTGAACATGACAATTGCCTTCTGTCATGCACCCTGACTCATGTCGCCCATCCACCCACCCACCATTGACGGGCACCTGCCAGCAGGCCAAACTCATGTCCAACCCACCATTGACGTGCACCTGTCAGCAGGCCCCGACTCATGTCCCCCAATATAAGGCACATCTGTCATGCCCAAGTGACCAACCATTGATGTATCCATGTGCCTGCCATCACTGCATTACAGAACACTGGCTTTGTTGCAGCATGTGGCACATGTGTGTTTTGTCACACTCTTTTGCATGTTCTATTTCATGATGTCCATCTCACATGGATGGGTGAGAGTACTGATTTGGTACCAGCTGGGTGTCCTTGTCAAATCTGCCATTGCTATGCTACGTGTCATCTGTGTGGTGGCATGTGTCATGTATGTGGATTGTCCATGCCACTCACAGGCTAATGTGTGATGACGGTGCTACGCAGCGTGTTGCTTTTCCATCTTGGAGTCCTCATTGTGTGCTTTTAGGGTCCCCTTCCACTTCATTGCCAGTGCATACATGCCAGAGTTATTGTCATGTGTAACATGTGTCATTTATGTATTCAATGTGTACCTTGTGATGCCTATGTGTTTGGGATATGCTGCTCATGCCTGTCTTCATTACTTTACTTTTATGTTTTTGCAGGCGATGAGGCACTAGATGCTGTTGACGAGAATGAGATGGCGCAGAGGCAGGAGTACTCACAAACACAACCAGGCACCAGTGGAGGATGTGGGGTGGTTGTGGGTGAAAATCCATTACTCCTACAGACCATCATGTCCACGGGTGTCACTGGGTACACCTCCGCAGACCTCTACAGCTCAGGTGCTGAATCTGACATTGAGACAAATGTCCCGTCGCAGGTGATTGTTTCTGGCAGGGATGCTGTTCTGTCCAACCCACCTGCACTGGGGGTATACTCCTCTATGGGGCATTCAGTGTTGGAAAGTACACCTGTGGCCTATACGGATGCAGGGTCACACTCCAATATATTTGCTCCTGTTCCTGGGCCAGCAGATCAAAGGAGGAATGCAGTCCTGCAGCATCAGGCAGTGCCAGCACAGCAAAGTGCACATCACCTTGCCCCAAACAGGTGTGGTGCCCGCCAACGTGGTGGCTGGGCGCCACAAGGCAATACTGTGTGGGAGAACTCCATGTATACTATTGCAGCACAACAGGGAGCATCGTGTGAGATGATGGCTCAGGCCGTGGATAGGGTGGCCACTTCCATTCTCCCCTCTGAAAGGCAGGTGGGGCTCCAGCAGCAGGGAACAGAGTGCATGTGCCACTCACACAGGGAGGACATGTTGGCATCCAACAGGGTCCGAGGGGCTGGACTGGAGACTCTGTGCACAGCCATATCTGTAGAGTCACAGGCCCACAGGGATGCCCTGAAGTTAGAACACAGGTCACTCAGAGATACTCTGGGTGCACCTGAGGTGTCCCAGAGTACAAGATCAGAACACCAGCTGGAGCAGCTAACACGCGCACTCTCAGCTGAGCTCCAGGCAAACCGTGAGGAGATCCGGGCATCACGCGAGGCCTTGCAGGCAGAAATGCGTGCTACCCGTGAGTTGCTGCATGGGGATCTCCGTACCATCATCCTTCAGAACTAAACCTTTCAGACCCGAATGCTTGCTGCCATGGAGGAGCATGCCAGGGCTTTGCATGGTCTGCCTCCCATATCACAAGCACCTTCTAATGTATCACCAGACGGTGATGACAGCGAAGGCAGTTCTCCCACTGTAGGGTAGCGGTGCAGGCCATGAGCCCATGGAGGTCTTTTTTTCTCAACATCCACGCATGTGGGTGTTGGGGTGCACCCTGTACCTCCTCCCTCCTGGCTGGCCTCCCACCGGTCGACAAATGGCAATTTTTGATTTTTTTTCAAATTTCATTCGAATTGCAAAATAAAATTAGTATTTAATTCACTTATTATGTTTTTTTCATCTTCTTTTTTCTATTTATTATTTTCATTTTATTTTCATTTGTGATGTGTTATTTAATTTGCATTTACTTTTTTGTTCATAACTATTTTCTTTCAGATTATGAATTCATGTTACAGTGTGTTGCTTTGTGTGGCTCCCGTAGGCGTCCACTCTTTATTCCAGCTGGGCACATGTAGGCTTGTCCTGTCTTTGGGTTTGAAACACACGCCCCTCCTGCTTCCCCTTTCCTTGGGCTCGCAAAGGGTATGAACAAGTGATAGTTACTTAGGCATTGGGCTCCCATAAATTGTGTGGGCAGTCTGTAGTCCAAACTGTATATACATCCCTAGTGGGGATTGGTGTTGATTTCTCCACTGCATGGTGGATTTGTATATGGTTTTACATACAGGATTCTTTGCATATATACATGTAACTTCTTCATGTCTTAACGAGCCTGTCTCCATTGCAGATGCAGTTCATGTTGTGTGCAGTACACTGCCACATTTGCCTACCAGCAACACACTGCAGTTGGAAGGGGTCCATGTGCTGCCTTTGTCAGGTTGTGACACTTGCAGTACTTTCATTTTTTACTGTCATATGTTGCCACTGTTGGATCCTGTGCAGATGTTTTGTCTTGCTGGTAAGTATTTGTTTATGTGTACTGCTTTTTTCTCATTGGTGAGAGGAAATTGTCTCTGGCCTGTTTCCATTTGGGACGGTGCACTTTGTGACACTTGTGTCATGTGCTGTGCATTCATTTGGTTGCTTTCACATCGCATGCCATGCCATGGTGTGTTGGGTAGCTGAGATGGGGTTAGGGAGGGGTTGGGTGACATGCCACTATTTGGATGTAGTATTTTTCAACGGCGTAGTCCTTCATGCTGCATGATGTGTGTCTTTTACTGACACATCATTGGGTGTCTTTAAGTAGCTTGGGATACACACAATGTAGTACTTCCAGGTAAACAATCTCAGGGTGGTATGGTTGTGACAGTTAACTGTCCCTTTTGTCATCATCATAAATTGTCAGCTGGTATGTGCCAGGCCTGTGTGCACTCTGCAGGGGTGGGATTTTAGGTGAAGAAATTTGCCACAAGCTGGGTACAGGCTGGGCACCACGTGCCCTTTCACCTCCCATGCGCAGCGGCCATGCATGTGGTTGGGGAGGTGGGGGCACCACCGTGTCCATGTCCACTGGCACGCCCCGCCGGGTTGCAACGTTGTGCAGGACACACGCTGCCATTATGATCCTTCACACTACTGGGGGCGCATATAGCAGCTGCCCACCAGAGCAGTCAAGGGAGCAGAGCACTCCGAGCCAAAGCTTAAACAAGGCCATGTTCATCAGGCACTTTCTCCAGAACTGGTCATTTTTGTATTTCCTTAATCCAATGAGTATATTCATGTAGATAATTCATACATAAATGGCCCAATTATTTACAGCATGTTGCGCTGATTCTACTACAAAGAGCACTCTAGATAGCCTCCATTCTCTATCTTCCTTCTGTAGCTTAAGAGAGGCCATGGCACTGTTGCTGTGAGTGTTGAAATGGACTCACTTCTTTCCCAGAGATATCCTACTCGCGGGTGGGCAGGGAAAGGCCATAGCTACTGGATCCCGACAATGGGTGTGGCTATGCGAGGGAGCAGTGAAAAACTCCCAAGCCAGCAATTAGCGGTGTAGTCCTTTTTGGACCAATTAGGTTTTAAAGCAGCATGAATGCTGGAAATGGGGTCAGTTGTGGAAGCAGGTCTACAGACTGCTGGAGGAGTGCAGACCTCTCCTGGAAGGCAGCATGGCGGACAGAGTGCTCGAGAACCCCAGTTAGATGCAGAGCATATGCAGCTGGAAGCAAGGCTGAAAGAAGCTGGAGTCCTATGGCAGACTGCGGAAAGGGAGCTGGCGTGACCAGGCAAAGGTGCGGAGTGAGGACCAAGCTGCGAGAAATGCATCAGTGGCAGGAGTGGGCGCGAAGCTACAGAGAGCCACTGTGGAGACAGAGTGAGGCCCTCTACAAGAAAGAGAGCTTGTGTTGTCAGAAAGCCTAGCTTTATCGCCATTAGCACTGACCAGTTAGTCAACTTAGGCGGGGGGACAACAGGATTGCAGGCAAGTATGTCAGACATGTGAGAACTGTAATGAATGCCGATCTGAATGAAAGCAAGTACCTTTGAATACTGATGTGAATGAAAGCCGTTTTGTAGAATTTAACGCTATACAGGAACTGTGTAACTTGAGAAAACAAGCATTGGCAAGAGCCATAGGAACATGTGCAACTACAACTTGTGAATAGTGGCAAAACAAGCAATGGTAAATCATAACAAGGATGTGAAATGGGAATAAACCAAGCGGCGCTGCAGAGTTGAAACAGTGGCAACGTGTATACAAGGAAGAGGAAGCAAGTAAGGTGTGTCCTTTGCTTGACCTGTGATGTGTGGACTAGACCAAGGACACCTACCTATAGAAAAGCCATTTAAAATACCTGCAAAGAAACTTTTGATTGAATACATAGGCAATTGTTTGTGTACTGAACTTAAGGAACTGTAATTTGTGAAATTGGTGAAAGGTAACCAAACCGGAAGAGCTTAGCAGTATCACAAAACCTTGTGTTTTTAAGAAGATCAAAGACTTGAAAGCTTTGAGAAGGAAACCTTTTGCATTGTGACCTTGGGGAAAGGAACCCCTTTGCAAACCAAGAACTTGAAGAAGCTCTGACCATGTATTTGAACACTTATCATTTTGTCATTGAAATCCCTACACATTGCATACAAATAGATGTGAGAACAAGCATAGGAGGAAGAATACTTTATTTTGGCGTTCGCCATTTACAAAAAGAAATACATTTCCAAATGCTTAAAAGCAGCGAAAATGTACTTGCACAAATCATTAACAAAACATGTTTTGTCACAAGACAAAACAAAATTAATTGCCCCCAAAACAGTTATAACACTATTATCAAGAAAATGGGCCTCATGACAGGCCCGTGGTAACCCTGCCGGTGCTATCAATGGGCTGCTGCTGGACCTGAAATAATTTACTGGAGCCTGACTTCCGGTGCCACAGGGCTATTCCAAGTCCTGCGGTGGGAAGTCAAGCGCTGGTACATTTGTTAATCCCCATTCCCATAGAGTATGGGACTCTATGGGAGTGCGGACACAGTGCAGTGTTAGCAACGGTGCCGGTGAGACCTAGAAAAGTCTGCCTACCATGGCCGATGTGCCTAGCAGGGTCAGACCTGTCAGGCACAGTGGCTCCGGCAGGCAGACTTGTAGTTTGCGAGTTCTGAAACACGGCACCCTTTTTTCCAGACCTCAAACATGTAATGAAGCCCAATGTCTTTTAAGCCATTGGCATCTTAGATCCACTAATTTTGAACAGATAAGCAAAAATCTCTGTAACTCCTCAATTGCATCACTGCCACAGGTACAGAGCTACCACGACATGTGATACCTGAGTGGTAAAACATTTAATCTCTGGAGTAAAGAGACCTTGGCCGTGTGGCTAGCGGTGCAGGCTGCACACCCTAAAACCACTACTGAGTGGTGTAGTTCAAATAAATATATTTCAAGATCGATTTCTTTTTCCAAAGGTTTTAATTAATAAAGTTGGCATGGTGATCTCACTAATTATCCGTTGCTGACGGTATTTTTGTTTGGGATTTATAAAGAACTATTATTATTATTTGGTCTCTCTACTCCATTGTTTACTTGGTGCCACGGCACTTCTTTCAGTGGGTTTGCATCCCAAGCTTGAAAAACTATATTGATACAATCGAATGTAACTATTTTTTGTAATTTAAGGAGTGCCCGACACCACCAGCAATTAAAACATTTAATCTTACCATTGCAAAAATATCTCTATTAATGGTAGACCGAATATTGATCAACATGCCAAAATCCTGGTGTGTGCAGCTTGCAATTGTCAAATAGCTCAAAGAGCGGAGATTTAGCATACTATGTATTGCAAGATTGCATTTTAACTTCCTCGCTTTGTTTTTCAAATCACACAAGGACACCCAACCATCGTTTAACTGTTTCAAATCGATGTCCCACTTTTTACATAATACACAACACTTCTTTTACCAGGGGTATTCACTGTAGCTGACAGTGTTTGTCAATTCGCACAGAACAGTGTTAATATTCACATTTTTGGACAAGCCTAAGCGTGTTTTACGAATGTAGTCAAGGAACCAAATTCAGCATGCACGTCAATACTTAAAGCACCAAATTCAAAGGCAAGAGCCAAGCCTGGGTTGCTTGGTCCCACGCCAAGTCACCTCCTCAGAGAAATGTGCAAGATACGATCCAGCTGCCCCAGAATTTGCTACAATACAAAACAAATGAAAACACCTTTGCTTCCATCGCCTGGATACATTTGTCTAAACGGAGGCTGCCATATTTACAAAAAAATCTCAGAAGACCCACAGGCCAGTGCGTAGCTGATTTTGCAGCTGCTGTAAATGTGCAGACCATAGACAGTTGTTCGAAAAAAGCACACCCAGACAGGAGTATGAGTCTGCCGTAGTAATAGTTGCATTATTTATGGCCCATCTGTATTTCTTTTTGTTGGCACCAAAAGCCACTATCTTAGTTTTATTTAGATTTAAGCTCAAGCTGTTCGCCCCAAAGTATATGGTTGCATTGCTCAAGCCGGCCCTTGATCCTCTTGGTATTAAATCTGATAAAATGGCATCATGTGCATATACAAGGAAAAGGTAGAGAACTCTGCTTAGACTCAGCAAAAACAGACCTTGCAGCAAGTGATTCAGCACAAAGTCTGAAAGAAAAATAAGAAAAAGAAGCAGCCCTGCCAAGCAACCTTATTCAGCACAAAGCATAGGCTTTGGACACTGACAGACTTTTACTTTGGACTTCCTGTTCTACACTCTCCATAGTTTTCATTTTGGTAGGGAAATCCCACCTTGGCATAGGGCAAGATAGGCCTTTTCCAGCTTTTTTTATGCTTGTAACCAAAACCTCAGTTCAGTTGTCTGTGTCTACTTCATGATGCCTGCACATTACACTCTTATTCAATAAGTCAGTAATCCACCTGGAAGCAAATACCCGGTTGGCATGGCACCTGACAATGCCCGACCATCCAACCGGAAAAGCATATTTCTTGGAGCTCTGCGCTATTTCAGTCAATCAGTGCGTGTTTAAGAAATATTTGGTCAGTCTTGAGATACTTTATATATCACATGATTTTATGTTTGGAGACCTTGATGCACTGGATGAGCCTTACCTTTCTGGCAGGTTTTATGTATAGGCCTTGACACATCACCAAATGCAGATGACTAAAGACTAGCTAGCCCCCAGTCCCAACAGTTCTTACATCAGCTTAGCCCCGGGTCTTTTCCATACCTAGCAACTCCCCTGCTTGACACATCACCAAATGCAGATGACCAAGGTCTGCCATAATGAAGGCCATGTCCCTTAAGAAATGCTGAGCTTGTGGAAGACTAAGGAGGAGCCATCAGGAACAGTGTGGCAGTGGCAGGAGCCCGGAGCAGTGATGACTATGAGAAGTAGCGGTCATGGAAAAAAACTCCTAGCTAGAATGTATGCATTTATGTGTGTGCATGAATTCATGCATGCTAGGGATGTGTGTGTTTTTTATATTGCATTAATGAAGTATGTGCATGTTAATAAGGGATTGCATATGTGCATGGGACAGAAAAGTGTAATGTGTGTGTGTGCATGCATGCCCAGGCTTTGTTTCCATAAGTGTGTGTGTTTGTATGGGTTCCAATGTGAGTGAGTGCACATTTGAATGCATGTACCTTCCAGTGAGTGCAAATTGTAATATGTGGACAAGATATGGCCAAGGAGCACTGTGATGTGGCTTGACCTCCATTACAGAAGATTTCTGATTGGGGGAGGTTGTGGGGTCAATGGGGAGAGAACATGGCTCTAGCTTTGCAAAAATTTGCAACATTGCAGGCACTATGGAAAGGACTTCTTACAGGTATATAAATACATTATGGGCATAGCCAACATGCGTATGTTCGTATGTTGGAATACTAAAATACATTGAAGGAGTCAGCAAGGAAATGTTTCTGGCAGTGACATCTGTGCAAAGTGCAAAGTGAATATTATTGTGTCTTTAGGTGGCCAAATTGGCATCTATTGGTACTGCCAGCATTGACGTGTTTCCTTATAGTAGCATTACTGGTAGGGCATTACGTGCAAAGGAAACAGTAATGTTTCATTTGATGGGAATACTGACATGTACTGGCAGAGCCAGCATGGACACTAGAGCAGTCTCAATGCCCCTCTATGACACTTTCGATCTCTCTCTCTCTCTCCCTCTCTCTCCCTCTCTCTCTCTCTCTCTCTCTCTCTCTGTCTCTCTCTCTCTTTCTCCTTGTCTATGTAACCCCTGTGCCCTCTTTGTTTCACTCTCACCTTCCCATGCATACTTTCTCTAATCGTACTTGCATCTTTTTCTCTCTCTGTCATTCCTGCCTCACACATGCACTCTCTGTCTCCCGACTCTTCTGGCGTGTTCTATATCTCTCCCTACCTCTGGTCCCTCATTCAATCTCTTTGCATTCTCTCTCCATGCATTTCCCTGTCTTTCTATCACCCAACGTGCACTCGTGCTCTCTCGACTCACACTCAAGCGTTCGCCTTTCACTTGATCTCTCTCTCTTTCTCTCACTCTGTGTCTCTGTCTCTCTCAAGTTACACCTTATGTATCCCTATCCTGTCACATATGCTCTCTCTTTCTCTCTCTTTCTCTTTCACTCTGACCTCCCTCCCCTCTGAATTCGGTCACTCAACTTCTCCCTGACATCATTGCATACATCCTCATCATCACTCTCACCTTCCGATGCACCCCTATTTTCTCAACCAAACAGCTATAGTACAGCAGTCCAAAATAAATATATGTTCAAGGTTCTATAACAGTACATACTGTAATTAAACACAACAATATGCACTAAACTAAACTTAAACACATTGACAAAATCCACCCCTTTTAAAGTAAGGCAAAAGAATGCAGAATGCAAATATTATGGAAAAAGCAAGGATGATAAAGGTCTTAAAACAGCACAATGTTCACAAAGGATCTGATTTTTGAGGAAATAAGTGGAGGCTTAACCAGTCTCTATGGTTGCAAAAAAGGAATACGGGCACTGGGCATTCCAACAGTATCCTAATCAGTTTTTGGTGGTTTTGACAGTGTCGAACCAGGTTTCTTATCACTCTGAAAGTAGGTCGAACCTGGTTTGATGCAGTGTGTCATGGAGGTTCAAGTGGAGAGTGGGACGTTGAGTCAGTTCGAAATGTGTACTACAGCAATTCTAAGGCAGAGTACAAGGTGTGCAGTTAGGAGGGGTCACTACGGTCTGTTTAAAGTTTGAGCAGTTTGAGATGTCTCATCACTGCTGCTTCCGGCGATGAGAGATACTCCAAGGGAATCGAGTCAATGTCCACTGATGGTTGGAAGTTGTGATCTTGATGGTGCAAATTGCAGTTTTATGCGGTAGACGTTTGATGTTGAGCTGGTTGCGCACATTGGTAACCACTTGATCAGATAGACGTATGATGTCATACTCCCACTGGTTCAAATCAAGGTCCTGTTATGAGCTGGTGGTTGAGCCAAACAGGTGATGGGCTTTGCTTGATATGATGTGGCACTGAGCTGTTTTGAAGTGTGTGCCAAATGCAGCAATGGCAGATCATGTTGGTTTGAATGTGGTGAACTAGGCTTAAATGTGGTTTTATTGGTTCCAGGAAATGGCTGTGCTGTCTCTCAGGATGCTGTGAGTCCCAAGCCAGGGGCTCGGGAACAAGATGAGTCCCTGTGTTCATCACCCACTGGGAAAGGCTGTCAGGGGTCTTTCGCCTCCAGTGAGGTCCTGGGTACAGGTGTTGAAGGACGAAAGTCAAGACTAGCGCCAGCAGCAAGTCACCTCCAATCTTCATTTCATTGCTGGAGGACTTTGGAAGGATCAACTCTCCCATAAGATGCCCAAATTAATTCTTCCTGATATCCAGGAATACGTGCCAAAGATTATTCAAGCAAGGAGTGGTAGATCCCTCCTTAAAAAGGGTAAAGTCCACAGGGAATTGGGTAAAATAAAGCGTGTCTGAAGGGAACCAATCCCTGTTAAAATCCCAAGTAGTATTTGCCTTATTGTATGATACCTCTAGCACTTTTCACTGTATGAATTTTAGGAGACATGAATGAAAGAGAAATCCAGTCAAAAGCAAGATGGTGCATACCTCCCCAAGTCTGCTGAGCTCCTTCTGAGTACACTTACTTTGGCCCCTACCCTTTCCTACAACATCAAAGGCTCTTTGGCAGGCAACACCCTTGCGTAAGGCTGGTCGTTTTTTTTAGGGTGTGTCTTTTGAAGGTGGTTTCCCAGGACAACGCCTGCTAATATGTGTCAGTCTGGAAATAGGTGCTACTGGTCCTCGCAAAGGATCAAATGAGGTTCATAGGACTTAATTACAAGTGTGGCGGACTGGAAACAAGGCTTTCCAACCCCCTTTTTTCCGGAATGCCACACAACGAGTCTGCCTGTCAGGGCTGCTGCGCTCGACAGGTCTGACCCTGCGAGGCGCATCAGCCCCGGTAGGCAGAATCGGCAATGAAGAACTAGAACCATTAGCAATGGTGCTGGTGCTTCAATCTCACCACTTCATAGGACTCCATGGGAATGGGGACTCACAAAATCTGACTTGTAATGTCCTGGGGGTACCAGGAAGTCAGGCACCGGATTTGGGGTTTCAAGGTTTTTATTTATTTATAAATGTATAATGCGCCAGAACCCGCAGGCATCAGGGTGCCGGAACAGGAAAGGAATGAGGATGAAGAGGGCAAAAAGCCATGACAAAAGAAGACAAAGAAAAGCAGATTATTCAAAAAGAGGGGTTTTCAATTTCTTTATAAAACTCAATAAGTTTTCATCCAACCATATTTGCTTTGGGAGTTCATTCCCCTTTTTAGTTGCTAACACAGAGAAAGCTCTGCCCACGCCTCTTGCTCTTTTACACCGAGATGCCAGCAAGTACGACCCATTGCTTGACCATGTAGTTCGCCCTGAGGAGTACAGGGGGGAATTCCCATAAAGACATTTATGAAACAGGGTCAACACTTTAAACTGAATGCATGCTTTCACAGGTAACCAATGTAGGCTCCTTCTGTGTGCTGAAATTGGCTCATGTCTAGGGACATTTTTTACTATCCACACAGCATCATTTTGAAGGACCTGCAAGCATCTCAGACCATTAGTGCCGATTCCGACCATGAGTTCATTACAATAATCTATTCTAGGTGCTATAAGTACGCAAACTAATGTTGCACAATTATCCTCCTAGACATAAGGCTTAATCAATCTCAAAAGTCTTAGGGAATATTGTTTTTTTATTAGGGACGTTTGTAATGTGAGCATCCAGGTTTAAAGACAATTCAAATTTAACAATGAGGGTTTTAACCTTGCCTTATCAACCATCTCATTAAGGTGTTGCTTGATCATGAGACCTTTGTACTGACAGTGCAGCCTCACTGTGGCCTGGGATGAGCCAAAGAGCAGAAGCTGGGTTTTGCCAGCATTTAGGCACGTGCCATCATTAGTCATCCAATTCTGGATTTTGGTGTATAGCATGTTCATCCTCTCACAATATATGGTGTGGGAGCCCCTCACCTCGAACACGAGCTGAGTTTCATCAGCATAATTGGTAAAGTGGACACCTAGTCCTTCCAGGAGATCACAGAAAGGGTGACATAACACATCTAAGAGAGAGGAAAACAAGCATGTGCCCTGTGGAACTCCACATTTTAGCACTTTGTTAGATGAGAAAACATTACCCCAAACAATCTGAGAGACTTGGTTTTATAAGAATGAGTTTAACCAGGTAATAATTCCAGGTAAATAAATAGCAGCCCCTTTCATGTTCATCAAGAGCTTATCATGGTCAACAAGGTTGAAGGCTGCTGACAAATCCAACAACATCAGCAGTCCTACCTTGCCCTCCTCCATAATCCGAAGCATGTTCAACAAGGCACTTTCCGAGCCAAAGCAGGTTCTAAAGCCCTTTTGCTGCGAATGGAAGGGGGTATTCGAGGTAGGTCTAAAGTTCAAATATATTCAAATATATCTTAGCACCACCACAGATTTCTTTAGTAAAGTGGAAACTGAAACTGTCTTTAAGGCATCCGGAACCTGATAGTCTCTTAAAGTACCCTTGGTAAGACACACAAGGAAAGGCAAGAACAAATCCCTATTGGCAAGAGAAACTGAAGGGTGGCGTGTCCCCCAGACAGGTAGTGGGCCTCATTTTTGTTCAAAATGTCATCCAGGGATTCACTAGATGTGTCAGAAAAGTAAAAAAGAGATGTATTACCTAAAATCGGGTTTTCTTCATCAGGCTAGTTACCATACAGCTCCAAGCTACACAACGTATCAGAAATGAAAGACTGTGCGATGGCTATTTCTGTGCAAATGCTTGTTGAAAGGCATCACAATCATGAGTACATGGGGAAATTTCTTGCAACATAGTCTTAGGTTTCTCAAGTTACCTGAGAACTTGGAAAAGTTTCCTAGAGTTATTTCCAGCCTGTGTTATTTGGTTATCAAAATAAGTTTTTTTACAAAGTAGAATCTCAGAGCGGTACACCTTTTCTAATAGTTTGCATCAGGCGCTCTTGGCTCGGGACCGGGATTTAGCCTTCACCCAGTCACGTTCTGCTTTCCTTTTTTATCTTTTACAATCCTGAAGAACGTCAGAGGACCATTTCTGGTCATTAGATCTTTCTCTGACCTTCTTAGAGGTCATAGGAGCTATGCGATTCAATAACTCCAGAAAAATTCTCTTGTATACCAGGATTACGTTGTCAGCGGAAGCTGAATCTGAAGTACCTTGCATAAGAATTACTACACAGGGTTCTAAATCTTTGTAACACATTTTATTGTAATTCCCACTTAGGGCAGTAGAAGAGGGATTCTTTTTGTGGACCAACAGCCTACTCAATACCAAATTCCCACTAGTATCTCAGTCTATCACATTACCTAATTTATGTGTGGGGTCCATACGGTTATCTATGTAGAATCTGTTAGATTCAAACAATTGGACTAAGAGGGAAGCCTCTACATCCAGTTTATTTCCCAACCACCTAATGAAATCCCCTAAGACGATGGATGACGAGTTGGGTCTATAAAGTGAGGAAAGAATAGCTGCCAGGCAACCTCGTAATGAGGCTCCTGGTCGCTCAGCCTAATGTTCTGTTGGCTGTGCAGAGACAGGCTGTCTGATGTGAAAAAAAACAAAACCCTTCAACAGTTGACCTGGGCACATGGTGTTGACATGTTTATGATACAGATCGGATATGACTCTTAATAGTTTTGTGAACTCCCCACCACCATATCAACAGAGGTATGGCTTAAATGATCCGATTACACTGGCACAAGGTTTTTGAGTGTATCATACTTACATAGAAATTGGAATAGCATTGCTATCTTAAATGCAGCATCTGCGCTGCAGTTACTTGGCTGTCATGGCAGCTGTCAACCAGGGCTCCTGTGACCACCTAACCTGCTCGGTGCCTCTGGAGCCAAGGAGTAGTAAATTAGGAGACTGGTGCAGCAAGGCACATGACAGACTATGCTCTTGGCATGGAGCTTATTGAATGGGGGTTCTGATCAGCCTGACTCTTGTGAAAGTTACACCCACAGAAGTGTAAAGGGGTTTTACCCCTTTCCAGTATTTCTATGACCAGCAGGTTACACAAATGTCTTGGCAGCACACACATTAATACAGTATAGCAGAGCCTTTTATGACAACAGAAATGCACAGGGTGAAGAGGTGATGGTAATGAACATCTACATAGCGCAAAACAAAAACAAAAAAATGAATGCATGGAGTATGAACATAAATGAATGAATGAATACATGATAGTTCTACTTACTTAAAAACAATAATGGGAACAGCTCAGAAACATAATTGTCATACATTTGTTTAGATAGAAAATGCTAATAGTTCACACCTAAATGGTACTGACTTTCATAAACTCAAAAGTTGGAAGGCAGCATTTAATATATGACTCAACTTTCCTCAGTCATACAAGCCTCCCAAATAATCTCACCATTTCACATGAACCACTATAAAACACCCCTCTGAGGATGTATAACTCTGATGTAAGCACATATATGTGGCTGACTCTGCCATTTACAGCGTGTCTTTCATAGGCAAATGTCATGCAACCCAGGATACTAGTGTGGCCGTTTACACATGTGCAAACAATGGGCCTTCCATGGAGTTCAATATTTATGCTCGTTTAAATCCCATCAGACGCAATGTAACTCATCTGTGCTCCGAAGGATGAAAGGTTGAGTTAGCACAGCTGCCCATGTTCCAGGCAGCTCTGCCAGTTTTTAATATTTACCAGGTTTTAGTGAAAACCCACTTTTTAATAGTACTCACCTCATTGCTGCTCATGGTATCCCCTTCAGGAGGATGAAAGTCTGAGTCAGGCACACCAGACACTGGATGGCTGCACAAGCCCTACGCCCTGTTCAGAGCTGATATAATGATATTGTCCCATTTAACACTACCCACTTCAGCGATACATATATCATCAGCCCTGGAATGATATCAATCAATTGCCAGGAATTTCATCCTAGATTATTAATGGGGGACAATGTCCCAGACTCATTTACACCTAATTAATTGCAAGGATAGCCCAGCACCTTGACCACCTCACTCTCAACACATCGCACTAATGGTATCTCTCAATTCTCACTTCCCATTCACCAGCCACTGACAAATAATTTGCCAACTGCACAGGCTCACAGCTGCTACCCCTAGATAACCATGTGCTCCACCCATGCAATGCCCTACACAACACTATTTATCCAAGGGAAAGGGGAAGACATTAGCCTAAATGGCAGCTTGGGATAAAAACAAAGGTTGGTGTTCTGGCCAGCAACACCGACCTAGAACCGGATACCAGTGATCTGTACTTATTTGTATTTTTTTAAGCTTATAAAGCAATTTCATCAAAGTGCAGTAAAATTTGATTATATCTGTACAACAGTATGTATCATACAATTGTAAAGGAATTAAAGTAGACAAGAAGTACAAAATTAGTTTGAAAGAGTAGAGTGGAGATGAGCATTGAACGAGTATGGAAGAGAAGCAGGGGAGGTAAGAGGGAGAGAGTTGCCGAGTGGAAAGTGAGACTGAGCGGAAACAAGAAGCAGCACAAGGAGGAGAGGGAGCAGCAAGGAGGAATTGGGATGCAAGTGTAAAGCCCCAACCGTGGAAAAACGTTTAGGCTGTGTAAATTGGACTATCAAGAAGAGATGGGCATTTAGTGTCAGTATTTTGCTGTTTGGTTTGGCAGTTCTGCACACGTGTTATTTGTAGTTGGAGTTGACACATTTTAGGGAGCATTGCAGAACATTACACGATGAAAGAAGGTGCAACAATGTCATAACATTGCTTAGAATATTTAGAGGTTAGAGCCAGGTTGTGTTTAATAGTTTTGCAGCTACTAATAGTGGCAGCAATAAGGGGATTTTAGAATATGTTGTTTTATTTTATATTCAGGAAAGCTTTTGGTAGCAGGTAACATGGTAGCTGAAGTCTCCAGCAGTGAGGTACGCTACGGGTCGTGCTGAAGAAATATGATGGCTGTGTTCTTCCTGAGCAAGAGTTCCACCATTTTGGAATAGGCCTCATTACAATTTGCAGCTTCTGGTAGTTAAGAATTAGCCTGTTTTTTGGAGCTTCTGCTCTTTCCATTTAATTGGAGTTTATGCAACCTTCTCCGGGTGTGCAGACAGTCAAGGTTATGGAGGAAGGGAGACGTGCAGCACAGATAGCAGTGTGACAGGTTGAGCAGCTCACAGGAGCTGAGAACACAATGTTGATTTCAGATTATTGGATTAGTGCTGCTGCTGTGAAGGATGAATCTCATGAGAACAGAGCCTGGTGTCTGGCATGTCAAAGAGGTGGAGCTATGTTTTGAGTAATACTTCCCCCATTGAGAAGAGGCCGGTCCATGTGAACTACAGGTGCCTGAGCAAATATAGAAAATAAATATGAGAAATTCATCCCCAAGAGCGATACCTGTTTTTTCTAAAGAACCTAGTTCCAAAAAGAGATAAGGTATAAGATGTACTAGGGAAGTAACGTGTTCTAAGATTGGAGTAGCATGATGTGATGTAAAAGAGTGTAGCTGAAAGGTTAAAGGTTCTATCTGGAAGTGCTAAAGTGTCTGGTCTCATGAGAAAGCCATTGTATTCCCAGGAGGGGTTGACCTTGGTGTTTTCATTCGCTCCCTGATAGGGCTCTGTTGGGTGTATGCACATCACCAGTTGGCCAAAGCTACCTCAATCAATAAGGAGAGTCTATTGTTGCACCAAAGTATGATATGATATGGCATTTATACTGCGCCTATACACAAGTGTTTCAAGGTGTGACGAGGCAAGGGAGGGGAATCAGAGGGAAGACAGAGACTGCGATCCTCTTTGGCCAGGTGACATTTAAATTGCACAAGTGCAGGGGGATGGGGTAGTGGAAACATGCAGGGGGAAACGGTAGGGGGCAGTGCCGTACATAGGATATCAGTAAAATAAATAAAGACAATAAATTATAATAAAAGTGCAGCTAGTGGATGGTAAGTGCAAGAATAAGTGCAGACATCGGGTGGCAAGTGCTAGTAGGGGCTGTAGGGATACAGAAACGGTCCCCGAGTACAAGGGTTGCCAGGGGCGCAGTGCAGGTGTACAACTGGTGGGGAAGGGACCTGGGCCCAAGATCAGAGCATAGCCAGGTAACCAGTGCAGTTTCATTTTCAACCAGGAGATCAGCAGGGGCGAGGAGGAGAGAAAGCAGAAGCAAAGAGGAAAGTCTTGAGGTGCTTCCGGAACCAGAGATTGTTCTCCTCAAGTTTCAGAGAGGCAGGGAGACTGTTCCAGAGGGAGGTCCAGCAGACGAAACAGATCTACTGCCAACTCGCTGCTTGGAGAAGCGACTAACCGTGAGGGAGATGGAGGTGAATGGGCGAAGAGCTCGAGAAGGAAGATATTTAGGAAGAGAGAGTTGAAGGTATTGAGGCCCCATGTCCCAGAAGGCCTTGTGGACAATGCAGAGGGATTTGAACTTAATCCTCACTACCACTGGGAGCCAGTGCAGGGATTTCAGTCTTGGAGAGGTATGATCACTGGATTTGAGGCCAAGGACAATTCCTGCAGTACTGTTTTGGATAAATTGCAGAGGGAGGAGAGTAGAGGCAAGCAGATTTAGAAAGAGGCTGTTGCAGTAGTCCAGCCTAGAGAGAACCAGAGCTCTGGAGACAGTGAGCTTCTGGGGAAGCAGAGAAAAGGAAGAATACCTCTGAGGAGGTGCAGTTGGTAGTGTGACTTCTTAGAGATGTCAGAGATGTGAGGAGATAAGGAAAGTGTGGAGTCAAAGATAACTCCAAGGTTTTTAGCCTCACAGGTGGGAGCATATAGTGTATATGAGTAACTGAATATAGTGAGCAAATCACATCACATTGTTTACTGTAAACGGTACAGTTACGTCATCTTTTAAGGGGTTGCATTTAGATATACATGACAAATGAACTATAGGGGATGTTTAGATTTCTGTATAGGTGTTAGCCAATGGGAAGCGTGGGATTATGCTGATCTGATATGTTTTGCTTCTGGTAGTTTGCAGTTGTCCACTATAAATGCACGTGTCCAGTGTGTTTTCTGTTCTCAGTTTTACGGGAATGACTGACACTCCTGGCCGTATTTGCATGTACGAAAACCTTATTTTCCTTGCAAGCATTGCACTTCTTACTGGTCCGCTTGGGGTTGTTTATATCAATCAGTTTTTAGGCAAACCCTACAAGTGTAGAGTGAAATAAGAGGGAGGATGGGACCCTGGAATCACTTGAAGACGATGACAAGAAAGCAGAAAAGGAAAGAAGAGGTTTTGAAGATGACACCTAGCTTTTTGCCAGAGGATGAGACTGTAAGAGGAGTAGGAGGGAAGAGTATAGTGGGTCGAGAAAGAGGGCGAGGTTGAGTATTAGCTGGAACAAAGAGAAAGGCAGTGTTAATTGAGTTAAGATAGAAAAGTGAGAGGTCATCCATGATTGGATAGCAGAGAGGCAGCTGAAAAAGGAGAAAATGAGAAGAAGATTTGGATGTCAGCGTAGAAGTGACAAGATAGATTGAATGAATTAATGCGATCAGAGAGTAGAATAGTATATAGGGAAATAAGAAGGGAACCTTGGTTGGAGCCTTGAGGGACTCTGTGCTGCAGGGAATGGGGAAGAAGTGGAATCAGACCAGGATACAGAATAGAAGCTGTTCAACAAGTAAGAATCAAACCATTTCAGAACTCAGCCTGAAAAACCCAAGGGCAGAGAGAGAGGACATAAGAAGACAGTCATTGAAAGTCAAAAGTAATCACATCAGACAGCACAACTCGCCTCTCCCTCTTGTCCGACTACCCCTTGCCATCTATGTTGTTGCTGATCCTGGGGACAAGAAGTCACCAAAAAATGGGTGGGTCTTTACAAGACTCATTGGTTTTTCATTACCTACATTACATTGTGTGTGCCTCAGTGGCATGCCACGTTCTCTGCCTCAGCCGTTCAACCTTCTAATAATGTCTCATACTGACATATTATCCACCATGGGAGCAGGTTTTTTATCATCCTCAGGAGGAAGACATTCTTTGTCTGGCATGGCCGGCTGTCAATGCACTGACTCCACCCCGACCCTAATGACCACTCAGAGCTACTGAAATGGCTTAACCTATCTCAAATTTTGCATTGCGTATAACAATAGCTCTAATTAAGAAGAAAGGTTGGTATACACCTGCCATTTGCAACACTCTGCCCATCACTACTAGGGTTTCAGAGGTAGTTGTATGCCATGATATCTTCCTATTTACTATCACATAGTGCTGTGTTAACCTGCATTAATCTATGAGTGATGAAAAGATGGGAAAGGGGCACTGAAATTTAAAAATCTTAGCTTTTGACATGCAGTAACATGATATTAAGGCCCTGATGCACAGAGCGTTTTCCAGTGGCAGTTTAACATATAAAATGCTTCTGTGAATTAGGCTCTAAGTCTCCCCATTTTACAATAACTATTTGTAAATTAAATCGTTCATTCCATTGGCTGAATGAAAGGATGCACGAGGCGCTCCTGAAATGTGGCTGACAATTCCCCAGCTCGTCTGGACTTTCTGAGGCCCTGGCATTGCAGAACATTTCTCTACGTAATGTTTCATTGCCCTCCACAAGATGCAATGATGAGCACCACACACCAAAATAGGAGACATTCTGAGCCCGCTCTACCAGAGTGCCATAGGAGTGACCTTGCAGCACTAAACCTTCTCATAAAAAATGACCCACCAAAAGTTGTCCTTCTCTTTCCGTCCTCAGACAATAAGCTCAAGCGGCCCCCCAGGCCTAAGACTGTATCTACCCTCAGATTAGTCTTTGCACCGTATCAATCTGTACAGGATCCTAGCATGTACATATGATGTAAAACTGCCCTGCACTCTCTGCCTCCTCTGGGGGTGTTTTTTTCTGCCATGTCCCCACTCCCCCACCCCCCCTGCTTACATCTGTCTGTGCATTTTACTAAAGAAGACCTGTTTGTTACACAAAAGATAACAGTATTGGCTTTGCCACTGCTTGTTTATCTCTCCTTGGCCCTCTTCTGCTTGAAGGCGAATCTTGAAGGCAATTACACTCTGTAGTTGATGGCTGGGTCTGGCTGCTGGAGCTGCCAGAGTGAGTTGAGATGTTACTAATCACATGTGTTCATTTTTTCCAACAGACTATTTCCTTATAGCACAGGGCAGCTTGCAATATCTGTATAAAAGCCTGGATACAATGTTCTTATTACAGGCTAGGTGTGACATCGCAAATGACCTGTAGTAGGGAAATGACAACAAACCTGGTTAGTAATCAGTAATGTCGCTTCAGTTGTGATGTCACAATGCCTGCTGCCTGAGTCAGCACTTAGGTGAACTCCAGCTGTCACTGCAGCGGTTAAAGGCATGACACACTTTTCAAATTCCTTGCTTGTTGAATAGTTTTCTGTGACAGTTTACAGCGATAAATTGGCAAGGAACAGTTTATGGAAGAATGTTTAATGTGTGCACTGCTGAGGTTTAACAAATGTGAGCAAAAAGCTGCAAGTTATTACTTATCCTACAGCACGAAATTAAAACACTTTTCCAATGCATTTTATTACAATGCTTAAACTATTTTTCTGCAATACATTCAAAGCTCTATATTTGCAATTGTAGATCCATATTCTACATTGATAATATTGATCAGCAAATGGAAGCTCCCTTTTTTTTATTTGTTTATTAATTTTAACATTTGAATTCATATGGCATAACATATATAACAATCCATTCTCCTTCACAATTAATTTCCCTCTTCGTTTTTCAATACATCTCAAATTTCCATAAACAACACAGATATTTCCCAAAGTTCACTATTCAACAATAGATAATAGATGGGAGGGTTAATCGATTGGCAAAGTCCTTGGAGAAGGATAAAGAATCCGAAAGAGAGGAGAAACAACAACAAGAGAAAAAAGTTGGTAGGCCATAAATTCATCAATTTAGTATCAAGGGTTCATAAAGTGCTTCATAAGTCGCGGTTGAAAAAATATGTGTTCTCTGTCTGAAACAATGGGTTCCAGGTCTTCATGAATTTTGAGAGTTTCCCTTTAAGTATGGCTGTAGGTTTCTCAAGGCCTAGCAACTTCCACACCTTCACCCAGCAGAATGCCATATGTGGACCCTCCACCGCCTTCCAGAATCAGGCTCTTGTAATTTGAACGGCTTTGAGCAACTGAGAAACCAGAGCTGCTCTACATCCTGACATTGGAAAGGACCCATCTTATGGAGTGTCTCCCAATATTAACACCCGTGGGTCCATGGGGATCAGGGATCCCGTGATTTCCTTGATTTTTGACCGCACTTCGAGCAAAAATGTCTGAATAACCGAACAGTGCCACCACATATGGGCTAAATCTCCCTGTTCTCCGCATCCATGCCAACAAGTATCAGGGTGTTCTGGGTTCATTCTGTGGAACTTGCTTGGAGGCAGATACCACGTAAAGCAAACCTTAACAGCATTCTCCTTCACTATAATGCATTGTGAACTCTTCTGGGCCCTGTGCCAGTTCCGCTGCCAAGACTCCCCTGAAATTTCTAAACCCCTGTTCCCTCTCCCAGGCTAGCATATAGGGGAGCTTTTCTTCTAGGGGATGTAACATGTGGATAATTTGTGGGATTGTTGACCGTCCAGGATTCGAAGTTGTACACCAATCGGATTTCTTAACGCAGCTCGGCGAGTGTCCTTATTATTCAACCAGTGCCGAAGCTTTATATACCTGAAACATTCCAATTCTGAGAGGCCAAATTTATCTTTGCATTCTTGGAACGTCAGGGGTTCCTGATGTACATACAGATCTCTCAATCTCAAGGGCTTATCTGGACTCCAGCTTTGGTATGATCTGGTGCATAAGCCTGGCGTAAATGCAGGGTTTTGAGTAATGGGAGACAGCTGGCCCAGTCCTGATGTGATATCCCTCTGTGTGCATGCTCTATCCCAACTGTGGAGCATGACTAACGTAGTGGGTAATAGCTCACCTCGATATGCCTAAGCCACTTTGGGGAGAAATAAGAGCTGAGCCAAAGGAAATGGAGCTAGCGCTTGTTCAATCTCTTGCCATTTAGGAGGCTCCTCCGGGCTCCCCCACGACAACATTGGCGCCACCTGGGCTGCCCTATAGTAGAACAAAATTGAGGGGAGTCCCAGTCCACCCTCCATCCTCCCTCTTGTAAGGAGCTTACAATGAATTCTGTTTTCCCCTCCTCTAGATGAACTGGCCTATCTCTCTTTGTATAGCTATGAGCTTGTTCTCAGGAATTAGCACTGGCAGGGATTGAAAAGCATACAGGAGTTTCGGGACAAGGGACATCTTCACTGCACTAACCCATCCCAACCACAAAATCTCCTGGGAATCCCAATGTTGCAGCCAATCTTTAGCTTCCTTCAGTAAGATACGGATGTTCCCTTTAAAGAGGCCTGCATAGGTTGGGGTCAGTTTTATTCCTAATTACGAGATAACAGTGGAAGACCGTGGGATGTGAAACGCTGCCTGTATATCCTCCAGCCTAGAGGGGGTTTAAGTTAAGGCCATTCATACCCATTTAGTTGGGTTCACCTTAAAAACTTGATGGCACAGAGTAATACTACTGTAGCATTAAAAGCATTGAAAGACACCTGGGCATAACAAGATTACTTTTAAGGTGGGGGCATGGACTGGAATCTTTTGCCAGGTAATTGGGCTCTGAGGGTGCTTCCATTTTCCCTTTGAAGAATGCACCATCAAATCCCATTTGTCATTTCAGCCCCTTTCCCTGCCACTATTCTTTTACCTCCCTGTGCTTTCCCTTCCTCCTGTCTCTAATGCAACTTTCTCCAGAAATATACATCTCCCCAGCTGAGCACAGTCCCGCAATCAGTCAGTGAGCAATGAATGGACCGAACAGTGGCACAAGGCCTCAAGCAGCTGACATCTTTATGACTTGCTAT
The DNA here is from genome assembly GCF_040938575.1 of Ambystoma mexicanum. Lineage (NCBI taxonomy): Eukaryota > Metazoa > Chordata > Amphibia > Caudata > Ambystomatidae > Ambystoma > Ambystoma mexicanum. The sequence continues at coordinate 1,277,415 of NW_027182487.1, forward strand.
TGCCTTGTGTAAAGTTGGGGTTATGTTATCCCTAAATGTCAATCATCTGTGCTGTCGCAGCAGGCTGTTGGTACCAGAAGGATGTGTAGACAGTTATCAATAGCTGACAGTCTCCCATGTGTTATACGAGCTACATTGGCCCCAGATGCGCATGATACATTCTGCAGGAGCAAGCTGTGATATGCCCATGCATTATTGCTGCTATAACCAAGATACCTCTGCGGCAAGTCTGTCACACTTCCTGAAGTCCAATATTCACAATGAGAGACACATGCACTTGTCTCTTCCCTGCAGATTTCTGTGGTGTTACTGAAACTCTAATGTCCTTGTGGAAAAACGTATTTCAATGCATGTTTGCACCCGGGCAAAGGGCTATGACTGGGGCAGTTATTGCCCTGTTGCAAAAATGTATTGAAAGATTAACACTCTCATTTTAAATGGGGTGCTTATACACATGGCAATGTAAATGCGAGGTATAATGCATTCACACCCCCACATCTGTGATCAACTATCAACTTCCTGAAAGTCCAATATTCACAGTCAGTAACACTTGCAATTGCTACTTACCTGCAGAGTGCAGTGGTGTCACAGAAACGTTGCAAAGGTGCAACCACAGTTAGCACTAGGGCAAACATTGTCCTAGTGGAAAAGAATATTTCAATGCTTGTTTGCCGAAGGGTAAGCCTCATTACAGGTGAGTCTGTCTGGTAAATATGGCAGAGTCAGTAGTACCGGCATTATTCCACCATTTTTGATTTTGCTCCGAGTCTGCGGGTAGTGGCAGTGAACTACCAGGCTGAACTGCCAGGTGCTCAGGCGCTATGGCAGAGAAATGATAAATCACTGGCACCATTATCAACAGTGCCGGTGATTGAGTAGTTCACATCCATTACAGTCGTTGCTGGCACCCATAATATCCCGGTAACACTGGCATATCGGGTGCTGGTAGCTGGAATGGCAAGTTTGCTGATAACCAGCCGTTAGTGCAGATGGGTTAATGGCAAACTCGTAATAAGGGCCCATGAGTGGGGCAAATATTGCACTGGTGCAAAAATGCATTGAAAGATTAACACCCTCATTTTAAATGTGGCGTATTGGGACATGGCAATGTAAAGGCAAGGCGTAATGCATTCACGCCCCACTTTACTCTCTTCCCCAAATTCATGCTGACGCCAGGGGCATGAAGCAGAGGTAAGCTCTGTGCCGTGCTCCCCTTCACAGGCCGGAGATACATGAAGCAGAGGTAAGCTCTGTGCCGTGCTCACCTTCACAGGCCTGGAGGGACATGAAGCAGAGGTAAGCTCTCTGCCGTGCTCAACTTCACAGGCCTGGAGGGACATGAAGCAGAGGTAAGCTCTCTGCCGTGCTCCCCTTCACAGGTCTGGAGGGACATGAAGCAGAGGTAAGCTCTCTGCCGTGCTCACCTTCACAGGCCTGGAGGGGCATGAAGCAGAGGTAAGCTCTCTGCCGTGCTCAACTTCACAGGCCTGGAGGGGCATGAAGCAGAGGTAAGCTCTCTGCCGTGCTCCCCTTCACAGGCCTGGAGGGGCATGAAGCAGAGGTAAGCTCTTTGCCCTGCTCCCCTTCACAGGCCTGGAGGGGCATGAAGCAGAGGTAAGCTCTGTGCCGTGCTCCCCTTCACAGGCCGGAGATGCATGAAGCAGAGGTAAGCTCTGTGCCGTGCTCACCTTCACAGGCCTGGAGGGACATGAAGCAGAGGTAAGCTCTCTGCTGTGCTCAACTTCACAGGCCTGGAGGGACATGAAGCAGAGGTAAGCTCTCTGCCGTGCTCCCCTTCACAGGCCTGGAGGGACATGAAGCAGAGGTAAGCTCTCTGCCGTGCTCAACTTCACAGGCCTGGAGGGGCATGAAGCAGAGGTAAGCTCTCTGCCGTGCTCCCCTTCACAGGCCTGGAGGGGCATGAAGCAGAGGTAAGCTCTCTGCCGTGCTCCCCTTCACAGGCCTGGAGGGGCATGAATCAGAGGTAAGCTCTCTGCCGTGCTCACCTTCACAGGCCTGGAGCGGCATGAAGCAGAGGTAAGCTCTCTGCCGTGCTCCCCTTCACAGGCCTGGAGGGGCATGACGCAGAGGTAAGCTCTCTGCCGTGCTCACCTTCACCGGCCTGGAGGGGCATGAAGCAGAGGTAAGCTCTCTGCCTTGCTCACCTTCACAGGCCTGGAGGGGCATGAATCAGAGGTAAGCTCTCTGCCGTGCTCCCCTTCACAAGCAGAGGTAAGCTCGCTGCCGTGCTCCCCTTCACAGGCCTGGAGGGGCATGACACAGAGGTAAGCTCTCTGCCGTGCTCCCCTTCACAGGCCTGGAGGGACATGAAGCAGAGGTAAGCTCTCTGCCGTGCTCACCTTCACAGGCCTGGAGGGGCATGAATCAGAGGTAAGCTCTCTGCCGTGCTCCCCTTCACAGGCCTGGAGGGACATGACACAGAGGTAAGCTCGCTGCCGTGCTCCCCTCCTCAGGCCTGAACAGAGGTCAAATGAATGGATTCATTTGGAATCCTCCTGAGTTCTGCACGGGGTCAAGCCCAAGCAGAGTCCTTAGCAATCCATCAGTAAACCTGCAAATTGTATGGGAGAGGACATATCTTTGCAAGCAGGAAGAAGGACAGCCATGATACACAACTGAAGGGACAAAGTTATAACTTCATCTGAATACTAAGGCAGTCAGAAATAATATATTGTAAATTGTAAAAGCGTTTACTTTTTCAAATGAAAGAGTAACAGCAAGTTGGCCTCGCTTTTATTGTTTCCTTCTCCCATCCACCACGTGATAGTCAGAACCGCATGCAGTGGACACCAGAGAAGGCAAGTGCTGAGGTTTGTACTCCTCTGCATGCAGTTTTTAATTTCATGTAAAAAGACCCTCTATGAGATTTGCATTCAGCGAACGTTTGCCTTGATACTAAATGCACTTCCAACGCTGGAGAGCGTTTGCAAGGTGGCCCTTTGTCTTTTAAAGTGACTACATGGGGGTGGGAAACATGAATCTGAAAACTGTGCCCTGCGATAGTTCAGCATATTAACAACTTGCTTCAAAAATTGTTCTGCAATTTGTAGTTGCAGCTTCATGTGCTGCACTAGTCAAAAGGACCCTTCATGCCTCTGTGGATGGCAAACTGAGCTCCATTTTCAACAGCAACCATGGTTGCAGTGCCAAGAAGTGTACCCAATCCAGAATAAAGCACTATACAAAAGTGTTATCTTATAAATATTATGAAGCGCACATCGTTAGTGTGAGGCACAGGACAGTCAGGGTAATCTAGAGGGTACGAGGGCTGTTTGCAAGATTCTGAGTGAATGTTTATCTGAGGTATTGGGTGAATGAATTCACATTGTCATAATCAATTACACAAACTTTCCTCACCTCAAATGATACAGACTGAGACAGCAGTGGCTGAGGATGAGCACTTTGCTGAGAGTAAAAGAAACATTCTTTGAGCCATAGCACACCTTACAGTAAAGCGTTAGAATTCATGTGGGAAACTGCACCAATGCCCTAAATTATACAACCATCAAATAACTTAACAAATGTCCATATCCCACCCTATCTTTGTTTGCTCCTTAATTGACCTAATTAAATGCTTGGCTTTAGTGGTTGTACTTAATTTTAAGGTACTAGCAAAGCTGCCCATCCTATAAACATAGTTTATCAGTTTCACCTTAGAGATAGCGAGAAAAGGCAAAGAAAGGGCGGCCTGAGACAACATAGAATTCTAAACAGAGCTTGTAACATGCCAGGAAGGGGGGCTTTTGAAAGGTTCTCTATCCGAAATGTTTGGCAATATGCCAATCCACCATATATAGGCCTCTGTGGGTCCATATGGCTGGTTCCCATCTGGCATTTTGCTGATATCGGGCTTCGCTAAAGTAATGTACCTATCATCCTCACTATCTTCTGCCCCTCTTCCCATCACAGCCCAAATACACCTCACGTTCTGTTCTCTCCATTTCGCTTGAGTAAATGAACATCTGTGACCATCACTTCTCATCACAACACTTTACACAACATGAGACTGTTGTACATACCTCAGAGAAAAGAAACCAAATATTTGAATGAGGGGGTTCAAGCCCACATTCTGGCTGTAGAATGACAGAAATACTTGGAACTTTATGACTTCAAAATAGTTTACTTCTTGCACAGCTGGGCAGACAAGTTCGGCTGAGGAGGTGCAGTGCTGTTCCAGAAGACAAGAGTGCTCAATGTGGCTACTGGTATACAAATACAATGGCTGCAACAGGGGCAGAGGCAGACATATGAAGAAAGTCACATAGGTTCAGTAGAGAAGCAGACATGCGCCCTCTGAACAGCCTTCCCTCAGTTCCTCTTCCTCTGTTAAATATACTGCTTAAGCTAATCAGAAGTTCAGAATCACCGCCGGCCAACCAAAGCCAATCAGAAGTTCAGAATCATCCCTGGCTAACCAGAGAGATGATTACGAAAGTTCCACAAAGATACACCGATTGCAAGAGGCGCAGCTGCTCACGTCAACTTTTCCATCATTAGTGCCTTATTAAAAGTTGTGCTTATTTCCCCAATAATCAACAAGTTGTTGACTCAATGGTATTTGCAAAGGTTTTCAGTATGTATAATGAAGACAATACTCTCTCGCTGTTTCTGCAATTATAGATGTATCTATGCACATGAGGCATGACAGGGATTTTACATTTCTAAATATTACTTTTCACCGCTGGCTTTCCCATTGAAAACAGGCAGAGAAAGACAGGAATATAATGCAGCATAGCTGTGCTAAATAACCTTAAAGGACAGAAACATATTACTTAACTACTGCTGTGGAGCACATAACAATAGTGTGTGTACTTTAACAATGGAAACATTGAATTATAGGTCCAACTCATTTAGGGTTCAACTCAAACAAACGGAACGATATCACAAAGTTTACAGCAGTAATGTAAAAACATCACACAGGAGGAAATAGAGGAAGAGGCAGCCCAAAGCACTCGAGAAATTGGGGATCGATTCCCACTAGGGTAATGATGAGCACATTGTAGCAGCCATGATGAATGTAAGCTTACAAATGTGTGTACACACTTCATGAACAGAGTGTTGGCATTGGTAGTGTAGAGGCTTGAAAACTGGAGATGAAAATGGGAGTAGAGTGGATCACATGATGCAGCAAAGCCAGAGGGGTATGTTCTCCACCAACTGCCACCCCCAAATAACACAATACATTAAACACCTAATAAAAATGTCAAACAGCTGGTGGGTGGTAAAACCTTGAATGTGGCACAGCACCAAACATGGGTGATTGCCAACCCCAAGAAAAGCAAAAGAGAATTGAAGAATGTGTGGCCCTAATGCTGGCACATGATGGCAGGAAAGTGTCAGCAGCACCAGATCCAATGGCAGGTGCTGGAGAGGTGAGAGGTTCTGAGCATGTCCTGGCCCGGGTGAAGTGCTACAGGAGAGAAGAGACACAGGGGATGCCCCGATAACCAAAGGGGACAATAGTGACGTATATATCAATCTTTTCTATCCACAAGTAGATGGCATAGCAATGACTGTACAATGACTGAGAAGTGAATCAGTAACACAGAGGATCACGTGATGCAATTGGAAGAGGCAAACCACTTTCTCATGGCTTAAAGAGCATGAATGATAGAGTGGAGGAGAATGACGTATCAGAAGTCACCATAAATGATCTGAGGGCCTTCAAGATAAATGCACAAGGTCCAGTGGAGTCATTGATGGATATAATAGTGAGCAATACTGTACCCGAAGCAAAGGTGTTTAAGTTATTTCTTGGGGTGATAGCACATCTGACACTGGATCCCCAAACCCTCCTTGGGAAGCAGTCCAGATCAATCATCGCCAGTATCATCAATAAAAACGGTAGAGATGCCATCCTCCTAGAAAGACATTCAATGCAATAGCAACTGGGTCAGCTTTTACCCTGACTTAATGTTGGTGGTATGGCGAGCCAGGAAGTAGGTTAGAACAGTCAAGAAGCCATTCAGAGAACATGGGCTCTATTATGCCATGGTGCACCCCAAGAAGGTTGTGGTCAGCAGTGTAGGAAACATTTAATTTCTTACAGGCCCAGGTGCAGTGCCACAATTTGTGGTAAGGTTTACTCCATCATCATGAAGCCTGACCAGAGTGAAGCTGGGGACTGCTTGCAGATGCAGAATGGCAGTGCAGGGGTGGCATCAGGTGGGTATATGGCATCTGAAAAGAGAGCACTGTTGTACCTCACACCTGCCCATGTCTAGTTGGATATGGGTGTCTTCCCTGGCTGGACTACACCATTTTATCATATATGTATATAAGTGTGTATACTCAGAATATAATACAGCATCTAGTGCTCTCCCACTTGATCTCATTCTCTCATGCTCTTTTGCTTTCTGGAACCATGTCTCACATTTCCGTCACAGTCTAGATACTGCAGGCCTGGACGCCAGAGGCAAACAATGATGCGTACAGAAGTGTGACATGCTGTACGTTTAACTTCCGGAGTCACAGTATTAAGACAGTGAGGAGGAGGCAGCCAGAGGCTGCAGCAGGCAGGTAGATGGGGGTGGGGTTTGGGAGTGGGTGGAGGGAGGCAGAGGGTTGCATGCATAAGAGGGGGATTTGGGTAAAGAACTGGGAGAGGGCTCCTTATAAATGGCCGATCCTGATGAAGGTGGCCTTCAGGTTTGGAATCCTCAAGGTTGGCCTTTTTTTAGCTGACCATCGGGCATGGATTTGTACATGTATGTTTCATTCAGTCTTTCTCTCGCTCTCTCTCCCTCTCTCTATTACCCTCCCGCTCTTTCTCTCATTCTATATCTCTCTATGTTGGGAAGAGTCATGTTGTCTGGTGTGCATTTGCTAGACCCACACAAGCCATAGCTGACAACATCATGACCAGTGAAAAAACACAAACATTTTGAAAGAGAGGAAAGAGGAGGCTGCTTATTTGTTGTGCTGCACAGTACAGTGAGAGTAGCAGTAACAAATGTATTCCCCCTGATGGCTGGGTCTGGTATTATTCCCCCTGATGGCTGGGCCTGGTATTATTCCCCTGATGGCTGGTCTGGGTATTTGGAGACATATATTCACATCACAAGTGTTATGCAGAAATGTCATCATCACAATGAGGACACATGGCCCATAAGAGGGAAGGCAAGGGAGATGCAGATATGCTCTGCAGAAAGTGCTGGGGTGCTGAGATATGCATTAATATTACTGTCATACTATGAACATTAAACATGTCTTGCAGAGCAAAGCACATTATAAAATACCTAGAAACGCCATATAATTGTTTTCTAATAGCAGTTTATCATTACAAGTTAGACAGTCTGGTACATTACTATATAATGTTTCTGAAACAGACAATGCAGAGTAATATTAAATAAGAGGTTTCTTGGCTGCTTTGCATAAAATCAGGGAACATAATAATGACCACAGATATTTATATTGGACAAACTTATCTGTGATTAAATGTATTTTCTTGGTGTTCATTTCATTTTTCACAACACTCACACTAATACTAAAGTGTTTTAACAGTGAACCATATATATTCATTATGACAGCCTTAGTATTCAGATGTAGTTGTAACATCTGTCCTTCATTTGTGTCTCAGTGCTGTCCTGCTTCTTGTTTGCAAAGATGTTTCCTCTCCCGTATGCTGAAAGTCAAAATACTGGTGGTTTACAGACTGCAGAGATCTGCACATGCCCAGCAGTCCCCAAAGTGCAAAAAAATCCAAAATGTAGTTAAAGGTATTTCTAGGTGATGATTTCACAATTAATGATTCCTAATGAAGAACTGGGCCAAGGAAGAGGAAGGCAGGAGTAATGTAAAAGGGAGGCTGTGCTAATGTGAATGGTTACTAGTACGTATCTACGATAAGGAAGAGAGAGGCAGTAAGAATGGGAATATGTTACTAATAGGGTACCCGGACGAGGACTAGGGAGATAGCATTAATGTAATGGTTTACTAATGTGGTACCAGGGTGAGGGTTACGTAGGCAGTGGAAATGTAATGGATTATAATTTGAGTTTTGGGAAGAAGAAGAGGGAGGTGGGGCAATGTAAAGGATTACTAATGGTGCACCATGACGAGGAGGACGAAGGCAAGGGTAATGTAATGTTTAACTAATTTATTTAAAAGAAAATGTATTGGTATTCATAGTATACAGCAGCAATTTGCTTCTCAGTTCGTTTTCTTGTAGCTACTATGTGCAAAGCTATATCAAACAAAAAGTAACCACAAAATCAAACCGAAAAAAACAAACCAAAATGTCTTCATCTTTACCGCTGCGTTTAAGGACCACATTTGTCCATTCTAGGGCATACAGTTATACATGGCAACTCCGTTAACATCTGGGGTTTCCTCGTCTGAACGACTCAGATACCAGTGTTCTGGGCATCTCGAGTATAGGCGTAGCTTGTAAATGGAGGCTTATCATCTGATGGGTGGAACATATCCCAAGCCAGTGCCTTCCAGGCCTCATATGCAGGACCTGCTTTGTCTCCAGCCCTGGCCACCACATCGCTCCATACCCTCGTCTCTGCATTACACCAATGTTCCAGTTCACTATGAGGGTATTGCGGACCACCTGCTTTTTTCCACACCATTGCTATAGATCTTTTGGCCAGTATGCATGCCATATCCATTAATTTAATTATGTGTCTGACTTTACTAATCTTTGGATAGGCCCCCAGCAGGCATTCTTTAGGCGTCCATTCGTACCTGACCACCCCAGCTTTCCTGCAGGCCGTCTCTATTTTAACCCAGAATTGTTGCACCCTCGGGGACTCCCAAAACATGTGCATTATTCCCGACACCTCCTCTGCCCCGCACCAAGGGCAGCATGGGTTTACCTTTGCATTGAATTTGGCTATCCTACTTGGAGTCCTGTAGGTCCTGTGCAGTACATTCAGCTGGATTAGTCTAAATAAGGCATTTCTTGAAACTTCCTGGTGGAATGCTAGGATTCGTTCCCACTCCTCCGTAATGACAGTTCTCAGGTCCATTTCCCACCCTTGTTTTAGCTTACTACTCTTGGGTTTGGACCTGTCTGCCAGCCAACTATAAAGCTTGGAAACAGGTTTCCATCCATCGCCCAGGTTATAAAGTAGTGGTAGTAGTGAGTCAGCCTGTGGTTCTTGTAATGTTTAACTAATGGTGTACCAGGACAATATAGGAGGAAGTGGGAATGTATTAGAAATGGAGTACCGGGCTGAGGAATCAAGAAGCACAGGCAATGTAATGGATTATTACAGGGGTACTGTGACGAGGAAGAGGGAGGCGGGGGTAAAGTAATGCATTACTAATGGGATATCAGATGAGGAAGTGGGAAACGTGAATAATGCAATGGATTACTAATGGCCTATTGCAATGAGGAATAAGGTGGAAGGGATAATGGAATGGATTACTAATGTGGTACCGAGATGAGAAATGAGTTGGCCAGTTTAATATAATAGATTATTACCGTGTATACCCGGTCGAGAAAGGAGGAGGAGGCAAGGGTAATGTATAGGAGTACTAATAGGGTACAGGACGAAGGAAGATGTGCAAGGAGAAATGTAATAAATTACTAAAGGGATACCGCAATGGGGAAAAGAGAGGCACAAGTAATGCAATTGATGACTTATAGGGCACGGGTCAAGGAAGAGGGAGGCAGGAGTTGTGCTATGGATTATTACCTAGATTAGGAAGAGGGAGGCGGGTGTAATGTAATTAATTACTAATGGTCTAACAGGATGAGGAAAAGCGAGGCAAGGGTATAGTGATGGATTACCAATGAAATACCAGGATAAGGATGAGGAGCGGGGTAAAGTAATGTATTAATAACATGGATACGGTTTGATGAAGAGGGTGGCAGAGTTAATGCAATGGTTTACAATATGGTGTACCGGGATGAAGATGAGGGACAAGAGGGAATGTTAACGGATTAGTAATGGGGTTCTGGGACATAGAAGAGGGAGACGGTGGTAATGCAATGGCATACTAATGTGATACCAGGACAAGGAAGATGAAAGTGGGGGGTAATGTAAAGGAATTTTACTGGGGTGCAGAGGAAGAGAGAAGTTGGAGGTGTGGGTAATGGAATAATTACAGATTGGGCACAGGGATGAAGAAAGGGGAGACAGTGATAATGTAATGGGGTGAATGAATGTGGTACCGGAGAGAGGAAAAGGAATGCAGCATTAATTAAGTGGATTCTGAAATGGCGACCGGAACAAGGATGAGGGAGCCAGGAGTAATGTGATGGATAAGTAATGGGTAACTGGGCGGAGGAAGGTGGTGGTGGGGTAATGCAAAGGATTGCTAATGGCTACCAGGATGAGGAAGAGCAAGGCAGGTTAATGTAGGTGGTTACTAATGTGATACCCTTGGTGAGGAAGCGGGAGACAGGGTAATGTGATGGATTTTTAATGGGTTACCGGGACAAGGAAGAGAGTGGTGGTGGAAATTCCATGGATTTCTAATGGTATAGCAGGGCAAAGAAGAGGGAGGCAGGGATCAAGTAAAGGATTACTAATACTAAATACCTTTCTCAACAGATTGCTCCACACTGAACAGAAGAGCGTGCAAACAGCCCTCCACCAGAATCTGTGAGCTTGCCACCATTACAACTGTTTCCTGTGACATGGTTTGTGTAAAGGTTGACTAGGCCTTGATATAACAGATCTTACACCACGGTGTAAGCTACTCTGCTTGTGGTCAAAGTGAAAGAATTACAGTATTGGGTGCATATGTCTGTTGTTAGGAAGGCACCACAAACATTGCCTCCGACAACAAGTATTTTATCAGAGTGTTTTTATTGTGGTGTTCCTTTTCATGGGAAGACAATATTTGCAGCCATTCTTTTTGAAGAAGTCTATTTGTTCTGTTATCCTTCATAATTGTGAATGTTGTATTGATATTTAGTTTGTATAGATTTTTAATGACTTCTGATATGTATTTGCAAATTTAATCATTTTTCTTTGGTACTAAAGTTACATGTCTTAGGGTTTTTTGTAAAATAATGTTTTTTCCTCTTTTGTGTGGATTTTTCTTTGGTTTATTTTTCAAATTATCTAGTGAGTTTTTATGGTTAGGTCAAGAAGGGTGGGTGGGGCGTTACATGAGGGGATGTAACAATAATACATTTTTTGATTCTACAACACCAAGTGATGATTATATGACCACAGTAGTGAATTTTAAATGGATGAGAGTACAAGACACAATAATATGGAACTTAAAGTTACGGGTAAAACAGGGTCTATATGAGGAAAACAAATGCGATCAGTACAAAGGTGTGGTCATTGATACAATGGCTGATGTGTACCACCCAGGATTTAGTAACATGTGTTTCATTCATATGAACTTGGTAGGGAAACAGAGGTATAACAAGTGTTGTTATGACTGCTCCCTCATCCCACACGTGTCCGGAGCACCCAGAATGCTAGTTCCCCAGAAAATGCTGCCCTTCGAAGTCCAGCAGTTGGTGTGTTTAGCACTGTGTGAGGTTTGCAGTCTGTTCCAGGGGTGCAAGGTACAAATTGTACGAATGGACAAATATGGAGAAAAGTGTTCCAAGACGACAGTGCCCGTCAATGCAAGGCACATCCCATGTTAACATTGGATGGAGTAGTGTTTGTGATTGAACTGATGGGAAAAGGCAGTGGTGAGCAGTGCAGCATGGTGTTTGGCATGGTTCAGAGAAGAAGTTATATGGAATCTACATAAGAACTGTTATACAATATGGACTGTATACATACCAAAGCTAACATGATTGAACCATGTGAAACCCCAGTAAAAGTTCAACAGAAGAACATCAGTTCTGTTTTCGAGGGCATGGGACTGTTCCTGCGGGCACTAAAATAAAGTACAACAAAACAATGTCCATTCCAGATCTTGCAAAAGGAACAGTGGCTTTGATGGATCTATACTGGGAGTGCGTTCAACAGGCATACCTACATCTTCCTTCTTCCTGGCGAGGCAGGTATGAACTAACAGTATTTCACTCAGCTATCCTTGTGGTGCCTGAAACTCATCTGATTCTAGCATCTAAGTATGATTTACCACAGTCCATCCGACCTTACATTCCATCCCCCAGGATGAGGAAGAAGAAGCGGTCAATGAATGTGTGAAGGAAGAGATCAAATTATTTGCCGGAAGATTCATCCAATTTGCTCTATGTAATTCCAGACAAATATTGGCTGTACACCAAAACGGAAGTGTTCTTTGCATCTGTTCTGATGCCAGGGGTCCATGCCGCAGGCAACACAAGATCGCTGGAAATAGTTTGATAGGAAGAGATCCAGTTGGCGAATTACACCGTATATAAGGCCTAAATGCAAATTGAGGGCAATCTGGTTGATGACACTTCAAAACTGGTACGTCCTAAATCTTCTGACAACAGTGGAAGGGGGCGTGTGCAAAACGATAGGATTATCTTGCTATACGTAAACCCCCCAAATGATGCAGAGAACAGGTCCCTAACGTACATTACGGTGGCCCTGCACAAGTTAAAGACTGTCATGGAAAGTGAAGCAGTGTGCAGGCCGAAGATTGGTTTGACCTGTTGTTCTCGTGGGTGCCATCATTGCTTGGATCAGTGGTGAAGATATTGGTTCCGACCGTAATGCTACTACTGGTGTTGTTCTGGATGAGCTAGATGATGCTCCAATGCTGTGCAAAGTCTATCCAGAAAAGTGCAATGATGATGGTTACTATCACGGCAGGAATGGCTCTCCCAGGAATGAAGGATGGTCAAGCTCAAACTGAGGACCCAAATATGCCACGTATGGTCTGGATTGAAAAGCCCATATACCCACATGGACATTAACTATTGAATATATCTCACGTGCACCCCAGAGAAATATACAAGGGAAGGGGGGAAGTCTGCATCATGTGTGTAGGGAATGGTTTCCAAAGGATATTATATGATATATAACATGCCAATACACAAATGTTTCTAGGCGTGACAAGACAAGGGAGGGAAGACGGAGGGAGGACAGGACCAATGATCTTACCAGGCCTAGCGTCAGTCAGATCATGCAAGTACGACAATGCCAGTACAGGGGGAAGGGAGAGTGGGAAGTGCCAGGGAGAAGGAATGGGGAAGTGCAATCTGGGTAGCATTGCTCTGAGTAACTGCAGCCGGGGCAACACAGCTCTAGGTAAGTGCAAGGATGCAGGGGGCTGTAGAGCATTACAGCCCCTAGGTGAGCGGTAGGCCCGGAGGCAGTACAGGGAAGACTGATCATGGAGGAGCCAGGTAACCAGAGAAACGCTGAGGTTAGCCAAGAATGAGAGATATCTACCCCCCCCCACTCTCTGCTTGCAGATGCATCTGACCCTCAGAGAGTTGGAGTCAGCTGAGTGAAGGGCTCAAGAAGGAAGGGATTTTGGAAGGGAGTATTGGATGTAGTGCGGGCCACCGCTGCAGTAAGGCTTGGGCACATTATAGAGGGTCTTGAACTTGATCCCTGTAGCCACAGGGAAAGATTTCTGGGCTGGACAAATACAGTCCCTGGGCATGAGGCCAAGGATTAATCTCACAGTCCTGTGCTGGATTAGTTGCAGAGGTCGGAGAGTAGTGGAAGGCAGATTAAGAAAGAGACTGTTACAGTAGTCCAGCCTAGAGAGAACCAGGGCTCTGGAGACAGTGAGCTTCTGGGGGAAAGTGAGAAAAGGAAGAATACCTCTGAGGAGGTGCAGCTGGTAGTGTGCCTTCCTGGCAAGATCTGTGATGTGAGGAGAGAAGGTGAGAGTGGAGTCGAAGATGACACCAATGTTTTTTGCAATGTCATCTGAAAACCATCAGATGAATAACAGTGCACTCATAAATTAGAAGTGTTAGGGAGAAGTCTCACTACATGGCTGATTCCCCTCACCTAATGAGTCCCTCACCAGCTTTGCTGGATTTCCAGGGTTTATTTTTTCACCTGGTAAGAGTGTGAGCCTTTTTCCCACTCTTACATGTGTTTTGCTGTGTGTGTTTTCACTTTTTGTGTGATCTTGGGTACTGGAGCCTCACCTACTCCAGAGCACCACCTTTTGTGTGTGATACACAGCACCTTCAGTGCAGTGACACAGGGTTGTCTTTGAGACTTCCCAACAACTCCATTTTTCTGGGGCTGACTACTGTCCCCCAGAAACAGGTAAAGTTGCCGTTAACTTTATATAGTCACTGCAGACCCAGTATACCCCATCTTAAGTGGAGTGCTGGAAAGGGTTAGCTTTCATCTCTTTTTGTCTGTGCCTCTTGGAGCCTTGTTTTGCTCCCTTAACTTTAAGCCTTGGCTTGTGGCAGTGGTGTCTATCCTAACTTTCCTACCGCGATTATATTATATAAATATGGTATTGCTCCAGGCTATTATAGTAGCCTCGAACATAAACCCGCTTGACCAAATACATTTTATCTTGGTTCTGGCTGGGTTTATTCGCCATTTCTTTTTGTTAAAGTCTTTCTTGTGTTTTTCTCTGCGCGCCAAACGGGGGAGGATTCCTTTGTTCACTTTCTTTTCGCGGGCTTCTGCACAGAAGCCCTCCTTAAGGCACCTGATAGTCTAGAAGGGCTCGATGTGAGAGAGGGATCTTCGGACCTCTGCCATGGGTTGCCTTAGTAACTCAAGTCGCACTCTTGTCTGATTGTCTAAGGGGACTGGCCGTGCCAGGCCAGCCACCCTGCTGTGTGATTGACAGCTAGGCTGTGTGAATGGGGGTAAACTGCATAAAAAGCAGGTCTCTGGGACTGGAAGAGCAGAGTTGCCACTGGAACGAAAGAACCAATGAGGAACTGGAAGAAGAGGACCCCTACTACGACTGAACCGCCGGTGAATGCCTGCTGCAGGTCTGAATCTCCAAACCTGACGACAGAGAAGATCCTCCAGGAAAACTTCTTCCCTTGAGCTGCTGGGACCAACCAGTTCGCCCAAACTACAAGCCAGGACCCCTCCTTCACTGTACAGAGCTACAGTGGGCCAGATAGCCAGGAAGGTCGGACCCTGCTTGGGTTTTAAGGAACACACCTTTTATTCATTGTTTTGCTCTTCTGCTGGTTTCTTCCCTGAGTTGCGCACGACCCTCCTGTCTTCCTACTTTGTGTCAGTCCGACAGTCGCTTCAGGAACTGTGAGCCTGCAGGAACCACCAGGAACGTCCGCCTCAGCTATAGCTCCTTCTCTGTTTTAAGATAATGTGCAAATCTGGTTGTGCGTTTCGCTCAGCCACAGTGAAAGTGTTTGAAATCTTTCTCCAGTCTGAGGACTTGTCCTTCTCTTCTCTTTGAACTAACTTTTGTACCAACCAACCTCGTCTGGAATCTGTGCCACAAACTTTACCGCAAACTACATTGAACCTATTATCTTGAGCAAAAGAATTTTGAACCATTGACTTTGGCCCTAAGCCTTTTCTATCTGATTTTAACCTTGTAGACCCTCTTGATCCCTTGCTCTGATTACGTACCTGTTGGGTTTGCCTAATTTCTAATAACTTTGTCTTTCCCTCCCTTTTAAATTGCTGGAGTGCCATTTTGCTCCCACTTCATTTTGTGAGCTTAACTTGTCTGGAATTTAAGGGAAGTGGTCTGGTGTATTTATGATTGTGATTTCTTACCTTGCTTATAATAGTGAATAGCTTTGAGTAAATAAATATATATTCTTTTACTTAGAAACCTTGAGTCAGTGTTTGCCTGAACCATAGTAATTGCTGTCCTTTTTGTAACTATTTGTACTGCTCACTTACTCTTGAGATACGTCTGGCTGCTCCGCTACTGTAGCTACCACTATAACTGTGTAGAACAGTCTTGTTGAAATTGTACTGTCACTTGTAGTCTTAATTGGGTGTAGTGTTCCCAAAGGGTACTGCATATAATTCTGCCTGACAAGAAACAATCTCTCAATTAATTATTCAAAACCAATAACTCTGGCTGAGCTTTTAGACATTCAACATGAATTAGGTGGAGGACAACAAGCTCATCATTATGGAAAGAGGTAAACCCCCTTTAAAGTTAGGTGACAGTGAAATAGAATATATATAATGATGAGTGGAAAACCATGTACAGTGATGTGTAATGTACCCGCTTTTGAATATTATTAGTCTCATAGCTAATTTCAGGAAATACAAAGTGTTGGAAGTCGATGTGAGTCCGATATTGCTCACAATACAGACCGGAATTTACAGTCTGAATCTACAACAATAACCTTATGATTAACAATTGATTATGAACACTTAGTTGCTAGGGGAGCCGGGAAGCAGTGCAGATATAGTACTATAGGGATTTCTATCAGAAGCGGCTGCTAGCGTTTGATGTGGCAGTGCGGCTTGACGGACTCGTTGGTTCTTCGAGCTGTGGGTCCTTTACTCTAACATTAATGCGACGAGCCTCGTAGGAGCAGTGCGTTGGGGGACCGGAGTCTGCGAAGATTGTGCTGCCTCGGGAACACAGTACTCGGGAAAGACGACGGCATCTTCTGTGTCGGGTCGAGTCCCCCCCTGCGGAGTTACGCAGCGGTGCAGAGTGGCATACAGGGGCTGCCCCTTCTGAAGACACACGAGGGTGAGTTGTGGCTACGAGCTGTGGGGCTGGGACCCGTGATGATAGCAGGCCGCTCTTGATTTGATCTGTGACTCCGTGAAACCCTGCTTTGTGTCAACGCTGCTGAGCAGTGAGCAGTGGAGCTGGGTCTCTGGCTATTTTTGGGCTCCCAAAGGGCTTTTGCTGGGCTAATTGAGTTGTGACTCTGTAAAACCCAGTATTGTGCCAACGCTGCTGAGCTGTGAGCAGTGGAGCTGGGTCCCCGACTATTTTTGGGCCACTCCCGAAGGGTGTTTGCTGGGCCAGTGCTGCTAGTAGTGGTACAGTGACCCCATTTGCCAGTGGGCCATTCTCAAGGAGTGCTTTGCGGGAATAGGCAGCTTTTGCCACAGCAGCCTTGCTCTTTGTTTCTTGGTACTGTGACTTAGATAGAGGCCTTGTACGGCTCAGTGACAGGTGGAGCTTGGTGAGCCTGAGCGTGGGAGTGACTCGCCTGAAACTATACTTACTGTCACTACTACTCATCTCACTTTGTTCATCTTACTGGCCCTGTTGCTTTTTCCTGGGCAACTGTGGGCTTGTGTGGTCCTGCCCAGTGGTGCTCACGGTATACAATTTGTGTGTGGTGTAGCTGATTGGCACATTTGTGAGACTGGGTCAGGTCTGCCACTAAGATCTGAGGGACAGTATCAAGTGTAAGGGTGCTTTCAAGGTCCTTCAAGGAGTGTGTTGAAATAACTCACTCCTTATATTTACGAGTGCCTAGGATAGCCGGCAAGCATAATCTAATTCTTATTTTTATACGGATCAAATAATCTATTCAAAAAGCCACCTGGGAAAAAGTTGACACAAAGCAAATATTACTTACATAAGCAAAGAAACAACCAGAAGCAGATGCCCTGTGGAGTGAAGAGATGGGAAGTCCTCAAGTAAACAACAAGAAGCCCAAAAAATCTATTCCCTCTAGCCAAGGGACAATTACTGGTTTCTTCCCCCCTTCCCATACCAGAAATTAACTCTACAATCATCGAGGAACCTTTGCTCCCTGGTGATGGGGGGGGAATCCAATGAGTTCTACTAACTTTGACGATATCGACAACAATTTGCTTTTAGAATTCTGTCTAAGTATTCATCGAGTAATAACCCCTCAGATCCCCAGTTTTCTGGAGATAAAAGTCTGCCACAGGGTAATAACTCTTCAACTTCACCAGCCAGTGTTCTGGGCCATTTGGTGCCTATGAACAGACGGTTAGCCTCTCCTAACATGGTAATGGTCTCAATGGAGGACGCGCCTGACCTGGAGGAAGGAGATCTCTCCGCTCCGTTCCCTGGGGCAAATTAATTGGCAGAGATCCAATCCTCTGTGGCTTCTCTTCAATTTGCTCTTAAAATATTGCTCCAAATGACTTGGCGAATTCTTGCAAACATTGACCAATGCTCGGGTATGCAAAGAAAACAAGGAAGTGGAGGCGAAATTAACTTATCTGAAGCCATTGTTATGGTGGAGGAGATAAATAATACATCAGATAAAGAAGCCTCTGTAATCATGGATCAGAGCAAGGTGGTCTTCTATTCCCGCAAGCAACACAAATTGCCCAAGAAGGCTCAAAAGAACAGGAAAAACCCAACATTAGACACTGCAGAGGGAGATATATCGAAAATTGGTGGCCGTTTAAAGAAAGCTAAAAAAAGGGCAGCCAGAGCTAAGAAAAAGAATAGCTCGGGAGTAGGCTGCCTGGCCAAGATTAGAATAAAGACTTATCGGCAGAATTGGAATGACCAGTAAGAGAGGACCTGATAACAGAGGAAGGAAAGATATCAACCATGGACAAATTGGAGGAACAGGCAGATGAGTGGGAACAACTTGAAAAGGAAGATCAAGTGGTGGAGAAAATTCAGTCCAGGAGTCTGGTCTCAACATCTCAACCCCAGTTAACCTCTGCTGCAGCCACTAATCCTCCCACCAGATCATCTAAGCCCGGGAGAGACTCCACAGCAAACAGGATTTGTTTGATCAAAAACCTGAATAAAAACGGCAAACATAGATGGCTGCCACGATCTGAGTTCCTCACCTGACTCCACTCAGTACCGGAACTACGTGTCCTGAAGTCCAATGACTTTCAGCTTGTGGAGCCACTAAAGGGCCTGAATCCCTGTGTTTCTGCTCTGCACTGTAAATTTATATCCACTGCACAGATGATCAGGAAATATTGTGACGAGCTATGGGAGGTGGATGTTGAGATCGATGCTGATCTGGATGAAGCTGACCCCAGCTACGAATATGAAGAAACAGTTGGGTCGAGCAACGTGGTGTGTGTCCTATCATACCTAAGGGTAAGAAAGTAGAAGTTGCAGACATCCAACTGGTCTTAAAATGGCTAGCAGAATCTCTACCTGAGGTGTTGTATAAACACTGAAATGTATCACCAGTCTTGTGGAACTGTAGAGGATTTGCACACCTACGGACACTGGAGGGATCTGTAGACTTTGTTGCAAAACATACCCTAATATGCCTACAAGAGACTTGGGTGATGGATACCCTACTACTTGATGGCTATGTGAACTATCAATCCTTTGCTAAAAGGGGTGAGAAAGGCAGACCATTTGGAGGACTGCTGATTAGAGTGGTCAGGTTTTTGACTTTGAGGCGGATACCCTGCAACCAAGACAATAATATGTTGGCAGTAGAGGTTGAGTATGGCCCTAATCATAAAGGGGGACATTTTCTATTAATAAATATATACAATCCTCCACACGCCATAATAAGTGAACCACTCCAAGAAGACCTTCATGAGCTTCTCCTGGTCATTCGCAACTGGAAACAGAGCAGTAATTTTAGTGGGTGTCTTTAACTGCTGCATACCTGCTAAAGTGGGGAAGCATCCGCAAAATCCTAAGTTAAGAGAGAAATGTCCATTGAGTCATAGTAAATCTGATACTGAGGGGCCATGTTGGCATCAATTGTTTGACGATTGGGTCCTGGAAATACTGAATGGGTATATTACCAGGGACTATCCCGGGAAACATATCTGGTTCAACGGGTCGGCCTGTAGCATACTTGATTATATATTCATGTGTCCTAAAATGCTGTTGGATGTTGAAGATATGTCTGTCATCTCGAATAAATGGAGTGACCACTCTGAACTCCGCTGTGAATTAGATATCCATCATAGAGTACCTGAAAAGAGCAATATAGGTACAGTGTATGTAAATAAAGCTGGCACAAATATAATGTGGTCTGCCAATAAAAAAAATCTGGCTACAACAGCACTTGAGAATGATAACTGGTCTAATTTACCATATTTCAATGCCATGTCTATTGAGTCAATTGAAAATTGGATCAAAGTTTTCTCTCGCACATATGCCTCAACCCCTACCCGGAGTATGATCAGACCGGAGGGAGTGTCTCCTTCATTTAACAAGAAGATTAGACATGCCAAGAGGGACCTGAGAAGGGAGCTATGCATCAGCAAGAAAAAGTTTGACCCCTCTAAAGAGCTAGGTGCAATTCTGAGGAAAATCAAAAACAAATTTAGAGCTATTATCAATTATCTATTATCTGAAAGAACTTTGGCTCACCAGAAATTAGTTCAGGTAATTTGCTCGAAAAATGCGCGTAGCATATGGTCACTCCTGGGCGGAGCTAGGGAGACAGTCAAGGGCCAACTAGCTAACTATAACCATTCAAGCTGAAGATTGGGTACATTTCATAAGGGATCGCAATGCCATTTTACAGCGAGGGTAAACTCGCCCCCAGATAGTCACTGCACCAACTAGGCCGTTTGATATATCCTACACGACTATAATCAGCAAGATTAAGAATCTCAAATCCTCTAGAGCCTCGGGACCTAATGGTTTAGCCAACATACTCATCAAAAGTCATGCCGAGTTCTGGGCGAGCCTGTTGTCCACATTGTTTGAGAAGATAATGGCGCAGGGATCAATACCAATCTCTTGGCAGACGGCCGTGTTGATACCTGTTTTCAAAAAGGGTAACAGGTTAGATCCTAATAATTATAGATTACTCTCCATGTTGGATACAACAGGCGAACTGTCCTCTCTACTACTCAAGGAGCTTCAGCTATGGGTAGATGAAGCCAATACTTTTGTCCAAATTCCAATGTGGATTCAGAAAATTTTACTCGACTAGCCATAATCTTATGGTCATGAATCTGCTGAGATCAATGGCTGGCAGTAGGGGTGAACCACTGTTATATGCTTTATACATCGATTTTAAAGCAGGCTTTGATTTAGTCCCTAGACAATGTCTATGGTCTAAACTCGCTGCCCGGCAGGCATCTTGTATTATCTTAGACTGTTGCACTTTAGCACTTCAGTCAGGCTGAAATTAGATCAAGAGGGCCACCTGACAGACAAAGTGCATCAGAATAGGGGGGTGAAACCGGGTTGTGTGACTGCCCCTCTGATATACAATCTATATGTCCACGACATACCGGTGGCTATCACTGCCGCTCGTAACTGCCCCCTGAAAATTGGGGATGCTGTCTGCTCACTTCTGGTTTACGCAGATGACCTGGTCATTTTTGATCATACGATCAGTGGCCTGCGTAGGTCAGCTATGGCACTATGGGAGTATGCTAAAACTAACGGTCTTACCATTAATCTTGATAAAACTAAGGTCCTGAGATTCACCAGCAAAAGAGTCTCTTGCGTTAACCTTATGGTGGGAAATGTCATGATTCCCTACGCGCCACAGTATCGCCATTTGGGGATTGACTTTGAGCCCAGTGGGGATTATGCAGCATGTAAACTATTCCAGACCACGCGCGCAGCACAGGGAACAGCTTCAATAGCTAGCTTCTCACTTAAACAAGGAGGCTTTACGGTATGGGGTACATGCCAACTCTATTTGCAAGTGTTCATCCCCATGATGACATATGGTCTAGAGGCATTATTTCACCTAGATCTCAGCTGGCTGCAGGTCATAGAGGGGAAGTTTTGGCAGCAGGTACTTGGTCTCGCACCAGGAATTAAAATGGCCATCATACGCTTGGAATTGGGATTACCCTCAATGAAAGCTGTTGTCTTGAAAAAAAGGGCTGGGTTATTCATGAAAATGTGTAGTGATACAAGCAATCCTTTGCTGATAACAATCAATCAGGAATTATGTGAGACTATGTTGGTTTAGCCAACATAGTCATCAAAAGTCATGCCGAGTTCTGGGCGAGCCTGTTGTCCACATTGTTTGAGAAGATAATGGCGCAGGGATCAATACCAATCTCTTGGCAGACGGCCGTGTTGATACCTGTTTTCAAAAAGGGTAACAGGTTAGATCCTAATAATTATAGATTACTCTCCATATTGGATACAACAGGCAAACTGTCCTCTCTACTGCTCAAGGAGCTTCAGCTATGGGTAGATGAGGCCAATACTTTTGTCCAAATTCCAATGTGGATTCAGAAAATTTTACTCGACTAGCCATAATCTTATGGTCATGAATCTGCTGAGATCAATGGCTGGCAGTAGGGGTGAACCACTGTTATATGCTTTATACATCGATTTTAAAGCGGGCTTTGATTTAGTCCCTAGACAATGTCTATGGTCTAAACTCGCTGCCCGGCAGGCATCTTGTATTATCTTAGACTGTTGCACTTTAGCACTTCAGTCAGGCTGAAATTAGATCAAGAGGGCCACC
The DNA here is from genome assembly GCF_040938575.1 of Ambystoma mexicanum. Lineage (NCBI taxonomy): Eukaryota > Metazoa > Chordata > Amphibia > Caudata > Ambystomatidae > Ambystoma > Ambystoma mexicanum. The sequence continues at coordinate 1,299,565 of NW_027182487.1, forward strand.
TGACAGACAAAGTGCATCAGAATAGGGGGGTGAAACAGGGTTGTGTGACTGCCCCTCTGATATACAATCTATATGTCCATGACATACCGGTGGCTATCACTGCCGCTCGTAACTGCCCCCTGAAAATTGGGGATGCTGTCTGCTCACTTCTGGTTTACGCAGATGACCTGGTCATTTTTGATCATACGATCAGTGGCCTGCGTAGGTCAGCTATGGCACTATGGGAGTATGCTAAAACTAACGGTTTTACCATTAATCTTGATAAAACTAAGGTCCTGAGATTCACCAGCAGAAGAGTCTCTTGCGTTAACCTTATGGTGGGAAATGTCATGATTCCCTACGCGCCACAGTATCGCCATTTGGGGATTGACTTTGAGCCCAGTGGGGATTATGCAGCATGTAAACTATTCCAGACCACGCGCGCAGCACAGGGAACAGCTTCAATAGCTAGCTTCTCACTTAAACAAGGAGGCTTTACGGTATGGGGTACACGCCAACTCTATTTGCAAGTGTTCATCCCCATGATGACATATGGTCTAGAGGCGTTATTTCACCTAGATCTCAGCTGGCTGCAGGTCATAGAGGGGAAGTTTTGGCAGCAGGTACTTGGTCTCGCACCAGGAATTAAAATGGCCATCATGCGCTTGGAATTGGGATTACCCTCAATGAAAGCTGTTGTCTTGAAAAAAAGGGCTCGGTTATTCATGAAAATGTGTAGTGATACAAGCAATCCTTTGCTCATAACAATCAATCAGGAATTATGTGAGAAGCGAAACTTCCTGGCATCTGCTGCTAAGATAACTAAATACCTTGCGGATATAGGTTGGTCTTGGAGGGAAGGTGGGTATTCTAAGCAGGTCCAGAATGCCCTTGACAAGCATATTGAAATGTGGGATTGGCTGGAAAACTTTGCCCACCTCAATACCCTGAAATACATTTGTTCAATTTAGACTATATTCATTTCTGAAACCGCAAGGCTACCTCAACCTTTGCCCCTCCAAAAGACTGCAACGTTTCATACTACTATTAAGGTTGGACCAGCTCCCGACATTAGTGCGCACCGGCAGAAGAGAGCGGATACCAAATGAGCACTGTATCTGTCGGCTGTGTAAAGAAGTCAATACACTAGAGTCAGCCCGGCATGTTTTAGGGACAATGTGGAAGCTTGATAGATGTAATTCATCGACATTTTGGGATGTACACCCATGACCTTGCAACAATTATTGATTTAACATTTTGGCATCATTGCATAAATTCGGAGAGCATGCGAGTCTTGACTGCTTTTTACAACATCTGGCTTAAAATTGAGAAAACTTTGGGCATTAAGATCTGATCATTGTGTCTACATTAATCCTTAGACGCTGCCTATGCCTGGGGATGCTGCAGGCTGTTGAGACCTGAGAACTCTAATGCTATGATGATCTGCATAATGTTCTAATCTATGTTCATTTTCTGTTTCTCTGTAGCTAAGGTGGCCTATTTTGGATTCTAGATATATTATGTTTGATTGTTTAACTCTTAATTGTCTAATTCTCAATCGCTATCTTGCCAGAAGTGAATGTGATTGTCTTTTGTCTTTTGCTATTTGCTATTTGGTTATTTTTAACTATTTTATGTTATATTATCTGATCTTAGTACTATTTTATATTTTATGTATAATTCTCATTCGATATGTGTAAAGTTTATTAACTAAATTGTATCACATTAAATAAAGTATTATTATTATTATTATTAGTGACGACAGGTTCTGCGGATTAGTATCTGCAATTTATGACAAAAATAAGGTGACATAATTCATTCTGGAATGCCGACCCGTGCGGCTGCATAGTCGGCATTCCAGGTGCCGTGAGAGATGGTTGGAGAGGGCTGAGTGGCAGTGTGGCTGGAGGGTCTGTTCCAACTAAATACAGACTTACCTTTTCACATATCACCTCCTAGATTACTTCACTGCTTATGAGGAGGAGCACCAGCGTGGGACAGACCCTGCACAACCCACTAGTTCAGAACTCGGAACACTGGTAATTCGGGGGGCCACGGACCAATCTCGACGCAGCCCTCACTGCGTGTAGATGGTTGCAGCCGAGAGTGAAGGCAAGGCAGCTAACCCGCAGGGTGTGTCACACGGGGGGGGGAAATGATTTGGGCCACACTGAAACAGCCCTAGCTCGAGAAGGTAAAGTTTGACGCTTCAACGCTAGAGGAAAGAACCTAGAGATGTTGATGTTTCAGGCACCATTCCTGGTTGCCGGGCAGCATTTTGTTTATTACGGCAGCTGCAGTAAAGGAGCAAAGAGAGGCAGTGTGAACGAATCTGGTACCGGAAAGCAGCCATCTTTGGGAATTTTGCCACATCCAGAGGCAAATGCAGGTATTGTGCAAGAAGCTTTGTTAATGAGGGATACATTGCAACATAAGCTAGCACAGGCCGAAATGTTCCTGCAATCCCATTGTGGTTGCTTAAGGGTACGGAAACATTTGCAGATGTGTTCATGTCAAGGGGAAAGTGCTGAGGCAGCGCAAACACGCTTTATATCATGTAAGCAGTACTGCAAGCCGCAGTGAGTGGCAAGAGACTATGGCAAGCATGTTGGGGTAGCAGAAACACCCTGTATGACTGTTAAGCTGTGCAACGAGGGGCATTGAGTTGCATAGGCACACATTGCACCTTTCAGCAGGTTGATGACAAACAGGATTGTTGGAGCACACGGTCAGCATGCAACACAGTGATGCCAGACCTCCACCAGCATTTCTGATGTCCGCAGGCAAACCACATGTTCCATGGGATTATGGGATTTGTGGGTGGATGCATGCAAAGTGTACACGAGAGCAGCTGGAGGGGTGACGTACAACAATGATGAAAAGGAGGCAGTGCTGCTGAATTGTATGGGGACCAAAGGATTCCAAATTTTCAGGCATCTTCCGGGCGAGGAGGGTATGTGCCTGGTAGCGGAGAAGGAGAGAGCGCACTGAGCGCATACAAAACAGCCCTCAAAAAGTGGGAAGGACGGTTTGGGAAGAGACCTAATGTGGTGCTTGAGCAGTATCCCTTCCTATCCAGGGCACAAGGACCTGGGGAAGGCATTGATGCATATGTCACAGCACTGCAGACGCTTCTTGCTACATGCAAATTCACTGGTGTGCAGGAGGAGTACATCAGGGACCAAATCATGATGAAATCCAGCAATTCCAAAGTCAAGGAAAGACTATGGATAGAAAGAGATCCTCCAAGGTGATAGGGATGTCAAGGCTTAAAGAGGAGTCACGGGCAGGTGTTCAAGTGGTCATGAAAAAAACAGAGAGGCATAGCCAAGGGCAGTCTGTCCAAGTGATATTGCCACCATTCAAGAAAGGCAGCAGTGAGGTCAAGAAGAGGTTGGAGAAGCTGGAGGTGCAGCCCAATAGACAGAGTAGATTGAACTATGGGGGTGGGGTGAGGGAGGCATGTAGAAAAGGTGGTTACACCAAGATGTGCAGAGTGAATGTGGAGGAGGGCAATGTGCAAGGAACACAGAATGTCAGGATGATTAAACAGGATGGTGTTCCGGGTGTGCCAGAACTCTTGATGGCAGTGTGATGAGAGAAGGGGTGATATTGCATGTCAGATGAGAGAACAAAAAGGGGCCATGGGACATTTTGACAGTGAATGGTGTATGTTTGGAAATGTTAGTGGACTCGCACACTATGATTTTTCCAGAAGTGTACAGGGAACATTTTGGGAAGGAGGTGTCTGCCCTCAAACCATCAGACATCAATCCAAGTGCATATGGCCAAGCACCCATAAAAGTTGTTGTGTATGAATGGGTGCAAATTAAATTTAAGGGGCACAGCACAGAAAGTAAATTGTACGTGGCACATAGAGGTGCAAGTATTTTGGGGTGGGAAGAACAGGCAGCCCTTGACATTGATATACGGCCTGGAAATAGTGTGCCAGAGTGTCGAGGAGGTGTCGGATGAGGTCATGCAGGCACAATATCTGCGCAACAAGTATCCCTCTGTATTTGCGGAGAGACTAGGGATGTTATGTGGATTTTCAGATCAAATTGTTCTGAAAAGAGGGGTGGTGCCAAATGTACGCAAAGTCAGCGGTGTTCCCGTTTTGGCCAGGGAAAGCTTGAAATCAGAATTGGAAAAGTTGGCAGGGATCATAGAGGAGATTTATAGTTCTGAGTGGCTATCTCCCGTGGTGTTGGCACGGAAACAGGAAGGTGGACTGATGATGTGTGTAGACCTTAGGAAGCTGAATGCCAGTATTTGGGTTGATTGCCATCTGCTTCCTAACATCAATGAGTTACTTTTGACGATGGGGCATGCAGAGTGGTTCTCCACTTTTGATTTATCATGAGCGTATCACCAAATTGATCGGCATGTGGAATTGAGACCGTGACTTCTTTTGTGATGCTGTTTGGGACATACAGGTTTCGTCGTATGCCATTTGGTTTCGCATCAGCATCGGCTGTTTTTCAGCGTTTGATGCAGGAGTTGTTTGGGGGTGTGCCGGGAGTGAGTTACTTCCAAGATGACATTTTGGTGTGGGGCAAGAACAAAAGGGAGCATGATGAGAAATGCAAATTCTGCAGCTGAGTGGCTTGACGGCGAAACTGGCGAAGTGTCAGGTGGGTGTGCCCAATGTGACATATTTGGGGCACACACTTGATGCTGACGCAGAAAGCCTAGAGAGGAGTTGGTTAAGGTTAGAGTTATGAGGGGGGCTCCTTCTACTGTCGTTTTTGGGAATGACGGAATGCTACATCAAGTTTATACCTTTGTATGCCTAGAAGATGGTGTGCATGCAGGCTTTGTTGAAGAAAAATGCCATGTGTGAATGGTCCCTGGAGTATCAGGCTGAATTTGTTCAATTGAAGCAAGATGTGGATGGGGATCCCTCTCTGAAATCGTTTGACCCGAAAAACAAGACAGTATTTACTGTAGATGCTAGTGATGTCGGCTTGCGGGCAGTTTCAAAGCAGTGGCAGGATGGTGTGTGTAACACCATCGCATTTTCGTCTAGGGTGCTCAGGGATGCAGAGAAGCGGTACGCTGTCATTGAGAGAGAGGCATTTGCTGCGGTGTGGGCTTCAAAGCATGTTAGGACTTTTTGGTTGGGTATTCCATATGTTAAGAAGAGAGCGAGGATTTAAACTGGGAATCCTCCCGTCCCCTGCACACTATCGGGCATTGGTAAAAACCAATTTTGACAAAATGTATATATAGGGACTCATTATGAGATTCGCAGTAATGGAAAAACGATCAGGGAATACCGGCACCGCATACCGCTCTGGCCTATTAAAAGCCAACAACCCGGTATCAGCTCCACCGCTGAGACCGTGCAACCCTGTACCAGCATGCACGCGGGCACACGGCCCTTCAGGCCGGCAATACCGGGATGGCGCTAACAGGAGGACATCACAAGCCATGCAGACATGCAAATGCCGGCATCATGAAGCCAGCATCACTGTCATTGCGAATCACCCGCTAACAGCAATGTGCAGTGTTCCCAACTGCCACAGGTGCACACAATCAGCCCAGGTGGAGGAAATGGAGTCTGGCCCAGCACAAAAGGAGCACACCCACACACCACACTCCTTTCCACACCAAAATGATTCCACTTGCAGTTGCAATATTGGGACTGGAGGACATGCTTGCATTGCTACACCAGCACCAACAACAACAGGCACCACAGAGGAGACGCAGGAGGAGAAGGAGGGTGAGACAGGCCCAGCAAGCCCCACCAGTGCAGCTAGTGCTACCACGAAGGCAGCCCCCAATCCCTCACATCAGAGCCAGTCCATTCAACCTTACCCCTGAGCAGATCTACACCCTGTTAAGAAGAGAGAGAGGATTAAAACTGGGAATCCTCCCGTCCCCTGCACACTATCGGGCGTTGGTAAAAACCAATTACTCAAATATTTGGACAAAATATATATACAGGGCCTCATTATGAGATTCTCAGTAATGGAAAAACGACAAGTGAATACCGGCACCGCATACCGCTCTGGCCTATTAAAAGTCAACAACCCGGTATCAGTGCCACCGCTGAGACCGTGCAACCCCGTACCGGCATGCACACGGGCACAGGGCCCTTCAGGCCGGCAATACCGGGATTGCGCTAACAGGAGGACATCACAAGTCATGCAGACATGCAAATGCCGGCATCATGAAGCCAGCATCACTGTCATCGCGAATCACCCGCTAACAGCAATGTGCAGTGTTCCCAACTGCCACAGGTGCACACAATCTGCACAGGTGGAGGCAACGGAGTCTGGTCCAGCACAAAAGGAGCACACCCACACACCACACCCCTTTCCACACCAAAATGATTCCACTTGCAGTTGCAATATTAGGACGGGAGGACATGCTTGCATTGCTACACCAGCACCAACAACAATAGGCACCACAGAGGAGTCACAGGAGGAGAAGGAGGATGAGACAGGCCCAGCAAGCCCCACTAGTGCAGCCAGTGCTACCACGCAGGCAGCCCCCAATCCCTCACATCAGAGCCAGTCCATTCAACCTTACCCCTGAGCAGATCTACACCCTGTACCGCCTGGACCGGGACACCATCGCCACCATTGTGGACATGATACACAACGACATTGTCAGCATGATTGAAATCTGCACCGCCATCCCCACTCTACTGAAGGTAGTGTCTGTGCTCCACCTCCTGGCCACAGGCACCTACCAGCACACAATGGGGCAGATGCATGGCATATCACAACCCTTATTTTCAATCATGCTGAACCAAGTGCTGGATTCCCTCCTTAAGCACTCAAGCGACTACATATACCTACCACGGACTGCCCAGGAGACCTTTCACACAAAGGTTGGCTTCCATGCACTGGCAGGCATGCCAAATTGTATTGGTACCCTTGACTGCAACCATGTGGAATTGGTGGTGCCGCATGCCATGGAGCTGGTGTACCGCAATCATAAGCTATATCACTCCATCAATATACATATGGTATGTGACTCCAGCAAGATCATCACACATTGTTGTGCCCTATTTCCTGGATCTACTCATGACTCAATGGTCCTGTGGAACTCCACGCTACCAGGCTACATGGAGCGACATGCACGATGACGTGCCTGACTGCTTGGTAAGTTGCATGACAGGCACATGGCAGTGTAATGGGGTACAGATGCACACACCACCCTGGTGTCATTGGTGTGGTGACTGCACAATGTCTATACTGCAAAACACTGTGCCCCAAAGCATCCCAAACTGAACATGACAACCAAACCCCATAGTAGTGACGGAAGCTGCACACCAATGACAATATGCCACACTTTCAACCAGCCCACATCCCACAACACGTCCACTGCACATCATCAGACCTCATCCTCTGTAACACAATCCAGCAACATGCTGTGAATATGCACAATGTAAATGTCCACAGCAAAACACAACACAACACAGGACAAACATCCATGAGTGTGCACAAATAAATCCCACCAAGGGAATACAGTGCTTGCCACTGGGCCACCACAACAGTCGCGCTGCATGTCACCATGGGAATAATAAGCGCTGAATGAGAAATCATGCTTAGACTTGTGTCAATGCTGCTAGTAATAAAATCATACTAATCACTACACTTCATATTATGATACCAAACACAGCGGTATGCATCCACAGTGTTTGAACACCAGCAAGTGGATACTCTGTATCATCTGGACACACAACCCACACCATTAGACCATGGAACAGCACACATTGTGGCAAGGTAAAATGTATGCATACATCCAGGGACATGTGCATGTGAACAACAAATATCTGCAAGCATGTGTGATAAGTACAGGTGTCTTACATGAATTGACTTACACATACCAGAATTTGCACCCATGCAGATGATAGTGGCTATCCCTTGAAGCCGTGGCTCCTTACCCCTATCCTAACCTTCAGAACAGGCACAAAGAGGACTACAATTGTGCCCATACCCGTACCCGTGTGGTGATCGAGCAGAACTTTGGCCTGTTGAAGGCACGTTTTCGCTGCCTTAGCATGTCGGCTGGGGCACATCTGTACAGGCATGAGAAGGTGGCCAAGATCATCATGGCATGTGTCATGCTGCACAACATGTTCATCCGATGCAACGTGCCTCTGCCCCCTGACATTGAACAGCAACCACCAGGTGAGGATGATGAAGATGAAGATGAAGAAGATGGGGTTGCACATCATCCAGGTGGCGATGCACAGGAGGGACGTGATGTGCGCCAGTCTGTGATAGGCCAATATTTCTAAGACACATGGATGCAGAGGGTGCCATGAATGTGGGACTCAGGGCACTGGGTGTGGTGGCACATAGACACTATGCACTGTAAACCAATAAAGCACACACACAATAAGGAATGTCCAGTCTTGTGAATTTTCGGTACACAGCAGGTGTATTTAACAGGAAATAAGTGTTCAAACTCTCCACCTCACACACAACCCTCCCCCTTCCCCCACATACCCCCTCCCCCATCCTCCCCCCACAATGCCCCCACATACCCCCTCCCCCCCACAACACCCCCACAGGCCCCTTCCTCCCTCCCCTTCCCCACACATGGCATGCAATGTTATGCCACTCAAGTCTGCATAAGTCTGCACATGCAGGCTGACCCTGCTACTAATGTCCTGTGTCTGACTCTGGGGGCGGCATGTTGGGGCACCGCATGGTTCACACAGACCTGCGCAGGGGTTCGTCTGTGTGGAGCTTGACGATGACCCCATGGGCGCATACTGTCGGGGTGGGACGCAGAGCCTCCAAGGCATCCACAATCCTGGCAAGGACCTGCCTCACTGCCAACAGCTCCTCAAAGATCTTTAAGGTGCTCGGCTCTTTGGCCCCTTTCATGGCAGCAGTTTTCTCTCGTGCCTCCGTCCTCGTCACATCACCATCAGAGACATATTGTTTTACAAGCCCGGGCAGCTCCTGCTGCAGAGCCTCCATGTGTGCCATCCTAAACTCCCTGTCCCGGACCCCTGTGAAGGTGGATGTTATGTCTGGCAAGGGGCCCAATTCAGGTGGGTCCTGCGTGGGGCTGGAGGCCTCTGGTTCTGCCTCTCCTCAGACTGGACATGCGAGGTGCCATCATGTGTGCTAATTGGGGTGTACTGGGGTGTTTGGGTGGGGCTGGGTGTGCCACCAACTTCCATGGAGCGGTTGTCCTCCTTAGGGACACATACCTCGCCTTGGGATTGTTCATCATCGCCACTCTGTGGTGCTGTGGCAGCTGCCTCCCCTACTGAGCTGGTAGCTGCAGACAGGGTCCCATCTCCCACTGGCTCGACTGCAGTGGATTCCACAGGTTTGACACTGTTGGTGTAGTGGCTGTCCTTTGACGCCCCTGCTCCCTGCCATCCTGTGTTGCCTTTGCCCCTGGTGCCTGTTGTGCCTTGCCTGTACCATTGGACGTGGAAGGCCTGTTAGTGTCTTCCCTGGACCTGGCTCTCTTCAATGGAGTGGTGGCCTGTGCATTACTGTCGGTATCATGGCCTGTGGGGGACCGGAAGAGGGACGACATCAGGGATGGTTGTACATGCATCATGCATACAATGGTGTTAGTGCAGTTGTACACATTTGATGACTTGCTGTTTTACAGTTGTGGCATACAGGTTGCTTGCCATATGGTGGGGTTATTCAGGCATACGTTAGGTTCAAACATGTGTGAGGTTGTGTATGCTGTGTGACATGCCTTTGTGTTGCGGACTGCATGAAGTGTGACACATGTCGTTTCCCTGTTTGTGGTGTGTGTCTCAGGTATGGCATTGGCATGCTGCATGCATATGACTGTGGGGTGTGGCTGTGCTGGGGACAGCATCTAGGCAGGGATGTGTCCATGTGTGTGTGATGGCCCATGCATTGCCTCATGGCAGGCTCACATTGGTGGACCATCATCATACTTTGCATTACAGTGTTTTCTTTGGACACTCACCTCCATCTGCCGATGACGACGCTCCACGTTGCGTATCTCCCACTCCTTCCATGGACTCCATTCCAATGTTGCTGGTGCAGTTTTCTTCCCAGCGGGTGAGTTTAATGGGTGAGTTGGACCCTTCGCTAGTAGCCAGACCCTTGCTCCGATTAGCAGACAGGATATTGCGCACTCGGAGGCGCAGGTCATCCCAGCGTTTTTTAACATCCTGTACAGTGCGGGGGGTGGTGCCAACTGTACTGACTTTCTGGGCCACTAGCACCCATACCTCTTTCTTTTTGAACTGTGGAGCTCTCTTGAGGTCAGAGGCAAAGACCACATCTGTATTCTCTGCCAAAGTGTCGGCCAGCATGTTGAGTTAATCCTCAGAGAACCGCTCCTTCTGCTGCCGGGATGCCCCTTTCTTTATGGCCTTTGGCATAGTTCTGGTGGTGTAGATGCTGATGTGACTGGTGGTGTGAAGCTCCAGGTCCTGTATCTCGAGGATGGCAATGGATTGTGTTTTTCAAGATGGCCACCGTGCCTTTTCCCGTTCCGGCGCGGTGACGTTACTTCCGGTTGCAGCATTAGTGGGCCCAGTAATGTTATTTAGGGGTGGACGGAGGCGGAAGAGGTGTCAGCGCTTTCCATGATGCCGCTAAGGGTTGTTTTGGGGTCTTTTGCGGCATTGTGCTAATGTCGATACCGGCATGCCGCTACGCGCATGCACGCAAACACGTAATCAGCCGCTGTTAGCGGCGTCAGTGCTACCCGGACCCTGTATTGCCTCCATGCTGGTAAAGAATGATTTTTACCACAAATCTCGTAATTACCCCCATAGTGTTTTATACATGTAAAGAAGAATTACAGAGCACAAAAGTTTATGAACAAATACATTTTGTATACTTTATTAGATTTATAAGTACACAATGTTCAGAAAACATACAGATGGAAGCAAACACAGTAGTCCATATTCTGTGGTGACGCGTTTCAAGGAATTGGTCCTTCTACAAAGGACTGTACGGACTGTAGAAGGGGAATTAGACAAGAGAAACTCATTGAGGTTCAACTGTTTTGAGAGTAAATAGATAATTCCAATGTGGCAAGCTTATATATCAAGTTCATTGTTATAATACAGCACATGATTATTTCATATTCAACTATTTAACAATCAAATGTATGCAAAAGAGATGTATAACTATGTAATGGTGGCTAAAACGGTTATCATTACATAATGAATATCCATTGATGGAGAATTAATAAATAAAGAAAACAGTAGGAATGAGAATCAGGCTAATTTTGTATATAACTGCATAAAATGCAATGGTGAGTATTACATCTGGGAAATGAATCTATACTGTAGATGTCAGGATGGATAAACCCGGTGTCCAAAATAGACCAAACAAGGGTGGTGATGATGTAGAAAGAATTATCTAATGTGCATTGTGCACTGGAGGATCTGGGTCACCAGACGCTGGCGCCTGTGCTTTAGGTGTAGACAGTCCACGGGTAACCTATCCACGTGCAAAAGCGGTTAGGTGGTGTACAATTGTGTAGCTTCAAACCTCTTCCAAGAACAGATTCTACTGATTGTTTATACTCTGTAAAAAATATCATCCAAATGTTTGTCACTGGAAGTGCTCTTAAAATACAGGAGTGATTGAGTATTAAAAAAGATGAGATAGGCAGCCGGAAATGGTTCAACACTAATTTGTATGAAATAATAGAAAAGAAGACATTTCCAGTAGCGTACAAAGTTGACCATGTTAAAGGTGTACGAATCGCGAACAATCCTTTGGGTTTGTACTGGTGCGGCAAGTGGACTTCGCATGGGGACCTTCAGAGCTGTGATGACAGAAGTGTGGAAAGTCTAAATCTGAACACAAAATTGAAGAAAATAGTGTCCACTCATTGAAACAGTTATATTCATAACCAGAAATGTAATAATGGATATAGATATGACTATTTTTTGATTATTTAAGGGACTTAGGTTTAGTCACCCTATGTTTCCTAGAGTCATCCAGACGTGGACCCCTTGCTCACTGTGCTCAGAGAGGCACAGCTCCACCTCACTGATGAGGCCCAACAAGGCTGAAACACATGTATGAGGTTGCTGTTGGTACTCTTGTTCAGAAGTGGATTGCCATAGCATTTCAGTGCTGGACTGCCAATATGGGTGGGACAAAGACTGATATGCAAATGGATATATCCCATCTGTGAAAGGTACAGTGAGCTAAAGTGTGGCAACGGACTCTCGAGTGGGTACCTTCCCAAAGAACAGGTCAATAGGCCGTGTTCATTCTCGCAGAGGGGCGCCTATGGATTACTTTTTGATAGATATGAACCTACCTATCCCTGCGGTAGACAGGCCCAACGAGGCTTGGACGGTTGTTTAGGTGATCATTTAACTCAGGTTGCTGCTGTTTCTTAATAGATGCTACATAACGATCATAGGATACGTGTTGTCAAGAGCTGCGGTGGAAGTATAAAGTACGTATCATAGTACGACAATTTTAAGAGGCTCTCTGCTTGTAGAAATCTTAACAGGGCCACGCACCTTGTTGCAGTATTCCGCACGGTGAGAGTAGCAACTCAAGCTCAATGGCATTGGCGTCCGTAGCCATATGTTACCAGGATGGACCACAAAACTTTGGTGTATGTGCTCATGACCAAGAGTGTGACATCGGTGTCTCCCAGGATTGCGAGGTGAATGGTGGACATGCAACAATTGAATATCAGGGTGGCGTACCTTCCGGGAAAAAGGAATGTGGTAGCTGATTGTTTATCACGGTTGCCTAAGGTAGTACCAGAAGAGCAGGGGGAGTATGATGTAAGCACTCAGTGGGCGTGTGTGCTTCCTGCTGTGGATAAGGAGGAGCGGGAGGAGGAATCAGCAAAGGATGCTGAACTAGCATGGATTAGAGAAGGTCTGCGGGAAGGTTGGGAAGCGGCTAAGTGCAGGGAGGAAGGTAAGGGGTACATGCAGGTGTTGAGTGAGTTGGTAGAGGGGCCATGGGGTGTCACGAGGGGGAGAGGTTGGTGCCTCTCGTGAGTGTGAGAGCTAGGCTAGTTGAGCTGGCACATGAAGGGCATGTGGGTAGATCCTTGACCAAAAGGAGGTTCATGGAGGCGTTTTGGTGGATGGCTATGGATGAGGAGGTGGAGATGATAGTGCAGGAGTGCATGGCTTGCACCGCAAGTGATAAGTGTAGGGTGGTGCACGCACAACCAGTGTATCCTGTGGATGTTCCTAATGAGGTATGGTCCACGGTGGCTTTGGACATTATGGGCCCTATGGAGTGTTTGGAGGGAGGTTTGAGATTTATGGTGGTGTTGGTTGATTATACGTCGCAGTGGGGAGAGGCTGCTGCTTTTGACAGTGTGACTATTGATAAAGTGATTGGTTTCCATAAGAGGATATTTGATAGGTAAGGGCTCACAGACAACAAGGTGCAATTTGTGTCCCAGCAGATGCAGGCTTTCTTGAGGAACTATGGCATCAGACATCATAGGATGGCTTTGTACAATCTGTGTGCCATTGGATTGGTAGAAACAATGAATGGCTTTGTAAAGAGGGCTCTTCTGTGTCAGGAGGTGGTTTCAGAGGCTTTGACATCATATAGACAGACACCTTTGGTGAAGACTGGTAAATCTCAGTTTTAATTGATGAGGGGGAGGAAGGCTGGGTCATGGTTGAGGACCTCTGCCCTTGGTGGTGGTGTGATTATAGAGATGAACATGTCAGAGATGTTGCAAAGGGTGAGGGCGCATCAGCATCGCGAGAGAGCACAGCAGTGTGGGAAAATGTCCTTGCGTGTGGTGGTGAGGGTAGGGACAGGATATGTGGTTCTGGATGATGGGACAAGATGGAGCAGGAGAAGGGTTGTTGTGTTAAGTGGTATGAGCATGGCATCATCAGTTTGGCGTGATCCTGATTTAGAGAGTGCATTATGTGATTTCTCAGTGGAACAGCGCGTGAGTGGGATCATGTTGGGAGGGGATAGTAAAGAGGTGCATGTGGGTGACAGTGGAGAGGATGGGGAGACTGTGGCACCAGAGGCGTCTGAAGAAAGTGTTGCCCGGGCATCGGGTGAGAGTGGGGGGCGTCCATTGAGGGTGTGTGTGCCTCCGGTCAGAATGAAGGATTATGTGTGGAAGGGTGGTGGTGTGTAACACTGTGCAGTGTGTTTTCTTAATGTGCATGTTAATAGTTCTGCTGGACATTTCTTCAAAGTCTTACTGGACATTTCTTCTTTTCCTATTGAGTGGGTATTATCCTTGTAAGATCTGCTCAAATGTATGGCATCATCCTTTTTACCTTGTTCTCCAATATGTTTATTGCCTAGCGATTGTGGGCTCCTTTGGTGTGTGCTAAGGGGGTGGGGATGTGTCATAATGCACTCTGGAATGCAGACCCATGCTGCTGCGAAGTCGGCATTCCAGGTGCTGTGAGAGACGGCTGAGTGGCAGTGTGGCCACGGGGTCTGTTGAAACTAAAATAAAGACTTACCTATTCACGTACCACATCCTAGATTACTTCATAAGGCTCCTTGAACCAAGGACTTACATCACGATTATCTGACTAGTATTACATAATAAAAACCTTTGAGAATTGAATATGCATCAGACGTTGTCTTGATGAATATGACAATTCTGAATGGTATAAGATATTAGTGAACTACAGGAGAGTACCACAAACGCACATAATAAAGTCACATGACAAACCACAGCTGTGAACATGATAATATCAGGCAATCGCGGACGGGAGGCTGCTTGTTGCTGCCTCGTACTTCCGTGATTTGCCGTCCTAATCTTTTTGAAATTGACGAAGCATTGCATTTTAGAAGAAACCCAAGGTAAACATATGTAACCAGGTTTGCTGAAAACGTAAAACTAACTAATAGTGTTTCCGAGTGAGCAGCAATACTTGTAACTTGCAGGTCACAGACTTGGTTTTGTTTCAGACAAGGCCCCAATCAGCAAGCTGCTGCCTTTCTCCTTTTGCATCTCACAACTTTATTTTACCGTAGAGGATACGCTCAGGTAAATTCAGATAATTAGGTTTGTTGTAAACGAGAAAAGAACCATAAATACTTGAGATAAAATTAGTGAATAGCAATAATTTTACTTTGCAGTTCACAAACTCGCTTTTTACTCATATGAGTACTTCCAATAAGTACATGGCAAAACAGTACTTGCCTGGAATTGACGACTCAGTCCACCACAAAGGAAAAGTCCAGGTAAACACACATGATCAGGTTAGCTCCTAAAAAATCTAGGAACTAAAGATGTTAGAGATAGACAGAGTGACCTGTAATATGTTTAATGTGCAGATTCCAAGCTCGGTCTCCCTTTTTTCTACACAAGTGTTTGAGATTAGCATATGGCGGCCAGGTGAGATCCTTGTAAGCGCCAAGAAATGTCTAAAACTACTATGATTGACTTAATGCTTATGCTGGGAGCAATTATGAGGATCCTAAAGCCTCCATAATAACTTTCACACCCTCAGGTAAATGACTGGTGTGTCAGGATCATTGAAGCTAGAAATCAAATATAGAAGTTTGCCCAATGATTAGAATCACTTTAATAAGCAGGTTAAAATTGGGGTTTTAAGTTCTAGTTTGCTAAATACATGCTAAGCATATTGCTATGTAAATAATGAATGAAATATAATAAACATAAGACCTTTTCTCCTTTACGTTTTCAGAATACTCCAGAGTCCACTACACCCAAAGAAGAGTTTCCAACTCGAAACACGTAGTGCCAGTTCTTCCCTTAAAAAAAGTATTTACCAAGTTTATATAAGGTCTGTCTAACGAGGAGAACAGTAGACAGGACTTACTTTTGAATCAACTTTCTGCACTTATGTTTCAATATTATACATGATGAAATGTCCATTTTCTTTAACTTAGTATGACCAAGACACTTTGAATCATTGGTGGAATTTGCCAATTGTACCAAAATGTGTTTATAATGTGGGTACCTTTTCTTTTGAATATATTACGATTATTCAAGGAATAAGCTTTCGAAAACATAGTTTTCTTGGTTTTGAATAATTCATTGAGAGATTGTTTCTCAGTTATGAGTGCACAGTTATTCGTCTGATGGGTGTCACACAACATCACATTTGTTCTTGTTATTGTGTATCTCTTTAGCCTTGGATACCTTTAACAGATGCACCTAGAAAGCAACCTAAAAATCAAGAGAACCTTAAAAAATTAAGTAACATTTGGTACACCTCTCCAATCATAACTCTATCCTTCACCAATCCTTTTTTGCCTCACAGGAGGGCGAAGGAAGAGGGCGGCCAGAGTGAGAGAAGGAAAGCAGGACAGGGGTCCCAATGAGAAGGATCGCTGTCCTGCAGGTATTAATGCAGAGATCATTGTAGGCGTATCAATCCTGGATCATGGATATACAGTCAAGAATGAGTGAGAGAGGATAGGAGGCTGAGGGGAGCCTGAAAGAGAGCTGAGTGTCATCCGCATAACTCGGAAGTTAGAGGAGAAGGTAGATATCAGGTCGAACAAAGGGGCCAAGTAAACAATGAAAAACCTGGGGGAGAGGATAGAACCATGGGGAACACCACTAGTGGAGAGAGCGGTGGTGGAGAGAAAGGGCCCAAGTTGGACCTGGGAGGGTCGGCCCATGAGGAAGGAGGTCAACTACTCCAGGGCCTGATCTGTGATTCCCAGGTTCTCATGGATGGTGTGATTCACTGTGTCAAAATCAGAGGAAAGGTCAAAGATGATCAAGGAGGATGAAGACAGATGGAAGGCTGGAGTCAAGATTGGAGAGCAGATCTTCACAGGTGTTCAGATGAGGAGTTTCCATGCTTCTGGATGCTCTGAAGCCAGACTGCTGGTCATCGAGACAACCGACATATTTGGTGTGGAGAGTAAGCTGGGAGATGGTCAGCTTTTCCAGGAGTTTGCCCAGGAAAGGAGTGATAGAGATCGGGTAATTATTTGCTGCTTAGGTAACATTGACACAAGGCTTTTTAAGAAGTGGCTGCACACGGGAGTGCTTGAGGAGTGAGGGGAAAGAACCAGCTGTGAAAGAGTGATTGCAGAAATTGGCCAAGGCTGGAGCAAGGGTGTCAATGTGTTCCTTGATGGCTCTGAAAGATCTGGGGAATACCTGTTTGGATGACACTTTCAGAGAACTGACTTGTCTAGAAAACCTGTCAGTGTTGTCAGAGAGAATGAGGAGAAAGGAGGAGGGGAGGGAGAGGCGACCAGCCGGGAGTCGAGAGAGGTAGATGGAGAAGAAGTCGAGAGCAAGGACAGGATGTCCTGAGTTTTGGTGGTGAAGTGAGAAGCCATGCTGTACATTGGGCCTGGGAGAGAACAGGAGAGGCAAAGACTGCAGAAGGCTTGGCGAGTTCCTTGGACATTTTCAAGAGTTTGTCTGCGATGTTAGAAGCTGCATAGATGCAGGCTTGGATGTGGACTCTCTTCTTCGACAGAGCAGGGATTCTATATTCGCTTTGAAAGAGGGGGCAGGCTAGTTTGTCAGAGGATGCGCCCAAAGCCCTCCACTTCCTCTTAGCCACCCTGCACTTGCGTTTCAGGGCGGAGAGGTCAGAGTCATACCAAAGGTTGCACTTGGAGATAGGTTTTAGGTGTATTCTCAGGACAGGGGCAAGGATGTCAAGAGTGTTGGAGATAGAAAGATGCAGGTTAGAGAGGGCTATGTCAGAGTGTGTGTCAGCCGCAGGGGTAGGAGAAACAAAAAAGGTAGAGGCAAAAGCATCTACTATCATTCGGTTCATGGGCCAAATGACCAAGAAGGTAGGTGGCAGTGCTGGGGTAGGCTTTGCCAGGGGGACAGAGGGTATCAGGTGAGAGGAGAGCAGAAATTGGTCAGTCCAGGAGAGAGCAGTGTTGAGAGGGTTACACAGGGGGATGTCTAAGGAGATGAGAACATCCAAGGTGTCTATGACAGATTGTGTTGCATCAGAGGGTAGAATGGCGAGAGAGAGTGTGTCGCAGAATTTGCGGAAGAGCTAAGAGGAGGGATTAGAAGCATCCTGGTGAATATTTAGGTCTCTGAGGAGGAGAAGTTGAGAGGTAGAGACAAGGAGAGAGAAGGAGAGTTCAGCACACTCTGAGAGGAAGAGGGCAACCTGGCCAGATGGCCTATAGATGGTGGCCACAGTTTGAGAGATGCCAAGAGAGGTAGAGAGCCTGTAGACCAGGTATTCAAAGGTGGAGTAGGCCTGTGTAGGAATGACAGAAGCAGGGCCCCATTTAGGAAAGATCAGAGCTGCTTCACCTCTGGGTCAGTTGGTTCTGGGCTCGAAGAGGATCTTGTAGGCATCAGGGAGGACAGTTCCAAAGCTTGTGACAGAGCCGGCTCTGAACCATGTCTCGGTGAGAGAGAGAGGATATCAACGTCAAGTTCTTCGAGGAGATGTCAGATGTCAGAGGAGTGTTTGACAACAATGTGAGAGTTGAGGGTAGCAACATAGAGCAAGTTGCCACATTTGAAAGTCTTCCGGGGTGGTGTACAGGTGTAAGGTGCACCCAGCGGAAGGGGCAGAGGGTTCCTGAGAGTGGGCAGAGGTGTAAAGACCGGAGGGGGGTGTCTGTACTTATGTTCTCTATATGGCAGAGGAGAGGCACAGAGGACCCCAGCCAAGATTCTCTATTATTGGTACGTGGTTGAGCAATCAAGGCCTAGCTTCTCAGGAAGGTTATGCGGACTGATTCTTAAGTACAGTGTAGTGCCAAAGCACCCACAAAGGAATGTCCGCACACTGTTCGGTTAAAACAAAGTCTTTATATAATTAATATTCAAGATTATGTACAATATCATGATGACTCACTTTGTCCTTGGTTATCTATAATGGCAAATATACAGTTCTAGGTGGTACCACCATTACTATAATATCTCTTTAAAGTGCATCAACTGTATGGTTAAATTCACACAAATCAGTTTGTAAAGGAAACCAACAATAGAGGTAAGAGGAAACCAGTTGGTGAGAATAATTGGAAGAAATACTGGTCACTACCGTTAAACACAGTTCTGTGTGGAGATCCCCCCACCTGGGCAACCTGTAGAACAAAGATACAAGCCCAGTCCATATATTGTTCACAAGAGACTTCCCAATAGTTCTGCAACCCCAAAGTACCTGGCGTTGTAGCGTTCCTTGTCGGGGAATCGACGGCCCTTCTTGAGTGTCCTCCCTTTAAGGCAGGAGTCAAGGGTCATCGAATGTCCGGCGGAGAACTGGGTGAGCTACGACGGTGAAGTGGCAGCTTTGTTCCTAACAGTGCTCGTTGATGGGGAAGCGTAAACATCCTTCAAGGAAGAGGCTGATTCTTAAGTACAGTTTAGTGTCAAAGCACCCACAAAGGAATGTCCACACACTGTTCGGTTAAAACAAAGTCTTTATATAATTAATATTCAAGGTTATGTACAATATCATGATAACTCACTTTGTCCTTGGTTAACTATAATGGCAAATATACAGTTCTAGGTGGTACCACAATTGCTATTAGATCTCTTTAAAGTGCATCAACTGTATGGTTAAATGTCACACAAATCAGTTTGTAAAGGAAACCAACAATAGAGGTAAGAGGAAACCAGTTGGTGAGAACAATTGGCAGAAATATTGGTCACTACCGTTAAACACAGTTCTGTGCTGAGATCCCCTCACCTGGGCAACCTGTAGAACAAAGATACATGCCCAGTCCATATATTGTTCACAAGAGACTTCCCAATAGTTCTGCAACCCCAAAGTACCTGGCGTTGTAGCGTTCCTTGTCGGGGAATCAACAGCCCTTCTTGAGTGTCCTCCCTTTAAGGCAGGAGTCACGGGTCATCGAACGTCCGACGGAGAACTGGATGAGCTACGACGGTGAAGTGGCAGCTTTGTTCCTAGCGGTGCTCGTTGATGGGGAAGCCTAAAAACCCTGCAAGGAAAAGGCTGATTCTTAAGTACAGTTTAGTGCCAAATCACCCCCAAAGGAATGTCCGCACACTGTTCAGTTAAAACAAAGTCTTTATACAATTAATATTCAAGGTTATGTACAATATCATGATAACTCACTTGGTCCTTGGTTATCTATAATGGCAAATATACAGTTCTAGGTGGTACCACAATTACTATTAGATCTCTTTAAAGTGCATCAACTGTATGGTTAAATGAAATGTCACACAAATCAGTTTGTAAAGGAAACCAACAATAGAGGTAAGAGGAAAGCAGTTGGTGAGAACAATTGGCAGAAATACTGGTCACTACCGTTGAACACAGTTCTGTGTGGAGATCCCCCCACCTGGGCAACCTGTAGAACAAAGATACAAGTCCAGTCCATATATTGTTCACAAGAGACTTCCCAATAGTTCTGCAACCCCAAAGTACCTGGCGTTGTAGTGTTCCTTGTCGGGGAATCAACGGCACTTCTTGAGTGTCCTCCCTTTAAGGCAGGAGCCGCAGGTCATCGAACGTCCGACGGAGAACTGGGTGAGCTACGACGGTGAAGTGGCAGCTTCGTTCCTAGCGGTGCTTGTTGACGGGGAAGCATAAACGTCCTACAAGGAAGAGGCGTGCTGGGCACCTCAGTGTCGATAGTTCAGGTCCGCAAAGAGTTTGAAGAACTGTGGTCCAGCATGGATGTCGAGTCGTCAGCGTCTCTGTGGTCTTTGGGTGGCTGGAAACCCACTGGCGGATGCTCCTTGGCGCGGACAAGAGTGTCCTTGGATCAAATGACGTTCTTAGGCAAACGGGAGCATGCCGGCTCCGGGCGCGACGGTAGTCGTCGACAGTGGCGGACAACAGTCCGGGCACTTCGTCTTGGGATTCCGCGGCAGTCCCCGTCTCGGGTCAGCAGCCAGTCGAAGCTCTGTCCACCAGAGAGCTTTGGCAAAGATCAGCTGGTGCAAAATGGTCCCTCGTAGCTCGGGAAGAGGGCGCTATACCAGGTCCTCTCTGGGTCATTCCTTGTAGACACAACAGCTTTCAGATTGTGAAGGAGAGCAACAGCAATTCTTCTCGTCCAGCAGGGCTTCAAGGTCAAGCTTCAGTTACCCCAGTTACTTGTAGTGGACGTCAGCTTCTGAACACGATTCCTTGCAGTGAGAGGTCCCCAGATATACTGTTTATCTCCCATTCATTCCACTGGGTCATACTCAAGCATCCAATCACGGAGAAGGGCATTCATGCAGGCAGGCAGCCAATCAGGCACACAGTGCATTCAGGCCATTCACTTCTCTCCAGACACTCACAACAAGTTATGTGTATTGGGACAAGTATCCAGCCATTCAACACTCCACACTGCATTCATACCAGTTTCGGGCAGGGCTGTCTCAGTCATTGTGTCAAACACCAGATACTAGAGACCCACAACCCAGAATGCGTATTCGTCACACACTCCATTCACCCAGGTCCTACCCACAGGAGTACCCACAACATACAGTCGTTGAGAAGGCTCTGGCCAGTCTGATCAGCGCTTCCCCACACTACCATATAAGGAACTTCCACCCAACAGCCAGTCAGGGGAAAGGGACAGAGTCAGGGATTCCCGGGACTTCGGGAAGTTCAAGGTAACAGGTGATGGAAGGCACGAGGCCATGGGGGCCATCTTGTCACCATCAGGAATCTACCGATTCCAATGACAGGGCCTGAGCATCCCAAAATGGAGGATGCTCAGGACACCAGTCAATTCAGCACGGAGCTGCCACCAGCCCGTACCCTGCTCTGTGGGCCACCCACGGGTGCCCAAAAACATACACTAGGGGCACAGGGTTGTGCCTCATCCATGAGTGCCATAAGGGTATCTCATGGGTCTGTTCACCAAACCAAAAGAGAGAGCTGCACCACCAGAAGTCCCACATGAACTCCTGCGTGGAAAACATGACAGAACACAAGATAAAAAGCAGTAAAGGACAAGGATACAGAGGCCCTGTCCCTCCGATGCATTTCCAGCATCACAGGAGGTTGTGGCAGGAGGTGGCATAATAGCCAGAGGCTCGGATGGAGGTGCCAGTGAGTTGGCAGAAGGAGGTTGCAGAGGACCAAGGGAAGTGCTAGTAGGAGTAGCAGGAGAAGGAGGGAAGTTGATAAGATGCAGGAGATGCCTATCGAAGAGGAGGAGATTGGGCTGACGGCCCGGGACCAAGACAGTGCCATTCAGATAGACATTAATGATGTTCTTGGAGGAGTGGAACGAGGCCAAGAGGACCTTCCTCTGAGTGCCTCTATTAATGGGAGATGAAGAGATAGGAGAGAGAGCTGAGACCGCATGGGGGTTCCTTAGGTCTAGAGAGTGAACAACAAAGAGGATGCCAGTTAGGGTCTGTCTTTAGGAATCACTGATGTGGGAATCGGCGATAGGGAGTCCAGGGTTTGAGACCGGGATATCCCTCTTGAACATTTTCCTACCAGGCCTAGTAAGAAGGATAGGATATGCGATAGAGTAGCAATTTGTGAAGATGGGAGAGAGTGAGAGCACAGTAGAGGGTGCGAGGAGGCAAGAATGAAGTGCTGAATCAGTTGGAGGCGGCTCGCAAAAAACTTGACATACACTATATTCCTGAGGTAAGGGTAATATTAGAGAGGTATTATTTTGGGGTCAGAGCACTGATGGATGGTGAGTGTGTGGAGGATCTTGTAACACATTTGATGCAGTTAGGACTCAT
This sequence comes from Ambystoma mexicanum, assembly GCF_040938575.1. Taxonomy (NCBI): domain Eukaryota; kingdom Metazoa; phylum Chordata; class Amphibia; order Caudata; family Ambystomatidae; genus Ambystoma; species Ambystoma mexicanum. Next base: position 1,322,101 of record NW_027182487.1, read on the forward strand.
TTGCAAAGTTCGAGGTTTGAAGAGAGAATTCGGCACCAATTAATTCTGAAGTGCTTGGATGACAAAATAAGGGAGGAGTTGTGGAGCTAAGCATACCCGAGCCTGAGAAAGGTTATTCTGATTGCAAAGCAGGCAGAACACACACATCTGTGTGTTAGAAAACTTAACTGTTAGGAGAAGGAGGTTAATCCCGACACCCAGACACCACCTTATATAAAGTCGGTCTAAGTCCAAAGTTGCATAATAATTCTATTATGGCAAACTTTGTACTAATGCAAAACACATTGGGGTCATATTAGAAAATGCTTGCACCATGACAAGTGCAATTTTAGCACTAGGGGCAAAGTTTCCCCTTGTGTAAAAAAACTTTTTTTCTATACATTTTTCACCGGGGCAAAGTTTGCCCTACTGCTAATACCATAGACAATTGCACTTGACATGGTGCAAACGTTTTCTAACATGGCCTCAAGAATTTTTGCACTAGGGCACACTTGGCCCTACTGCTAATACCTTGCAACTTTGCAATGGAACCGGTTTAAAGTTTCTATAATCTGGCCCCAGGTGGTGAGGAAGAAAAAGGTAAAAACCCAAACCAAATGTTGGTAATAAGGGAGTGAGACAAGGTGGTGGGAAGATGCTAGGGGTGGTGAGTGTGGAATTAACCAGGGAAAACCCTTATTATGTTTCAGGTGTGACAGATCCCCACATCTGGCAAACTGACAGAACTGCCCGGAAACATGTTTCAAAATTATCGCATTCGTTTTTTGGACATGTGTTTTTTCAAAGTCATTTTCATTGAAAAAATTACTTGGAAAAAACTCACCTAAATATATAGGGATTAAGGGGTTAAAAGGGTTGGAGAGGAGGTTGGGGTAGGGATAATAGTATAGGAAAGGGGGCATTGTAGGGGGAACCCTCCTTATATTAAAAAAGTCAATGAGTTTTTTCAAAATCATTTCTTTGAAAAATAATACTTCGAAAAAACTATAGTCGATGAAAGGACATGGAACCGTTTAGAATGAAAAATAAAAGACCATTTTGGAAGGCACTGCTAGGCAGGATTGTTCAATAAAATGTAGGGCAGCCTGGTAAAGGCAGCAGCTCCGGGGAGGACAGTGATGAGGCTGTGGGCATGGTTGCAGGCAATGATTCTTCTCAGTGTGGATTATGGAGGGTAAGAGTGAGTATAGGTGCCCCTGCACCACAGTGGAGATTAATGGCACACGTGTGTATGTTGTCAAACTGTGGTGCATATTGTCTCTTTAAAAACATGGATCAATTATTTAGGGTTGGGATGATGTGAGTACTTTGAACCCTCCTGACATTAGTGCTGGAGGAAACAATACAGAGAAAATGCCACTAAAAGTTTATTGCAGAGTTTCAATTTGAAGGATAGACATGCAGAAGCAAGGTTTATTTATCCAACAAATAAGCATCCATGCTGGTTTGGAGGGAACAAGGGATGTTAAGGATAAAATAGGATCCCAATGCGGATGAACAAGTCTTAATTACAGTGACTGTGCAAGAGTGTGATGAGATCCTAAGAGAATTTCCTTAGGTTTTTGAAATATGCTTGAATATTGAATATCTGAAGGGATCCGTTTATAAAATCCAACTTGTGAAGGGTACCTACCTCCCTGTGTGGCCAAAATGAGAAATGTACTGATAAACTTGATTGAAGTGAAGAGGGAGATCAACAGTTATGCGAGAAGAGTGTCATAGTTTGATAGATTAGTGTTTTGCGCATTTCAAACAAATCAACATACATTTTAACAAGAAAGTTTAAATATCCCCAATTGTTCTGATTTAAACATGTCAAACCAGAATTGCACAACTGGTATGATATTCAGAATTTTTTTTTTACAATTAAATCATGACTGTTCATCGTATGAAGACATTCAGCATAGCTGTGCAAATTGAACAAATACATGTTTCACATTGAAAATTCAGAATCAAATTGTGCTCTCTGCGGTTAGAAGAAATAACAGAGAATCAGAGTATGAAATATGTGAGGGAAGGCTTTTAGGGGTACAGGGAAAATGTCACCATATCGTTCTACTATCTTTCTGATTCAGGGCATTTTTTAAATCAGGGGGGTGCACAGTGGGGACCTTGAGTCCTGGTGAAGTGCTTTAAGAGCTTAAAACATGTGAAAAAATAAACATGACAGTGACCAGACTTACATTACCTGCTAATACTTACCACGTGTAACCACATGTTTTATCATTTCTCTAGAATGCACTACCTGACACTCGTGGTGAGAGGGACATACATTACTTATTGCACATTAAAGTATGTTGCACACTTCAAAATACTTTGAAGAGTAGAGGAAGGTGATACAAAGCAAGGATTATGCAAATCATAACAATGAAATCAGAAAAAAACATTTCCAAAAATAATGTATGAAAAGAGAACTGTCAACAACAGAACATGGCTGAAAACTCTCTAGAAAAACGGTAGGTGTGGAGCTTCAGCCAGTGCCCTGTGCACATGGTCCATTGGGAAGAGCAACACTAATGCAGACAGGAGGCCAAAAAAGGAAATTAATGCCTAAACCCATGCCTAACACCATGAAATGACGCATGGTGCATATATGCCTTATCGGGGAGATACTGGGCCGCACAGCTTGCCATTTGCTGCAAAATGCAAAATGTAAAATATTATTTTCTGATCAGTTGTCTGCAGACAAGTGGTTGACACTCTTGTTGTGTTTTACAAACTTAAACAATCATTGCCAAACCAGTGAGATTGCTTTAATCCAGTTGATCAACCTTAGTTGCGATTCTTCACTTTAACCTGACATGGCATGAATGATCTTTTTCCTCTTTCCACTCAAACAAACTGTAGATTCCTCTGCTCAGACTTCAGCTCACTTGGCCTTCAGAAACTCATTGAAATCATTGCTGTTCAACTGAGAAAGGCATGAGAACAGCACAGAAAATCATCAAGCAACGGTTGCCCACTCTAGGTAGACTCAGTTAGAGGGAAGGTCCTGTGTCTAAAACTTCATGAACATGTCATGAACATGTCACCATACTACACACAACTCATCAGCCAATCACTATGTCAAAATAGGACTATACTGTGTTGGCCTAGCCAGAACCTTTAAATAAAATCTCACTGACATTCACATTAACATACAATGTCCCTGCATGTAACATGTTGGCTACAAAGTACAGACCATTTGATTCTCTTGGAACGGTCTTACCAAACATTGTTTACCTCGTCTTTCACTTCACATGTATTACCGTTTTGATTTCCTACAAAATCTGGGCGGATATTGCCTTGTCGCTCCATGACCTTACCCCCCGCCTCATCCCATATTGCCTCAATTAACCCACGTCCTTCATTTTGAAAGGCACACATTGTACAAATTTGCAGTAAAGGTGAAGGGTCTGTGGTGAAAATTCTGGACAGCCCCTTCAACCTTTAAAATGAAGAAAAATACACTTTGCATTCAGCAACAATAGGCAAATACCCCAACAAAGCCAGATCAACAATTTGCCCCATTTCACTCCATCACTCATCTCTCTCCACCTTACACTATTCACACAATCAACCATAAAACAACAGCAACTCCCTACAAGGACACCACACTAACTGAGCAGCAGCGTTGCTTACTTTACCCCTGCAAGTACGCACACAGCTATCCTGGGCCTCACAGCACTTACACCGAGGGATGCATCTTGGGCTCTCCCTTCTGACTGAACAACACACCCAAGGTTCTCTAGGCCACCACTCACCTAGAAACACACCCACACACTGGACTAGGGTACTTCCAGCTTGCAAGCAATAACACCACTGGGTTTACATATCTCTCTCTCTCTCTTTCTCTCTCTCTCCTGGTAACAACAACCCCCCTCCTGCTTTTCATGTAGGAGCATGCACAGCGAGCCAACCAAATTGGAAGAAGTGCTCTATGCATCCCTGCAGAGTACAGTACATTAGATTAGACTCTGGACTTCACTGGGACTCTAAGTTTCTTGTAATCAGAGGTCCACTCGAGTAACTCTTTTGAAGCTCAAGAAGTCCTCTTGGTACCGCAATTCTTTCAGTGTAATTTTCCAAAGTGACGGCCCTTGAGACGCTAGAAGTTGAGATGAAGCTTTTGATTTCTTCGACTGGACTGATATAGTATTGTTGCAGAGGATAATCCTAGAGTTCTAGGGGTTGATGGTGTATCAGCCTGCTGCATAAGAACATGGGGCCCTTTTCCCAAATACCAGGAGTGCTACATAGGAGTTGAGTTGTTAAGTAAAATAGCAAAATTATGACACCATTCACACTGCTATAAAAATCACAGGAATACATCCATGGCATTATTCATACAGCTTTTGTAATGAAGACATATTTGCAAAAAACAATTCAAATATATTAGTTCATTAAATGCTTGAACATCTTAAATACAGAACAAATCCTATTCTCTACTGGTTGGCACATCCTATTCTGCAATCAAAGTTACATCTTGGGGGCAAAACAGCAAATATGGAATTGTACCACAGAAAGACAGAGCAATTTCAACAGCGGTATGAGAGTAATATTTTTCAGTGCAATGAACTACTTATTATCGTACATTTGCTCCTTGGAGAGCGATTAAGGGAACCTAACAGCCAACTTGGAATCTTGGAAAGCCCCCATTCCAAGCCTCCTCAAAAGCGAGAGGCAGCCATCTTCCCTGCCGGGCAGCAGGTACAGACTTCTGTGCTCTCTTCCATCCTGCCCCCAATTTCCACCTCAGTCACCCACTCCCCCAGACCCTCTACCCATGCCCTATTTACCTGCAGCTGCCTCATCACACAACAGCACTTGGAACACTTAGTGTATCCAAGCTTCACCGCTGTGGCTTTGGCCAACATGGAAAGGGCTAAGGGACTATATGTAGCTCCCTTCTCTCAGTTTCCATGGTGGCCCTCCTGTTATGCATGTTTAAAAAAAAAATCGGAGAAACAGCAACCACACTGTTTTCAACTTAAAGATATCACCCTGGTAAAGCATGCCAGCATGCCAATAGCAGTAAACCTCTCTGTGCGGGGGAATTATCGATCAGGTAATGCCCGACACATCATGAGTTTATTGCTCAATAGTTGATGTGCATTACTGTTCGTTCCTATAGACCATGATTTATTATGTTTCTTCCTCAGGGCATTTTTAAAGTCTGTGTTTTTCAGACTGTATATTATAGGGTTACTCAAGGGACTGATTATGATGTATGTCAAGGAGGAGATCTTGCTGTCCCCCATTGCTGATTTTGGGCAAATATATGTAGCAAAGATTGATGCATATAAAATAACAAGCACTGTCAGGTGGGAGGCACAGGTCCAGAAGGTCTTCCAACTCCCTCCCTTTGCCTTGATTTTCACAATAGAAGAGATAATGTTGACATATTATATGCTGATCAAAATAAAGGACCCCAGAATCAATGAGGGTCCAAAAGCATAGATTAATATTTCATGTGAGTCCTGGAACATGGGATCTTCATCAATGCTGTCACATCACAGAATAAGTGATTGATAGTGTGGGAACCACAGTAGGAGAAGCCAGACACAGCTATTGTGACTGGTAAAGCAGCAATGAGACTGGCAACCCAGCTTCCCACAGCCAGCTGTATGCACACAGCTAGATTCATGATCGAGGGGTAATGTAGAGGATTGTAGATAGCCACATACCGGTCATAAGCCATCACTGTGAGCAAACCAACGTCTGCAGCTGCCACGGCAAGAAAATAATTCATCTGGAGGAGGCACTTTGTGAGAGAAACATGGAAGCCCTTAAGAAAGAAGTGTGCTAGCATTGGAGGGAGAACAACTGAGGTGTATGTGATGTCAATTAGTGACAATGCAGCAACAAAGAAGTGCATGGGGGGTGAGCAGCTGTGAGTTACAGGAAACTGTTGCCAGAATAAGAAGGTTTCCACTCAGAGTTAGCAGGTACATCATTAAAAACACACTAAAGAGTGGAGCTTGGAGGTGTGGAAGATATGAAAAGCCAACAATCAGGATATCGGTGGTTGAATTTCGATTTTCTGTTTCCATTCAATGATCAATGCAGCTACTGTAGGGATGGATTTGAAGATGAGCTGAAAATAAATAAACAAGTAATGCCATTATTATTGTTGCTGAAACAGATGACTGGGCTCAGGTGCTTATCTCTACACTTCTTAGTATGTAGTATCAACGGTTGCATCTTTGAACATGAGGAGAGCATGCACAAGTGGGAAGAGGGACCCAAACTTCAATGGGCAACAATTATTGGTGATATCGCTTGATATCTCTATGTAGCCAATATGTGCTGTCTCTTCAAACAAGGCACTTTATAATCTCTCGTGTTGCCTTGGTGCAACCTTTGCCCTGGAGCCATGGATTTTGAATCTGCCTAGAGGAGTGTCCAGTGGTTATGATTAAGTCAAATATGTTAATTCATTCACCTTTTGTATTCCAATGTTTCTTGAATTGTGTGTGGGGGTGCAGATGTGAGTCCCACCCTCGTCATGTAAAATGTTAGCTTGCTTAAGAGACAATAATGATGTTTTAAAATTGCTCACTGAAATATCAAATCAGCGAAAACAAAATTTGGCATTCATGCATCAGCTAAATTAATTCAAGGGTTAAATTGTACATCATGAAAGTCTAAACCATGAATACAAATATTCTCATTTTAAATGTATGCATGTTGAGTCTTGAAAGGTTACCTTTTTCTTTGATCTGTATTTGTTTTTTAAGAAGAATTGAGGGACTTCAGGGATGTCTTTTGTGGGTTGCTAAGGGTCGCTAGAGCTAACCTGTGGTCTTCCCTTGTGATCCCTGGCTTGCCCTTGTGACCCCTTCCAAATTGAAAATACAGAGTTTCTGTTTTTGTGTCTGTTTTTTCCAATATAGGTGCTTTCCTGCCTGCACATCTGCAGCGGCCAGCGGATGCCACTGGGTCTCCTGCATTCAAGAGAGCTGTAACTTTTTGCAGTTACTTAGCTAAACTGTGTTTAAATATTTATGGATGGAACAAAAACTAATCTAAATATTGTGGAAATTAATTTGTTCTAAATAGTACATATTTTAATGAATGAGTTGTGCATTATGCCAGCATAGCCCCAACAACCATAGATAACTTTACCAAATCAACGCTAATTATTGAACAACTGAACTCACACAGGAGAATATGGTGACAATGCATAAAACTGTAGCATGATGTGGAAACAGACTGATCAAAGAGCAGAAGGCAAGTGTCTGTGTGGGGTCCGGCTTTGATGTATAGGGAATTCTCCCTATGCCCCACAGGCACCAGACTCCTGGGATATACATACATCCTAAGGGCAGTCCAGTTATCAAGACTGTCAAACTAGCTTGTATGCATGTCAGCTATTATCCTGTAGGCACTTTAGTTGAGACATGTCGTTTTGAATGATATAAGATGGCCAGTCTGCAATGATAATTCATCTCTTATCATGGGGTAAATAAGAGGAAATGTGTGCTCTACACTGGCACGGGAATGACAAATGGGAAAGGGGTTTGGTGTCTGCAGACACCACCCACATGCTTCCTTGAAGAGTGGGTAGCTGGCCATTTGCTAATTATGTGGGGATCAGACAGTTCTGCCTATTAGTCACACTACAGAATGTTGAATGTTAGGGGCATGGTATTCAGATCCTTGTGTACACCATGATGAATTTCTGTATTTTTACCTGCTTGATGAGTCTGAGATGAGTATGCTGGCTCGGTACCCTTACTCACTATGTGATGTAGGCTCATGAGGTGGTGGACGGGGGATATATCATGCTCCCCAGTGCAAAACCTGTCTCAAAAGAAAAACATAATCCAAGAACTGTAGAGTACCCCTACTATCCCAGAGCTGCATCAGGGCCCTGCAGAAAAGTGACACATTGCAAGCTTAAAACAGATACCCAACTTGCCAGAGGGGGAGCCAGGTACACCATATCAGTAAAGCTTGCCCTACCAATTGGCCTCCTTCACCCCGTAGTCACCTAGAAAAGGGGTGTTTCCATTCTGTATAAGATTCCTGCCAACCTGTTGTTCATGTGTCACTCCCAATCCAACCTTCAATTTCCCCTCCCAAACTCCAGATGGTCCACCCTTACATGAATCCTTACTCCCACAGTACCTTAGGAATCTGTTTCTCATCAAAGACTATGTAGCTCAGCTGTTCATGTTTTATTAGTTTGGGCATCATTAACTATCGCACTCCTTCTCCTAACACTAAATCCATGAAACATGGGAGGGCTCAAGATATACTTCTGTCGGTTCAACAGAATCAGTGTAAGATAAAGCATCACCTTAGGAACTTTCGGACTGGGTTAGGGGTTCCTGGACCTATGGTCTTCCAATAGGGCCTGAAGGTAGTTCCCATTACATCCAAATCTAGAGGGCCTCAGACGGTTAAGGGACCTGGCATGGTGCACGCTGATATCCCAGTTACAAATCCACTCACACCCCCAACTGCCCAAAAACATGCAGTTGCCGCTTGCCAACTCACTAAATATCTCTTCCTATAGCAGGGCAAACATTAAATCTCTGAGGTGGGTATCACCTGTGAGAGGTTAAGCCCTTTCCCTGGTCCCAATTTGTAGAGGGTTACATATTGTAAACCTCTCCACAGGTGGAAAATAAGACAAGTTAACAAACAGGAATATAAACAAGAAAAACCCACATCACAGAACAGACATCCATTTTAGCTTATGCTTAGAACAAGCTTCTTACACTGGGCAGCATGGACTCTTTCACCTTTACAGGTCACCTGGGTGATATGGAAGGGCCCACGCCAACATGGAGCTAAAACTGATTTTCACTGAGGGGTCTTTAACATTATAAAGGCCTGTTGCTGTCGGGAGTGGCAAAGGCTCCATCAGACAAGCCAGAATGAAGGACCTCACATAATTAAGACATTTTTCATCATTGCAGTGCAAGTTAGTATGAATGGAGTGAACAGGCGGGCATTAAGGGAGCCTAATAAGGAGTCCATATAAAATGTTGTGCGACTAAGCCATTTCTTTTACTTATAGGGGCTTTGAATACAAAGTAACACCAAATGAAGGACATCCAGCCACTTTAGCCCTGTCTCTTGGCAGAGTTTTGAAAATGTGTTTTTAAGTACCCCATTTCTCCTATCCAAACCTCACGCTGATTGCGGATGGTGAAGACAGTGTTGTACATTCAGGGCAGTTAAAAGTCCTTTTACCACATTTTTGATGAAATATGTACAACATGTACAAAATACAACATGTACAAAATACAACATGTAATTAGTGATGTGATCTGTGGTGTCATAATTGTAGTCATTGTCTGCGCAACAGGGGGAGCGACGTTAAGATGGCTTTAGCTGAATTTCCAGTTCATGTTTGCATTCTCACCTTAACGTCCTTGCAACTAAAGTTTTTTCCTTGAATTTCAAGGGTTTTGTTACAATGTATTGCTCTCCTTAACGTTCCTGCAACTAAAGTTTTTTCCTTGAATTTCAAGGGTTTTGCTATTCATACATATAAAAGATTAATAATAGAGACAATTTGGCTAAACAAAACAATGTATTATGTCTAGAAAGTAAAATAAAAAGCAATTGTGCAAACACATTCCGCCCAAATAAACCTGTTGTTACAAAAAATGTGTCTCCACAGTGTTGGCCGTATAGTTCTGGTTAAGTTGTTGTTTCCATAGGAAGAGCACTTGTTGGGCGGTCTATAACATCGCTCCCCCTGGATGAATCCTCACCAAACTTTGCAAAATAAATAATACGGCCACTCTGATTTTTTTCGCAAAGTTTCGTGAAGTTTGGTCTGGGGGGAGGAAACTTATAGGGGGGGTCCCAAAACATCTTCTTTTCCCATAGACTGAATGTGGGAAAAACTTTGCACATGCCTACAGGCCAAACCGCTGGTCAGGTTTTCACCAAATTTGTGGCAGGGGCAGCGCCTTGGTCCCAAAAGTGTGCTTTTGTAAAATTGGTGACAATCCGTCCAGTAGTTTTCGTTAAAATGACTAAAAAGTATGTCTCAAAACATTAGTGATATATATGTCTGCTCCGCGGTCACACTTCCCTGTTCGTTCCACAGACAAGATACCGATTGGCTAAGGGGCTGGCGTCATGACCGCAGACACGCAACATCTCCGCCGATTGGCTGCAGTGAGCCGTGATGTGCGTCAGATTGTTTGGATGCGCCCGACACCTTGGATCCGCCGACAGCGCGGCGGGGACCTGAGGCGAAATGCTGTTTTGGAAACTGTTTTGGTGTGTCAGAGTGCTTGGGGAGGTTCAGAGAGTAAGAGATGGGTGAAATACAGTATTTGTTTAGGCGGCAGGTGTTAATGATGTATTCCATATGCACGCCTTGTCTGGGATGTTTGTAAGTACTGAAAATGAGGGGTATCTTAAGGATAGTGCTTCAGTCCGTGGTGTGCACAGGCAAACTGCTCTAAGGACACTCGTGGTGTTAGTGAATATTAAAATTGACTACATGCCGTAGTTACATTTTTTTTGTTTCTATGGGTGTGATTATTATTTTTACGGCACCATGGGTGTGATATGCTGCTTCGGTTGTGGCCAGGGCCTAGAGTCTTGAGTGCATGGCCGTAGGCCGTAGGTCATACTCCCAAGACTCTAGGCCACGGCCACAACCACCGCAGCATATCACAGCAATAGATACACCAGTAGTGTCGCATATCAATCAGCTGGTTGTGGGGAGGGCCTTCAGTCTTGGCTCCATGGCCGAAGGCCATGCACCCAAGACCAAATTTATAAGTAGTGAAGTTTTTCAGTTACAATGGATGTGATATGCTGCAGAGGTTGTGGGCAGGACCTAGAGTCTTGGGTGCATGGCCAAAGGCCATGCAACCAAGACTGAAGTTATAAGCACTGAGGTTATAAGTCAGCATGGGTGTTCTGTGGTGCAGTGGTTGTGTGCACGACCTAGAGTCTTGGGTGCATGGCCGCAGACCATGCACCCAAGACCAAAGTTATAAGCAGTGAAGTTATAAGCCACCATGGTTTTCATATGCTGCGATGGTTGTGGGTAGGACCTACAGTGTTGGTTGCTTGACCGCAGGGTGTAGGTGGTAGGTTATATATCGAAGACTCTAGGCCCTGCCTACAGCCACTGCACCATATTACTGCCATAGATCAGACATATAGAATTGAATATGTATGACATGTGTGAAATTATACTTACTGTGTACTTTGTTGAGATTCCATATATTTGTTACATGACTTTAGTACTTTCTGGAAATATCCTTTTAAATGTCTGTGATAAAAGAAAAGAGCATGTGTGTATGTATTTTCAAAAGACTTATTACATTGTACAATAGACATTTTAGCTTTTTTTTTACCCTCGTATTTACTTTACAAACCAGTGTACTGTGCATTTTGCTCAGTTTCTGTGTTTGTTTTTCAAATCCTTGGGTCTGGGGGTAAAAAAATCATTCTCGGATTAAGACAACCCTTTCTTTGCTATGCTACAAACTATTTCTTGGTTTCCTTTGAGTGTTTACTTGTTGTTTCTGATTAATGTTATGTATGTTGGCTTGTTGCAGATTTTTTAAACAGTCAGAAACCTCTTTGTGTATTGTAACTGTGTATTTTATGTTACAGATCTGTGGTATTCACTTATCTGTGGTTGTTATACACTCTTGGGCAGTTAGATACCTGTTGGCGTATTCTAACTGCTTATAGTCTTTCACTTGAACTTTTTGTTAATGGTGAAGTACACATTAGTTATAAAATGTTGGCTTTAAGAAGATTAAATACGCATTTGTACAATTAGCTGGCAATCTCTGCTTTAGAGTAATGGTACTATCATTAAATTCAAACCATCCACATTTCTTTTTAATATATGCAGTGCAGTGACCTACATTGCTTGTGGCTCCTGCGTGGTTGATTATACCTATTGTTGTAAAGGTTTCCTTACAAAGTGACACTTTACTGTGTGTTAATCCAGTCAGCTTGTAGTTGTTTTTGGTACCATCTGCATTGTACCATAGAAGCGTAAGTATTATGTAGTTACTATGTGTTTGTATCAGTAAGGTGGAGCGATTATCTGAATTGCACATAGTACATAATATGCCATGGTTTGCATTGTGTAGAAGTTGCTGAAATGGAATGGATTCACAATTAGGTATGGATACATACACAAACCGCTCATTTGGGATATGTTCCTGTGTCACATTGTTACAGAGAGTGCATGTATGTTTCCACATGTATGAAATCTGGAAGATTTCATTTATAGGTATGTTTTGTTTTCCAGTACTTGTAGTAAGTACATTAGAAATTCTTGTGGATCTTCTTGTGAGTTTATAGTGAATCTCACCATTCAAGCACAGTAGTCCAATTCTTGTCTTATTCCATGAACACTGTACCTGTTGTCAGGATTGTGTGTTGCGTTTCTATGAAGGACTAACATTTGCAAACACAATTGGTCTGTACCGTGTAACTAAATATTGTTAACAATTGTTGGCAATTGAAATAAAATATTCATTGCTACATTTGCATAGCAACTTAACCAGGTTCTTTTGAAAATTTGAATGGACCAGCTAGTTCCGTCTCTGAGTGATATTTTCCGGAGTTTCTGTTCCTTCTTTGCAGGAGTATCTGATTTACTTTCCCTAATAGATTCTTCTTTGCTTGTGGTAATTGATGATGTTTTAGTTTCTTTTGTTTTCTTTGAAGGATTTGCGTCAGATTCTGTTGCATTTCTGTTTCAATTAGTTTTCTTTTACCATGTTTTCCTTTTTCTGGAACAGGATATGATTTCAGATGGGGGTGTACAGTGAACGCAGTCTATTGTATTCTAAAATGCAAGGAATATCAGCGTTCAGTTTACTTGCATCAAAGTTGAGTAGAAATAGACTGTCAAGTGTACGTAAGCGTGATAGTGCTATGTAGCTCATGCCTTCTTTAAAGACTGTGTTTCCTATATCTATCAATGCTTTGTCTAGGGTACGAACTTGGGATATATGAATGGTGACTGCATATGCAAGAGTTAGAGAAAATTGTTCTCTACGTACATACATGTCTTTGAAGAGAAGGAATCGAGCAGTTGAGCGCCCTATCCTTTTCACTTCTGTCAAAGCAAATATTGACGAACTGAATGTTTTTGTCATGTGGGTATGTTTGAAAGCCAACAACTGTACCCAGTGCCCCATTAACTAGCCCTTGTTCCACGTCAAGGTTACGTTTAAGCATTACTCTACAATGTAAGGATAATTTAACATTTTTATTTCCAACCCAGCTGTGTTGGAGATTGAATTTTCTAAGTTATTTAGTCTTGTTCTGGCTTGCTCACTCATGGGTAGTGCCATACCATGTACGTCTAGTTTGTCTGTGGAGCAAATTTCCATTATTGGTTGCATTTCTTTTTTTAACATTGTTTCATTGAATTTGAAACAGCTTGCAAGAGTTGGCATTAAGGCCATACAATTGAAATTTTTCTGTGCTAGTTGTTCCATAACATCAGTAGCACATGCGTTATCGCCATAAAGTGCATGAGTGTGCCGGTTTTTCAATATTGCTTAAGCTTCTTGAGATAGTACACCAACTCTAATACTTTTTAAAATGTTGGCGTAAGTGAGATCTGCAGATTGACGCATGTTTTGTGTTAATTCTCTGTATTAGAAATGTTGCCAAAGGTTCACATTTCCTTTGCTGCCAACAGTTTCATGGCAGAGTTTGAGTCCTAAGGTTTTAAAAATAGGTTCACCTTTCACTGGTGTCAATTGTAGAAGATCTCCGAAAACGATAATGTGTTTCCCTGCAAAGAGTTCCTGCGTAGTTTGTTTTAAGTACTTCTTGCAATCCAAGGTGAATCAAAGCCAACATTAGGTTGGAGACCATGCTCACTTCATCTATTAGTAGCATTTCCATTTGTTTTAATACTCTGCGTAGTTCCATTGCAACTTCTGCAGAAAGTTTGTAATAGTCTAATTTGTTTTGGTGTTCTACTGGAAGGAGTAGTAATCGGTGTAAAGTGACACCGCCTATGTTGTAGGCAGCTAAACCTGTCGGGGCAGTTACAACAGCTGACAGTTTGTTGTTTGTCAATTGTTGAAGGAACTTGCTGATGATTTTGATTATGAATGTTTTTCCTGACACAGCTTCACCACTGACATACAGCAGTATAGGTTTGCAATTTTGGCAGGTACATTCTTTATTTTCGTGTTGTACACCATGTGCAATTTCTTTTGTTACTTCTTCAAAAATGGTGCGCTTATCTTTGTTAAATTTTGTTTGTAGTACAGTTAAGTCTTCTGTAGCTTCTTCATACTGACTCATGGTGTTTTCCACTTCTGTCATAGCTATTTCTTCCTCATTTGCTATTAGTGGCTGTCCTAGTGATTCTTGACTTCCTGTTACAGAAGGTTCACTACTGTCGGAAGTGTCCTTATCTAGTTGGGCCTGACGTTCTTCTTAGTGTTGCTGTTCATTGTGCAACATTGTTTTGTACTGTGTAAAGTTCACATCGGTGATAGTGCTTTCATTTCCTTTGAAAGCATCTTCATAGCAGTCATGGTTATCTAGTATATCTTCCTCTTTTCTCCATGGTTTAAAAAGTTGTAGCAGGGAAATGTAATATAGTTCTTTCTGTTGAAGAGTTTTTAATGACAATTTGACATGATTAATTAAGCTTCGTTTGGTAAGTTTCACTAAGCTACCTTCACAATCTGTCACTCTATATCTACGTTTGCTTTCATCGGGGTTTATATTATTTTTGTATGCAAAGTTTTGAGCTATATGGTATAGACACATGGTTTCCAAAGTGGTACTCCTGTTCGGATAGTATGTGTCCAGTAAATAGTTTTTTTTAAAATGTCTTGTCTGTTGGGATCATTTCTGGCAATTGTTTCTATGTCCTCATTTGATTTCAGAACTCTTTTTCTAGATTTAGCAGGACCAGGACTTAGCCATACTATGTTTTCTGATTTTCCATACAAAGCAGTACCGGCTAAACAATCTGCCACTTCATAGGCACCTCATTCTCTATGAGAGAGCATTTTTATGCCTAAGCTGTACAATTTCTGAAATAGTGTTTTGTCTGATGATAGGTCATTCAAGAGGTCTTCAAGCTCTGTTTTTTCTGCTTTTGTTAAGTAGTCTGTAACATATCGTGCAACTGCAGTGGAATTGTCTGCAATGTACTGCACATCTCTGTTTGCATTCCATAAGAGGGCAATGTTTCTATGTCCTCATATGATTTCAGAACTCTTTTTCTAGATTTAGCAGGACCAAGACTCAGCCATACTATGTTGACTGATTTTCCATACAAAGCAGTTTCGGGTAAATGATCTGCAGCTTCATAGGCGCCACATTCTCTTTGAGAGAGCATTTTTATGCCTAGGCTATACAATTTCTGAGATAGTGTTTTGTCTGATGATAGGTCATTCCAGAGTTCTTGAAGCTCTGTTTTTTGTTTTTTTCTGCTTTTGTTAAGTAGGCTGTAACATATCGTGCAACTGCAGTGGAATTGTCTGCAATGTACTGCACAGCTATGTTTGCATTCCATAAGAGGGCAATGATTGCATTGTAAGCATTGATATATTTGTATTCTTCTGTTCTTTTTATATAATATGTGTTCTTAGGTGATTTACCTTTAACACTATGTCAAACTGAAGACATGAAGTTGTTCACTTCATATGTTTCTGTAACTGGTCTAGGGAAACCAAAGCAGCATTTGGCATAGTATTTCCCTTTGCTTTTGTATTTGCGACGACAATATTTGCCACATTTGTGTCTTTGAAAATGTAAAATATGTCTATGAAGGTCACTATGTGTCCGTTGTGAAGGAATTTCACAAGTGACATATTTTTGGATGAACTGCAAAACAGTGGCATCACTGTCCTGACCAAATGTAGGTGCACCTTTGATCCATAAAATCATGTGAATATGTGGTGCTCCTCTGGCTTGGTATTCTTTTCTCCAAAAGAAGTGTTGCACTTCTCCGAGGGGAGGAACAGTTTTATTACAAATAAAGTGTAGCATAGCAATGAAACGATGATGGAAATCTCCTGACACATTAACAGAATCTAGAGAGCACAGTTCTCCAGGTGTTAGTATATCTATGTTGGTTTTGTTGTTGTTTGATATGCGTAGGAACTCATGTAAATCTTCCCATGCATACTCTGCACAACTTAATGTAACAAATCAAGTGGGTGGTTCAAGGTTTCTGATCATACAACATACATCTCTGTGCCGTCAGAACCAGTATTCTTTCATAACACGCATGTTTGTAAACAAATTTTGTTATACTTGATTGTAAAACCTCATTTATTCTTGCACTTTTTGCATTAATTGTGTAGCTGACATATTTTGAAAGTGGGTTTCACATTTCAATGTGTGTGCAACTCCGTAACATAGGGTTGCTAGTTCACTTTCAAAGAGTAGGTGGAATATGTATTCCACATTTTGTCTAAATCTGGGATCTTCAGAATACATTTATAATGAGCGGTATTCTGATGCCATAATCTGAGTGGGTCTATCATTGTATATTCCACCTTTGCCAGTAGGAAATAGCAGTGGAAAAGCACGTACTTCTATACTTTTTTCCCATATGCTCATTGGTGACCCTTTGGTTTATTGCATTTGGTAAGTTTCTAGTACATCATCTATGCTTTCATTGGAATGTAATGGATGAATTGTGTAATGGTCCAAAAGAGTGGATACTGCAGCAGGATCCAGAAGTTCAAATTGACCAGTTTTTGATGGCTCTTGAATTATTTCATTTGTTTCCCTTAGGCTTTCTTCCATATTTATTTCTTTGTAGTATTTGTTATTGTCTTTCAGATATTGCAAGGTTTGTCTAACTTTATGTAAGCCCACCAGTTGTTGCAGAATTCTTTTGTCTTTTGTTGGTACACCAATTACTAAGACAATTAAAGAATGCTCTATTGGACGTTGCACTCCTAGAGTGTGCACATTTTCTGTCAGATCTAATGGCAAATAAACTACTTTGCCACGAATGCCTTT
The DNA here is from genome assembly GCF_040938575.1 of Ambystoma mexicanum. Lineage (NCBI taxonomy): Eukaryota > Metazoa > Chordata > Amphibia > Caudata > Ambystomatidae > Ambystoma > Ambystoma mexicanum. The sequence continues at coordinate 1,339,051 of NW_027182487.1, forward strand.
CACCAATTCAGAGGGAGGTAATTTTGCTGTTTTTGGTTGAAGTCGTATCATTGCTTGAAATGGGTGCACTGTTTCAATTATGATGCTCTCATACAAATTGAGTTGATGCAAGGGTTTTGGCAGTGGTAATAGCACATGAAGGAGTTTGGTTGTTGTCCAGTTTTGTAGTGCAGTAATTGCAACATATTAGGGGTTCACTTATTTGGTATTTGTTTTCTGCTAAAAAGTAGAGAGCTAATTCAAACCATTTGGAATCTTCATTGTCTTCTATTTTGTCTGTTACGTCTATAGTTTTTGTGTTCCTTTTGTAAAACGTTCTGCGGCAACACACACACACATAGTTTGGTACTTCAGCTGATGTACTTTTACATTTTAGTATTTCTTTTTGTATGTGTGTAATAGAAGGTTGCTATGTGCAGAATTGTTGCTAGTCAGTTCTGAAAATATTGCTTTTTGTAAGTGGATTTCACTTCCAAAATATTTTCTCTGCATATGTTCGATTTCTTCTTGTAGGTATTTGGGTGTACCATGTAGAAGAGTGTTATTTAAATTGGCGATGGACTTTTAGCACAGTACAGTTTATACAATAGTTTTCTTACACTTGAATGATGTATTGATATTCTTTTGATATCATGGAAGGTGCTTTTGCAAATAGGTCCTGAAATGCAGGCTAATGAATGTCCTTGTAGTCCTTTGTATCTGCACACTGGACAGATATCCATATTTTGCAGCTCTTTCATTTTGATTTTGTATTTACCTTTCACATACTGATTAAGGAACTGACGTTTTTAGTGGATACTTTTGTAAGCAGTGTTTCTTGTTCAATGATGGTATTATTGATATTTTTATATGCTTGTCCACTGCTATGGATGTCAATTGTGTTTGTTTCATGTTTGTTTCATTTTGTTTGTATGCTTTCTCATTAAAATATGGTTCTGTGGTTGTTGTGTGACTCCATTCACCTCCACAAATATTTAAGAAGTTGTGTTTGTTGACATTCCATTTATGGAGAAGTTTATTTTGTAGTTTACTACTTAGTTTTGTTAGTGGTTTCATCCTATTTAACACTAAAATAAATAACTTCCTTTTGAGAAGGATTGCACTGTCTACGAGAGCTTGTAGGATTAATTTTCTACGGTAGGTTTTAAGGATTGAGGATGATTTTGCTCCTCTTCTTATTAGATTCTGAAGGACTCTGTCGTGAAACATTTTTGCTAAAATACTTTTTTTACTATGGGTTCTTGTTACTATATCAGGATTCATAGGAGCATTGTTAGGAGTACTGGTAGCCGATCTTTTGTAAAGCGTTTTCTGTTTCGTGCCACATTTTGATAGAGAAGCCAAAGTTTTGGTAGTTGAAGCTTCTTTTGTTTCGCTAAATGACTGTATCAGCTGTTTTGTTCCAACGTTCTCTTCAAACTCTGCTAGAGATGGATGGTTACTTTGGACACTTTTACTTTCATTTGCTCTAGTTCTGCATTCCTTTCTAAGGACCTGCTTTTTGGTAGGCATTCTTTAGGGTCTGTTGCAAAAAAAAGAAGACATGGTTTGGTCTGTTGTATAATGTATGTGTGCTGTGTGCATGCGTGCATGAGTGTGATGGGGAAGCTCTTTGTGGTGGTTTGTGAATGTGCATTGGGCAATTACAATGACTTTGGAAGGCTATTTTTCTGTTTGTATATTACTACACCGTGCTTTAGATGAGAGTAGAAAGTGAGCTAGTAGTGACGAGAAGCATTAATAGTAAAGGTAATGGTATAACATTAAAACAGCTATTTGTTGTGTAGTACTAACATTCTAACACTTCTGCATGTTATTAGTGTTCCAAAAACACTGGGATTTGTGTGACATTCTGCCTTTAATTTTTTGTTTAATAAATGGGGATTTGTGGGTAGAATGGTTCAGGAATCAATGCTTATTTTGGTGCGCAAATTACATAAATAACCCCCACAGTCTCTTTGAGGAACAGTACGAAGGTAGTACAGTACTTACTTTTTTTTTGCGGAATGACCAGGTTTTCTTCGGATATGTTGTTTGCAGTGTAGATGATGTTGATTTTCAGGAGAGTTGTCTTCAGCGCAATTGTAAAAGGAAGAAGTTAGTAACTTTGTGTGTTTAAAGCAGTGATGTTAATGTACACGTTCATTTTGCATCTTTTGTCGGAGTATTCACTTTTCATATCTCAACACAGTGCATGTGTGCATTTCATTTCACTATGTGCAGCCTTTATATGTTATTTGCAGTATGTTAGTTGAACCTGCTTCGCAAATGAGAACAATTTTCGGTTCATGAAAATCGCTTGTTTTTTTTAAGCTGTGTTGTCCATAGCAGAGAGGTTTGTAAGTGATAGGTCATTATTGCAATTGGGAAAAATGTGACTACTTTCATATTATAAGTACGAATGCGAAACATCGAGAGAACCTCAGAGGAAGATGTCACCACAGCAATCGGGAATGTTTATTTTTGTCATACGATCGCATTGGAAGTAGCATTGATTTAGGCGGTAGACAGTAAAAAATTATGACATTTTGTAATGGAAAATCGACTTTTGCGCCTAAATCGGGAGGGTTGTTAATAGGTTATGCGGGAAACAGTAAGAAGTAGTTTGGTTTGTCAATGAAAAATCGGAAGTCTTGCACTTAAAGGGGGAGCGTTGGTATGTATTGGCTATGCAGATTTAGTGGCATTAATTTGTTTAAATGAAATCATAAGGGTTGCACATGTTCTCTGAATAAAATATGCATACCTCTAATTTGTACTCATGCATGTGCGTATGCATGGAGCTGTAAGTAGAAATCCACGTCACTTGCACACTAATTTTGAAGTCGGTGCTTTGCAATGATATGAGACTTGCATTCAGAGTGATCAACAGTACATTTGAAGTGCGGACTATGATGACGGAGTTAGATGTAGAGATCTTTAATGTGATTGGTGGATGGTTGTGTGACAGCTTACCTATGTCCAATGAGGGAATGTATTTGCGAGTGATGTGGAAGGGTAGAAGCACTGGCTAAGAGTTACATGCCGCAGGTAGACCGCTCTTGTCCGCGGGTAGGGCGTGGTACATCCGGGGTTCTACAGCAAATCCAGCATGGAAAGGGGACTGTAGGCATCAGCCAATCAGATGTTCACATTGTTCATTTGTGTCGAAAGACGGTGCGTGTAGTCAAGATGGCAGAGGTGGAGACAGTCAGGGTGTTGGTGCTCAGAGATATTTTTGTCCATGGTTTACAGCACTATTCTGAAAGTAGGCATGTGCCACACAATTTCGATGTCAGAGTAGTGGAGGTGGTGTGGAGTGCTGCCACTGATTGCAATGTTGCAGCAATTCTCCAAGTTTGCAGAGATATGCGTAGCGTGACCAGGCCCCACGTGGTAGTTTTGCACTACAGTGCTTGCCATTTGGGCTATGTGACTTCACCTACTTTGTTGGAAGATTTGGAACAGTTGGTGCAAGCAGTCATTAATATCTTTCCAACTGCGAAAGTAATTTTTTCTGCATTACTCCCTAGAGGAAAGTGGGACACCAGTTCAGTTTTTTGTCCTGATCAAAGTATTGGGAGGTGTACCATGAATCGCGGCATGCATGCTTTCATGTTACGGGCTGGTATTTTTTTCTGCAGCCACGAGAACATTGTTTCCAGTAATGCGGCCTATTTTGAAGCAGATGATGTTTCAATATCTTTTTTGGGAAATGCCACATTCTTTTGGAATGTAAGGCTTGCTTTGGAGAATGTTCTGTAATGATTATAGGAGTAAAGTAAGAAGAAAAATCAAAAAAACTACAAAATAACAAGTGTCTGTCAGGCATCTGCCCAAAAAACAAAAAAACAACAGCTCTTTTCAGAGCCCACCTTAAAGGGAAAAGGGGAATGCTATTTAAATGTACAGTCGCCACGCTCAGATCCTGTACGTGTACGCGGACATGGCGGTAGTCTGCAGGCAGCGCGTATTACCAATGGGGTTTCAGGGGTGGAGACGCCTGGAAATGAGAATGTGCATAGCTAGGGATTGGTCAGTAAAGTTCAGTGGGTGTGTTCTGAACAGGGAGATTTGGTGAGAATATATTTTTCCTGACAGGACACCAGACAGCTGTGGCTTTGTGTGCTCAAAAACAGATTATCTGGATTTTGGGAGACTCATGGCTACATTGGTTGAAGGTGCATGCAGAAAGTTGCAGTATATCTGCAGATCTTGGATTTTCTCATGTGGAAGTGCACTGGCATGGAGTGCGTGGAATGAAGTGGCTGGACTTGCTACCTCTCTGTGCTACTTTACAGACGGAGCGTCATCCTGATATAATTATCATTAATTGTGGAGGAAACAGTTTAGGGCATGTCTCTGGAATTTCTTTGCCATTTGCAATGAAGGAAGAACTTGCGAAGGTCATGGACATGTTTCCAAATTGCCAAGTAGTTTTTTCCTGTATTGCACAAAGACAAATGTTGCTGCATTTTTCTGCATTTGGTCCACAAATGGAGAGGTGCAATGTCAATAAGGTTGTTTGTGCCTTTCTAAGAGATGTTGGCATATTCTCATTCCACAATGAAAACATTTAATTTCACAGCACTTTCATTGTTCGCAGAGAGGGAGTCCATCTCACATATGCTGGCAATCAGATTTTTCTTTGAAAAGTTCAAAATGCATTGCAACCTGTTTTGGATTCATAGTCACCTATTTGGCAATCTGTTTTTTCGAATGCCGTTTTTGAAACACAAAAAACACCACCAAAAGGCTCTTTTCAGAGCCACCACTTAATCCCAGAGAAAAGTACATTGGTTTTGCTCTGCTTGCACCCTCCATTTTTGTGCGTCCTACGACTGTCTGCAGACTTTTTGAAAAATGCGCGGGGGCCTACACCAGTCACTTGATAGTTCCATTGTTTAAATGAGAAAGGCAGCTCTGAAAAGAGACTTTTTTGTAATTTTTGTTGTTTTCCATTTTTTTTATTTTTTAATACACAGGCACTAGGAGAGGAGGGTGAAGGAGGGTAAAGGAGGGTAAGGAAGGGACACCAACCACATGGATAAGGAAGGGCAGGTGGATAGAGAAAGATTTCAGTGTGGGTGTGGTCACATGATGAAGTCGTGAACACATCCGCGTGGGAAATGGGTGCCCACTGGACACCAAATGCAGAGTAACGGACGTGAGCATGCGCGCGGGTGTTCTACGGACAGTGTTCAGGTCCTGAAACTAATTAAAAGTGCGACACAAGTGAGACTGACAGTAATGGACAGGCGCCATGTTCGCAGTACTTATGGGTGTGGTGCGCATGTGCGTAGCTGCTGACTGTACGGCTAGGTACAGTGTCCTTAGAACACCCCCATTTTGTTGGACTACGGACAAGCCGGCCTCCGCACCTGTTCTACGAACAGTTCCATTTTGGCTGCTGACGGTACGGACAGGTATAGTGTCCTTAGAACACTCCCATTTTGTTCATTTACAGACATCCCGAACACCTGGTGTGTTCTAAGAACATGTTTTATCTTGGTTTTGACCAGTATGGAGAGGTATAATGTCCTTAGGACACCCCCATTTTGTTAATTTACGGACAAATTGGACACCTGGTGCATTGTAAGATTACTTTAATGTTGGTTGCGAATGGTACGGGTAGGTGTATTGCCCTTAGAACATCCATATTATATTGATTATGGCCAGCCCGAACAGACGCGTTGTCCGCGGACATTTTAAAAATGAAGGGGCTGCACATGTGATGTCATCAGTGATGTCATCAATGACATTTGTGATGTCATCTTTGATGTCCTGGGTGTTAGTGTTACCAGTGCACAGTGTTGCGGGCAGTTATGGTTGCTTACCCTACCATAACTGGTGAATTTCAGGGGTTTTTTGGTTTTACTTTGAACCATAATGTCACGTTTATAAAGTTTTTTTTAGTGAATTTGACAGATTTTTAGTAGCGCAACCTAACCATAACATCCCCTTAACAAAGTTTTTTTAAATTCATTTTACAGGTTTTTAGAAGGGGAACATAACCATAACGTCCCTTTAACAAATTTATTTTTTTACTGAATATATATATATATATATATATATATATATATATATATATATATATATATTACACTTTATGGTTAAATTGCTAATCCCATAGGAAGGGCACTTTTTGGGTGGCTTATAACTTCGCTCCCCCTGGACGAATTCTCACCAAACTTTGCAAAAAAAGTATATGGCCCACTCTGAATTTTAGTGAGGTTTGGTTCAGGGGGGCAAAGTTTTAGGGGGGGTCCAAAATGTATTTTTTTCCCATAGACATAATGGGGAAAAAACTGCACACGGCTAGAGCTGAAACTGCTGGACAGATTTCCACCAAATTTGCGGCAGGAGCTTCGGCTTAGTTCCGAAAGCGTGCTTTTGTTAATTTGGAGTAAATCCGTCCCGTCCAAAACAATTTGTGATATCTATATCCGCTCCGCGTACACATGTCATGTCATGTCCGCAGCCACGCAACGTTTTCGCTGATTGGCTAGAATGAGGCATGAGGCACAGCACATTGTTTCGATGCACCCACCATCTTCGATCTGCCGACAGTGCAGCAGCGAACAGAGGGAAATTGCAATTTTGGGGAGTGTCTTGGTGTGCAGGAGTGCTTGGGGAGGGTTGAGGAGTAAGATATGGGTCTAATATTGTATTTGTTTAGGTGGCAGGTGCCCTTGATGTGTTTGCCATGCCCACAGTCGTAGTGGCTTTCCGCGGACATAATGAATGCACTGCTAGTTATTTTATTTTAGGATGATGTTGATTTTGGGTTGTTAGTACAGCATTGATTATAATTAATATCATGTATAAGCAGCCCACAAACCACAGTCAAAATGTTTGGTATTATAGGTGTGTTATGCTGCGGTGGTTGTGGCCATGGCCTAGAGTCTTGGGTGCATGGGTGAAGGCCGTAGGCCATGCACTCAAGACTGTAGGCCCTGGCCGCAACCACTGCAGCATAACACACCCATAGAATCAAACATCCATCAAATATGCACAACCCAAAAGTTTGTGTATTGTTTAATTTGAAGAGTTTGTATGTGAACTTTTGGCTAGGACATGCAATTAAGATTGTAGAGTTAGTAACAGTTTTTTCATGACATGGGTAACTGAACCAGACATACTTTTTTGATCTCAGTGATAAAAGAAAAGATCATATGTTAGAGCAGGTAGTTCATAATGAGTTATTGCATTACATAATAGACATTTCTGTATTTTGGACCCTCATATTTAGTACTTTACAAGTACTATAGTTCAAACCAGTGTACTGTGCAATTTGCTCAATTTCTGTGTTTGTTTTCTAAATCATTGGGTCTGTGGGAAACAAATCCATGCTAGATTAGAAAAAAAAAACTTCTATGGTGTGGTATAATATATTTCTTTCATTGTTTTACTGTTTATTTCTTGTTTCTTGCTAATCTTCTATCTTTGGTTTGTTGTTCATTTGTGGGGCAATTAGATACCTGCTGGCGTATTCCAATTGTTTATTTTTACTTTTATGCTATTCATCTATCTGTTGGGTTGTTGCAGATTTTTTGGGGCAGTTAGATACCTGTTGGCGTATTCTAATTGTATATTGTTTGATTTTAGTGGTATTTAGTTATCTGTTTGCTTGTTGTAGAATCTTGGGGCAGTTAGATACCTGTTGGTGTATTCTAACTGTGTATTTCTCGTTACATTTTGGTGGTATTTATTTATCTGTTTGCTTGTTGCAGAATTTTGGAGCAGTTAGATACAGGTTGGCGTACTCTACTTGTGCACAGTTTTGAAGTTGAAGATTTGCTTATGTTCATACACAGATTACGTATTAAATTTTGGTTTTAAGAATATTAAGAAAGCGTTTACAAGATTTGCTGACAATCTCTGCTTTAGAGTAATGGTACTATCATTACTTTCCAACCATCCACAATTCTTTTTTATATATGCAGTGTAGTGACCTTCATTGGTTGTGGCTCCTGAGTGTTAGATTATACCTATCATTGTGAAAGTTTTCTTAACAAGTGATACTTGACCTGTGTGAATCCAGTCAGTTTACAGTTGTTTTTGGTACCATCTTCATTGTAACATAAAAGCCTTACTATTACGTATTTACTATGTATCTGTATTTGTAAGGTGGAACGATTATTTGAATTGCAGGTAGTACATAATCTGCCATGGTTTGCATTTTGGTCAAGTTGCTGAAATGGAATGGATTCACAGTTAGATATGGATACATACACAAAGCGTTCATTAGGGATGTCTTCTTGTGCCACATGGTTGCAGAGAATGCATGTATGTTTCCACATGTATGAAATCTAAAAGATTTCATGTGTAGGTATGTTTTTGTTCTCCAGTACCTGTAGTAAGTACATTAGAAATTCTTGTGGATCTTCTTGTGAGTTTATAGTGAATTTGACAATCACAGCACTGTAGTCCAATTCTTGTCTTATTCCATGAACACTATAAGTGTTGTCAGGATTGGTGGTTGCATTTCTATGAAAGACTAATATTTGCAAACACTGGTCTGTACTGTGTAAGTAAATGTTCTCAATAATTGGTGGGAATTGGAATAGAATGTATATTGCTAATTTACAGCAGTTACATTTGAACATTTGAATGGAATGATAGTTCTGTGTGGAAGTGATTTGTTTGGATTTTGTGTTGCTTCTTTGATGAAGTAGTGAGTTACTTTGAACACTAGATTCTTGTTTGAGTGTGGTACTTAAAGAAGTATTAGTTTCTTTTTTTTGTCTTTGGAGGAATTGTAGTGATATCCTGTATTGTTTCAGTTTGAAGTAGTTTTCGTTTACAACATTTTGTTAGTGTGGAACATGATAGGTTTTCAGATGGGGGTGTGGAGTGAATATCTATCATATAAAAAAGGATAAGATGGTAGACTTTCTCTACTCACACCCCTCTCTCCCCCTCAATTAGAAACCTATGATAGATTTCCAAGCACTACCGGTCTTGACAACATAGATAGCATGCAGCATTCCAATTTTCTAAAACCATTCTTATTTATTCAAAATATTTAAATTAAAACATAAAATACTACCCTCACCTAATACAGTGTAAATGCTAACACTAAAACCTACAGAATCTAAAAAGCTAGGCTTCAAATTATGCGCAGACCCAAGACACAAACGAATCCACATAACAAAATACAAAAAACCTAAATGTGTCAATAAAAAACATATAATCCCAACATGTTTCTGTTCTTCAAAGCCCCTTTCGGGCAAACATTCTTCAGGGGAAACTTTAAAACATCCACTATTCTCCTCAACACCGTGTTGAATGGGTAGTTTCAGGCAGACAGAGCCTGTAAGGGAAAAGACAGAGGAAACTAATGAGTCCCAAAAGGGGAGGGGGATATTACAAACTGTAAATGGGAAGTCAGCTCAAAACAGATGCCAACTACACACACAGGTCTAAAAAAATGTTATTAATTAAACCACTTAGATTTACCTTAAAATGGTGAACCTTCGATGCACGTCTGTAAATGACCAGTATACTAATTTCTCACCAATGAGAAACCCAACACTTCAAAAGGATTCACAGTCTACCGAGATATCATCACACCTAAAAAGAACAAACCAACTACCAGTGAACCACACATTCTGTTTCAGCCAAAAATCACTGAAAGCACAAGTCATAACGTATTCATTCCGCAAGTAGTCATAATTACCTCCACAAAAGTGGGATGCCCACACCATGGGACACAGGAGAAACCTCCCTTATGGTGCCAACCGGACCCAATCCACAAAATTCTATGGCATAACACAGTGCCAATCTGCAAGTGAAAGGGGTGATCATAAGTAAATTCAACAGTCTGTAAAGATCCAAAAAATACACCAATTCCCAAAGATTAACAGGACTGGGGTATAACCTGATAGACGACTAAGTGAGGACCCCGGTGCTGGATAAATATATCCCGTGTCTAAAGATCGAACTGACCCCAAATGCAGACCACCCAGTGACATTCATTAAAACCACTACCTCCGATGTTAGGATAAACACCCCATATGCGCGTGTGTTTCTCAGGCATGCTCCCCTTATCCTTAAGAGTGCGTGCAACTCGCTTCAAGGACCAATGCTCCATGGGTCCATGGAACGAACAACAACCGTCTCATCAACAGCGAAAGACAAACGTGGTGCAGAACGGATAGAACTGGCCCCGGTTACAGATAAAACAGTGACAAATATTGTCAGTATTGCTCAACTTGACACGCTTACCTCAACCTTCAATGTGCGTACAACTCGCTACAGATACCAAGGCTCTAACGGTCCGTGGAATAACAGCAAGCATCTCACCAAACTCAGATTAACAAACGAAGATTAACAAACGCGGCAGCGTTATCCGATTTACAAGGGCTCTCATCTTCCTGGTAAACACTAAAAAAGGACTAAACTCAACAGTAAGTCATACCCTCACAACAACAGAGCGGCCATTTTTACATGAAAAACCCCCGCAAGAGAAACGGTCGGTGTTGAGGAGATGAGTGATCCAAAAGAAGGCAGGAAAGGGGCAAAAGTTGACATTTAATGCAGACAATATATTGCGGAACCCAAAAAGCACACATTTCATAATTTAGCCGTTGCACAGGTCGGGGTAAAACAACAAATTATTCTTTGCTATAAATGCAAGTGAAGATATTATGAAAAAAGCACACATTCCTTAATTTAGCCATTGCACAGGTCAGGGTAAAACAACACATTATTCTTTGCTATAAATGCAAGTGAAGATATTATGAAAAAAGCACACATTCCTTAATTTAGCCGTTGCACAGGTCAGGGTAAAACAACAAATTATTCTTTGCTATAACTGCAAGTGAAGATATTATGAAATTTTCACAGTGTCAAGCATGACCACAGTTACAACATTTTTCATATCTGAAATTGCTTACTCAAAAACATGATCACATATTACTCTTTATATTTGGCTGACCAAATGCCAATCAATGCTTTCATTGAGCCCCAAAATATTACTTTGCAATTTGAAAATGATTTTCTGTTCCAAGTTCAATAATTTTTGGTCTGTCTCAGCTTTACTATGGCCATGCACTTTTTTCAATGTAAGCCACGTGAAATCACTGCAGCCATGTTTCATATCAAGAAAATGTGTAACTAATGGAGCTGTAATTACTTGATTTCTAATGCAGCTCCGATGTTCCACCATTCGGACTTTACACTGTCTATTAGTCTTGCCCACATAATGTAGGACACAAGGGCACGTAATTAAATACACAACATTAGATGTATTACAATTGGTCATTTCATTAAACACTCATTTGACATTGGGCATAATTTGTATGGATCTGATTTCTTTAGTTTGGGCACACATACTACATTTGCCACATGGAAAATGTCCTTTTACTTCCAGTAAACCCCACAATCTTGTTTGTCTTACAAGGGGTATGCTCATTTCTGTCACATCATTCCTAATCAAAACATTCCTTAAATTTTGACTTTTTTTGAAAGCCACCAAAGGCGTCAAAACCTCTTTGCCACAATAAACTTTCTTCCATGTTTTCATAACAATAGATTTAATTTTGTAGGATATATTGAAAAAAGTGTTTACAAAAACAGTACCAATCTTTCTCTTCATCTTCACATTGTTCTCTAAAAGAGCCTCCTGGTTGTTGTATGCTCTTTTAGAGGCAGTCTTGAGCACTCTGGCTGAAATCCTCTTTCCTAATACTGTTTCTTTTCAACCTTAAAAACTGTCCAAAAGGTAGATTCGTTTTTAGATGCTTAGCATGATGGCTGTTAAAGTGCAATAGAGATTTTTTATCGGTAGTCTTGGTATAGGGCTTCACTTGTAATAATCCATTATGATGGAAGAAGGTAATATCCAAGAAATGAGTCTTAAGATCACATATGGACCCAGTAAATTTCAAGAAATTATTTTGTTGATTAAGCCAAGTCACAAAACAATCAGCTTCTTCTCTTGTGCCATCCCATACGATAAGTATTTCATCTATATACCTCAGCCATTTCCTCAAATGGTGGATATAAGGATTAGTGGCTGGGTATATCACCGTTTTTTCAAAGTACTCAACATAGAGGTTAGCTAAATTAGGAGCCATGGCTGCCCCCATGGCAGTACCCTCTATTTGTTGGAAAAAGGTACCTTGGAATTGGAAGAAATTCTGAGTCAGGGCAAACTCAGTAAACCATAGAATAACAGCACTACTCACAGGGTTTCCGTCCTCTCTACTAAGCACAATTTCTTCAAACACCTCTAATGTGGCTCTTTGTGGTATCATCGTATAGAGGGATTGAATATCCAACCCTATCAATAAGGAATGGCCTGGAACAAATTCTATATTCTCTATTTTGTTGATGGCATTCGTGGTATCCCTCAAATAGCTTTGCATTTTCATAACAAATGGTCGGAAATAGAAATATGCGAACTTGGACAAGGGTCCCAGAATAGAATTGACCCCAGAGACTATAGGACGTCCAGGGGGGTCTACTAGTCTCTTATGTACCTTGGGCAAAATGTAGAAGACAGGTGTCCTACCTTGTTCCCTAGTCAAAAACTCATATTCTTTTTTACTAATCATTTCAGAGTCAAATGCTAAAGTCACTTTTTCTTTTATGATCTACATAAGTCTAGCTGAGGGGTCACTAGTAAGTTTTAAATAGCTAACACCATCTGAACAGAGTCTCTCGCATTCTTTGATGTAATCACTACGGTTCATCAAAACAATTGATCCCCCTTTATCTGCTTGTCTAATGATAAAATTCTTATCCTTAGCGAGCTTTAAAGCAGAAGCTCTTTAAAGCTTGTTGAAATTGGAATTGTGGGACTTCTCACAGGACTCTAGCTTTCAAATTTCTGCCAAAACCTGTCTTTCAGCGGTGTAAGAGTGGCTGGGTGCACAAAAACTAGACGCATTACGCAGTCTACTACAATTATTACTATTGTAACCCTCATGCACACTAACATATTCATTAAGGCGTACCTTTCGCATGAATGCAAAAAACTCAGTTTGAGATTCAAAAGGATCATGTGTTTTAGTAATGACAAAGCTGAGACCCTTATTGAGGGTATTTTCTTCTTCAGGGGAGAGGACATAGTTGGACAAGTTAATCACCACTGACTCCTTGTCCAACTTCATGTCCAGACCTGGTTGTCCCAGTCCCCTTGGTTGGGACCCCACCTTAAAAAAGGAATCCTTTGTTTTTGTCTATTAGCCCCTCTCTGGTCCCTTCCTCTGCCTCTGCCCGGGTTGGATTGGACTACAGGTCCATTGACTCCTGTACTCTCTTCACCTGAGCTGTAAGAAGTGTCCCTAAAGTGTACACGTCTATTATTTTTGGGAGTTTGAAATGTGTTTCCAAATTTATGACCCTCAACCACATACGGGAAGGCCTTTTCATGGGCAAAATTGGTAAGGTATTTTTTCAACCTTTTTACCCTTTCAAGGGTAGTGTCGTTTTTAAAATCCACTAGTCCTTTCAGAGGTTGTTCTAATTTCACTTTTAAAGCATCTAAATCTAGATCTTTTTTGAGTTCTTCTTCCAGCTTAGTAATATCTATCTCTATTTGCTTAGAGACTTCCGTCACTGTATCAATAATTAGGACTAGCCAATCCCTCCCACATTTGTTAGATATGTAAATCCATTTCAGTTTGAATTCTTTATTATCTAGAAACAGACGTGGCTCATTTCTTACTATGAGACCTTGAGGAAGGGCCTGGTTTTTCAAATACTCAAGCATAATAGCTCCATGCAGTTGAGTACGTATAAGGCGTTTCCATAATTGAACTGATTCGTCCCATTGATCATTGTTGTTAATATGGATCTCATTTTCACCTGTTCCTGCCAAAACTGATAGTGAGTCTGACAGTTTTTTCACATGGTCCTCACTGTTTGCTAGGCACTTGTCTGAGGCCGTAGCCATAGTGTAAGGCTCTAAGGTAAGTCGTGTACTGTCCTAGTGTGATACAAAATCTCTTTATTCACAACCTACGAGACCACAAGAGCCTCTAAAAACATGTATTCAAATAGGTACAAAATGATTCCTAGGGTGTGGAGTGAATGCAGCCTATTGTATTCTAGAATGCAAGGAATATCATCATTTACTTTACTTGCATCAAAGTTGATTAGAAATAGCCCATAAAGTGTACATAAGTGTGATAGTGCGACGTAGCTCATGTCTTCTTTAAAGACTGTGCTACCAATATCAATTAATGCTTTATTTAGGGTAAGACGTGATTTGTGAATGGTTACTGAATATGCAAGAGTTAGTGAAAATGCAGTTTATCTGTGGAGCAAATTTCAATTATTGGTTGCATTAATTTTTTCAACATTTTATCATTGAATTTGCAACACCTTGCAAGAGTTGGCATCAAGGACATACAATTGATATTTGTGTGTGCTAATTGTTGCATGACATCAGTAGCACATGAGTTATGGCCATAGAGTGTATGGATGTGCCTGGTTTTTAATATTGATTGTGCTTCTTGAGATAGTACACCAACTTTAATACTTTTTAAAATGTTGGTGTATGTGAGGTCTGCAGATTGGTGCATGTTTTTCAGTTAATTATCTGTTTTGGAAATGTTGCCAAAGGTTTACATTCCCTATGCTACCAACAGTTTTACGGCACAGTTTGTGCCCTAAGGTTTTAAAAATAGGTTCAGCTTGCACTGGTGTCAATTGAAGAAGATCTCCGAAAACATTAATGTGTTTTCCTCCAAAGAGCTGGTTGTAGTCTGTTTTGAGGACCTCTTGTAATCTGAGGTGAATCAAAGCCAACATTAGGTTGGAGACCATGCTAACCTCATCTATTAGCAGCATTTTCGTTTGTTTGAAAACTCTGCGTAGTTCCATTGCAGCATCTGTGGAAAGTTTGTAATAGTCTAATTTGTTTTGGTGTTCTACGGGAAGGAATAGTAATCGGTGTAAAGTGGCACCGCCTATGTTGTAGGCAGCTAAACCTGTGGGGGCAGTTACAAAAGCTGACAGTTTGTTGTTTGTCAATTGTTGAAGGAACTTGCTGATGATTTTGATTAAGAATGTTTTGTCTGAACCAGCTTCACCATATAGCAGTATAGATTTGTAGTCTTGGCAGGTACAGTTTTTATTTTCATGTTCCACACCATGTTCAATTTGTTTTGTTATTTCGTGGAAAATGCTACGCTGTTCATTGTTCAGTTGTGATTTCAGTACAGCAAAGTCTTCTGTAACTTGTTCATACTGACAAATGGTGTTTTCTACTTCTGTCATGGCTAATTCTGCCTCATTTGCTGTTAGTGGCTGTCCAAGTGGTGGTTCTTGGCTTCCTGTTACAGAAGGTTAGATACTGTTGGGAGTGTCCACTTGTAGTTAGGCCTGGAGTTCTTCTTCATGTTGCTGTTCATTGTGCAACATTGTTTGGTACTGTGTAAAGTTTACATCTGTTATAGTGCTTTCATTTGCTTTGAAAGCGTCTTCATAGGAGTCCTATGTATCCAGTAACTCTTCTTCTTTTCTCCATGGATTAAAAAGTTGTTGCAGGGACATTTAATACAGTTCTTTATGTTGAGGAGCTTTTAATAACAATTTGATATGATTAAGTAAGCTACGTTTGGTAAGTTTCACTAAGTTGCCTTCACAATTTACCACTCTGTATCTACCTTTCTTTTCATCTGGTTTAACATTTTTGTATGTGATGTTTTGGGCTACATGGTAGAGACACATGGTTTCCAAAGTTGTACTCCTGTTTGGGTAGTATGTGCATAGTAAATTGTTTTTCAAAATGTCTTGGCTGTTGGGATCATGTTTGGCTATTGTTTCTATGTCCTCATATGATTTAAGAATTGTTTTTCTAGATGTAGCATGACCACGACTTAGCCATACTACTATATTGCCAGATTTTCCATACAAGGCAGTACCGGTTAAGCGGAAGCAGCCACATTCTCTATGAGAGAGCATTTTTATGCCTAAACTGTACAATTTCTGTGATAGTGTTTTGTCATTTGATATGTCATCCCAGAGGTCTCGAAGTTCTGTTTTCTCTGCTTTGGTTAAATAGGCTGTGACATATTGTGGAACTGCAGTGGAATTGTCTGCAGTGTACTGCACAGCTATGTTTGCATTCCATAGTAGGGCAATGATTGCATTGTAATCATTGATGTATTTTGATTGTTCTGTTCTTTTTATGTAATATGTTATTCTTAGGTGATTTACCTTTGACACTATGTCTGACTGAAGACATGAAGTTGTTTACTTGACCTGTTGTTGAAACTGGTCTAGGGAAACCAAAGCAGCATTTGGTGTAGTATTTCCCTTTATTTTACATTTGTGTCTACAATATTTCCCACATGTGTGTCTTTGAAATTGTAAAATGTGTGCATGAAGGTCACTTTGTGTTGTTTGTGAAGGGATTTCACAAGTGACATATTTTTGGATTAACTGTAAAACAGTGGCATCGCCGTCCTGACCAAATTTAGGAGCATCGTTAATCCATAATAGCATGTGGATGTGTGGTGCTCCCTAGGCTTGGTATTCTTTTTGCCAAAAGAAGTGTTGAACTTCTCTGAGGGGAGGAGGGGAGAAACAGTCTTATTACAAATAAAGTGTAGCATAGCAATGAAGCGATGATGGAAATATCTTGATACAGTTACAGGATCTAGAGAGCAGAGTTCTCTTGGTGTTTTTATATCTATGTTTGTTTATTTTTGTTTGCCTTGCATAGGAAATCATGTAAATCTTCTCATGCATATTCTGCACAATTTAATGTTAAAAACCAAGTGGGTGGTCCAAGGTTTCTTATCATACAGTGTACATCTCTGAAGTTGGAACCAGTATTCTTTTGTACCACACATGTTTGCTAAAATATTTGTGATACTTGACTGTAAAACCTCATTTTTTTTGCACTTTTTGTAATAATTGCACAGCTGACATATTTTTAAAATGGGTACCTGATTTTAATGTGTGTGCAACTCCGTAGCGAGTTGCTAGTTCATTTTCAAAGAGAAGGTTTTGTCTGAATCTGGGGTCATCAGAATACATTCGTAGAGAGCAATATTCTGATGCTGTTATCTGTGAGGGTCTATCATCGTACCTCCCTCCTTTTCTAGTAGGAAAGAGTAGCGGAAAGGCCTGTGCTTCTATACTTATTCCCCATATGCTGATTGGAGATCTTTTGGCTTGTCACATTTGGTACGTTTCCAGTGCATCATCTATAGTTAAAGGATGAATTGTATAATAGGAAAATGGTCTAAAATATTGTATTTTATGGTAGGATTTAGAAGTTAAAATTGACCAATTTCTGGTGGCTCTTGAATTATTTCTATGGTTTCTCTCAGGTTTTCTTCAATATTTATTTGTAGTATTCATTGTTGTTTTTTAGATATTGCAGGGCTTGTCTAACTTTATGTAAGTCCACGAGTTGTTGCCAGTTTCTTTTTGTCTTTTGTAGGTATGTCATTTACTAGGACAATTAAAGATTGATCTATTGGCCATTACACCCAAAGAGTGTGCACATTTTCTGTGTGATCTAATGGTAAATAAACTACTTTGGCACAAATGCCTTTGACTAATTCAGAGGGAGGTAATTTTGCTGTTTTTGGTTGGAGACGTATTATTGCTTGAAATGGGTGCACTGTTTGAATTATGATGCTCTCATATAAATTTAGTTGTTGCAGGAGTTTTGGTACTGGAAATAATTCCAAGTTATTTGTGATAGCACTTGAAGGGGTTTGGTTGTTGTCAAGTTTTGAAGTGTAGTAATCTCAAAGCATTAAGGGGTCAGTAATGTCGTATTTGTTTTCTGCTATGAGGTAGAGAGGTAATTGGAACCATTTTGAATCTTCAGTGTCTTCTATTTTGTACGTTATGTCTAGAGTTTTTGTGGTACTTTTATAAGAAGTCCTGCGGCAACACACACACATGGTTTGGTACTTCTGCTGAGGTACCTGTAGTCTGTGTTCATGCATGTGGATGTGCATTAATTTTTATGGTGGACAAAGGTGCGACTAAATCATGCATTAGTGAGGGAGGATTCCCTTTGTCAGGTGATGTAATGATATAGAGGGCTTTTCTGGGGCAATTCAATTGGTTCACCTTTTAAGGTAGGGGGAAGAGAGGTATGGGCCCCCTTGTTGTACTCTACTGCGACCCAATCAATTTGTTGGGAAGGGACATTCCGAGTAAGCTCAACATGACCATTTTGGTCACCAAAAGGGGCGAGGTCTGTTCAACACTCAGTATGTGTATTGTGAGGGTGATGTTGACCTTAGAAACATAAGCCATAGAATTCACAATGAAAGGAATACCAGTGGCCCCTGATTTGTTCAAATACAGTATCACAATCCTCCTTACCGCAGTGCTACAGGTGGCTATCAAATATTGGTGAGTACCTTCTGAATTTTTGTTCAGGCCTGCCCAACCTCAAGAAGTAATTGTGGGAACTATGATTATACTTGCCACAGAAGGAGTTCTAGTGTCAAATGACAGGATTGTGTTAATAGCAGCTGATTCTGATAATGGGGAGTGGCACACTTTGTGTTCATTCATATTAACATACCAATGAAAGATGTTTCAGATAAGGACCTTTTTGAGAATAAAGATAAAAGGGGGAGATAATATTTGTGAGATAATGATACAATATAGGCATGCAGCCTGTTCAATGTAACTAGTAGGGAATGCCCCTCCTTTGCTTCAGAAGATTTGTCTCAGGCACCTGACAAGTTGTGGATGAGTAATCCGCATAACGTAGGGCATTTTACTGAGTGTTTTGACAATATGTATCACATTGAAACCTGGCGCTTTGTTGCCCAGAGTTAAACAGTACCCCATATCAAAGGCAAGAGAGCAAATGATTTATGACTGCATCGGGGTATTATAGTACCATCTAATTCACAGTGTAAAACAGCTATCTACCCTGTGAAGAAATCGAAGAGGACTAGTTGGAGGATGATTCAGGATTTGCGCCTGTTAGGGAGAATTCTCCAAAATGGCTAACATCCCTTACATATTGAGTCCCTAAGCAGCTTTGCTGGATTTATAGGATTTCTTTTTTTTCTCCTGGTAAGAGTGTGAGCCTTTTTTCCCACTCTTACATGTGGTTTGCTGTGTGTATTTACCATGTTGTGTTCATTGACTGTGGAGCCTCACCTACTCCATAGGCATCATCTTTTTACTGTGTGTAACACAGCACCTTTAGTGCCACACAGCACCTTTATTGCAGTGACACAGGGTTGTCTTTTTCAGACTTCCCACTGGAAACTCCATTTTCTGGGACTGACTACTGTCTCCCAGAAACATGTAAAGTTGCCATTGACTTCATTAGTCTCTTTAAACTCACAGACCCAGTACAACCTATCTTACATAGAGTACTGGAAAGGGTTAATAGTTTTCCCTTTTTATCTGTCTCTCACGGAACATTCTTTCATTCCCTTTTCATTAGGATTTGGCTGGTGGCAGTGGTATCTACCATATTTTTCCTACCACAGTTATATTACGTAGCCTTGGTATTGTTTTAGGCTATCTAGGTAGCCTCAAACTTAAACCTGCTGGACCATATTTACTTTTATTTGGTTCTGGCTGGGCTTATTTGCCATTTCTTTTTGTAAAAGTCTTTCTCGTGTTTTATTCTGCACGCCAAACCAGGTTTGATTCCTTTGTTCGCCGTCCTTTGGCAGGCTTCTGCACAGAAGCCCTCCTTAGTTGTCTGAATCTCAGGGTAGGCAGGATGTGAGGGAGGGGGTTTTAGGACCCCTTCCATGGGTTCCCTTGTTAACCCAAGTCGCACTCCTGTTTGATTGGCTAGGTGACTGTCCTACCAGGACAGCCACCCTGCTGCGTGATTGACAGCCAGGCTGTGTGAATGGGGGAAAACTGCATAAACAGTAGGTCTCTGGGACTGAGAAGACAGAGTCACCACTGGAACGAGAGAACCGAAGAGAAGCTGACAGAAGAGGACCACTACCAAGCCCTGCTGAGGTTCTGAATCTTCAAACTTTGATGACAGAGAAGATCTGCAAGGAATCTGCTTCCCCTGAGCTGGTTGGACCAACCAGTTCAGCCAAACACCAAGAAAGGCCTCCCTCTCCTGGTCGAATTTGCTGTGCAGTACTGAAGTGAACCGGATAGCCAGGAGAACCGGACCCTGTTTGGGTTTTAAGGAGCACACCTTTTATTTGTTGCTTTGCTCTGCTGCTGGTTTCTTACCTGGGCAGTGCAGGACCCTCCAGTCTTCCTACTTCATGTCAGTCCAACAGTCCCTTCAGGAACCGTGAGCCTCCAGGACCTGCCAGGAACTTCTGCCTCAGCTACAGCCTTCTTCTTCATTTAAGGTACTGTTCAATTCCGGTTGTTCATTCCGTCCGACCGCAGTGAAAGAGTTTGAAATCTTTCTCCAAACCAAGGGCTTGTCCTTCTCTACTCCTATAAATAACTTTTCTGCTAACCAACTTCATTTTGAACTCTTGGCAAAGAGATAACCGCAAACTAACCTGAACTGTGTGCTCCTGAGCAAAGACTGTGGCCCATTAACATTGGCCCTCGCCTATTGATTTGAATCCTCAATGTAGAAAACCTTTTCTCGATTGCCCTGCCTATTACTTGTAGGTGCTGCTTGATTTTGTATACCCTTGTCTTTCCCTCCCTTTTAAAATTGCTGGAGTGCCATTTTTCTCATACTTCATTTTGAGCTCAACTTGTCCAGAATTGATTGGGTGGTCTAGGTTATTTAGAGTGTGATTTGTCTGCTGCTTTACTTAGTGAACTGTTTTATATCTGATGTGTAAATAAATGTATATTCTTTTACTCAGAAACCTTGAGTCAGTGTTTGTTTGAACCATAGTAATTACTGCTCTTTGTGTAACTTCTGATACTGCTCACTTTACTATTGAGATAAGTCTGGCTGCTCAGCCATCTCTCCCACTTAACTGTTGGTACAGGCTTGTACCAAAGGTGAAATTGTACTTGCACTTTTAGTCTTAATTGTGTGTGGTTTTCCCAAAGGCTACTGCATATTATGCTGCACAACAGCCCCCTCTCATTGATGAAGTACTGGCAGAGTTCCCCTTGGTTCCAAACCCTGCTACAATACTGTGTAATATACTTGTTGAGGCAACCCATTTTACTGTGGTGGATTTGAAGAATGCCTTTTTCTCAATGCCCTTACATCAAAACTCACAATATCTCACAGCGTTTACGTTTTCCGGGAGCCAATTTCAACTTACTAGGCTTCCTCAAGTCTACTGTGAGTCCCCTAGCATCTTTGACAGGGTTCTGTTGGTGGGCAGTACTACCGAACTACAGTGCAGGGAGTACTCCATTGCCTTGTTACAATTGTTAGCTGACAAAGGATACAAGGTGGACAGAGCAAAGTTGCAATACTGCCATTAAGAGGTACTATATTTAGGTCAATTGATTTCAGTGAACAGTAAAAGAAACAACTCCACAATGCACAGCAGCAGTGTGCTCTACCCCTCAGCCAGTGATGGTTAACTTTATGCATACATTTCTTGGTCTGTGTAACTACTCTAGAACATGGTTCTTTGACTATATGTCATATACTCAACCATTTCTATAGGCCCTTAAAAAGCACAACGGATGAAAAATGCTATTATTTGGACTGATGAGATGGTTTACTAGTTTTCAGGAGCTGAACAATTCTATCTCCACTGCTCCTGTACTGGCAACTCTGGACTACACAAAATAGATACATTTTTTTCACACTCCAATGGCCAGATGATGACAGCAGTTTTTAACACAACACAGTACTATGGATCACAAACACTTGGCATATTACAGTGGCAGGCTGGCCCAAATCTACATTGACTACACAAAGGCCTTCTGCATATGAACTGTTTCTTTCAAGCCTGTCCAGTCATATTGTTTGTTGTAAAACAGTGAACCCTGCTATCTTTCTGACTGAACCTATTACCAATGATGATGATGTGCATGACTGCATTTCATACGAGGGTCTTGAGGATGACAATCCCAAAGCATGTGACTATGCTTTAGATGATGGGAAGGTGTTTTTGTTAAGGGGTCCTCAATTGCTGACCAGGAGACAGGTCAGCGACATACTGGTTAAGCAGTGGTTTGACTGGTTGACGGAGATTGTGAGGGTCTTGTGTAGCAAAGGGTACCAGGCCATTGTTCAGCACAGGCAGTGGAATTAATAGCTCTTATTGAAGCACTTGAGGCAGTGAAATGGTGCTGAGTTACAATTTATTCTGATTTGGCTTATGCTACGGCCACTGCTCATTTAGGGTTATCAAGCTGGATGTGAAGAGGATTTCATAGACCAGATGGGTCCCCAGTGCAGCATACATCCCTTTTGGATCAGTTATTCATGCCCTTTCACAACCCACACTTGCTGCAGTCATCAAGTGTGCCGCCCAGACAAGTGGTGGAGATTTTGTCTCCCTCAGGAATGAAGCAGCAGACACAGCAGCAGAGCTAGGCGCGTTCTTGCCAGTACCAGATATTCCTGAGCATCCAGCATTTGAAAAAATGCAGTTGCAGGTCCCATATATAATGCACTTCATGTCACTGAAATAATTGAAATACAAGGTCAGATACTGCAAAGTCAGAAGTTGTTGTGGCAGAGAAGAGGTTGTGCCCAGGCTCCAATTGATTTAATGTGGCTACAGACTAGTACGGGAAAGGTGGTGATGCCCCAACATTTGGCTTTAGTTGCGTTTGATCAAATTCATTCGTAATTGACTCAGTTGACAAAGTGTATTAAATACCTTTCTCAACAGATTGCTCCACGCCAAACGGAAGAGGGTGGACATAGCACTCCACCAGAATCTGCAGCTTGCCTCCATTACAACTGTTTCATGTTGACAGGGTTTTTGAAAAGAACTTTGTATGCAGTTCGAGTGAGCCTCGTTATAACAGACCTTGCACCTTTGTGTATGCGACTCGGCTTGCTGTCAAAGTGAAAGAATAATGGTATTCGGTGCATTTGTCTGATGTTAGGAAGACACCACAAACATTGCCTCTGACATCACATTTTTTTATCAGCGTGTTTTTAATCTGATGCTCCTTTTCATGAGAAGAGAATATGTGCAGCATTTCTTTTTAAAGAAATATCTTTCATAATTGTGAATGTTGTATTGGTATTTAGTTTGTGCACATTTGAAATTACATGTATGTATTTGCGATTCTGCTTTTTTCGTTGGTACTAAGGTTACATGGCTTAGGATGTTTTGTAAAAGAATGTTTTTGCCTCTTCTGTGTGGATTTTTCTTTGGTTTATTTTTCTATTTATCTAGTGCATTTATATGGTTAGGTCATTAATGGGGTGGAGGCGTAAAATAAGGGTATGTGCAAATGATACCTTTTATGATGGTTCAACACCAAGTGATGATTATATGACCACGGAAGTGAATTTTAAATGGATGAGAGTACAAGACACAATGATATGGAACTTAAAGTTATGGGTTAAACGGGGTCTAGAAGATTAAAACAAATACGATCAGTACAAAGGTACTGTAGTATTTGATACAATGTCTGATGTGCACCACCCAGAATTTAGTAACATGTTTTTCATTCATATGAACTCAGCAGGGAAACAGGGATTAAGAGTTGTTAGGTCTTCTCCCTCATCCCCCACGCGTCCGGAGCACCCAAAATGCTAGTGCCCCAGGAAATATTGCCCTTCGAAGCCCAGAGTTAGGTGCATTTAGCACTGTGTCGGGTTTGCAGACTGTTCCGGGGTCGCAAGGTACAAGTTGTAATAATGGACAAAGATGGAAAAAAGTTGTGCCGAAAACGACAGTGCTCTGCAAATCAAGCCACAGGCCATGTTAACATTGGATGAAGTGTTGATTGTGTCGAACAGATGTGAGAAGTCAGTGATGCACTGTGCGGCATGGTGTTTGGCATGGTTGCAAAAAAAAGTTATATGGAACATAAACAAGAACTGTTTTACAACATGGACTGTATGGATCCCAAAGTTAAATGGATTGAACCACGTGAAACCCCAGTAGAAATTCAAGTTCAATCAGCAGATAAATATCAGTTCTGTTTTCGAGGGCATGGTAGTGTTCCTGAGGGCACTAATATGAAGTGCAACATGACAATGTTCATTCCAGATCTTGCAAAAGGAACAACAGCTCTCATGGATCTATACTGGTAGTGCGGTCAACAGTCGTATCTGCATCTTCCGTCTTCCTGGCGAGGCACATGTGCAATAACAGTATTGCACTAAGCTATATTTGTGATGCCTGAAGCTCATCTGACTGTAGCATCTAAGCATGGTTTACTGCAAACTGTCCCACCTTCCATCCCATCCCCCAGCATGAGGAAGAAGAAGCGGTTGGTGAAGGTGCAAATGAAAGGATCAAATTATCTGTCACAAGATTCTTCCAATTTGCTGAAAGCAGTTCCAGACAAATAGCGGCTGTACACCAAGACAGAGGTGTTCTTTGCCTCTCTTCTGATGCTAGGGGTCCAGGCCACAACCAACTCAAAATCACTGCAACTAGTTTGATGGGAAGTGATCCAGTTGGTGAATGACAACGAACAAGGCTTAAATGCGAATTGAGAGCGATCCGGTTTATGACACTCCAAAACCGGTACGTCCTAGATCTTTTGACAATGATGAAAGGGGGCATGTGCAAAAAGAGAGGGTTATCTTGCTGCACGTAAATCTCCCAAATGATGCAGAGAACGGGTCACTAATGCACATCAGATGGCCCTGCACAATTTAAAGACTGGCATGGAAAGTGAAGCAGATCTGCAGCGTGAAGTTTGGTTCGACATGTTGTTCTCATGGGTGACATCCTTGCTTGGGGCAATGGTGAAGATATTGGTTCTGACCGTGGTGCTCCTACTGGTGTTGTTCTGCATGCGCCAGATGATGCTCCAATGTTGTGCAAAGTATATCCCGAACAGTGCAATGATAATGGTTACTATCGTGGCAGGAATGGCTCTCCCGGGTACAAAGGATGGGCAGGCTGAAACTGAGGACCCAAATTAGCCACCTATGGTCACGATTGAAAAGCCCATATACCCCCCCAGGGACAATAACCTTACGTCCACCCAACCCAGAAAACTCACTGAACACTGGGTTGACTTAGCGGGTGATGGGGATTGCATATATCTCACGTGCACCCCAGAGAAATATGCGAGGGAAGGGGGCAGTGTGCGTCATGATATGTCATTTATAACGCACCAGTACACAAGTGTTTCTAGGCGCAACAAGACAAGGGAGGGTAGACAGAGTGAGCAGAGGACAAATGATCTTACTAGGCCTTGCGCCATTCAGATCTTGCAAGTGCAACAATTCCAGTGCAGGGGGAAGAGTGAGGGGGAAGTGCCAGGGAGAGGGAAGGGGGAACAGCAATCAGGGCAGCATTGTTCTGAGTAAGTGCAGCAAGGGCATCATTGCTCTGGGTAAGTGCAAGGAAGCAGGGGGCTGTAAAGGATTATAGTGGCAGTCCCTAAATTTGCAGTAGGCCATGAGGCAGAGCAGAGAAGATTGATCATCGAGGAGCCAGGCACCCAGTTAGACTCTGAGGGTAGCCAAGCAACCAGTCAGCAAAGAAAACAGGTAGGTCAGTAGGGGAGGGAGAGAGACAACTCAAAGGAGAAAAGGAAGGCCTTGAGCTGGTTCCCACACTTCAGGTGGTCCAGCTCAAGTTTTAGAGAGGCAGGGATGCTATTCCAGAGGGAGGCACCTGCAGAGTAGAGAGATCTATCCCACACTATCTGCTTGGAGATGCATCTGAGTATCAGATAGTTGGCGGCAGCTGAGTGAAGGGCTCAGGAAGGAAGGTATTTTGGAAGGGAGAGTTGGATGTAGTGCAGGCCCCGACCCTAGAAAGGCTTGTGGATGATACAAAGGTCTTGAACTTAATCCTTGCAGCCACTGGGAGCCAGTGGATAGTTTTCACGGCTGGAGAGATACAATCCTGGGTCTTGAAGCCAAGGAAAAGTCCTGCAGTCCTGTTTTGGATTAGTTTCAGAGGGCGGAGAGTAGAGGTAGGCAGATTGAGAAAGAGGCTGTTACAGTAGTCCAGCCTAGAGAGAACCAGAGCCCTGGAGACAGTGAGCTTCTTGGAGAAAGTAAGAAAACGAAGAATACCTCTGAGGAGGTGCAGCTGGTAGTGGGACTTCTTTGCAAGGTCTGTGATGTGAGGAGAGAAGGAGAGAGTGGAGGAGGAGGAGTGGCTCTGGAGGGCAAAGGGTGAGGGCCCAAGGAGGGTAGCCAGAGTGAGAGATGAAAAGCGGTAGCAGGTGTACCAATGAGAAGGATCTCCATTTTATAAGCATTAGGGCAAAGATCATTGGAGGAACACCAAACCTGGATCACCAGGGCGCGAGGTTAGAACCCTAGGGAACACCACAAGTGGAGCCAGTGCTGGTGGAGATGAAGGACCCAAGTTAGATGTGGGAGGGGATTTGTTGGGGAGAGCAAGCTGGGAGATAGCCAGCTTCTCCAGGAGTTTGCCTAGGAAAGGAATGATAGAGATCGGGTAAAAATGGCCCTCACAGGTAGGTTCAGCAGAAGGCTTGGGTACACAAAGGAGTGCTTTATGAGGGAGGGGAAAGAACCAGTGGTGAAAGAGCGATTGCATAAATCGGCCAAGGCTGGAGCGAGGGAGTCAATGTGGTCCTTCATGACTCTGGAGGAGCAGGGAAACACCTGTTTGGACAAAACTTTCATAGATCTGGCCTGTCTAGAAACCTTGTTGGTTTTGTCAGAGAGAAAGAGGAGAAAGGAGGAGGAGATGGGGAGGTGACTAGCCGGCGGTCGTGAGAGGTAGAGGGAGAGGAAGAGGAGATTGTGGACAGGATGTCCTGAGGTTTGGTGGTGAAGTGAGAAGCCAATGCCATATGACGGGAATGGGAGGGAACAGGAGAGCTGGAGACTACAGAAGGATTGGCCAGTACCTTGCAGATTTTCAAGAGTTTGGCCATGTTGTTTGAAGCTGCAGAGATGCTGGATTTGATGTGGACTCTCTTCTTGGACAGGACAGGGAGTCTGTATTCCCTTTGGAGCAGGCAGCCAGCCAGTTTGTCAGAGAATGTGCCTGAAGCCCTCCACTTTCTCTTGGCCCCCCTACATTTGCGTTTCAGGGCTGCAAGGTTGGAGTCATACCAAGGGGCAAGGATGTCAAGAGTGTTGGAGATAGAAAGATGCAGGTTAGAGATGGCTATATAGTTTGAAGCAGCCACGGGGGTAGGAGGAGCATAAAAGGTAGAGTCAAAGGTATTGACTATCACAGGCCAGGAGAGATAACTAGCATGTAGACCATGCATTAAAAGGTGGAGTAGGCATGTGTAGGAATGACAGAAGCAGTGCCCCACTCCAGAAAGATCAGATCTACTCCGCCTCCGTGTCGGTTGGTTCTGGGCTCAAAGTGGATCTTGTAGCCATCAGGGAGGATCGTTTCAAAGCTTGTGAGAGAGATGGGCGTGAACCATGTACAGGTGAAAGGGAGGACATCAAGGTCTCCAGGAGATGTCAGATGTCAGTGGAGCGTTGACAGGAGAGTGAGAGCTGAGGGTAGCGATGTGGTGCAAGTTGCCCCATTTGAAATACTTCTTGGTGGTGTACAGGCATGAGGTGCACCCAGCGGAAGCGGTAATGCCCCCGGGGCTTCGTTAAGGCCCTTGCTGCGCTCAGGCCTGCAACTACGGCCGCAGGAGCATTACCTGGGGCGGTATTGGCCCACCGCCAAGGGTCTTATTGCCACATAATTGCACTTAACATGATGCAAAGGTTTTCTAACATGGCCTCACTTGGCCCTACTGCTAATACCATGCAACTTTGCAATGGAACCTGTGATAAGGAAGAAAAATGGTGGCAATAATGAAGTGAGAAAACATGGTGGGGAAGATGCTAGGGGTGGTGAGTGTGAAATTAACCAGGGAAAACCCTTGTTATGTTTCAGATGTGGCAGTTCCTTACATATGCCAAATGCATGGAACTGCCCGGCCACAGGTGTTTTTTCAAAGTCATTTTCATTGAAAAAAATAATCTGAAAAAAAACTCAAAATATATAGGTGGTAAGGGGTAAAAAGGGTTGGGGTGGGGATTGTTGGTAGGGATAATACTATAGGGAAGGGGTCATGGGAGGGGGAACCTTCCTTGTATTAAAAAATTGATGTTTTTTCAAAGTAATTTCTTTGAAAAAATTTACTTTGAAAAAATAGTTGTCGGGAAAACGACATGGAAGTGTTAAAAAAAAGGCTATTTTGGAAGGCGCTGCTAGGTAGGATCATCAAAATGAGGGTGAGCATAGTAAAGGATGCAGCACTGGGGAGGACAGTGATGAGGCCGCGGGCATGGCACCACTTTAATGGTACTTTATTGGAGGTGCAAGTTAAAGGATAGACATGCAGAAGCAAGTCAAAGGAGCATCCATGCTAGTTTGGAGGGAACAAGGGATGTTAAGGATAAAATAGGATCCCAAGGCGGATGATCAAGTCTTACTGTACAAGGCTGCAATGAGATTCTAAGAGAATTTCCTGAAGATTTTTAAAATAAGCTTGAATGTCTGAAGGGTTACGTTCATAATATCAAACTTGTGAAGTGTGACCCACCCCCTGTGTGGTCAAAGTGAGAAATGTATCGATAAACATGAGGAGTGAAGTGAAGAGGGAGATCCAACGGTGCGAAAAGGGTGTGATGGATATGCGGCTCGGTTTGTTGTGTGTGCAGTACAAATAAATCAAGATGCACTTGAACGAGAATATTTAAATGATATCCCCAATGGTTTAGATTGAAACATATCAAACCAGAACTGCACAACGTGTAGGATAGTCAGAATTCTTTTTGTGTACAATTAAATCATGACTGTTCATTGTATGAAGACATTGAAAATTCAGAAAAATTGTGCTCGCTTTGGTTGGAAGAAAAAACAGAAAATCAGAGAATGCAGTGATAATGTCGCCTGGGTAAATGACAGCAGGGGGCGACATTTTCCTCAAAGTTGCACTCCCACGAAAAGCAAGCACTTTCCCCAAATATTCTAGGACTGGAGTTAGAATAGAACCTTTCACCCGTCCTAGAATATGTGAGCGAAGGCTTTTAGGAGTGCAGGGAAAGAAATCACCAAAATCATTGTTTTCATAGAAATGGTTAGTATTAATAACAGAATGAAAACTTTGCTGCAGAGAGATTGAGAACTCTAACAACATATGTCTGGTAGCAGTGTGTTTTATTACGTCATGCATTGCTGTGGAGAGTCGTTATTCATGTCTACATCCTGTGTTGTGCTTTCTGTCTGCTTCAGGGCTTTTCCTTCAGGGGAGGTGGGGCAGGGGTGGTGATGTGCACAGTGGTGACTGTGAGTCCTGGTGACGTGCCTTAATAGCTTGAAACATGTGAAAGAATAAAATGACAGTGCCCAGACTTGCATTACCTACTAATGCTTACCAAAGTTGTACACTCATTGTTTGTCATTTCTTTTAGGAGTTTACATGGTGAGAGTGCCATACATTACTTATTCCACATTAAAGTATGTCTTACACATCAGAATACCTTGAAGAGTAGAGGAACGAGATACAAAGAACGAATTATGCAAATCATGACAAACTATTAAAAGAGAAAGGTCAACAACAGAACATGCTGAAAACTCTTTAGAAACATGGTAGGTATGGTGCTACAGCCAGTGCATTGGGTGCATGGTCCATTGGGAAGAGAAACACTAATGCAGAAAGGAGGCCCGCAAAACTAAATGAATAACGACAGAGCAATGACCTAGTAGCAAGAAACGGGCATACATGTATTTATGTATTTATGTATTTATTTATTTATTTAAAGTGATGTGTATAAGTGCCACACACCATGAAATGGCGCATAGATGCCTTATGAGGGAGATACTGGGCCTCACAGTTTGCCATTTGCAGCAAAATATAAAATATTATTTTCTGATCAGTTGTCTGCAGACAAGTGCTTGACACTCTTGTTGTTGAGTTGTACAGACTGAAAACAATCATTGCTAAACCAGTGAGATTGCTTTAATCCAGTTAAACAACCCTAGTTGCAATGCCTCACTTCACCATGACATGTCATGAATTAGCTTTTTCCTCCTTCCACTAAAACAAACTGTGGATTTCTCTGCCTTGACTTCGGCTCACCTGGCCTTCATAAACTCCCTGAAATCCTCACTGTTCAACTGAGAAAGGCATGAGAACAGCACAGAAAATCATCAAGCAACGGTTGCCCACTCTCGGTAGAATCAGTCAGAAAGAAAGTCCTCTGTCTAAAATGACATGACTATGTCACCATATGACACACAGCTCATCAACCAAACACTATGTGAACATGGGACTATACTGGGGTGGTCTCCCCACAACCTTTAAATAGAATCACATTGACATTCACATTAACATACAACACCCCTGCATTTAACATGTTGGCTATAGAGTAAGGGATTAAGGGTTCCTACCAAACATGTTTTACCTCGTCTTTCACTGCACATTTATTACTGATTTTATTTCCTACAAAATTGTGGGTGGATACCACCTCATCGCCCCTTGACCTTAACCCTGCCACATCGCATATTGCCCCAATAAATCCACCATCTTCATTTTGAAGACGCACATGCTAAAAATGGGCAGTAAAACAATGGGCAGAGTCTTTTACTCTATCCTGCCTGCCAGGACCATGCATAGCAAGCCAACCAAAATGGAAGAAGTGCTCTATACATAATCACTTTAGTGTACAGCACATTAGATTATGCAGACTATGGAATTCACTGGGACTCAAAGAGGTCCTCTCAAGTAACTCTTTTTTAAACTTCTTTTGAAGCTCAAGAAGTCCTATTGGTCCCGCAATTCTTTCAGCAGATTGTTCCAAAGTTACGACTCTTGAGGTGCTAGAAGTTGAGATGAAGCTTTTGATTTCTTACGACTGGACTGCTGAAGTCTTGTTGTAGTGCAGTGGATAATCTTAGAATAATTGGGGTGGATGGTGTATCAGCCTGCTGCATAAGAAAATTGGGCCCTTTCCCCATGTAGCAGGAGTGCTACATAGGAGTTGAGTTGTTAAGGATAGTAGCACAATTATGACACCATTCCTGCAGCTATAAAAATGACAGGAACACATCCTTGCAATTCAAACGTATTAGTTCCTAAATGCTTCAATATCTTAAATACAGAACAAATCCTGTTTGCTACTGGTTGGTATATCTTATTCTGAAATGAAAGTTACATCTTGGGGGGCAAAACAGCAAATATGGAATGGTACCGCAGAAAAACTGAGTAATTTCAACAGCAGTATGAGAGTAGTATTTTTCAATGCAATGAACTTCTTATTATGCCACATTAACACCTTAGAGGGGGGTTAACGGAGACTCCCAGCCAACCTGGAATTTTGGAAATCCCCCATTCCAAGCCCCCTCAAAAGCGGGAGGCAGCCATCTTCCCTGGCGGGCAGCACGTAAAAACTCCTGTGCTCTCTTCCATCCTACCCACAATTTACACCTCAGTCACCAACTCCCCACACCCTCTACCCCTGCCCCAATTAGCTGAACCTCCCTCATCACACATCAGAACTTGGACAACTTAGTGTAGCCACGCTGCACTGCTGTGGCATTGGCCAACATAGAAAGGGCTATGGGACTATGTGTAGATCCCTTCTCTCTTTTCCATGGTGGCCATCCTGTTTTGTATGTTTTAAAAGAAAATTGGGGAAACAGCAACCTCACTGTATCTCAGCTTAAAAATATCACCCTGGTAAATCATGCCAGGATGCCATAGCAATAAACCTCTCAGTGCGGGGTAAGTGCCGATCAGGTAATGCCTGGCATATCATGGGTTTATTGCTTAATAGTTGATGTGCATAACTGTTCATTCGTACATACTATGATTTATAATTTTTCTTCATCAGGGCATTTTTAAAGTCTGTGTTCTTCAGACTGTATATAATGGGGTTACACAGAGGACTGATTATGATGTAGGTCAAAGAGGAGATCTTGCTGTCCCCCATTTCTGATTTTGGGCAAATATATGTAGCAATGATAGATGCATAGAAAACAACAACCACAGTCAGGTGGGAGGCGCAGGTCGAGAAGGCCTTCCAACTCCCCCCCTTTGCCTTGATTTTCACAATAGAAGAGATAATGTTGACATATGATATACTGATCAAAATAAATGACCCCAGTATCATTGAAGGGCCAAAAGCATAGATTAATATTTCAATCATGTGAGTGCTGGTACATGTTCTCTTCATCAATGCTGTCAAGTCACAGAAGAAGTGATTGATAGTGTGGGAGCCACAATAGAAGAAACCAGACACCACTACAGTGAATGGTAAAGCAGTCATGAGACCAATAAGCCAGCTTCCTGCAGCCAGCCGTACGCACACAGCTAGATTCATGATGTGGATGTAATGCAAAGGATTGCAGATGGCCACATACCGGTCATAAGCCATCACTGTGAGCAAAAAAACCTCTGTAGCTGCCGCTGCAAGGAAAGAATTCATCTGCAGGAGGCACTTTGTGAGCGAAATATGAAAGCCCTTGAGAAAGAAGTGTGCTAGCATTGCAGGGAAAACAGCTGATGTATATGTGATGTCAATTAGTGACAACATAGCGACAAAGAAGTGCATGGGCATGTGCAGCTGTGAGCTGCAGGAAACTGTTGCCACAATAAGAAGGTTTCCACTCAGAGTAAGCAGGTACAGCACTAAAAACACACCAAAGAGTGGAGCTTGGAGGTGTGGAAGGTCTGAAAAGCCAACAATCAGGATATCGGAGGCTGAACTTAGATTTTGGGCTTCCATTCAACGAAAAATGCAGCAACTGCAGGGAAGGATTTGAAGATAAGCTGAAAATAAATAAACAAGCATGTTAATTATTATTATTGCTGAAACAGATGACTGGGCTTATCTCTAAATTTCTTGGGATGTAGTATCAACGGTTGGATATAGGAACATGAGGAGAGAATGCAGAAGCAGGGGAGGGGGGGAACCCAAACTTGAGTGGGAAACACTTATTGGTGATATCCCTTGATATCTCTATGTATCCAAGATGTGCTGTCTCTTCAGGAAACATGGAACTTAATAATCTCTTGTGTTACCTGGGTGCAACCTTTGCCCTGGAGCCATGGATTTTAAATCTGCCTTGAGTGTCCAGTGGTTATGATTAAGTCAAATATGTTAATTCATTCACCTATCGTATTCCAATGTCTCCTAAAGTGTGTGTGTGTGTGGGTGCAGATGTGAGTCCCACCCTTGTCATGTAACATGTTAATTTTCTTGACAAACGATAATGTTTTTAAATTTTAAAATAGCTCACTAAAAAATTAAATCAGCATAATCAAAATTTGACATCATGAAAGTCTGAACATTGAATTCAAATGTCCTCATTTTAAACCTATACATGTTGAGTCTTAAGAGGTTACATTTTTTCTTTGTTCTGAATCTTTTTTTCAAGAAGCATTGAGGGACTTTGTGGTCATCATTTGGGGGTTGCTAAAGGTCGCTACAGCGACCCTGTGGTCCTTCCTTGTGATCCCTGGCTTTCCCTTGTGACCCCCTCCATAAAGAAAAAAAAGAGTTTTGTTTTTGCATCTGTTTTTTCCAACATAGGTGGCTTCCGGTGTGCGCCGCACCGCTGCAGCGGGTGCCACTGGGTCTCCTGCCTGTACTGCTGCAGTGGGTGCCACTGGGTCTCCTGCGTTCAATAGATCTGTAACTTTTTTGCAGTTGCTTAGCTAAACTGTGTTTTAAATATTTGTGGATGGTACAAAAACTAATCGAAGTATTGTGGAAATTAATTGTTTCTAAATAGTACATATAATGCTTTTAGCAAGCAGTAGTAGCAGGTAAAACAGTTTCACAAGGAATGATGTGCATTTTTTATTAATGAGTTGTACATTGTGCAAGCTCTGCCCCATCACCCACAGATAAATCAACACTCATTATTTAACAACTGAAGCAGTAAATGGGAACATGGTGACAATGCATAAGACTGTAGCATGATGTGGAAACAGACTGATCAAAGAGCAGAAGGCAAGTGTCTGTGAGGGGTCTGGCTTTGATGTATATGGAATTCTCCCTATGCCCCACAGGCACCAGACTCCTGGGCTATGCATATATCCTAAGGGCAGTCCAGTCGCTGATATCAATACTGTCAAACTAGCTTGTATGCATGGCAGCTATCATCCTGTAGGCACTTTAGTTGAGACATGCAGTTTTGAATGATATCAGATGGCTAGTACGCAATGACAATATGTTTCTTATCATGGGGTAAATAAGAGGAAATGTGTGCTCTTCACTGGCATGAGTATGAAGAATGGGAAAGTGGTTTTCTGTCTGCAGCTACAATCCACATGCTGCCTTGATGAGTGGGTAGAAGGCCATTTTCTAATTATGTGGGAGTCTGACAGTTCTGTGTATTGGTCTCACTACAGAATGTTGAATGCTAGGGGCGTGCATATCTAAAATATGCTACTCAGATCTTTGAGTACACCATGATGAATTTCTATATTTTGACCTGGTTGATGAGTCTGAGATGAGTATTGTGGGTTGGTGCCCTTACTCACTATGTGATGTAGGGTCGTGAGGAGGTGGACAGGGGATATCTCATGCTCCCCAGCCCAAAACCAGTCTAAAAAAAAAAACATTTTCCAAGAACTGTAGAGTACCCCAATACAGTAGAAGACCTAGGAAAGGTGGAGGTCCTGGGAAGTGGGGCATCCCAGAGCGGCATTAGGGCCCTGTAGAAGAGTGACACATTGCAAGCTTAAAGCAGATACACATCTTGCCAGAGGGTGAACCAGGTACATCATATCAGTAAACCTCGCCCTACCAATTGTCCTCCTTCACCCCATAGTCACCTAGAAAAGGGGTGTTTCCATTCTGTATAAGATTCCTGCCAACCTGTTGTTCATGTGTCACTCCCAATCCAACCTTCAATTTCCCCTCCCAAACTCCAGATGGTCCAACCTTACATGGGTCCTCAACCCCACAGTACCTCAGGAATCTATTTCTCATCAAAACCTAGGTATCGCGGCTGTTTATGTTTTATTAGTTTGGGCATGTTTAACTCTCCCACTCTTTCGCCTAACACTAAATCCATTTCATGCCATCTCTTAAATACTCTCTCAGTGGTGAAACACTCATTTCCCACCACAGAAATAACTGGATATATGTTGGGTTACTAAAATGTGACATTCCACATCTCCAATAGTTTGTTTGTTTGTTTCTTTATTTGTAGTGCACACCAGACCAAAGGGTATCAGGGCGCGAGATCAAGAATACTTTAAGCTTACAAGTTACAAGGTTACACAGTCACATAAATACAGGTTAATGCGAATACAGCAGGAAGGACATATGCCTTACAAGTAAGGAGTCAGTACAGCAGGTAGTACATATGCATTGCAAGTAAGGAGTCACAATAGAAGGTCAGGGTCTAATTTAGTTACTAGGTCAATTAACTGGTAAAGCTAGACTAGTGCTCATTTTCTTTAAGCCACTTGATGATATTTAATCTAAAGTGTGGGTATGATTGGTCAGTCCTTAAGGTGGGTGGGAGGGAGTTCCACAGTTGGGAAGCTTTGACAGGGAAGCGGTTCCCTCTGGTTGTAGTCATTTTAAATGGAGAAACTGATCGGCAATTCGTATAGGCTGCTCTCGTAGGTCTGGATGTGACTATTCTTTTAAACCTCTATGTTAGGTAGCTTGGTGCTAAATTATTGAGGCATTTGAATGTTAGAGATGCAGTTTTAAGTTTAATTTTGTCAACTGTGGAGAGCCAGTTGGATTGTCTTCTAGTCGTTGGTATATGTTCTCTTTTAGGGATTCCTAGTGCCGCGCTAAGGACATTATTTTGCAGTATTTGGATTTTCTGAGTAATGTATTTATTAGACCCCCAAATAGAAAGCATTAAAATAATCCAGTTTGAACAGCACAAATGCTCTTGCCAGCGTGTTGCAACTGAGTGTTGAAAGGTAAGGTCTAGTTGATCTGATCAACTTACAAGTATAGGCTGTGGATGATGCCATAACGTTCACTTTATTTGCCAGGGTGAGGCTAGAGTTGAGGCAAAAACCTAATGTGTTTACCTCCTTAGTAACTTTGATTGCGTGGCCGTCTATGACAAAGGTTGTGTAGTCTTGGCTAAGTTTCTTAATGTTATGTGTAGTCCCCAGTATGATGAGTTCCGTTTTTTCATCATTCAGGCATAGACCATGAAGTGCCATCCATGCCTGGATGATGAGGTATATCTTATTCACCAAGGCCACATCTGTTTGTAATCCCCAGAAAGAGGGATGAGAATCTCGGTGTCATCTGCATAGTTAGTGTAGGTGACACCTAGAAGGTTCAAATCATCAAAAAGGGGCTTAGTGAAAATGTTATACATGGTAGGGGAGACGCGTGATCCCTGGGGTACACTGCACGTAATGGGAGCAGGGTCTGCACCTGCTGAGGTCGAGAAGACCCATCATGGTTCTCTCACTTAGAAATTATTTAATCCATGGTATAGCTTGGTGCGAGAAGTGTGCTGCTGATTCTAGATGGTTGCAGGCACTTTGCGATCCACCAGGTCAAAAGCTTCTGAGAGATCCAGAAGGAGAAGCAGGGCAGTTTTTCCTTTGTCTCTCAGCTCGTCAACCTGGGCCTTGAGATCAGTAAGTGCTGTTTCAGTACAGTGCCATGGTCTGAAACCTGATTGCCGGGTGCCTAGGAGTTGGTGCAGCTCCAGGAATTTCTGAATCTGTAAGTAGCCCACGGTACCTAAAATCTTTAGTAGGAATGGTACTGTGTTAATGGGCCCGTAAATTGTGGGTATAGCCGGGTCCAGTGATTGCTTCTTAAGGAGGGGAGGACCCAAGATTCCTTGAGATTGCGTGGTATAGTACCTGAGGACAATGAGGAATTGATAGGTTTAGAGATAAATGGTGATAAGTCTCGAGCAGCGTCTTTTATAATTTCAGACGGGCAGTTATCACCTTGACAATTAGAAGGTTTGAGTGAAAAGATTATTTTTTTCGACCTCCAGTATGGAGACTTTGGTAAAGTTAAACTTTGTTCTGGTTTGGCAGTAGTACATGGTTTGTCAATTTGGGAGGTCGTAGGAGGTATGTTTAGTTTTTTCTTATCAATTTTAACTTGGAGGGTGGCAATTTTGTCACTAAGAACCTTTTGAATATTAGAGCACCATGTCTTATTTTTGACACAGTTATCAGGTATTGGGATAGGGTTCTCCATTTCCTTTAGTATTATAAAGAGCTCATTGGTTCCTGATTTGCTTGCAACATTCTATTGTCAAAGGTTTCTTTTTTTAGCTCGCTTTATTTCAGTTTTGTATTTTTTAGAGCTGTTAGTAAGGGTAGCTTTGTTTACCTCTGAAGGTACTAGTCTCCAGGTGGATTCAAACTTACGTTTTTCTTTTCTTAGTGATTTTAGGAAAGGGGTAAACCAGGCATTTTGGTGTGCTCTAGGTTTGCTGTTTCTCATTTTTAGCATGCAATAGTATCCAGGGCAGTGGCCATAACTGTGTTAAATTCATTAACTAGTGATGAGGGAACTAGTGTGTCTGGCAGCGAGTTTAGGGTTGTTAGAATTAGCGGTAATAGTCTGTCTGTAGTTATGTTTTTATTCCTTGTTAGCGTAGGGGGTGCTAGAGCATCATTTTGGGGTTGGAGGATTTTAACGTCTACAGAGAAGGCTATGAGACCGTGATCTGTCCATGCTTGTCGACTGACGGAGGTGATGGTTGTGTTGCATTTATAGTCAGCCACCCAGTGAAGTGTTCTGCCTTTCTCGTGGGTGGGCTTTGTGACTCTTTGGGTAAAGCCGAGCGCTGAAAGGACATTAGCTATGTTTGTGGCTTGTACATCTTTGTGATCATTGAAGCCCAGGTTCAGTTCTCCTAATAGAAAGGCTTGTGATGAGTTTTTTAAATTATCTGAGAGGACCGTAGAGATGTCCTCTTCGAAGGAGCCAATGGGTCCTGGTGGCCTATAGATAAGGTGTATGTTAATAGTTTGTGAGTTGGATGCTAAGAGCTTGGCAGTTAAGGACTCACAGGATTTGGTGTGCAGGGGCATTCCTATTCTTATTGACAGATTTGTTTTGGCAATGAGAGCTAAGCCTCCTCCACGGGAGTTAGTTCTGTCTTCTCTGAAGATGGTGTAGTTAGAAGGTACCGCGAGCATTAGGGCTGGGCCAGCCGCTTGATGTAGCCAGGTTTCGGTAATGGCTAAGAAGTCGTAGTTACTTATTTGTATAATGTCAGCAATATCTGTGGCATGGGCTATTAATGACCTGGCATTAATAAGTGCTCCTTTAAGGGTGGGCTTGATATAGGTAGTGTAGATAAGGCAGGTGTGTTGTGTTTGGCTAGGCTGGTTTGTGGTTTGAGCTGTTTGTCTGTTTCGTCATTATGGTTGGTGACGGCACTTATTAAAGGGGTGATTTTGTTTTGTAGTGTACTTACAAAAACTTCTGTTATGAGCACATGCAGTAAGGTACCCGGCAGGTGGTTCGTATATCTTATGTAGACTCGAGCGTAGTTTGGAATTCCTACGTGAGGTCGCATGGAATGTTGGTTGTAATGGGATTAGGAGTGGGTATATTTCCTGGGGTCTGTTCTGTGCCTGGTATTACAGTTTGGACAGTTAGGACTTTTATTGGACATGTCTAGAGGAGGTATGCGCGTTGGAGACATTGACAGCATAAGTACAGTCAGTTATGTGATGGCTGGCAGTATTGGAGAGTTAACTAAATATACAGGCAATGGTATTAGTAATCAACACTAGCATTTTGTATCTAAAATACATGTTGGCAAGCATTCATATTGCAGTAGGTATGTTATAGATTGTAGTTATTGAGTGTGAGCTAACCGTATTATTGACTGTAGGGGAGCATGTGTGCATGGGTTAAACATAGTCATCAACATCACAAAAGAATAAACTGCATTAGACATAGAGAAGGCGTTTGTTACAAACGTCATTAACGCTGGATCAGGCGGAAGTAGCAGCAAAATAGTAGTGCAATAGTACAATAGTCTATGTATGACTTTCGTGATACAGTTTGATATGATAAGTATTATTGCAAGGCAACTATGCTGCAAGCAGTATAACGGCACCTGGCTCATGTGACGCTCTGTTAGCTCCGTCAGCAAAGGCCTTCTTTCCTAGGCCTTACTTCATAGGCCGGCTAGTAGCCTGCCGGCTATAGGGATAATGGATAAACAAATGCGGCAGCCAATCCGATGCGAGGGAGGACAGGCAAACAATTAGACGGGATCAGGCAAAGGTCCAAATCTGGGTGGCGGCCATCTTGGAAGCTGTTTGCTTCATGTGATTCCCAGTGGATATGGGCCAGGGAATCGAGATATGCATACAATTTTATTTGAGTGGATGGTTAAAGGCAACAAGATTGTAAATGTCAGGGAAATCCTGATGGATGGTAGTGCTGATCCAGTCTGGATCAGAGGTGTACTGAGGGGCTTCAAGGCAGAGGGTTAAGATGCCTGGAGCTTAACTCATCTGCACAGCGCTTCTGAGTTGGGGGCGCTGCTCCTGCAGCTCACAGTGGCGACAACGCTAGAAGCTCCTGCTCCAGCATAGGAAGGGATGGGAGCTGTCTTGCCGATCCGATCCTACCTGGCTCTCTAATCTAATGTGAAAATAGGCTGAAGGGGATAGGTGGGGGACGTGCAGCCAACTATAAAATACTCTGATACTCACCTTACCACCCATGCCTGAAGAATGATATTGTTTGTTTTCCAGTTCAATCTCCACTCGTTAATTACTTAGTTAGATACACCCACTAGAGAATTTGGTTAATTTGCAATTTTTTCTAGAAAATGTAGCAATTCTGTCCATCAAATATTTCTCTTTTAGTATCAATGGGGATTTTAACCTATGGCTGGATATTTTTTCTGACCCCCTTGCCTCAGTCTTATCTGCGCAGCTCTCGTGATGGTCAGTTGATATTAAAGGCAGTCAGTCTAGGGAATTCCAGATACTTCTGATCTATGATTAACCAACAACACTCCTCTAAAGGTTATCTTCAAAGTAATGGAGTATCAGAGATTGCATGGCAATATTATTTTGGAAATGTGTTCAAGGAGTCAAACCCTGTGTACATAGAGCCATTACATGATCTATCTTGGCAACTATATACATCTCAGGAGCTCATAGAAGATATAATATTTAAGGCCTCTGGCTCAAGGTCAGCATGACAAAATGGGCTAACTAATCAGACTCTCACGAGAGATGTTGTGGCCTGGGCTCAAGTCCTATTTCTAGTGTATAGAGGTATATTGGATCTAGGCGATGTCCTGCCTCTTAGAAATAGGCATTAGCATCTTCATCTACAAGAAGGGCAATCAGGCAGGTCCAGTCATTGACAGCCCCCTCGCCCTTCTTGATTCTGATAGTAAAATCTTTTCAGAATTATCTTGAGAGAGCTTGAGGACTGGGTTGCTGAAAAGGGTATTCTATCTAAACATCAGATTGACTTTTGTAAGGGCCTCTCTATGTCATTGAATGGCCTGGTAAAAGTTATTCTGAGCAATAAGTCCTGCTCAAAGAGTGGTCCCATTTTATATGGAACATGGATTGATCTGTCACAGGCTTTCAATATGATTAATAGAGGCCAAGTGTGGCTTAATCTAAAGTATTGGGGACTCCCAGAAGGTCTACTCTTCTTCTTCACGGAAATACTACTATACAAGTAAGCTTAGGTCATTTGTCCTCGCTGGTATCTGGAGAGAGGACCATACTTGCTCCCGGCCTCTTCAACATCTATTTAGTAGACCTAGCAAAATCATTGAACGTCCACACATTAGGTAGCCTCAAAATTGGTTCCATGTCAATTAATTGGGTGGCACATGCAAAC
Source organism: Ambystoma mexicanum (assembly GCF_040938575.1). Lineage (NCBI taxonomy): Eukaryota > Metazoa > Chordata > Amphibia > Caudata > Ambystomatidae > Ambystoma > Ambystoma mexicanum. Next base: position 1,379,798 of record NW_027182487.1, read on the forward strand.
AATATAGTTCTGCTAGACTATACACCTCCAACGTTTCTTAACAGCCTTTGACAAATATGCTCCATCCAATGATCTACAAATGAATCATGCCAAATCAAATATCATAGCCTTTTGTAAACCCTTGAAAAGGGTAGCAAGGTTTACGTGGATGTTAAATTACCACATAGTGCCAGTGACACATGGCATTCTATACCTGGGCTTTAGATTAAGATCTAATCCAACAATAAGAGCTATTGAATTGGTTATAAAATACAAACTAGAATATCTCATGTGCCAGATGAAGAAGATTCTACATTCTTTTTGCATATTTTCTTTGCTCCCGATGATCATGTTTTATAACGGGAACGTTATACCTGCTACTTAATGCAACATGAACATTGAGCCTCTAGCTCGGAAGGTCAATTGGTTGAGAATTGAAGGCAAAGTATGGCATATGGTTCTAAATCTTCCTCTATCCCTTTGAATTGCCAGTCTACGATATGAGCTGGGTTTACACTCATTAAGAGCATACCTATACTGGAAGGTAGTCTCATTTGGTTGCATGTTAATTAATTGGGTGGCTTATGCAGACGATATAATTCTGTCAGACTATACACCTCCAATGTCTCTTAACAGCCTTTTTGGCAAATGTGCTTCATCCAATGATCTACAAATTAATCCTACCAAATCAAATATAATAGCCTTTTGTAATCCCTTGAAAAGTGTTAAGTGACAAAATAGTACCAGTGACACAAGAAGTTCTATATATGGGCTTTAGATTAAAATCTGATCCGACAATAAGGACTGTTGAATTGGATATAGAACTGGTACACTCATGTGCCAGTTGGATGGCATAATATGATTTCATTTCAATTTCTTGCATAACTTTAAAAATCATCTGTTAATTTACACGCTGCACCAGCTGACTGCCGACATCAAAGGACGGGCTGTTCCAACTTTATTGTTTCATCTACAATGCAGAGTGCAGCATGCAAATAGCATCCAGAGCCTGATAGCATTGGCCAGCTGCCTGGTCACTGCGTGGCCTCTTCATCATGGCCGCCATGTTTTGATTTCTTTCAGCAGGCACGCCTCCTGCCTTGCCTTTCTCTCTTCTGATCCCTGATTGGCTGGCCCTTTCCTCATAGCCAATCAGGGGCTACTGAAAGGCTTCAGCCAGACACTACCAAAGGCCCACATCCAGGCCCTTATCTGCTCCTTGTCTACTACTTGAACACTACTTGGGGTCCATCTGCACCCCAGCACCTGAACTACCATGTTGCTGCCACCTCACTCTTCTAAGAAATCCGGACTGCATTGACATTCAAACGTCTTCACTATGGGTTAGTTCCCTCCTCCTGGACTTCACTCCTATCCCCTTTTGACTTGCACTGCCTACCTCTGCTTGTTTCTCCCTTGTTTACATCCTGAATTGCATCATGTTTTTTCTGGATCCTTTGCTAGCATGTGAACGCAACTTTAAAGGCAAATGTTACTGTTTTTGCTGGCCTGCTCTGCACATGCTTGTAATTGTTGCTTCTCTGTAACTTGCCTCACCAGTGACTTCACAGTTCTCTTTGTTCCACTCTTACCTTCCCCCCCGCCCCTCCTCCTCCTCCCTCTTTTTCTTGCTACCACTCCCATGGCACTTTCTGTTTCTCCTATCCTTTCCAACTGCTTCTCGATTGACTAACCTTCCCTTCATATGTAAATACACCACAGAGACTTTTAGGTGCGCTCCAAAAAAATGACATTTTTTTATTATTAAGTTGTTATTTTTCCAAAAGATAGTTGTATGTCAACAATTGTTATGATTCCTTCGTTTGTTAATATTTGTTTTCCAAACCTCAGTGTCCTTATACTCTGTATACTCTGGAACAGCAACACTGCCACTCTGAAACTTGACTAGATCCATCTCTGGTTCCATTAGAACCTCAAGACCTTCTTCTTTGGGCTTCTGCTTCTGCATTCGCTCCTCCTCTCCCCTGCTGACCTGCTCTGTCTCGGCATTGTGCACCTGGTTAGCCTCTGATTTTCAGGCCCAGGTACCTGCTCACCCTGCCACCCACCCGCACTGCCTCTGGGAATTCCTTGCACTGGGGTCTATATCTGTAACCCTACAGTCTCCCCCCTTTTTGCACTTATCTTATCTGTAACCCTTGTTCCCTGCTTTTATTATTTATTTTATTTCTTTTAATAAGTATTCTTTTTCTCAGCACTTTCCAAATCTCCCCACCCCCATGCACTCTCACCGTTTTCCCTCTCCCATACACTTGTGCATTCTCAATGTCACTGGGCCTGGTTTTTGTTCTAACCTGTTCCCCTCACTTGTCTTGTCGCGCTCTGAAACACTTGCGTAAATAACATATAATTATCAATATCAGTTGGTGGGAATTGAAGGCAAACTATGGGAAAGGGTTATAAATCTTCCTCTATCTCTGTCTTCGAATTGCATGTCTACATTATGAGCTGGGTTACAATCATTAAGAGCATACCTTTACGGGAATGTAGTCTCACTTTAAAGACTAATACTTGCTCCATGGAGGAACTCACTATATGAGGATGTTGAAGTTCTTCTGAAGCAAGGAAACAGTAGGGTACTATCTAACATTTTGTTTACTTGTGACCAACCTGAGCTGGATTTGATAAAGAACTATAATAAAGTAAAAAGGCTCTAATGGCAATGGATTGGATTCTCTCTAGAGCAGAGATCTGCAAACTGGAGATCTTCAAATAATGTCCCATTATGGACAAACCAAGAGGAACTACTGTACCTTTCTATCTGCAAGAGTTTCCAAATTCAAGCTGGGGTTCTCAATTCTTGAGATTTCTACTTAATTTAGTACCAACAAGAGACATCTTGACAATCCATTATAAACAGCAGTATCAGAATAGAGGTTGAAAATAAGGCAAGTTAACAAACAGGAATATGAACAAGAAAAAAACCACAGAACAAAACAGACATCCTTTTTTAGTTTGTGTGGGGTACACGCTTCTTACATTGGCAGCATGCACTATGGTAAGCCACTCTTTCACTTTAACGGGTCACCTGGGTGATATGGAAGGGTCCACACCAATATGGAGCTAGAACTGATTTTCACTGATTGGTCTGTAACATTACCAAGTCCTGTGGCTGTAAGTAGTGGCAAGGCTCAATCGGCTCTTTAGACAAGGCAGCCTTTACCTGACTGTAGCTATAACCTGCAGCCAGAATTATGGACTTCACATAATCAAGACATGTTTCATCATTGCAGTGCAGGTTAGTATCAATGGAATGAACAGGTGGGCATTAAGGGAGCCTAATAAGGAGTCCATATAACATGATGTGCGACTAATCCATGTCTTCCACTTATAGGTGCTTTGAATGCAAAGTAACACCAGGTGAATGGCATCCAGCCACTTTAACCATGTCTCTTGGCAGAGCCTTGAAATTTGTTTTTAAGTACCCCATTTCTCCTATCCACTCCTCATGCTGATTGCGTATGGTGAAGAAATTGTTGATTGTGTTTTACATTCAGGTCAGTTTATAGTCCTTTCACCACATTTTTGATGAAATAGGAGCCCTGATCGCTATTAATGCTAACAGTTATCCCATATCTTGGTACCAAGTCTCTAACCAAACATTTGACAACACTGATTGTGTCTGCTCTTCTACAAGGGTATGCCTACACCCCGCCAGAGAAAACATCCAATGCCACCATAAGATATTGTTCATTTTTTCAGCAGGGATTCTGCTGAAAATGTACCTGGAGATAAACAAATGCGCCATAAGAATTGTCTTTTCCACATTGTTTTGTAGGCACACAAAACAACTTTGACAATATTCTTGTGACTTTTTTCAAACTCTTGCATAAACCAATATTTATTCAGAGTCATGCCTGTGATGACGGTGGAGGGAGGTTTTCATGTTTGGACTGTCTGAGAAGGGTTTGAGGATTGTGGGAGACAACAGGGTAGACCTTTGTACAAAATGAGCAGGGATTATGGCCACTGCCCCGACCAATGCCTGAAATACGCCTTGCTAGGCCTCAACAGGCTATGTGCGTGACAGACAAAATTCCCAACAGGGAACTCACTCTATCTCCCTAGCAAGCAAGATGGAGGTTCTTGACAGCTCTCTTTAACAATTAACCTACTTAGACTATGGATGTGTGTTATAGAAAAGTTTTTGTGAAAGGAAAATATGAAATTATTTACTATTTTTACTTGGGTGAATTGAATCTCTTTTATTGTATTGTTTGAATACCTTTTGACAGTGTTTAAAGTGCAATTTATTTAACGGTAGCACATTATACATAAATATACATATAAAATTACATGACACCTTTTTTAAAAACATTTGCTTTTACCACTATCACCAACATCTGGAATCAGAGTACTCTGTAATACATGACATTTCTCATGTAAATATGGTGCTTTGGTGTGCTAGTGTGTGTGCTCATTTTCAAAGTAGGTTTACAATGAGTAGCATCAGAAGTATGCATGTTTTAGGTTAGGGAAACAGGGTTATCGATTGTGAACCCACAGCATGTCAGTTCCACCACTGAATACAGGAAACA